>NC_135525.1:8189109-8850220 GCF_051989575.1 Stigmatopora nigra
TTTGCCACATTATGGAACATTTTGAAGAGTGTGTTGCGTGGGTCAATGACAAAACCATGCATGTACTCTTTTCAATGAGTTCAGGAAGAATATGAATGGGCACAGGAAACAAATACACTCATGATCAAGTTCTCAATTTGGATTAAAGTCAAGGGAAATTTACCTGAACTAAACCAAAGGGAATTTAATCTAAATCATTTCAATTCCTGTTCATATGGAATGGATATCTATTACTGTTAAACACAGCAAAATATAGAAACATTAAATGTACAATGTTTTATAACATTCATTAACTTTTGTGTGTCAATCTTATGGCAAACTTCAATTGGGTTTTAATTCAATTAAAGTCCAAGTGTTCTGCCTCTTTGGATATAAATGCAATCACACCGTGAGCTGCAGCAAATGAGCTTCCAAGTTTTGGGTCTTCTCGATGCCTGGGATCCCCAAACATTTAGTCCTCTATATATTAGCAGCTTCTCAAACAGATACAGTCGTATATTAAGAAGTACTTGGAGAGCTGTGCGCTTGTAGAACAGTCGGTGCACACATGCAGACACACACACACACACACACACACACACACACACACACACACACACACACACACACACACACACACACACACACACACACACACACACACACACACACAAGCACCATGGCTGGAACATAACACAGCACACTTTGCCCCCCAAAGCAATAAAAACACAAGTAGTAAAAGGACATTTACCAATGCATCAATGAAAAGTCTGTACGTTCCATTAAAAGAATACTGAAAATCTATTCACTATCTAGGCCTGCTTTGGAAATCACACAGACACACTCTTTCTACCTACACCCTCCCGCCCAACACAGAACGTGATCCTTCAGCACGACTGCCCTTTTTTGCATCCCTCGCTGGGTCCCAGAAGGATGTGTCAGCGATAAACCCACCTCCCCGCGCCCCCTTTCTCGTACCATCACGCACCACCCTCACCCCAACTCCCACTCCTGGAGCCCCCCGGGGCGAGCGGGATCGAAACACGGTGAGCTCTATTCCCGGAAAGGTGCCTGTCCAGACAGGACAAGCGGGCCCTTTAATGGGCGTCCACGGCCCGGTATAAGGCCCCCACTGTTGGGGCCGCGCCGTGCGCTACAGCACAGACATGCAAATATTTCCAGTGGTAGGCCCAAATGGAAAACACAAACACACAACATCGAAATTAGCTCGCCGAGCGGGAGGAAGGTGGACAGTTGAGAAAAATACAAGAGCGAGGGAAAGCCCGGTTTCTTTGGAAAGAAGGCGCAAACACCTTGGTGTGTACCCCAGATGTGCCAATGTGCCTTGGGTCGAAAGTCATGCAAGTGAATTGCAGATCGGGCAAATTGAGGGCCAAAGCACTGCAGTGCCCTCAACACCTCGGCTGTTGTTGCACATGACTTCAGCGTTTAACTCCTGGACTGAACCCGGCCAGCTTCTTTTGTCGGCCAGCGCCAAAAACGAGCCGGAGGCTACGGTTACACTCTCTGACGTTTGTAGCGGGGGTCCCAACAGCGGGCTCGCCAATGCTCCAGCTGTCAGCACGGCCGATGATGTCAAAGCTACGTAGGCATGACGCTCAAATCGACCAATGAGATCAGTGAGCCGGGGGTATTTGTGGATGGGAAAGCTATGACGCAGATATGTATCAGAGGTGGCAAAAAGTGTGAATAAGTAGGACAGATAGTGGGATTTAAGAATAAATAAAAAGGGCTTAAATTCACACTATCATCTCAGGGGTGGGTATATTACAGATTTTGATAGATTGGAATTCGCTAAGTCATAACACAACAAATATTCTCAATAGAAATGCAGGTTTGACAAAAGAATACCTGTACTAAATATATAGGAAATGAAAGGGATCAATTTGATATAAAATATAAACTGAATATATAGGCACTGTAGATATATTTACTATGATTCATGTGGGATATTTCTCAACTAAATACTGTATATATGTGGGGAAAATACTGTACTTATCTATATGACACCACTTGGTTAGTCAAAACAAAAGATCTACATTGTCCATTATTGTATTATCAGAATTGAGACTTACTGGAAGGAGCAGCACAAGCTGGTGTCGAGGCCAGGGCAGGCCCCCAACCCTTCATGTTGTAGGCCGACACTTGGACATAGTAGGGGGTCCCCTGGACAAAGCAAAAAGGTCGTGTGTGAAAGAAAGTAACGAAGGCCAACCATACAAGCCACATGTACATATTTAGAGCTCTTTGTTGTCATTACAGAATCTATGCACAATCTAATTATTGTATAACTTCTCACTCAAATCAACAGAGCGGGCTCGTCCATTAGAGATTGAGTGCGTGCTTGTGTAAGGCAAAGCGTCTATAAAGGATTTGCTGTTGCTGTATCTGTGCCCAGTGTGCCGACAGCAGGCCTCTGTCCTTCCTTTCTCAGCCAGATCAATCACAGAGTCGCTGACACTCCCTGACCTCGCCTTGACCCCTGTCATGTGACAGGAGTAAGTTTCGGGCCTGGCAGCGGGGTTCTCGGCAGGAGAAAGAAGCGCGACTCTCTATCGTCCTTCCACAAACAAACGCGCATGGTTGTCCATTAGTCCACATGGGCCGGACATAAATCAGATGGCAGGCTACCAAGCTGCTCTTTTTTTTACCGTGGTGGTGGCGGCAGTTTGGCAACTGTTGCTCCTCAATGGTCAGGGGCCATTTGGAAGACTAACAAACTGGGTTTCCCTGCCCAATTGTGTGTGTTTTTTTTGTTTTGTTTTTTTTCCTGCACCAGGTCATAAGTCTTTAGTTGAGAGGTTGGGCCGGTGGCGACTCCAGTGGTCTGTTTGATGTGTGTAATAAAGAACTGTGGAGATGTTGTTTGTGTGTAAATAATGTGGGATAATAGCCTCTAAATTTTCTGCTTTGGCACCAGCAGTTGGAGAAGTCGGCTCGCAATGTTTCTTTGTGCTACATACCAACGAATGTTGGATTCATACTTTGTGTATTTGACATCTGGGCAGTGATAGACATCTAATCCTTTTGGAGTGGAGAAAGAGGGCACTGAATTGTTGATGCCAAACGTCCCAGTCCAAATGGGTTGAAGTTTATCACCATCAATTGCAGTTGAGTTAAGACTGGGCCTTGTTTGGCTCTGACAATGTAGAGTCAAGGGTACCTTTTCAATACTTAAAAAAATATATATTTTCCTTTCACTTAAGACATTATGTAAAAAAAATATTTGAATATTAGGTGTTGTGTGAATTCATGACTTTGGAAGTGCGTGACACTAACTTGGTTGAAAATGACCCATTTTATGATGCTCTGATACAACACCAACTCCTTGGACATTAATATATGTTTTGCTATTATATATGAAGTCTGCCACAATCAAATTTCATAGTAGGAATGAATGATTTGAAGCTATATTCTGTAGCCATAGCCAGTAAACATGATTAACTAAAGCAATATCTATAAATATAAATGTTTACAACTTTTTTGCTGATATATTTCAGCTATTTGATGAAAAACATTGTATTTAATAACTTGGCATATCTAAAAAATTATGTGGATTGATGTTTAAGCATTTTGATTAATTTGATCCACGGTATATTGCTATAGTCCTACTAACTTATGACTTGCATATATGAGACGCACTCCCACCTCTGATTTGGTAATGTCACTTCCTGCCATCTAGTGGCATTTACTGTAAATCTTCAGTTTGTCAACATTTTTATTCATTAACAACTCAAAGCACAACTTACAGAGGTGAGTCCAGTAATGTTGTACTGCAGCACAGTGGCATCCTCTACCACTGCCTCTCCCAACACAGGACAGATGGAAGACGTGGTGCCCCAACTCACTGCAAAGCCAAACACACATCTCCACAATCAAAAACTGGCGTCTCTTATACTACTGTATTTTGCGGTGGGAAAGGCGTTAGTCAAACACTTGGCATCTACTCAGACAAGATGTCTGCATGTTACAAAACCGTGACGTCGGATTGATCCAGCACAGCGCCTGACCTTTGTATTTGGTAACCACAGCCGAGTTGACACATTGAGGTTCCTGGAAATCAATGGTTAGACTGGTGTTGCTGCTGACAGACAAGCGTGCTGCACTTGGGGTATTTGGAGGGTCTAAGAGAAGAAGAGATTTAAAAAAAAAAGAGAAAAAAAAGTCAGATGGAGGATTTTCTTGCACACTTTTCGATGGAGCTGTAGAGTGCCTTGGCGGATCATTTTAATGAGATCATTTGCTCAGTTGCACAATGCGGCGTTCATTCTCGCGTGAAATTGCAGCAATTTACTGTCACTATCGCAATGACAGTCGCTCAGCATGCTGGCGCGCGCACGGATAAAGCTAATTGCGACTGTGAACAAGATAACATAAACAGGATTTGGTGATAGGGCAAATGTTTTTTTTCTTTTCTTGTTATTGTGCGCAGATTTTATCGAATCAATTGAGAGGGTGGAATTAAAAAGGGGGGTGGGAGAGAGAGAGAGAGAAAGAGGGCGGGAGAAAAAAATGCTCTCATCAAAGTGCAGATCAGTTAGGCTTTTGGGAGCCAGTGTGTGCGTGTCAGTTTTTGTTGGGTGGCTGTCTACCCGGCCAATTAATGCGTCATAAAGTGCCTATAAAAATTAACGCACACACATGGGCACACACTAAGCATCCTAGTGTGGAAACCATTAGGTGGGCCCAGACAGAATAGAAGTCGAGAAAAGGAATAGAAAAATGAGAAACCTTTGTAGATGCCTTAAAAGTCTTACTTGCGTGCTCGAAACCCGTCTGCATGCGTCTGAATAGCCTCAGCCGCCATTCCCAGGCCTTTAGCTGTCTCTCCCGGTCCGATTCCTCCCGTTCTCCGGCACCTTCGCCGCCGACTTGGGTCTGAAGTTCCGATACACGTTGCTCAGCCTCCTGGACTAAGGTGGCCAGATGGACTGCTCGGCCTTCCAAACTCACAACTAAAACACAAGCACACACCAAAAAAAAACAAGTTATTTTCTTGCTGAACCATTAAACCTGGTATGATTGTCCAAGAAGTTAATGGTCAATCTAATTTTCCAATCATTTGAATTTCTTATTCTGCAACAGTTGTGCATAAACTGAGTTAATAACCAAGCAAGGAATTAAAGAATAACACAATATCTCAGTTGTAAATCCTGTGTTTTTGCAGCACACTTTTTGTTATCCTAATAAACATTTTAATGGACTTTGGAGGCTTTCCAACATACAACGAAAATTGTGTGAAATTGAGAGCGGTTGGTGAGACAATTGCTCTTCTTGGGGAAAACAAAATGGTGGGAGCATACATTTAGATTGCCGCTTTAAGCTTTTTTTTTTTCTTTCCCTGCAGAAGTGGTGGAACATTTTGATCTATTTAAATCATGAACCGCAGCGCCAAAGAGCCTCCACGAGAGGAATGTTTGGTCTCAAAGGGGCTGGCGCTTGACTAGAACAATGTGGACAATCACAATCAATTATTTCACCCTAAATGAAACAAAACAAAATTGCAGGACAGAAGACTGTTATTCTAATCACTGGTGGAAAATACAATACGAATGCTTTGTTAACCTTAAGAAAAAGAAAAAACCCAAGAATGATTATGATAGAATGTTTACATTTTAATGCAGGTATCTGTACTTTAACATTAAAATTGATGACCATGTAGACATGATTCTTCTCTTGTGATCCAAACTATGTTCGCCCAATCAATCCAAAATTACAGTATTCGGGCTGAGAGAAGACAATAGCATATTGTACTTCTTTTGGCGGGCCCCTCACTCCCCAAGTGTTTGGGACTGGTGTGAGTCTGTGTTTAGTCTGAGTGGCCTGCGTTTGTTCACAGTGGATTCCACTGTTGAGCGTTAGATTCCACTGTTGACAGTAAGTTTAAAGCTCTGTGTGTCAAAATGTCCATCTGGCTGTTTGATTGCGTGGCCCCTTTAGTGTCTCGTCGGTGGCTGTGGGCTTCTCTTCTAATACGAGTGTCTCCATTGCGGGCTCAGTTGTTCACTTTGATTGGCCCCCGTGCACACTTTCAACTGCTCGGTAATGCAACAGCTGGGGTTGAGGTTTAAGGTCAGGGTTCAGGCTAGGACTTAGTGAGCTGGCTCTAAAAATCCTAATTTGGAAATGGAATCGTGGATTGCTGGATATAGCTGCAGAGTTAGACTCGCATGTTCGGCCTTTCTAGACACGAGCCATCGATCGGCTGATTGAGAACTCAAGATAGCAATGCTGTGTTGCCAGTGGAAAAAAAAAACTTGAAGGCTTTAAACAGTTAAATTCCACTCCCAGTTGAAGTTTCCTGACAAACTAAACCCTAAAGTTTTTGTAGAACAACTGCCAGAAGACCCCCCGAGCTTAATGCTAATATACAATGAAATCCACCATTGGCATGCCAACGATTAACATCTATGTGGCAGTTTTAGAGCCCTTTAAGCAACAAACAATAGGTGATTTGAGTGTTTTGAGTTACGGGCACAGTCATGCTATCCGTTTAACTTGTATTTCAATGCATTGATTTATTTCCATGACCAATCTTTCCTTAAAAAAATGCACATATTCTTTCTTCCCTATAAAACCTGTTGCAATCGACAGATTATTTTCAGCAAACAACACGGTTCCCTTCAAGTGTTCTTAATTTAAAAACACCTTTACAAGAGGTCTGGATCAAATGTATGGATGTGTGTGTAGTGTGTAACACACTATGAGCCCAACGGGCACGTTCTAATCATTTGCAGAAGAAAGGAGCAGCAAATTTTGCACATCACTGCACCTATCAATTCTGTGCAGCCAAAACACACAAACAATAAAAAAAAAATCACACCCACATATGCAAATAATAAACATTCACAAAGACACACAACACAACAATATATTCACAATACACTGTGTACAGCCACATACTACATGGCAATATTTGGAAAACCCCACAACACGGATAACCACACTGACCAATGCAAATATGCATACGGACAACAAACACACCTACACAGACAACATACTGTTTACCCTCGCCTACAGACGCACAACACATGGAGACAGCCAGACTAACATAAAACCTACACTCTTACACAGCCACATACAACATCACCAGCCAAAGGAACACAAGGTAGGAATATGTGTAATGGATCCAGTGAAGGTAGGCAGGTCATTGCTTTGGGCAATGCCATGGGCTATTTTAGCGGTGTCCGAAATCGCACTGTGCATCTATGGCAACCTCTGTTTCTTTGCCTCCAAGGCGTCAGCTGGAGCGCAAAATAATCGGTGACTGCTGCGAGCCATGTTGTGACAAAACTACATTGAATGACTAAGCTTCATTAACATTCCTTTTCCACTCACAACAGTTGCTATGGCGATATTCAACAATCAGGGTCTCGGTTCGATGGATGGATATACATTTTTAAGCAAAAAAAAGCATTACAGAAACACACCCACACATTTGATACATGTTATGTCTGTTTGGAAGTTATTGGATATCATATAGTCTATTTACCCAAATCATTCAAACTGGTTGGGTTTCAGCAAATGAACATTACTTTATTCAACCCTACCAGTCATAATGGATGAGAATTTTATCTAGATCAATGACAGTAAGTGACTGGACAAGATTTGATGTGTTGGTACTCACAGTGCGGACTTTCTTTTGCCCCAGCCCGGAGTAAAAGATTTGCCATGGGCACATTGTTGGTCATGATGGCGATATCAAGTGGCAGGAGGCCTTCACTGTTTGGTGTGTTGAGGTCCAGCTCCTCTAAGCTGTACTGGGAGAGCAACAACTGCACCAAATCCAACTCCTGGTGCTCCACTGCCTCAAAGAGTGCTTCATTGCTCTGGAACTGTGACACAAAGACAGTTTGTGGGGCATTCAAGAAGAATACTGCTGAATTGTATCAGTGAATTCACACAACCACAGTGTTTAAAGTCATTGGACTGCAAAAGAAAGCAGGCGCTCAAGAGCATGTGATGTTACTACCTGCTTCCCAAGCTATTTTTAGACAACCATGACCCGTGTGCTTATTATTTTTTCCCCGACGTTCCCTAGCACTTACTACGGTGGTTTTGCGCAACCTCTCCTTGTCTCCTCCCCGTCCTGACACCACACTGTCCTCCAGGGCAGAGGGGTTGGTGCTAACACGGAACTTTCCAGACAAGTTGCGGTACAGGCGGCGAGCCGCACTTGGCGAAGACAGGCTGGCTGACTTGCGAGCCGGGGTAGGCTGGTGGGCCTGGTCACCCCTCATGGGCTGCGTCATCTTGGCTGAATCAGCCCTGCATGAACAAAGGATGGAGGAAAGAAAAAAGGTTGAATGACTCTGAGCTTACAGTAAACATCACGATGCCACCTTCATTCTCTACCCAATCCCACATAGAGATGGAGATGACTCACACCACACTAAATATCAGCCAAAAATGTCAGTTTCTGAACCTTTTCAAAGGCCACAATTGATAAAACGTGTTGTTAAAACCCAAAATGATTAATACCTTGTCATTTTTTAACTACTGTTTACAGCTAAATATGTCATATCCTTCCATCCGAGAAGTTTCGCTCTCTTCAGCCTCACCTCACCAGGCTTTCTAACAGATAAGCGTCTTTTCGGCCTCTTGTGTCTTGGGACGACTGGTATGGAGAATATGCTCCTTCTACAGTCCGTCATGGGAACCCTGTCGAGGCGCGTCTGCTCAGTGGTGTCGGCGCACACTCAGCCGCTGAAGGAAATGTCAGCACGAGCCTACAGGCGACGGTGACAGACTATGCGATAGGTCCCACGCACCACACGGGAGCCAGGAAGATAAATGAAGCCCTCAAGTGGTAACTTTCAACAGCTTTCTCCCCTTCTGTTCCTTTCTGGGTCTCATTCATCTTCCTGCACCCCTCGTCCCCTTACCAGCTGTCTCATGTTTCACATCTTCATCGGCCTTTAATTAATCTGGTAAAGTGATGATAACTGCGTAGCAGAATAGCGTGTAGTCCGTGTCGGACATCTTTTAAATACCTTGTCAAGGCTATGTCATGTGGATTGGACTGAGAATTCTGAGTGAGAGAGAGAAACTACTTCCATCTGAGAATGTGGAACGAAAAGTTTCAATGAACACGCATGAATCTCAAGATAATATCCAGGAAAGAAAAACTTTTCAGTTCTGCTTTAAGATGATGTCACATGGAAATTAGCCTGACAAGTCTTTGGCAGAAACTCCTACTGTTGTTCCATTAGAGTATTTGTAAATTAGAGTGCTATGGCGCAAAAATCATTAAAAAATACACTTAGTTCTGACTTTTCAGGGTGATCTTTAGGACATTGATAGATAGGTTCATTAAAGATATATATACCTGAGATACACATGTCCTAAACTCAATATAATGTTCCAGAGAGGCTATAAGTATTGAATTTTTGATTACACTTAAGCACAAAGTTCTTGCTCTAAAGCTGGGTAGGTCTCTATTAAATATCATAACACGAAAACAGGAGGTCTAAACCAGAGGCCTCCATATTTTAATCTGTTCATCTCGTGTTCCTAGAAAAAAGCCCAGTTCAAATGTTCGTTAGCCAGCTAAAACATCATATGAAAATGCGTTCAGACAACATCATTAGATGAATTGCAAAACCAACAAAGTGATGTGAAAAGTCTGGCAAAGCAAAGGAAGGTAAATAAAGAGATTGGAGTCAGTATAGGCCACGTTGACATATGTCAAAAGCATTCAACAGGTCATGAGTAAATTTGTCAAGTCCAGAACATCTGTAGGAAAAATATTATTTATATTGCCGCTCCGCTATGGACGTGTGAGTCCACACGAGCACGCTTGCGCACACAAACCCTCCCATTGCACATGCGGGCCGGGGCGAAAAAGACAGCTGACAGCGGCGACGCCGTTTAAGCAGCCCCCTTTGCAACAAGGCCTTTTTCACTGGGCCTATACACCTAAAATACCCCCACGATCCCTGTCCCTTCCCGCTCTGTCCCATCCATCTCCACTCCCTCCCGTAATAGACGACTTATTTTAGACATCCTCGTGTTCCCGGCCGGGTCGAACCTATTCCAGATAAAGCGTGGCAGGTATTTGGAATAATTTTTCCATGGGCCTGGCCCGGAAGATAAAACGAGATATATTTGTAATGCGTGTGTGTCGGTATCCCATTTCAAAGAGAAAGCCCATCGGAATCCGGCCCCGGGCTTATTGTTATTTGCCTGAGATGGAACAGATGAGTTTTTTTTCTGTCGGCAGGATTGTGCCCCATCACTCTCTGACGACATCAGAGTGAGGTTGGACTTTCAAAGAGATGCTACATCTTACATATCAGATTGAGATGTAATTTCCTAAAGACAAATCTGGAAGTAAGGGATGAAACAAGGCACTTTTGTTATGTTTGGTAACAAAAGCAGTCAATGTGAATGACTAGATTAAAGCATTTTTCTCTTAGGGACAATTCTTATTTGCTATGATGAGAATTTACAAACATTTTATCGCAAAACCCCCCACAAATGAACACTTTTTTTGGGTTACCTAAGACTAATATATCTAATAAAACATGTTCTTTTGGTTGTTTTATTCCCATCTCTATCCTACATGTATACATCCCAACTTTAAATGTAAAATGCAAATAATTGCTCTGACTCGTTTTTCTAAATTCCCCCCCCTGCAGTGTCATCTGTTTACCAAAGAAACAACCATTTTGTAAGTGTCTGACCCAAAAAGCCATAACTTATGCCACAACAAACACATCAACTGTGAGCTCATGCAGTGATCACAATGAACAAACAACCATCATTCTTCCTCAGACAGGGAATGCAAAGACCATGAAGTCACGCAAAGTTGAGGTCTCTAATGTATGTACACTTTTCTTCAAGCCTGACAGCGATGATGTGAAAACCTTGTATATAAAAAGCTCCAACTGGTTAAAGGATTGCAGAGTTGTTGGAGTTCATTTAAAAGGAGCCACAAGTATGTACTTAACAGCTCATGAGTGGGGCTATCTCAAAAACATGTCAACGCGGGTAGCCGAGTGGAAAATTCTGCCCAATATGACCATTCGACAGTTCCATTGCGAAATGCACAGGGTATGCTTACAAGTGCCAGAAAATAAATACAATTAAAAAGTTTCAAATGGCTGTTGTCAAGACTATTTGTTTGTCTAAAAACATCGAGGAATCACGTGCTAAACATATGATTTTACTTTCGGCACTGCTATTTGCGCCCATTAAATGTCTATGGAGAGTCAAATCGGCAATTACATGCATGAAGAGATAATGGATTTGACGTTAGTGTGTGTTTTTTATATTGTGATTGGTATGTGTGGATGCAAAACTGTTAGACATTGAAATTGGAATAATGATTCTCAATGTTAATTGTATTTCTGTATAACCTGAGGCTCTTTCTCATTTTTTTTAAGGTTTGTTAGTGTCTTGACATGCTAATAATTCAGGTAAACTATAAAAAAAAATCTATTCTTCGGGTAACTCCAAGTTGTCATGCACATGGCTGAGCAATTTTGAACACCCATGGTTCAAAGAGTTTTCAGACAGTACGCTTGAGCTGAACTAAGAAATATTCTTCAATGTATCTAAAAAGTTTTTGTAGTTTAAAACAAAAAATGCTTTCCTCAAGGCATTTACGCAGACCTGATTCATACATTTCCCTCAATCACTGTTTGACATGATGGAATTTTTAATCTATATTTTTCTAAATGCTATTAGGCATGTTTATGTCCCCCCCCCCCCCCTCTCCCAAGTGCTTGGCAAAGCCCCCAGGGGCCGGTTATATGTTAGTTCAATGTTTATATATACATTAGTAATGGGTTATTCCTTATTTTTCGGATTGAATTATATGTTTGCTAAAATTATCCACGGCAGCGACTTTCCACCAGGGAAGGCGACACATAGGGTGATCATTTTTAAGCGAAGAATGGAAATATTACAAATAAAAAAATGACTTGAAAACACTTTAGTGTGGTGTTTAAGACTGGTTTAAAGAAAACAGGGTGGCAGGCCGGGAGACAGTGAGAGGAGAATGTTGCGAAACGGACACACATACACACATGTACGCGCACACAGAGAGTACGCTGGCCGCTCTAAATGTGGCTTGTAGAAGGAAATTCTGAAATCCGAGTCTTGGCACCAGACAGGCTGGAAGCAACCAGGATTTTGGACACAGAGCGCGCACACAAACACACACACACACACACACACACACACACACACACACACACATAACACACTCACAGTGGAAGGAGGGAGAGAGCATGGAGAGATGGCGGCTTTATTACTAGATTCATTTAGGCGTCCACTCAGTTTGGCTCTTATCAGCTTTTAAGCAACATGAGGCCATGCCAACACGCTGACCTACGGCGTCTCTCGCTCCGTCGACATGGCAACACAACAAACCCGTTTTGCTGGATATTAAAACACAGGCATGTGTGCGGTCGCCCCCAACAGTCGCATGTGAAGTTTCGCTTAATGCTCCGTCCGTCCGGCCAGTAAAGACAATGAGATTTACTCCAATCTCTCGGGTCGCATTTATATGGAAGCTGTTTTATGGAGTGATGTATCTGGTTTTGTGTTCGGGTTTCAGCATTGCTTTTCAATTCAGCTCCCAAAGGTGTCGTTAAGGCGGGACGAGTTCAACACATGTGCAGAGCTCATTCAAAAAAAGGTTAAAGGACCTGGAAGTCGGTCGGCTACCTGACCGGGAAACATTCATATGAGCTGGGATTTGAGAAGAAAATCTGATAAGCAGCCTCATTAGAAAATTCCTGTGTATGCATGTTTAGATTGCAAAGGGGTGGAACATTTCTGTGGGAATATAAACTAAGGAATTTTGAAAATATTCCAAATTGGAAACTTTCCATAGGAATGACTTGAATTTATGGGAGTTGACCGGAAATTAAGAGTTATTTAATACTGAGGTATCACATTCAAACATTAGTTATTTTCTTCAAAAACAGACAAAGCATGAAAAATCTAATTTAGTTCTCCTTGGCTGCACATTTAGTGTTCTTAAAACCGGACTTTTTTTTGTAAGTGAGGGGTTGAAAATAACTTTTTAAGTTGGGGACCAGGCAAG
Organism: Stigmatopora nigra; assembly: GCF_051989575.1. Taxonomy (NCBI): domain Eukaryota; kingdom Metazoa; phylum Chordata; class Actinopteri; order Syngnathiformes; family Syngnathidae; genus Stigmatopora; species Stigmatopora nigra. The sequence continues at coordinate 8,202,167 of NC_135525.1, forward strand.
TTATTGCTGTACATGACTATGGTGTGTTAGGAAAGTTACTGGACTAGTGTCAGAAATATCTTTTGAAGTAGCCAATCTGAAGTCTAATGTGTTTTTTTGTTGTTGCCGCTCTTTTAAACTCTCTTAAAAGGATTTTTCTGGTATCTTCTGCACCTGTGTTGTCAAGGCCATCTTCATGTTGCCCTGTGCTCAATATGATGACCTTGAGAAAAAATCCTTTGAGCTTTTGGGAAAAATATAAATCAAAAGTTAGATAATTAGGGAGGCACAACTTTGTTTTTCCCAAGCAGGATCTGTCAAATTCTAAAATACCAGGTTAGATGAATGTATATGCTGCCAGCTGTTGTCATATTGCTGTCACTTTAAGGCATTTTGTATAACTTTCCAATCTGAAATGATACTGAACTAACTTTTTAAAAGAGTGATAACCTTAAGTAGTTTATAATACGACGAAAAAGAATACTAACTCCTCTTTTATTAGGATGCTTTTCCACGCTGTTAGTCTAGAGGTTTACTCCCAAGAAAAATGCATGCTCAATAAGGTTATTTTCAGGTGACATTGACTCACACTGATTTAAGAAGTCATATTCTATCACTCTTTCTTTTACATTGACTGATTACATATAGCGGCTGTTCTAGTTCGTGCAGTGAACTTTTCCTCCGGTTTGCCGCGAAATGCTAAAAGAGTGTCGCGATGGCAGCGGCGGTGGTACTGATCTTGGGTCCCATCTGCTGCCGGTCACAGTTATTAAAAGGGTAACACAACCTTGTAGGAATTAACTCATACATGACTCGCTTTGAAGTGTGAGCTGTGTGCATAATTGGCGAGTTGGAACAAACTGTGAAAGACCACGGGCATGGACGCCTAGTACGCGTGCCTAGAGGACGATGCATCGCCCGCTACCTCGTGGCCATGTTTATCTCTTCACCTCTTTTTTTTTTTCCTGAGGCTTTTTCATCTCATCCTTCCGCGCATTTTCTCGCCCCCCCTGGGGAGAGTAGAAGGGAAAGAGTAGGCGGTCCGTTGTATGTTTAACCTTTGAGGTGGGCCTGCTGTGCTGAAGCAAGGCTTGCCACCTGTTGGCTCGATGTTAGTGTCTGTGTGAGCTAGCTAGCAGAGGTAAATCTCTTAATTTTGATGAGCAGAGACAGCGGAGTCGCCATGGGTATGTGGTGGTGGCTCACTGCTGATGTTCTCAGGAAGGGGGGGGGGGGGGGGACATCTGAGGATGGATCTCTCACACACACACGTACACAAGCGTCCACACAAACAAGACCCCTCCTCTCTCAGAAGCTTGGTGACACTATGTCTCCCACGGGCGATTGAGGGCCCAGCCTGGGTGGCTCCAGGCCTTGTGTGTCTCTCAGTGTGAGTGTATGTATCACTCCAAAGGGGTCCCCGCCTGGGCCGCCATATGCCACCCACCCAGCTACGGACAAGAGAGGGGCGGAGGTGACCCTTGGCCACGGACTGAAGCCACCAGTTGGCCCGTTCTCTCAGTCACACGCCGACCGGGCGCCATGTTTAAAGTCCCACGGCTGTTTATCTGGGAGAGCGATGAAGGGAGGCGCTCAGGCGGGGGCCCTCGTAGATGAAGTTTATTCTCTTCTCTATGATTAAGCCTTTGTATACACAGACGGCAAACATGCATACAAAACAACTGGACTTCAATGCTGCATTCTAATTCATGTATTGTCACTTTGGAATTCATTTAGAAAGACTGCCTGGGTAAAATAATTATTAGGAGCATGTGGTCAACTTTAGGAAATGAAATACCATTAACATCTCTAACCCCAATCCTCCTCTGATTGACAGAATTACATTGCCGTGTAAATATAAATTGCTATTTACTTACAGTTTATCATTAATTTGTCTTTAAATAGGCGTATATACGTGTTTCACGAAAGCATAGCAGTAATAAGTTTTATTGGAAATGACAACAACAATGGTTGTGTTTTACAACAAGAGCCTAATGGAGTCATGGATAAATAAATAGGTGGTACTGTCTATGGTCCTGAAGTAGTAAATCTTGAAATCTTCTTCGCAATAAACCATGGGTTTAATAAAAACTAACATTAGACCACGATAAATTATTTATCTTGATTTGGACATAAAGCTCCAAAAAACAATGATAATGAGAAATATTAATATAAAACTTTATGGAGAAATTTACTTTCATTTTAGCCTGTTTTTGTCCATATAGCAATGTTAATGATTACAATTGTAAAAACAATGGTAACTGTAATAAAACCTTCACTCTACAGCTCAATAAACTCATCAATAACAATCATATTTTGTTTGTATTTTATAAAAGTGTTTCTTGCTTGACACTTGTGGCTCCCACGCCTCACAAAATCCTGAATTGTGAGAACCCGCTTCCAACTCAACATAAACTTTTACCACTATATATATCATCGTTAAGGCTTGTGAGATTGCTTCACTGCTAAGGGCAACCACTGGTCCATTTGATGTTTCTCACAGTATAAAATTAAATGATTGCCATCAGTTATTGGGACAATGTTGGCGTCAAGGTACACACATTGATTTATCTAATGGTGACCTTGCACTCCATGAGTTTCTGGGGATTGAATTCTGATGGCATAAAAGACTACACACACAAAAACAATATCCCACATGCTAGTACCAGATAATCGTAACATCCTTCCAATGTAGGATTTAGAAAAGCTCAAGTGCCACACACAACAAGAATCAATCTTAACTGCATCAGGCCCAAATGTGATAAGAAACAATAAAATAAGAGCAGAATGCCACATACTCGGTATTGTAGCAACTGAGCGAACATCAACAAAGCTCTGCTACAGTTTCTCAAGTTTATCAGTAAGACAGCAACCAAATCAACAGGTGCAACCACGTTATCTCTAAACCCAGCCGTGTACTGCACGATAAGTTTACTGTCATTAAATAGCTCAAACGCCTTCCTAAGCCTCCTACTCAATATGCATTGTGATTGTTACAGTCATCCAAAGTTCAAGTAGGATTTTTACAAACCTACAACGTTGATGAGGATAAGTGGCTCGGGAAGATGAATGAATGATTAACATTCTTTAATAATGAACAAAAAGTTTTAGGAAGCAGTGCAAAAGCCATGGAATTTTAATGATTCATTGACTTTACGTACCAAAGAAATACCGCTTGTCCAGTCAGTAGCTGGTCTCATTTAGCTTGGCTTCCCAGTAGTATGACTCTGTATTCAATGTCTACTCCCAAGTTCCCAGGTTTATGATGTCACAAAAAGAGCGGTCACGCTCTCGTAATGGTGGCTCACCCCAGAGAAAGTCGAAATGCAGCTTTAAACAAGCTCCCCACTTTCTCGTAAATGAGCATGTCCAATCTTGCCACTGCGTTTCATTAAAAGCAGACCACATCAATCAGTACGCAAAGTAGTCCGGGTCGCTTTCGCTAGCAATGCAACAGGAAAAAAAAAAAAAGAACTAAGAGCCGTTAAAAAGTCAAAGACCTCACACTACACGTACACGGCGAATCCCATACGTTTAACATCGCCATCCCGCTGATAGACCACACAGTGGTTCGTGACATAAACCCTAAGACCACACATTAAGCCATGTAAGGTCGACAAAAGACCCCGTACAACCTTACAGTAGGTCCTTACATGACTCTGGAAAGAATAGGGTACCTGTACTGTATTTTTTTTCTTTCACTTTTCATTTTTTTTTCACAAGAAAACGCAAATTGACTTAAAACAGTAAAAAATAGCACCCTATGGTCTAGTCATTTTTCATGGTGTACATAAATACTAATTTTAGGGTCATTTTATGGTAAAATTATGCTACCCACATAACAGTCGTGGCTATTTTTTTTTGTTAATATGCTATATTCGGCCCATAATCCTACTTAAACTTTTTAATGTCCTTATATGTCAGGAATTGTGCTAGTTCATGTCCATTAGGCGCGTCTACTTGTCTGTTTGTGCAAGTACTATTGTTACCATGGAGACAAAAAAACCCGGAAACCACTTTGGTCCATGACTGCTAAGTCGGGCAAATGAGGTCCTTTTCCCAGTGGTAAGAAGAGCCAAGAATACACAACAGGAAGTTCAGTGAAAATGCCAGACGAGCGTATGGCAGTATGAATGGGTCAATAAACGAGCGGAGGGAGGCTAGGCAACAAGGGGGAAGAATAAGAAGGATTGACGATGGGGAAGTGAAAGTGGCCTGGCTATGGAACGCTTTCAGACTTCCTTTTAGCGTCTGCCTGCCGACTGGAGCGCGGCGAGATGGGCTGGCGCCACTGAAGATGCTGGGTGCTCTCCAACCAAAGACAGAACGAGACCCTGTAACCGCCACTCAGTCTCTGCCCTCACAGCACAGAATAAATCGGGCTGATAAATAAGGTCTTTGCACTCACCAATCCACACTCAGCGAGCGTCGCCTGTAGGAATGCGCTCGTTCAGACACGGTCTTCTCAGCTTTGGCTGGACGTTCTTTCAGGGAGAGACGATGGGTAAACTTCGAGATTCCAAAGTCCGACCTTGGGAAGAAAAGAGAAATAAAATCATTAAGAAACTGCATGTTTTTCTGATTTAACAAAATGTGTATATTTGGGATGACATTTCAGCATATATAAGTTTTTCTTTTTCTTCTATGACTACTAAAATCCTGTTATGTTGTTTTTTCAGAATATAGTTACATACCTGTCAACTGGTACGTTCTCGCCGTAATTGGTACAACTGAAAGCCCATTTTTATATTGGTACGCTGTACACATGAAAATGGTACGCTAAACGGTGATTTTGAGAAAAAAAAATAAATTAAGGCACTTTCTAGCCATTTTTCACCATCCGCCATTGTTTCTTCCCGGAAACGCATGTCTGCCAAGTGATATATGTACCGGCGCCTCTGATTGGCTAAAAAAAAAAGATCATGATAAACATTTCGTTTTGTAACACTTTCACCATGTGATTTCCGTTTCCTGTTCCCTTGTTTATGTTTACTTTCATTTTCTACTTGTTGTTCGTGATTTTTTACAAAAAAGTAAAGTGGTAAGATTTTCCATGTATTTATACATATATGTAAGGGCGAAAACAAAATTTGGTAAGATCACAAATGGTTCGAGGTTGACAGGTATGTAGTTACCCCCCAAAAGCTGAAAATGTTAAATTAACAGATGTCTCAATTTAATTGTTCTTGTTTTTGGATCAAAAGAAAAATGCCCTCTCTAAAATGGGACTTATTTATTATTTTTCCCTTCGTCATTAGGCACGATTTGGTAGGTAGTCTAAAAATATTATGGCACTACAGTTTGATTTAGTGCTGTAGCTAAAATGCTTCATTTTCTTCTTTTTGTCAAGGAAAAAAAAATAAAGATAATTGCAAACAAGAAAACAGGCAGCCTAACAAAAAGAGCAATGACTGTAGAACATTATTAATGGCAAAAAAATATAACCAAGTCAGTCCCACAGATTCATGTAAAGTACTAAAACATATTTTTAGTGACAAATTATTCAATCAATGTGAAATATTATTTGTCGGACACACATCTTTGTGAAATATATTTCCGTTGAAGTTACCAAACACTCTTGACAATGCCAAATTTCCCAGAGGAGACATGAGGTTGCAGTAAGAGTTGTAGACAGTGCCTCGTATTTTCCAAATCATTTTAACAGGGAAAAAAAATACAAATACATGTTAATCTACTTGACTTGTTTGCCAATGTTTCAGTTTGACGTTGAGTAGAAAATAGGACGGGTAAAAATTAAATCTAAACAAACGTTTTATCCATGTATAATGTTGGGTTTCTCCATCTAACAACCACCAAGTATTAAGTCAGGCAGCAAGTCGAGCTATTTATTCAAAGTTTAAGCACTTTTCCAAACCTAGAACCACTAATTAAAGAGTCAGCAATTTTTTTCCCTCTACTCTTTTAACTGCACTTTGAGATAAGAGCTTAAATCCTAAAAAGCAATGCTCTTAACCATCATTAAAATGAATTAAAATCCCTGCATGTGCTCTATTTTTTCCTAGTTCTTTAGTTTTTTTTTCCAAACACAACCCACATTACCACCTGTCTTTGTAAAAAGATCTTGCAAAGGGCAATTTTCTCATTGAAATGACCTCATAGGACGGCTTATCTGTTTGACCAACCCCTCACAGCCCCTCCAAAACTTTCTCTCCCACTCCCACAGCCTCTCCGACTGACCCTGTGCAGCATCTCCAAAGACTTGGTCGACCTCAAAGACAAAGAGGCATATTTTCCAGTATGACTCACATAAACGAGGTGTGGGATTTTCATCAGATGGCAAAGAAACCCTTAATTGGTGGTATTAAGGCTGGACCCCTCCTTCAAGGGCTTTTTAAATTAAATTAGTACCACTGAGCTGTGAATGTCAGCTACCGACATCCATTGATGCTAATGCTCTTTGACATCGACAGTGGTTTAAAAAAATAAATAAAACATATCAGAAAAATGGGAAATATGTTTTTCTCATCAATGGTTGTAATTAATAGTTATCTAAACCTACACTTAGTTTGGATTTTGGCTCTTGACCAACAACTGCATTAAGAACACTGGTAAGACTTTAAAGATTCGGATCAAACACATGACAATAGGATGATAACTTCAATTGGCTGCAGAATGTATAGGATCACCACTTCAAACGTGCCGTGTCAAACTGAACATATATGGGGGTGCAGGGAATCCCTTTGAGGGCTTTAGGGGAAAACGGAACATGTGAAGCAGGTGGGCCATACCGAAGGGGGATCTACTGGCAACTGGCTGCCTGAGAAGCCTCGGCAATAGCCCGCCCAAGCAGCTGTTCTGGGATAGCGTCCTACCAGCGAGAAGGGTATAATGATGCAATAGTCTTGGAGGAAGGAGGCCCGTTTAGTAATCTTAACAAAACTTGTACTTACATGCACTGATATGATGCTGCAACGTTTATTTTATGATAAAATCTGATGAAAAGCTCAAGCATACAATAAACCACCACAAAAGAAATCTGGTTCAATTCCAAGTTGGAGTTAAAATGTCCAAAACCTCTCAAAGGCAAGTTGCTCCCAGCAAAAAGTGAACAGCATGATGAGAGAGTAGTTTGAATGGCAATTCTAATTGGACAATTTCATCTATTGATTGATTCACAGTGGAAAATGTTTTGTGTCGCCAATTCAGAGTGATTTGATCAACAGCACTTTTAGCGAGACAGCGACAACACTTGACCAAATAGCGCACGTAACTAGCTCTGGATAATAATGGGCATAGATAGAGTGGTTGAAAAAGAAGAAGCAAACCAATATGAGATTATAAGAAATTGAATCGTGAATTTTAGAAACCAATGTGGAATTTAATTCAGCCTGTTATCTACTGAGTGGCATTCATTTTTTATAAATGCCTAATCATTTTCTCAGCATTAAAAAAAAGAAAAGCTCAAACATTGGCTACTCTGCTTAAAGCCCCCTTTGGCTTGCTTGGCACAATTTTTCTCATTTGTTATTTGACAAAGGCAGCAATTAAATCAAGACGAATGCATTCGTTGAGCTCCTTCTTACAACACACAAAAGCATCAACAGTGAACTTTGACCAAGCTTTAGCCTGACTAACCCAGTTTGCTTGAGAACTTGCGGCATTTGAGGAAAAAAGTACAAGACTGGGAAAGGAGCTGATTATAAATTCAAATATAATTGTCCTCATCACGGCAACATCGTGAATGTATGAATTTACAATCTCTGTTCTGCAGGGTCTTCTAAAAACATGTTTTTCAATAATGTTATTTATTGAAAGGCAAGCACCAGTGTCTTTAGGGAATAAGATTATACAAAGGGTTGACTGTTTAGAAAGTAATTCCAGTCAAAGCACCAGGATGCTACATATTTAACTTATCTGGAGTATGTGATCTGTCTGAGGTTGCGATTTTTTTCTAACCACTGATCTTATTTCATATTATTAAGGGACACCATAATAAATTATAAAGACAGACAAATACCTGACCTCGTTTCAGCAATTATGGGCAATGGCTAAGGCCCTAAAACAACAAGTTTCCAAAGAAGGCAAAACAAAGCTGCATTGCCAATAGGACTGGAACACAGAAAGGAGGCGCCCATCAGTAACTGTGTTTAAAACGCAAATGCAAACTGATGCTCATGCATGCATGTGCACACGCACGCGTGTGAGCACTTATGAAAACAAAGTTCAATTCAGGAACATAACCCTCAAAACGTTTCATTAGGCCAACAAAAAGCCTTTCAGTGGTCCAATCATAAAAGACAGCAGCCAGGGTATGAACATTGCTAATTAAAATGGCTCAAAGAAAGCCTTGTTTTCCACATGCCATACCCATCCAAAGCTAAATGTTCCTCCACCTCTGGCTCTCAAGTGGATTCAATTCCCACCGTTAAAATACATTGACATGTTCTTAAGCTATCAGAACGAGGATCTAAAGCACTCTGACGTGTGTGAAATGCGGGATGTATTACATTTGTTGGTAAAATATTTGTTGGTAGATTTGCTTGTTAGCGAGTTGGACAGATTGGTGAACTTTATGTTTATGATATGGCTTCTAGGAACAGATAATGTTCAATTTAAAAGGAAATGTGTGCTTTTTATGTAGTACAACGAAAAGTACAACTGAGCGTTTAGCATCTATGTTCCTGGAAAACTGAAAAAAACTATAATCATTTTTCTTTGTTCGTCCAATAAGTAGTAGCACCATTGCCAATATTATTATAAGACTGCAGTACTGACATGGGGATCCCAAATGAGTCATTTTTTTTAGTTGACTGAAATGAAAAGTGAAAACATTATGTTGTAGTTGAGGTCAAGTGTTTTGATACATTTATTCGATTAAATATGGAAGCTTTTACAAGGAAACAATTGACTGCTGTTTTCAAAAAGTACTTTTAAAGGTCATTGAGATTTAAAATGCTTGTTGTGCGATGTTCTTTAACCACTAAAGTTAAAAAACACAATCCAATAACTTTTTCATGTTGATACTTTGTTCTCAATATGATATTTCACAGAGCTGGAGTGGAAGCTTGCAAGTTACCCATAATGGGAGATTAAAGAATTGTAACAAGGGCAAAACCCTTTTATTCCACTCTGCTATGCTTAGGTGGTTTGAGATAATAACCTGGAAATAGTTGGAGAAAAATGATTAGAAGAAATACCATAATTATCACAGCAGTTAGAACCCCCTGCAGAAAAAAAGCAATGGTTTTTAATGGAACACCAGCACAGATGCATTATGAACACTTATTATCCAAGATAAACTATTAATATTTCCAAAAAGCGCTGCATATGCAGTCAAATTGTAGCAACGCCCAATTGCATTACAGATTGGCCACAAAAATCTCCAGTTGGCTTCTTTTCCGACCAAGAAAAGCTGATAAAACCTTGACTTTAACGCTGGTGTTGTGTCCAGACATTACTAAGAAGTGTTCACGGACTTTGCCGAGTTAAATATTGTGGCAACGTGCAATGAATATGCTGTAATTTAACATCTGCATAGTTGAAGTGGGTCTCCTTGTGGATTTTGACGCCGGTCTCTTTTCTGTGCCAGTTTTCTTTTAAAAGCTTGGACTGGTGGTGGTGGTGGTGGTGGACCCTCCTCCAGTATTATGATTGTGGCCTTGAAAAAGCCCGAAAGAGAAATACACAGGGCACCCCTGCGCTACCCCGTGAAGCCACAATTGAGGATGGCGTCAGGATTCCAATCAGATTCGAGCCAGCAGACTGTGGGGAGGAGTGTACGTGTTTTGCATTTCATGTGAGGTCCAAAGGGCTCTCTTAGGGACAGTACATTTCAGGGAATCCAGTTACAATTTAAACATCTTATTCACACTGAATGTTGGTGTTTTGTCGGGGAAAGACTGGCCTTTGCAATATCTGCTAAAAAAATTGTCTGAGCGCTGCTTGGCTTGTGTCTCACAATTAACTCTGAGGCATTTTGGAGCTTAAGTATTGTAGAGGGAATGTCTTTACACGTCACAACTAATGATCTTCCTAACACTAAGAGCAGTAGGGAATTACATCATCCTGCTCATTTTTTAATATTACAACTCCATGGAGCATGACGACAAAGAGAGCTCAAATACTGGGAACTTCGTAGGACTGAGGAGAACAAAAACTTGGCCCTATGATAACCTTTGTTTGAAAGATTTATGAGGGTGAAGAGCTAGGCTGCAACCTTGTAAGGCACCTGGATTTGTGAGACCACAACAATCGTGCTATTTTTACAAACGTCAAATTGATAAAATATAGCATGGCTGGATCAATGTAATCCCATTATGCAAAGGAAGCAATTTATCAGAAAGTATTGTTCATGAAAAGGATGTTCTAAGTCTTTCCTGACACTTGATAGTTATCATTATTCTTGTAATAACTCCATGAAGCATGACAGAAGAACAATCATGGGCTTATAGCTTAGCTGTGGCTGTGAGTTGAAGTATATTAAAAGATGGTCGGGTTTCTTAAGTCATGTAGTAGATGCTTTGAAAGGTGATGGTGATTTGTGACTCTAACTGCCATTTGGATGACCGACTCGAGAAATTAGTTGGCTCAGTTGGGACTTAGTTTAACTCCATGAAATGTTTGAACAAATCATTTTAGAGACGGTGTTGCATTTAAGGAGCTGAACATTTGTCTCGCTTCCGATGGATGTTCTGCAGAACGACACTAGTGTTTAAGAGTATATAGCGAAAAGCTGCAAAAAGAGTGTGAAGTAAAACAACCTAGACTAACTTCCCACACTCCTTTCCATAGTAGAATGCAATTTATTTGGGCTAACACACATTTGCGCTGACGTCAATGTGCGTCTAATTCAGTGAATGTGTGAAACCACGACAGCTGTGTAACTACGTACTTCAGGCATGGTCATATCTCATCTCTTATTTCTGTTGAAAATGACTAGTGGTATGCCTCTGATGCACCAAACTGGAGGAAGAGTAGAAGGTTATTTTCTTTTTAGCATTGTTTTGCAGCTGGACTGATATATCTCTTAACACCACATTGCTCAGAATGCATAGCATGATAAATAATTGTTAATTTTTCCATGAATTTGTTTCCAGAAATATTTCCCCTCACTGTTCAATTGTCCCATTGAAATTGTTACACGTCATCTCTCTCTGTATGCAACTCTGCAAATAGACAACACTTGCAGTTGGGTTTATGAGTGCATAAGCATTAAAATGAATTATCTACATATAATATGAACTTTTTTTCATGTCAGCCAGCAGCTCCTCCTTCTCTACCAGCATGTTAATTAATCCTCAATGTGTACGCTGGAAAATAGAAATCTTTCCATTCAATTTTGCCATGGATTTTCCCATCAGGCAACTACAAACAAATGGGGTTGGAATTTATAGATGATATTACTTGATTGTAGTATTTCACACTGATATGATGTTAATATTTCTCTATTACTTACCTTAATTTGTAGAGTATTGCTTACAGTAAAAGTAAAGTAAAATTTTCCAGCACAAATCCACAAATAATCGGCATTGGAATATAAAATGCAAGGTTGAAAGCTGAAGAAAAAAGTGGCAGTTTATACTAAAGAAATAAAAAAATAATGGCAGTATTCATTCCATGTTTTTACAGGGTATTTGTAACAGCTGGTGGATGATATCTAAGATATCCTAAGCTTAATGCTAATTGCTGCTCATTTCCAAGTACAGCAGAATAAGCAATTAAGTGAAATGCAGCTAGAAATTTCATATCTACACATAAAATATGTTTGGTTGAGTATGCTCAACACAAAATAATTCAGTTCTACAACATCCCTTTTTCATTTAGTTTCATCTTCTTGCAAATGCATAAATGCATAAAATGTATGTTAAGTAAAGTGCCATAAGTAGTTCCCAGAAAACCGAATAAAGCAGAACAGTACAGATTAGATTAGTGCCTAGGAATGAGAAATTTTACTAAACTTAACGGATACTTTGGATTCATTGCTAGCTGTATTCATAACTTGCAACATATCATTATATTCATTCCAGTTTGTTCATCTAGAACAATGAAAGTGAAGGTTGGAATTTCAATGGTAAAATATAACACCGACATAAAGAGAGAACTCACTTTTTGTGTTGATGATCCTTGCGATCCACCGAGCCCAGACTCTGTGAAACAAAAAGAAGACAAATAAAATTAAAATTAGATTATAATATTATGAATTAAATCATATAAATAAAAATATATGTCGTCTCATGTCCTGGATTTAATAATGATGCTAAAAGGTAAAAAGCAATTATACATTTAATGAAACTGTTTGCAATGAAAAATATTTTTCTCAAGCTTGTGATGAGTTGAAGAAGTCATTTAAATAAACAAAAGCTTTTTTTTCTAGTGACAGAGTTGAGTGAGCTACAAAAACACAAATAAAAATAAAAAAGAGGAAAAAAAATCAATAAATACAAGACATCATCTTTCCTCAATGGGATGTTTGAATGCATTCCAGTTAAGACAGCTTGCAGATACACAGTAACACAAATACACACCTCTATACAAAAATGTGAGGATAAACGCATACTTTTACTCTGCTGTCACCATCTTCTGTTAGTTTATATGTCTCAGATGGATGGAACACACTGAGGCAGAAGAGTGAAGTACACGTATATACAAATGCACATTTTTGACACACACACACACACACATAACTGGCCTGAGGCTGAATACACTTGAGGAGGCAAATTCTTTTGCTGCTTGGGATTTTCATCATGCCACAGTGCTGTCATCCATGACAAATCACATCCCTGAGTGATGCAGCCACTTCACTTCCCAACCCACATTCAAATCACAATGTTTATGTTTTATCATTAACGTTTTAGGTTACTAAACTTTACAACCAACTGTCCAAAGCAAATGTTCCCTCACAAAGTAAAGGAATTATGAGCATAAAAATAAAGTCACGATTCAGGACCAGTTATTGAGGCAAAAACTGCAATAAAAAAAAATTCTGAAGCACTCATTGAAACATGTCTCAGGGGTAAGGCCAGATGTTGAACTGGACTTAGACAAGGGCTCACCAAAGGTTACTTCATAATAGCCCATTATTTTGTTCTTTGTACTGGATGGAGGATGATGACCTGCACCTGAGACTGAGTTTCTGGCACTACGTAACATAGTTTACTTGATAGTTGTGAGATTTCCTTGTAACCTGCAAAAATACGAGACACCATGTGCCAGATAACAAAGCATATCTTGTGCAAAAAGACTCCCAAGACTTGTGAAGATGGACCACAATATTCTACAATGGGCCCAAACAACTATTCCTGTTGACAACCACAGTTTTCTTTATCAAATTCTTTTTACCTTTGCAGACTCAAGCGAATTTCTATTGTGTTGCATACTTGTATGAGATTAGCCCAGTCACATTTAGAGCAATAAGTAGCTTGCCCCACTGACGCCTTTGACAGTGCAGTGACATTTTGCATTTGACTGCATTTGCAAAGCATACATTTCTATATATTGTCAACCTCCTGGAGGGGACAGGATATGTCCTACAGTGCGGCTGACCTTACTCTATTCGGCTCACCCACTGTGAATCCACAGATAGTGCCTTCATCCAGAATGGATGAGGGCAGGTGCTTGTCTTTCTTTTCTGCTATCAAACATAGAATGGCTTTTATCCCAATTAAAAACAATGCAGCCAACAAAAAAATAATTAATATGAAAATATGATTTAAAAAAAAGTAGTAATTATACGGTGAGTTATATACAAGGCACGCACTAGTTCAGACTTACATCACTTAACGGCAGGGTGCTATCCAAGGAAATGGTGGAAAAACAGCTATTTTAGTGCAAAATCACATGTCCAATAGAATGACTCAAGACCTTGGCTGGGGCTTGGCACAATACACTGGCATATTTTATATTTACATTCATTTTGCAGGCTGCTAGAGTGTGCTTATTGAACACATAACTGATGAAACAACCTCTGGTCGTAACCTAAGCATTACGAATCCTTTAAAATTACCAGTGGGAGAATTAATCATGGAAGGATAATAACATTGAATACATTAGATGCTGGAGTACACTTGTGGAATTCTGAAGTGAAGAAAAGTGCTATGCATGGCTATACATACACAATTAAATGACATGAAATGAGACATTTCTTATCAGTACGTGTAAGTGAATGTTTCAAGTTAATTGAATTCTCTTACAACAGCAAAAAAAATGTCTGAATGCACCTGCAAGCTAAATAGAGCTTCCATTACATGGCAGTGATTTCCCTCTATGTGCAATTTCAATTGAGTATGCAGAGTAGGGATGACAAAATTCTCAGTCAACTTATTTTTTAAACTATTAACGCACAAGAACATTGAACATTCAGCTCCGTTATTTGATGCCCATCAATTCAACTGGATTCAATGACAGTGAGCTTCCGAGAAAACACCTTGCATTCCCTCGCAAGTGGGAAAATAGTGGCAGCATGCCGCAATCCTGCCGAATGCATTTATAGTATTAGCAGCTTATGCACATTCTGCCTTAGGAGGAAAAAATTGAAAAAAACAATAATCTTTTAAGTCACCAACGCGACATTCACTGAACACATTCACTTAAGATTCCATTAATTGATGCGTGCATACATACCTGTTGAGTCCAACTCTCTTCCTGTCGTTCTTCCACCCCCCTCCCTCACCCCCTAAAGGGCATGCGATGCTGCTCAAGCAGCACCCCTAATTGCCGTTCACCTGCTCAACTTCAGCCTGAGCCAACTCGTCGCACCTTCGTCCTTCCGCTCATGCGGAGGCTTCCCCAAGCTCGCCTCGATGGCGGCTGCAAGAGCCACTGACTTGTTGTACTTTAATTGTGGTTGCTAGGTGATAAGCTTCTACCAATTCTCCACACAGTGAAAACAGGGGGAGGACAAGAGTGAAGGGAGGGGGGAACTTGGAGGGAGAGAAAAGGTGGTGCTGAGGGGGGGGGGGGGGGGGTGCCATTGCTCATTATAGACACAGTAGCCGGAAGAAAATAGGGCGTGGGGGGATATGTCAGGAGGGATGCTAAAGTTGTCAAGATTGGAAGATGCAGATGCAGGGGAGACCTTTAACTGGATTGCTGAACCTATTTTTAACTGGTTCACTCAGTTTGCAGCACTAATACCAATTTCAGGGTTTGCCACAAAGGCGTAGACTTTCTTATATAAAGATCTGTTTTCCATCCATATAGACATGTGTTTGGTCAAACTTGCTTGTTAAAAAGGAAGAAACATTTCGACCGTGCTACGGTTCATTAGGTGCAGTTTATAGAGTCAGCAGTAAACAAACAATTAGCTAATTACTTAATGTAGTCCCATGGAAAGATTCGGTTGTGCTGATTGCAAATGACCTTTGAAGTTTATTTTATTTTATTTTAGTGACAGCTAGGACTGTGGAAAATTAAATTTATATCAACTGAAATGTTTTTTTTTCTGCTGGCATGCTTATACCATATTTATGAAATTAAAACCTCCAAATGCATTCCATCACTTGCATATTTTCTGGCATAGTTCTCAATATAAGAGAATCTCCTTTCTTGTTTCAAGTAATTAATCAAAGTTTCCTACCCTGAAAGCTAGCAAATGAAGTGAAACACTATAAATGAGGACATATGTAATTATTAACCTTAGAATAAAGGCTACTATACCACACATGGAGCCGTTATGCATGCAAAAATAATAATAAATGGGGTTGTCGGGAAGAAAAAACTAGGCTACTGTACAAAATGTATAGAAAGACTTAATATTTACCATTGTATTACATCTCTAGGAACTTGGAATTGATTTAGATTTAACTCAAATTGAACTCCGTATAGGTTTAATAGAACAAAAAAGGTTTGATGATTGCCAGGGCTAAAAGCCTGAGCAGGGGGGCTTTTGACGCTGTTAAGTGTCAATATAAATCAAGTATGAATCAAAAGTTCATTGTGCTTCATGTCTGGTGACATTTTCATTTTCTTATGTCAGTTTTTTTATATGAATATGTACAGTTTGAGTGACAGTTCCCATGCAAGTGACTGGCATGGACTGATGAGTCACAGCGTCTGGTGGTGGGCACATGCACAAAAGAAGAAAAAAAATTCAAAAAAATCTGCGCTAACTTATTGTCCGTCAAGTACGCAATGGGGGGTTGTTAGTCATAGTTACTGCAAATGTCAAACATACTTTCACTGCTGTGAAAAGGGACAGAAGGAAGACTTTTTATGGTTTTGCATTTCTCAATTTCTTCATTATAATCAACAGTAAAGAAGGAATGAGCTATATGGACTATGGCGCAGGTTATTTGGTGTCTATTATAATCTATTGTTGTTGTTGTTCATCTTTTATCTACTTATCAAGAAATCTTTAACAAACAATTGCATCATTTGATAACATGTGAGGGAAAAAAGACAGACGTACACGATGTGTTAAAAAGATACACAAAAGCTCCTGAGGGTGAAAAAAAACAAACAAACGAGATTTAAGAAGACAATTTGAATTGGAAATAACATCACATTAGTGACCCAGTAGTTGCAAAAGAAAATTGATTTAAAGAGTAAACACCCGCAGGCAAAATCATTCCTGGGTTTTGAATGACAAAAGACAAAAAAAAGAAAGGTTATGTTAAAAAAAAAAAAAACATCGCTTCTCCATCTTCAAGTGTCTCAAGGGCACTTGAGCCAAGCACCTCACCTTCAATTGCTCTGCGGGCATCCAATGCTTTGTGTGTGCTCTATATTTCAACTATAAGTCTAAGTGTGTGTATGTGTTCATTCCCAATAGTTAGGTTATATGTAGCCATAATATCTCCTTAGGGATGAATAAAGTGTCTGAAAAAAATAGTCACTGCTGGGCAAAACTAGTCCAAAAATAACAACAAGGTGTTTTAGAGTTTATACAAGGATTTCATAAGCCAGAGAGGTCAAATAATTTATGTTTTATGGAATGCAAACTTCAGTATGCGCCGTAAATGTACAACTCAAACAAACGCAAGGAGGCGTGGAGGTTAGACAGTCAACTCTTTCTTTCCATTTTACTCTATTTCTTTTTTCACCGTGCCGCTAGCGTTAATAGCAACTCTTTAAAACGTTGGGAGACTATTGATGCGTGAAATGGGCAGACGACAACCACTCACAAAAAGGCAGAAGGGCAACAGAACATCAACACTTTCAAGCATCAGTAAAGAATCCTTGACGAGCATTTTCTCTTGATGCCATCCCATTCAGATATCACATTCGCAATTTTGAATCAGAGGTGAATGTAGATTCATATTGACATTGTCAGGGCCATGAAATGGAATGAACACTATCACAATTATATTAGTATTTGTATATGTAAACATATAAGTTTGACTATAGTTATCTGAAAATTGTTGCGTTATCAGATCCCTATTGAGTTTGTTGTTCTCCATTATACTGTTATACCTTTTGTTCTTGGTTCCTGACGAAATAAAACATTGCCCTTCTAAAATGCGACTCCAGTGAGATGATTTGTATATATTTTTGCTCTTCATTGTGTATTCTTTGACGGTTGTGACTTAGTCTGATAAAATATGTACATATTAATAAAATGTGTACATCATAAAATAAAATATGTGAGTGCTTGATGTCAGGAAGTGTGGGCAGACAAATGAGTTTGGTATGGATTATTAATCTTAATTTATTAAAGTAAGATAATTGAAAAAAAGATTCCCTTTGGAAATGTTGACTTGGTTATAGTTGGAAACAGAAAGTTGTATATTGAGACTATGTAAGTAGTGCAGACTTTTAACAATAACAATTAAACTGAAAGTGCAAATGGAGAAAATAACCAATAACTATTTCATCATCCTGTGTGCTGTGTATTAGGTTAAATTTGCAAAACATAAACCTTATTTCAATGTCATTTTTCATTTAGTGTTTCCCTAACCAATTTTTTTAGTTTGTTTTTAAAAGGGGGGGACCAAAATGAGCCAAACATGTCCAATACATCAACATAGCAGCTAGAGATGGATATCCAGCCATAAATCACTCCAGTGGTGCCACCTACAATCCCAGCAATGGCTCTGGAAGACGCGCTGTCATCTAAGCCATGATGTCACCCGGTCTGAGTGTGTGGGTGTTGATGTTAGTGGTGGGCCTCCGCTCGTGTGTCAGCGCGTGTGCGGGGGGCTGCTGCATATGCCATGCATGCGCTGGTGAGCGCACAGGGGTGTCTGTATTCGGTGGTGAGTCTTTGGGGCTCTGCTTGTGTAAGTGTCTGTGGCCAGCGTGTGGGAGCCGGGATGTCTGTTTATGTGGGTTTGTGTGTACTGGGGTGGCTGCCGTATACGTGCGTGCATATTTGTCTGTCACTGTACATTTTCACTATGTCTCTTTGCATTTATGAACATGTTACACTGGTCTATTCACACTGGACTTAACGCCATCGAGTAAAAAAAAAATACATGCTGGTAGAGATTCGTTGGTATTACGCTTGTGGTCGGGCCAAGCTTACAATGGGCGTGGGATTCTGTCGAAGAATATTAAAGAAGAAGCCAGGGCGGTTAACACGAGTCTGCCACGTTTCCACACAATGACATGGGTTGATATAAATAACAGGGGACTTTGTGAAATGGGACACCCATTAACTTCTACTCGGCTGATAATTGCCCATTAGATCTTGGAAGAGGGAAGGATTGAGAGATAACTCAACGCCGACACTGAATGAGACTTGTAATAATAAAAAAGTCACATCGTGAAAGAAAAGGAGTGGGTGGGTTGGGGGGATGGAATCTGTTGAGATGGGGTTGGCGGTGCCCGCTATCATCACGAGCCAAGTGCTTGGATTCACAACAAAGGAAATGATGGAGCGCTCAAATTGTGCCTCTGCCTAAAGTGGCAGTTTGCTGCTGCGGTGGGGGAAAAAAAAAAACAAAAAAAACAATTGCTATCTAAATCAAATGGGCTTTGCACAAAAATGTGTGGAATAAGATTTGCAATTCAACATGTTGGGATTCTCATTTTATGTTTGGTAACATTCTTGAATCTGAATAAGGCGCCACCAAAGTAATTGGTCGACATTTCTTCATTCAAATTCGGAAATTGCTTTGGAAATGTGGCTCTCTGCAGGAGAACCTTCAGGTTGTTTACAATCTTTTCTGTTGGTGATATTATAAAAGAGGTCATGCAAATGTTAGCTGTGTGTGCATACTAAGAAAATATGTAAGTATTGTTATATTTCCACAAAAATACAAGCAACATTTCTTCTTTAAATTGTATCAAAAAATTAGTTTCAAGACGCATCTGAAAGATGACAATATTGTTCGATGCTTCACAATTTGATTAATTTGACCAGAACGTTGCTTAAGCAATCTATAAGTATTACATGATATTATAGATATGTGAATTTATTAGATAAAAATGTATTGAAGACTAGACCTAACTCGAGTATGTATGTCCAGCATCATTAAACAAAACCTTCCCACTGGATCTTAAAGTAATGTAACAATCCAAGATCGCCGCTGTTTAACATAACACCATGTCAGACATTAATGAGCATGTAAGAGCTCACATTATAGCAATTAGAAAATTGAATGATATGAATATTATTTTTACTATCAAAGGACACCGTGAAAGAGCTCATGTGGTTGTAGTTAAAGGCTCTGCGAGTGGTGACATCACTCTTGTTAATCAGTGTTTAACTCTGATGTACGTGAATAAACGGAGATCCCCGAATGGCCGACGGCCACGGCCGCTATTTATTTTCCCTCATTAGTATTAAATGGCCCATCCAAACATTAGCGTGGCCCTTGCTTTTAATCAGTTGAAATCAGCTCAGTGCTGATCCCTTTTCTGCCTCTGCAAACTCTCTTAAGCCCAGTGCAGATGTACTGATACTTAAATACTAAACACTGATCCAAGGCAATGTAAATAAAATGGTTTAAATGGGATTTTTTTTAAAGAATATATATTTATTTTAGGTTCTTGTCAAAAATGTCTAGCAATAACTGTTGGAAGGATGCATCATATTTTAACAGTTGGCTTATGAAATACACAATAAGGTATATTTTGTTCATATTTTGGAATGTTTTAGTCAGTTACACATAATTAAAATCACTGGATTTCCAAGAAACAGTGAATCATGTAAAAGAGTTGCTTTCGAGTATTGATTCAATTGAAATTAGTCATATTATTTAAACAAAAAACTATTTAAAGCAAAACAAAACCATCATTTTGGAGGAGAAAACAAAGACTTGGTTGCCAGTGAAGATAATTAATGTCAAATTCAGTATGTCAGTCTCTAATACATTAGGAATTGCCCATTTTTTTGCAAATCTAAGTTTTAAATACATTTTTTGAAGTGCAGGATTGTGCTGTATCGCATTTTTTTAATAAACCAAATGTTCAGGCAAAATAATGTATAGCTTGACCATCTGAGAGAATAACAAATGGGGTTTTCTATTAATGTATGATGTCATAGTTGCATATTTATACTGGTAATTTTTGCCAAATTGGAGGAAAATTAACTCATTCCTGCCAACACTTCTCAGTTGTAATGGATAAGATGTCCATTGTCGCCAATGACATTGAAACATGATCATTCCCAACTTCCTGACACTGGGCAACGTCCATAAAATGTATGAAAAACGACTTCCTGGCGTGTAGCGCTTTTTAAGAAAGGCTCGAGTGATGAAAGAAAAGAACGCCTATTGGTTTGTACATATGTCTGTGTTTTATATGGATATCACTTCTTTCTTTCAACAAGCATTCTTCCATTCTGCGTCATACTTGGCCTCTGCGTCACCTTCAAGACCCAACCAAGTGCGGCGCGGCGCGTCGGGCTGGGCGCATGTCAAGAAAAGCTGTCAACGGCAACGCCACTTGGCCCACAGTGAAAAAGGCACTAGGACGGGTAATGATGATAATGATGATAATGATAATAATGACGGTTTCGTCTGGCCCGGCAGCTTTTTCAACACTTGCAAATGTTTTATGACTTATCTGAGCCAGAGGGACCAATCCAACTGGCATATCATTTCACACCGAGTTCCATTTAAAGCTCTCCGTCTTGTGTTATTCCATTTTTCAAGTGAAACCACTGTGTATCCCCAAGCAACGTAGAAGGGAGGATCTCCAGGTCAAACAAAGATCAATTCTCCCGGGAATTTCCATTTCGTTTTGGAAATGTAGTCATGGTCCCCACTTTGGAGACATTTTGGTCGAAAAAAATCAAGCCTTCTCTAGACTAAAACATAGTCAAGCTGAATATAAACTGGAAATACTGCGTATACTATACTACTCTTGTCAGTAAAAAAAGCACATAACCAAAACACAGATACTACAGTCCTTAGACTTAAAATAAAAACTTCAATAAAACGACAATACAATTCTATTTTTGTCCAAAATGAATGATCAATCATTTCCAGGCCTCGACTGTTGAAAATTGCTTTTGGCAGAAAACCATTTCAGTATCAGAAGAACACATTGTGTCTGTCATATGGCAGTAAGCAGGTGCATGATGTCTGAATTTACTAGGTAATTACAGTGTGACACAGTTTATGTATTTATTTATTTTTAGAAAATGTCCCAAATAAAAGAACATAGGTACTAAACAAGCATGGCAGCCATGCAAACATCTGTCGCTGACTAATGTGTTTTGCTGCAACTTTGAGGTTTCATTGAGTTCCATTACAATCCTGCTCTAGACTTGGCACCAGTAGACAAAAAGTACTTGTGTGGCCCTTCCATACGTTTAGATAAGTAGGGAAAAACCGCAAAGAACGCTCTCGCTCAGACACACACTAAACAAAACAAACATAATCAAAAAGGTCAAGTTTTCTTTTTTTCCCCCCCTAATAAAACGTGGCAAGCTTGAAATATTTGTATAAGCTTCCACAAAATAAATAACAGTCTATACAATGTCCTCATGGGTATAGAAAAGTCAACAAGTGAGTGTAAGTGTGACCTACGTGATACACTGGCTTCACAGTGACTCCCAAAACTAATGAGAAATATGAGGAGGGGTGGGTGAGGTTAAAAAATAAAAATATAAAAAAATATCGAAATAAATCCGATTACAATGTAATGACGTCGTGAGTGAGTTAGCCGCTTCATTGTGGCGAGCCGCTAGACGTACGCCTCTATTCATCGCGCTAGGTTGTCATGTAGAGAAATGAACTGGTGACTCCTGAGGGAAGACCGCAAGCCACAACCGGGTAGAAATTAGCGCCGATTAATTTGACTTTATGTCATCAGGGCAGTTATTTAATAGTTGGGGAAAATATTATCTCTAAAAGCAAGCTGGGAATGATGCGGTGGCGTTAAATCAGGTGTGCGGCAAGGTCATGGCAGAAGGGTCCTGCCTGATACGTGCTGGGTGGGTGGTACAGTAAAGCATTGCACTGTGTTTGAGCGTGTGTGTGTTCTCTCCCAATCCCAACCTGATTTATTCAATTTTAATCCAGTGTGTTTGCTTTGGAGCATGATATGTTTTTGGTCATGAGACATTAATAGAGTAAAAGACATGTTGAAAAATGAGCTTGAAAATGTGTGAGTCCTCGCCGTGTGCGTACATCACCGTGTGTGTGTGTGTGTGTGTGTGTGCGTCCGTGCGTGTGTGTCCTCAATGTGTGTGTGCACTGTGAGCGTCTTGAGGCCCATGCTGTCACTCAGCCCAGCACGCAGGGTGGTCCAAACACACTGAGCCCTCTTTACTTGCCTGCTCATTCACGCGCACACTCACCTTATAAGAACACACACATCCACGTACACCCTCGTGCACAAGCGCACAAACAAACAAACACTCACTAGTGTACATGTAATGACATACATAACAAAGTATACATAAATATATGACCATATATATGACCGTAATGAAGCAATCAAATAACCTCAGCGCTTCCCCCTCTTCCTGTCCCAAACCAGACACCTAAATATACTGCCACAGGCTCCATCGCACAGCATCAGGCGCCGTACTACACAGCGAGTCTTTCATGCACCGCTTTCCAAACGAACGGCCCTGTGAGCTACTGTCCGTGAGTGGCGGCAATTAGACACTTTTGGGTGCTTGCTGTTCTTTAATATAACCAATGAAACCATGATATTTAACAATAATTTTTCAATTTCATTGGGAGAGAAGATGCACTTGATGTATTTTTTGCTAAAATTTAACAATAATACCTTTAAAAAAGTCTTTAGATAGAAAACATGTACATGGCGTGAGAGCAGTAAACATGTTTCCCTCACAGTTTTGACAATGCAGAAAGTTTTTAGCAATATTATTACAAATTGACACTATAATATTCAATTTCTTACACTGACAGTCATGTCAATCAAAGACATTTCCCTTCTAGGACTCAAGTCACTTTTGTCAGAAATCTAAATATGTAATGCCCATTTATGCACAATAATTTGAAAATTAGGCCCGATTATAACTTCTCTTATCATACCGCATTCACCCAAAGTTTCCACTGCACACACAGTGTATTTTCGACTTGTCACGTCGCTAAATATCTTTGCTATTCACTCATTAGGAGACTGCCTGGTGTAAAGATGCCCCGTATCCATATCATACGTTGTTATGACTACGCATATAAATACGGCGACAGCAATTTAAAAATCTCCAGTATTAACCTTCCCTAACCCCACTTACAACTACAAAGCACATTCGCCGTACTATAATTACTAGCAGAAGCAGAAGACTAAAGGAAAAAAGCAATGGTTGCGCTTGATCACGCGGGGGCCCAACCAAGCCGCGCCAAAGCGCACGCCGCCGCCGCAGGAATGTGCCACAAAAAATGATGGCGTGCTGTTTGTTAACATGTCAAGAGCTGACATTTCTTGTAAGCCATTACTAATCAGAACAAAAACTTTGATGTCTGATACAGAGACCGAGTGGGTCTTTATGTCAAGAACGTATGCCAAACCGTCACTTGATTATGCATATAATGTTCATCTAAAGACAACAAGCCACAGTATAATTATTATTTATCACGTGACGTATCTGGATTAGCACAATTCAGGGAGAAGCTTAGCGCTCGTTAATATTTATCTTACAGTTCTTGTTGTCTCTAGTTTCTGCCATGACACACTGGAGGGGGGGTGAAAAAAGACAAAAAGTCCACATCAGCGCTATGAATGCCACAAAACGGTCATAAACTAATAATAATAAGAACGTCATCTGGTGAGCGTTTGTAGAAGCTTTTGAGGTGATGAAACATGTTAATGGATTTCTTTTGAAAACAAATATTTCTAATAGAACACCAATGATGACATAAAGTGAGGCTACTGATCCTTGATTTTATGATCTAACTTTTTATTCAAATTAGCCTTCTCTCGGTCATTCTTTCACACTTTTTTTCCCTCGAATCACTCTCTTTTCTTACTGAAGCTATAAAGTTGGAGACTCCATTGTGTGCCTGTGGCCTGTTTACAAGGATAACTGATTCACCCACTGTGGTTTGGCTTGGCCGTACATAGGGGGACGGAAGAAGAGGGGTGGGATATGAATGAATTTACAAACCACCGTCAAACTGACGATTCCCGAATTTCTCCCATCATTTCTCTTCCTTTCTACATGTTCCTTAAATGTCTCCAGTCACACTTTTCCATTGCTGAGTGTGTGTGTCAGTAGGAGTAGATTTGTATTTGGCCAAAGCCCCTGGCCATGGGTTCATTTTTGTGGCTCATCCAATGTGTATCCCTTATACAGGGATACAGACACCTCAGGGACCAGGATTCTCCTTTCATTTCTTTGCAATAAGCCTTTGCATCGTCATCTCTCGGCATTACAAGAACAAAACAGGCCCCTGGTTTTAAATATCCGCTCATTTGTAGCCTAAATTGAAAATGGTGGGCATTTATCCGGATCCAAAACAGGAACAAAAAATCTAAATTAGGTTTCACGGCTGTGTAAGTGATCGGGAAGTCTTGGACTAAATTGTAACAATATCTTATTCCAAAAATGTTATTTTGTCTGCCTGCCTCACTTGGCCATGTGTTCTCCACTCTCTCGTGTACAGAGGCTGTGGTTGCCATGGCAACCCGCAATATTACCTTGGTTAGAAAAGTGGTGTATTATTAAAACAGTAAACTAAATGGAATACTCTAACTTAAACATGCCGAAAGAAGGAGCACGGCAATCTATATTTATACTCGGCAGCAAATATTGGGTAAGATATTACAACAGCAGCCATTAGATTTTAATATCCATGACCTAATTTTATTTATTTATTTTTCTTTCCAGGAAAGCCAGCCAAGCATTTGACTTAACGATTGCTTTGGGTAATGAGCTATTAAATATTGTTTTTTTGTGTGTTTGAATTCAGGCACGAAGAACAAAGATTCACATTTTGGCCCGCCATGAGGGCGTGCGGGCGTGCGTGCTCACGGTCTACACGTTCTTAAACGCAGAACGTCAGTGGCTGCTTTAATTTTTCGCTGACATACGAGGAAAAAAGTTGGAAGAAAGCGTGGGCATTGAGACAGAAGCAGTATCATCTGTTTTAAACGATGTGGACAAAAAAAAAGCAGAACAAGGGCTCTTCACTCAGTGATGTTGGCCCGAAGCATGATTTAAAAGGAAAAAAAGGATTCCCTAAACGACAAGGTGATTCCCGTGTGACTAAGGGATGTATCCCAACCTCTAAAATAAAATTAAATGCTATGTTCCTAGATGTATTTTTAAACATATGAGTGTGTTTTGTCGGTTTCTTTTGGCTTCAGTGAGTTGGCTTGCTAAATTCAAAGAATTTTCCAGTCTGCATTCACATTTTTTTCTTGTAATATGGTGATTAAAGTCCATCGGCTCTTTGAGTTTAATATGTTTGATGGCCACACCGACAAGTCAAAACACCTGTATCCTAAATCCTATTTCTTGACCAAAATAGAAGTCCAAAACAGTTTTACTCAGCCTGGGAATCATGACATTGTAATCACTGATCTTTTCATCTAATGGTTTCTTCTGGTTTTCCCCATTTGGTCTCAGAATCCAGATGCTGACAACCAAGGTAGCAACAAACCCCCACCGACATCACAATGCCACAGACTCGTCCAAAAACAAACTGACTCAGATCCAAAGACTGGCCCAGTCCAAATGGGATCTCCTACCTCTCCACCCCATTCCCTTCATGACCCCTTTTACCACCTACAGACCTCTGATTTACAGTGTTTGTGTGTACTGAGATATCCGTGAACTGCTGGCTATTCTGGGTATGTGGAACACGGCATCAATGCCGGATCTCATTCGTCCAGTTTGCCCCTCCCCCCTCTTGGCACCTCGTGGAAGGCTCAAATGTCTTACAAAGTACGGTAACAGTGTCTGTAAAATATTTGGCTTTGTCAAAGGTTAGGGAAGTGATAACAGGCGACCATTAAGAGTGGAAATGTTGAAAAGTCAGTGCATGTCGCCTGAATTAATTGCACTGGAGCGAAATTGAGGTTTATGTCGCCGTGCTTAGATCATCTGCTACCCTTCTTCTTGAAACATTTTTTTAATGCAAGACATACGCTTATTTTGCTCTTTTGCGTACTAAGATCATAAATGACTCAAAGCAGTAGTCGTGCGAGTGCGATAAATCTTCACGCTTGCGAGCCAACGAGAGAGGAAGCATATTGAGTGAGAGCAAAGAAAGAAAGAAAGAATGAAAGAACAAGGCCCTGTTGCAGGAAAAGAGAGTGACAGACAGGCCTTAGTGATTCTGTGTTCCCCATCACATGCCTTCCCAACCAAGGCATTTGGAAGAAGAAATACCACAGTCTCTACAGCGCTACAGCTCTTGTAAATAATCCCAGTCTGGGCGCCACCTCAGAATCCCAAGCCTGGTCTCCTGCCTGATGGGTGCCATGTCGGTTGTGAGTGGGTGGGGGTTTTTTAAAGGGGGGGGGGGGTGAGAAAGGAAAGACTGAAGTCAGGAAAGGGAGGGAGGGAAAAAGGGGGCGCCAATGTGCTCTTGCATCATCACTTGAGTAGACGGAGGAAGCAGGGGATCGCCATCAAGGTTGATCTTAAGTGGAATTAAAGGAGCGGTTCTCCATTTGGAGTGGATTCTTTTGTTACCGCCGTCTTACAGAAACTTAAAAACACAAATGTTAGAAGGGTGCATTCATAAACCATCTGCTAAACCGCTTTATTTTATGGAGTTATGAGCCTAGCCATCTCCATGGGGTCACTGTGACCTTCAGTATTTCAGCAGCAAGTTTTGTTTGTCTTGTCCTTGGAAATCCACAATTCATGTTGCTATGTTGTTGTTTGGAACAACTGAAGAAACTGCAAAAGTTCCAGTGGGACTCCCCCCTCCCCATTACATAGGATGCGAGCGCTGTCAGTTGTTTCAGGTCTGGTTCATAAATTCCATAATAGGGAATGTTTATGGGCTAGACAAGGGTCTAATTGAGTATGGCGAAGAGGGCCCGGTTACGACAGGTCTGGTGCAGTTTGAAAAAGCAGACAGAAAGAGCAGGGAGAGCCAAATAGCTTAAACAAGGAGACGCTGATCACGTCTGGCATTGTACAGCTACCGGAGGTCATAAGGGGTTGGTGGGAAGGTGGGCGAGACAGAATTATTCACTTTTATATCCATCTGAACGTGTACTCTTAAAATAAACATGAAGATACTGAGCTAATAAAGTACAACTGGTACAAGTTAACTGTTATAATTCCAAAAGAAGGAACAATCAAAAAACGACTGAGGTTTATGAGCTTGAAGAGCATTATGATATCGTGTTTTACTATAGAAACAATGAAAAACATGGTATATATAATAAGTCTTTGTTGTGCTCCAATGTCAAACCTCCATTCCCAAGTGGATTTGCATTCTTCAGCTAAACCGTTGGCATTTGTACTCAGTGACTTATAAAAACTGTTTTCCAAAAGTCAGACGGTCACAATCTTATGGAAAGAACCAAATCCAATGTAGGTCAACATTGCATAACCTTTGCTACTTTGCAAACTGTACAGTGTCTGAATTTTTTTTGGTAAAACAGCCCAAACTAAATGAGATAACAGTCCATAGTTCAATACATGCATACATTTAAAAGGATGACCACCCCATGTTATAGTGTCAAAGGAAAATATAAATAAGACCTTCTACTCGTCTAAGGATGTAACATTCTTATTCTGCTTGTCTGTCACTGTTCACAGCAGTTTGTCAACCTCTAGTGGTCACCTGTAAAAGGATCAACTGCAAATTAAACAGACTTCATGGATGGTAGGATCATAAATGGATCCATCGATGATTGATTTTCAGAGTATTCAAGAATACTCTGATAACAAGAAGAGGGTGAAATCTTTCAAACAAGCTTCCCCATCTGTAAGACTGTGTGGGTGATTGCAAGCTCCATCACTTTGCAGTCAAATGAAATTTGAGATGTGCGTGATGTACGACGAAAGGATGATACGGTGATAATCTACCGCCTCCCACAACGTTTCATACATGGAGACATCCGTCTTCCTCACTCATGCCTCCTTCTGTTTCATATTTCTGTGTCATGGTCCCCGTTGGGGGGTCCATCTGTCAGCACCCTCTCGGAGGGTGACAGTGCGCCTAAGACCCCGGGGAGCTACATCAAACGTAGGAGGTTTGGCCTCCGTGCCCGACGACCCATCTCTATTTGTGCGGCTGGCCCATCCATCTGTCTACGCGTGATTTCGACTTGGCCGTTACAAGAGATGCTGAAAGGCCTTCCCGCCAATGACAATCTCAGAATAACAACCAACTGAATCCCTTCAAATCATCATTTATCATTCTCCATATTAACTCATCCACTGCCACTGACAAAGATAAACATCAAATCTGGTGTAATTGCCAATAAACATTCCATGCCAGGCACTCCCAATTAACCTATGATCTTGGCAATTTAGTTCCTTCTGTCGCCAGTCCAATAGGAAACTTAAATTTTGCCACTTCCATGTAAAATATCTTATAAAAAATATATTGAAGATTGTTAATTTAGATGCACATTTCCAACCTGAATGTGTATTTTTTTCCAACCAAAATCCACTGGTTTAATGCTAGGACATAAAAGGAAAGCAGAAGGGTTGAATGGAAATTAAAATAGATATTAAATGGTCATTATAATCCTTCAAACAAATGCCATACTAACACATGGTGCAATAAAACAGTACAGACAGAGCATACACAGCTACATGCTTATACTAAATTCTGGCTTATTTGTACAAAAACCACAACAATAAACATAGCTAAGAATATATACTATAGTAGGGGGGGTGAGAAGATGAACCTTAAATTGACACACCTATGCTTTACCACCAGTGCAAATTGTACTTTCATACCAAAGTATTCCGACTCATTCTCTACTCTGACTAAAACCTGCAGCCAACTCATAGAGCCGCACTGATCCTGGTGCAGACTCTGGCCTGTACGCACATGACAGATGCCTCCAGTGCTGTGGTACAGGCATCCGGAGCATCTCTTCCACCACCAAAGGCATATTTCTTTCATAAGCGGTGGGGATTGGGGCCCGTGGCAGGAACCTAGCATGTCCGCTGGCCTTAGGCGGCTCGCGGATAAAAAAGCATCCCAAATTGAATCAATAACCACCAGCCGCCGACTAATCCTAGCTCACCTCCATAAACACCGTGGCTGCGGCCCCCCCTCAGACCGCAACCAACGGCCAAGCTCAGCCCCGCCCGCAACTTTTCATCTTTTTATAACTGCGCCCCACGGCGCTCAGGTGAGGGCTTTCATGCGGTCGTATATTCGGAGCAAAGGGGAATGAAAGGGCATTGGCTCAGGTAATCCTTGAGCAGACAGCCCATCTTTGGGCTACATGGCGACTGGCAGCCGGAGAAAAGTGAACAGCTGATGTGGGTCAAGCCCAGCCGCGGCACGCCAGACAGGATAAAGAGATATAAGCCCTCCTCGCACAACCCACCCAATACTCTGTGCCCCCCTTACTCTACTCCGCATCCCACCTCACAGAGCCATGTCATCCAAAAAGCCCTTTCATCTTCTAACCCAGCGGGTGCAAAAGCAAACTTTCCACTTTGGCTCCCTAGGGGTTGGGCATTGGGGATTTAGAGAGAGACTTGCTCCTTTTGCCTGGTGCCGCAAAGAATGGTCGCCACGCCCATTCGCTGATGGAAAACACTAATAGCTTAGAAGCAAGGCAGAAGAACGAGAGAGCCATCCGCAATACAAAAGTTCATTCCAAAGTAATGCTCTTCCTTTGGGAGCACTGTGGTTCGTATCTTATTGTATCTTGCTCAAAGATAGTACTTGAACATGGTCACCAAGGCAGGAAAATTAAACTTGCAACCTTTGAGTTGAGACCACTGTTCCACCTACAATGCGATTTATTATTCAATATATATCTCTGCACAGCTATAGTGCAGATGTGCCTAATTTTATGTCCAGTTGAGGAGGGAAAATAAAAAAAAAAAAAGATGAGCGCTGACGGGAAAGTGTGTTTCTAAAAATGAGGCAAATCCTTTCCCCGGGCCAACCGGCTCCATGCAGGAATGTATGGGCATCCACTTTATTTGCGCTTTCCCCCTCCAATCCTCATCCTGCAAAATCAAATTTCCCCTTCCTCACACTTGCGGTTTCCCTGAGGAGCACTAAACTTATCTCAAGGCCACATATAAAAGTCAATGTGAAGCTTAAAAGAGGAGGTTTCCATGGTTTGATAACGCAATGCTCCAAATTAAGAAAAGACTGTACGGGGGCAACCGGACAGTAAATCAGGGAGAGACTTCAAAGTCAACTCGGGTGGACAGACCGAAAAAAAAAAAAAGTCTGATCTTCCAACTGAACAAGAGAGATGTAAGAAATAAGATATGATGAAAAGAACTACATATGAGCAGGGGTAACACATGTACCTCTTCTGGGCTGAATAGACAGACAAAAACAGCATGAGCTCCCCTTGTTAAAGACAAAGGAGGGTACAGTAGTGAGCCACAGCAGCCGAGGGAAACTTCATTAGTGAGGTCAGTGCCCCGGGGTACTTAGTGTAACACTGGAGGCCTATGCTGCCGCCCCCCGGCCCTCTGCAGAGGTGGATATTGCATCTTTGCGATAACATCTCGCTACATAGGAGGGGGCCCCAGCATCACAGTATAAAGACCCCTGTTTTCGGCAAGTTTGAAATAAGGCTTTGTTCCCCAAAGGCCTCGACTTGCCCCCCCACCACCACCACCACCACCAGCAGCAGCAGCACCACCACCACCTCCTTCGACTCTTTCCTCCTGGGTGGGCCAGAGACTTTCCAAAAAACTGAGCAACTTGTGTCTGGGGATAGACACCCCCCACCCCTACACCCAATGTCCCTTATTCCCTTCTGCGCATGCACATTTCCCGGCACGTGCATGGGGGGGTCTCTCAACCACGGATTCACAAACAGTGGTGTCTGCTGGCTTTTAGCCATATCATTGTGGGGATGCTGGATAAGCGAGGTGTCATTCTCTTTCTTTTAGTGAAGGGAGAGGGCACAAGACTCCTGAGATAGACAACCTCCATCCTGGAGCCACTGTCGGTTAAGACACTCTTAATTCATTTACTTACAGTTGACCCAAAGGGAAAGAAAAATCCAACAACTCAACACTCATCAATAGCTGTACTGAAGTAGCTATGTCTCCAGCCCAAAAAAAGGCAGCACACACCCCCAAATAGGTTTCTAAGTGCCTTTCTTCATTATTTTAACCAAGAGTGTCAAATTTGTTTTCATCGCCAGCCACATGCTAGTTATGGTTGCCCTCAGGGGAGCTGGTTATAACGGTGAAACCACAAAAATGTATAAGAGAGAAGTGTAATGGAGTGCCAAAAAAACCCATGTTTCAGTATGTAACTTTGGTTAGAAGTTCATGGTTCAGTTCACATTAAATACTTTATAGTCCATCACGCACGAAAAGCCTCGCTTGAAACACAACTCAAGCAAACCTTGGGAAATAAAATAATACTTTATGACTCTTTCCCATACAACTATTAATGCAATAATTAATTGTTTAACCAGAAATGTGATGAAAACACGACTGTTTTAACAAGCAAATGTTCAGAGACCATAGTAAATTACAAATTCTTGGAATTTCAAGTATTCACAGGAAACATTGTGTTTTCACGCCAAATGGTAGAAAAGCAAACATTATTTGATGTATAAATCAAAGTAAGACATTGGAAAATATATGTTTCTCCTTATATAACACACAATAAAACAGAAACTCAATGCGAATAAATCATTGAATCATTTTCTGCATGGTAATATGCATTAATAAAAAAAATCCCAAAATAGAGGAAAACTATTTATATTATTTAATACGCGACAGCCATAAATCAGCACACTTGTTTACAAAACGAGCCTCACAGCCCCCCCAAGCACAAAGAAACCCCTGCTGAAAAAGTGCCAGTCATGTGAAGGGTCTGTCAAGGTCTTTTAGCAGAATGAAAATTATAAATATCCTCACAATGACTGTGAGGTGCGTTGCCAGGTAGGAAAGACACGCATGCCCTCAATTTACACCCGTATCAGCTGGTGGATTTATAGGACACTTAAACGGGATCAATCATTTTCCATTCCCAGCACCGTACAACTCTCATCGCCTCTTTCCACACTTTCTTTTTTGAACCTACATTCAAAGTGTGCGAGACACCACAGGGAGCGGCGTGCACCTGTGTTGCAGAACCTTCCCAAATGATTTTAATGTATCTTTTTACAGACACATAAACAGTGGGTAAGCTGCTACATCCCAAAAATAATAACACTCTTCAGCCATGTCACTACTTCTCTATCACTTTCAAATCACTTTCAGTACAAAGTATGAATATTTTTGCTACCACTGCACATAACACAGATTTCTTGTGGCTGCTTTGTTACTCAGTGAACTGGCAGCACGTGGTGCGTTTCATGTTCATTATCACTTGTTTTATAGTGGAATATTTAAGTCGCCGAGCCTTGGCACGGCTGTGGCTATAGTTAGAGAACAAAGGAGAGTAGAGGGGGTGTCAGGTGGGTGTGGCATGCCGGAGCGCGGCGCGTAACTTTTCAGTAAATGCTGCACGCACACTTCATGGAAAGCTGGGTGGTGGGTCGGTGGGGGTGGTGAACGGCAGACAGAGCTAAATTCAACTCATTCCTGTATTAATGGGAGCTTATGTGCCATTCCACCTTAGTGAAGAGGGCATTAGTCAGGGTGAGATCCACCTTAAAATATCTCCCCTCTCTCTCTCTGGCCTGCTCTGTTTGATTCTTGCATTGTTTTTCTCTCTCTTGCATGTGACTTGGGCCTATGTCCAATTCCGTTTTAATGGGAAACTATAAAGTTCTCTGCTCAAAAATGCACTTGAAGAGAGGGCGTGACTCTCAAACGTTGGTTGTAGAGTACGATACGAGATAGTGCTGATGCCTTTGTATTTCAACCTGAGATAAGACTAATAATCCCCTGCGTTTGGAATAAACCCAGAAAAAAATGCTCCTGATAAGACTGGCTTTGAATCAAACAGGTTCTAAAAAAGTTAACTGAGGTCAGCTTACTCTAAAGATTGGAAAAATGAAAGGAATGACCTTGATTTAGATGAATAACTGTTACATAAAACCTACCAGCTACACCCTGAATTACCATAATCACAATGTACATTTACATTTTAGTTTTACTGTTAGGTTCATGCAAGCATGGGGAAATGTAAGCATTGTATAATGTGTGCATGTATGAGCTGTGTGGTGGAACGAAGCGAGCCGTTATTAGTTGGCAGGGATAATTGGGCTCTATGTAGGTGGCATGACCTAGCTGTCTGCAACAGGAAGGCCGAGAGCTGAGCGCGACCTCCACCGCTGACCTTACAAATGCAATACAGTGACCTTTCACCCCGCCCACATTAAAGAGAGACAGTGTTGTCTTTCTGCAGTCAGTCAGCCAATTAGGGGACGGGGCCCAAAGAATCTTCCCCTATTCTATTTGCTCACTCAATGCTGTGGCGTTCCTGTTGTATCTCATTAAATTGTGACATGAATGTGCTTTTGACTGGGGATGGATGGTGTTTAAAATTAGGAATATCCCCCTCTAATGCCCCCCACTATTGTATACTATTGTCACTTTTTGTTTGTTGGTCTTCTAATGTATGGATCACAGGGGATAAATATGCTGATGGCTTGAACAGTAGAGAACTTGAGGTAGGAATTCAAATATTTTAATATATACAATTGGGCAAAGGTTCCTAGACGATGCAAGGCTTTTGCGTTTCCATGACAGCAAAATCTTAATTTTGGTAGGAATTCTGGAACAGGTTGCCCACAATTCCTTTCAAGTGCAAAACATGGCAAACCAACTCTAATCTCAAGGAATCACTGCATTCTCCTCAGGCTAAATTAAATACAAATCAACCACAACTCTATCTGAATGCCCACATTTAAATCTCACCTCAATGAAAGCACAAATAACCGACACAAAAACATCCACTTGAACATAAACCCTGAAAAGGTCACGTGTTGAATATACAATACAGTGTTTCAGGACATTTTGCATGTTTCCATGGCATCCCTGCGAGCGTCAGTCACCAAGCGAGCAGGTAAAATTCTCGGGGGTAACATTAAGGAGACATATCTGTCATGATAGAAGCTGTGCTCCCTTAGGCCGCCACTGAGCGACGAGAGTGTCCCCTTGCCTATGCTCCTGTATCACAATACCGCTGTTGAGTGACTCCAAAACCCTAATGGATGCAGGTATCTGCTGTGAGTTTGATCTCCTATAAATGTGCCGACCAGGGGGGGGAAAAAATGATAAGGGCAACAGGGAGCGAAAACGCGTATGGTGTGTGTGGAACCTCCTTTGATGCCAAAGTGTGTTTGATATTGGTAGCTTGTACGGTGGGTTTAAAAGAAAATATAATGAGGGAATATGTGTGTGTTTAGGAACGCGAGATGGCGCATGTCTAAGTAATGACAGGTGTGTGTGTGTAACCAAGCGAGTGTCCAGCGTGCATACGTATGTGTTCGGTTGGTCATTAGTGGTACTTTAAAGGCTTGGCATCCCTGCTGAAAATGTGCAATAAAACAGAGGTATCCGACAACTTACAGAGTCATCAAGGGGGAAAAATAGTTTGGCAGCTAATTCATCACAAAGACGCTTGTTTCTCAAGCCTTTCAGCACACAAGTAAGAAAAAAAACAGCATATTTCAGGCAAAAACACATGCTGGTGAACTTTAACATGCAAGGATGCATTTGATTTCCTTATTTTTTTAATGGAATTTTGTATACTCCTCCCTCCCTACAAATGCTATAAAAAGCTACAGGACTATTAGATGGTGATGTAAGTACATTATCTAGTGGAAAAGGATTCAGCGTTACACTGGACTTGACTGTTTTTGTGCTCTGGGTCTGGAGATGTCATGCACGATGGTCATTCTAAGCAAATTGTGCCACTGGTTTCCATTAAAACTTCTATATGATCCTTGATAACACAGTTGTCTCCCAGAGATCAGGAAGGGGCTGAGATAAGGAGAGCAGTATAAAGGATGTTGAAAGAAACCCCAGAGAGGAAACAAGTGGCTTCAACAAAGGATGGCAGGCATAACCAAGTGGCAGCTCGCATGCACGCTGCGGGCACTGCCCATTTGTTTCAGCCTAATTTAATAGGATCAAACCAAGAGCCCAGGCCGCAGACGTAGCGACAGCAATCTGCTGGGAAATCTCCTGTCTGATTAGTTGACGTCGCTGCAGTCAGTCGCCACGGCGACAGGGGAGCACAGCAATGCTATACAATGTGGCCGTCTGTTCCAAGCACTGAGTGTCAATCATTCACATGTGCTGCCAGCTAAACTCTCCATGAAGAAGTGTAGAAGTGATATTAGGAGTAAGTCTTAGTTGCTGAATGTTTAAATATTACCTACTTTAACCTATTAAAAAATAATGGGGGTATTGTCTAATACAATACGCCCAAATTCATCATACTACAACACATGTATACTTGTGGCAATTATGAAATTAATTTCCATAAATACCCATCCCTGTCTCATAGACAAGGTTGGTGCTTATGTATGTGCAAGAGGAGGTGCAGAAGGAGGGTTTGCTGTATTTTGAAATACAACTTAATGAAAGAGTGTGGCAGCTGAATGAGGAGATCAACAGACAACTCCATACAATAGGTTTACAAGCATCCTCTCTCTCCCCAACTCCCACCTGCCCATCTATATATCACTGGCTGCCGTGGCCGCTCTTTACAAGCAATCTGTCAATATCCAATGTAATGAAGTCATGGCTGAAGTACGTCAATTGCTGCACCACCAAGGAGCATTCTTAGAAGCCTAATGTTTATGTAAAGCCTGGAGTTTACCATGTCCCAATAAGGCGAGAATGCACTCGCTTGCATAAGGACAAATAAATCATGTCAACTGAGTTTCTATGTCAAGGAAGAAAAAGCGAACCCTAAAAGTCAACTATATTATAAAAGACTAAACTATCAATATGAAAGAGCTGCAAGACCAAAGTCAGTAGTGGAGTTTCCAGCCTCAAATTTTGGGTGGCTGAATTAATTTGAAACTATACCACTATGACCGAGATTACAGTTTTCCTACGTCTGTCTACAAACCATCACACTTGAGTGACCACATGCCCAAAAATGAGGGATAACGGAACGATAGCAAACTAGAGGGTTCGCATACTTCTCGCAAACGGAATACAGGCCAAAGGATTGAGGGGCAGAGTGGAGCGCTACCAGCCTCTTCAGGCAGTAGCTATTTGTTGCTAAATGAAGGCAAGCATTCTTTGGTTTCCCAGGCAGCTGGGTGCCTGCCAGTCCCCCAGCCACTGAGTGCCATTTTATTAAGAACAAAATGGAGCCCCTATGAAAGGAGCCTCGCACAGAGCCTGCACAGGTCTTACTGAACTTAGTCTCAGCATAAACAAACAGCACCTTAAAGAGACAGGCCTGTCTGAAAAAAAATGAGAAACGGAAAGCACAGGGGAGAAGATAGACATCTCATTGCTACTGGCGACTTATTGTTTATTGGGGGATGCTCAAGGTTGTTTCGGAATACAAGAATGGGGATCGATAGAGGACAGGACCAACAGTTCATTTGGTTTGGGCTCGAAATACTCCTCTACTTGCATAATGTACTTGCGTTTATCTAAATAGATATTTTAATCTATGTTTTTGTTTTCTTTTCAATTAATCTTCCAATAGAAAAATATGGTTCCCAAGCAACTCGATAAAATGTCGGCCTCCATCGAATTTTAAATAAAACACAATGTTCTCAATGATTTCATGTGAGAATTACATATTAAAGTACTATTTCTTAAATCTGACTTTTTCTATGGTATTTCTATAAGGGATTTTATTTTAATGCTATATCAACTGGCTCAATCCTACACCCAATCTCGCACTATAAGAAACAACCCCCCCCCCCCCAAAAAAAACCTCAATGTAACACAACTCTCCTTCATATAAATGCACTTGATCTCAAAGACTCTTCCACTCTCTCATAGCCACACTTACACATACATAAAGTCTATCTGTCTTTTTATCTAGCTCACCCAGACAAACACACGTGGTACAATAGGACCCGAGCCAACATCTGTCTTTGATATCAGTTAACCTAACCGCTTATTGCGGGAGCCCACCAACGCCACGGATGGCGTCTAGTGTATGTATTAAGTCTTCGGCGTCCGTTCAGACACTTTGGCAGGCCGCTTCTGTGTGTTCCATCTTTCCATCTGCATGTGTGTGTTTGTGTGTGCGGAGCCAGTCCGGCAAGCGTGTCTTCGTCTCTGAGAATGTGACTGCATACCAGTGAGCAGTGTGTGTTTACACAGACACGTGAGAACAGTGTGAGTGTGCGCGGTGGCTGCGCCGCGCCATAGTGAAAGCCGCAGCCTCAAACCACATCAGAGGGCGCGTGGGAGACAGAATGACAAGGCCAGGAACCAGCCAGCGTCTGCCGGCAGCCACACACAGCCAGGCTTATGCATACACAGTCCAAAGGGTCCTACACTTTTGAAAATGTGAAAATTCCTTACTTTTTCCAGACATTTATTAACAGACTCCTCAGTTGGAAAAAATAAAATTATTTGCCTTGGTGTGGGGAAAAAAACCAGCTTGCTTCTTGCTAATAATCATGAAAAATGCCATTGACAGGCTGATGGTTGTATTGTATTGTTGCAGTTTTTAATTCAATTGAAGTGCAAACTGTTACCTTACTTTGTATAAATTTCAATGCAATATATTTTAGCTGGAATCTGTAATATTTTTTTCAGTCCTGCAAAATCATCATTGTTGCTGGGATTCCTGCAATCATCAGTCTGCTGTGGCCCTTTTGACACATGCTGCATTTAATGCTAACGTCCATCCTCGCCTCCCCTTTTGCACACACACACACACACGTTTAACACCCACCGTCATTGCACCGCAACTCCTATTTGGCGGTCACCCTGCCGGCCAAGGATGCAGTCTGCAGCCCGGGGAGATGTTTGTGTTTGCGCACTCTCGCACAGCAGCGCTGACTGAGCACAAGAGGGGGGCAAAAAAAGCTTTCTACTGTGAATTTGTTGAAGTTTTTCAATGTGGTGCCTCCATGTAACTCAATGTAGCAGAAGATGAATCAAAGTGAAAATATTTGTTTAGTTATTCACTTAGTTTGGGGTGCAAGGACAAAGCGTGCAGAAAATGGGTCGGAAAATAAAATCATTTTGTTTTCCTATCCATATAAAATGTAAAGGGAGTCATCAACAACTACATTGATCATCTAATAATAGTTTAGAGATATAAAAAATGGCAACAATCATTGTCTATGTACAGTTTGTGGTTATGTTAAGCCCTTTCTAGCCGTAAATAACATAAGTTTGGTGGTAATTAGTGTAATAATCGCCCAAATAATCAGTGTATATTATTTATGTGAACACTGCTTCTTCCTTTCTCGTATGTTAGGGCTGGAAAATAATAGGAACAATTGCTGTCTATATTGCAATATAGACAGAAAAAATGGAAGATTTTTCACTAGATGATGTAAATAGCTCTTTTGAGGAAGACTGTTGGACTCACCATGACCAGATCATACTCATATAATACATATGTGGATTGCCTTTTCCAATCATGACAATGGGGAAGACTGATGGACAAGAGTAAAGAATTAAGAGCATTGTTCATTGGATGTACTCTGGCCTTCATACAAATAGTAAAGCCTTAAACACTGCCATGTAAGGTCAGTCAAATAATTTCTCACGCTGACACGCACACACGTGGACGTGCACAAGAAAGTCCGCACAAGTGTAGGTCATCCATGGGTGAGTGAAAGCTAGAAGTGCTGTTTTTACTTGTGGTGGACACACATCAATTTCAAGGAAATTGCTCGCCCCATTATTGGAAAGTGTTACCGGAATGTCAATTAAGGGGGAAGTTTTTAACCTCGCACCACACAAATAAACAGTCTACCCCACTCCCCCCTTATTAAAGGCAGTGTCAGCGCAGACAGAGAGTCTGGAGGGGGGTAGCGCGGAAGCCGAGCCGAGATGAGGACGGGAGGCCCGCCAAAAGGGAGGCGAGGGGCCGGGAGATTTGGGGCTCTCAAGAAATGCTTTTGGCCCTTCTTTTGTGCCTGAGGGCTCTTCCAGCCTGTGAACCCACTGGAAGGCCAGGCCCACTTCGGCTTTGACAACTGGATGCGTCCTGAGGTGCGACCACGGCGGGCTGATTGAGGGCAAGACTAACGGAGGGGAGATAGAGAAGGAAATGGGCGCGTTACGCCGATAGGGCCGATAGTGGAGGAGAGGAGGAGGGGGTTCACGGACGCACAAGGGGGTGGAAATCAATAGTGTTTGTTTTGTACTGGCTTACTTGGAAAAACACGCTGGGCGCTAAAGAAAATAAATGAGTGGGTGGAGAACGTGAGGAGAAAGACGAGCGGTGCAGCGTGATTGCAATCAAACACTTATCAAATCAAAATAGAAGATCTTTGGAAGGGCAGAACAAACACAGACTTGTTGGAACCACTGGGGTCACATCATCAATCCTGGAAGAGACCTCAGAGACACTTAGACACGGTGCTTCTTTGGCCTGAAAAAAAAGTGTCGGTGCCAGTGGTTCTCGAGTTGAGGGCCATGAACCCGCAGGGGTCCGCAAGCTGTGGCTCGGGTTTCCAATGATTTACAAGAAATACAAATGCCTACAGTATATTTGGTCAAGTCAATAAAACATACAATAAAACTTGAGTCTTTGGATCAAAGGCCTCAATATGATTGTGTATCAAAGATGGGAGATTTTTAACAAAAAAATTATAAATATATATAAATAAAAATATACTGGCTGTAGTACAATGTCTCAATTTTACACTATGACAAAGAATATATGCCTGTGAATATATTGCCATATTGTTTGTGAAGATACTTTGACGTAAAATTCCATCCCTGTAAAT
Organism: Stigmatopora nigra; assembly: GCF_051989575.1. NCBI lineage: Eukaryota > Metazoa > Chordata > Actinopteri > Syngnathiformes > Syngnathidae > Stigmatopora > Stigmatopora nigra. The sequence goes on from NC_135525.1 coordinate 8,242,403, forward strand.
ATTTGCAACTCTTTCTAAACCACAACAGACAGTCAACACGATGGAGCCATCCTTCATCCCGAAGTGGGTGTTGAAGTTCAAACAGGTATCTTCTGGTGACGCCGGCCGGAGCCAACAGACAGAGCCTCTAAAACGGGACAGAGTGTGCTCAAGTGGCTCCGCGGGGTCTAAGTCGGCGAGCTCGTCGGCATGCGAAATGCCCTCGCATAGCCCGTGTGTCAGCCTCTGTTTGGAAAAGGGCTTGCCGAGAGCCCCCTTCATCAAAAGCCACCAACAGCTGCTGAGAGTGTGCTGAAGCGCACATTGCACTCTTTACGCAAGACTATTTTTGACCAGTAACCCCAAAAATATTAGTAATTCTCCATTGATGCTGCATTATTCTACCATTTCCACAAAATTGAGTGGGGTTCCTCCAGATTTTCAAGGGAAAAACTACACTTAATTGCTGTGAGACAGCATTCAGTTAATGAATGCAGCCCCGGTGTCTAAGCCGTGATTATTTAATGAGGAGGAAGAGGGGGAGAAATACTACTAGATCGTCATTAGTGGGCTCCTGACGCCGTAATCCCCCGCAAGAGCTCCCATGTCAGTAAAAGCAAAGATTTGCAAGCTGAGGTAGAAAGCTGAATGATGACAGAGAGTTGGAACAAGAGGCGGGAGGTCAACACATTTTGGGAAAGTTCATTTTCTATGCAACATATCACAAATTTTAAAATTATGCAAGGAGTCAATTACTCCAAAAATGGCCATATGTTGTTGTTTTTTTTCTCAATAAACTATAACATTTCTTTTAAGTATTATTATTCTTTTAATCTAGCAAACTGGTCAAGAGTCAGCTTTCTATTACTGTCGTAATTTCGCAAAAGTGGAAAGAAATTAGATAATCTTTATCACAAATGGCACAAGGGAGGGTGGTCTCTCTCTCTGTTAGTCACCTCAAGATGAATGAGTCACCAAAAAGAAACATCATTGCCATTCAGGTAATAATTCAAAACAACATCACTATCCACTGAGATGACCCAGCGAGTGGAGGACTTCTGATTAGTGGCATGATAGTGCCACAGTGTGGCCAATTTCAGAGTGACAAATCATGCAGAGTAAGGTGAATGCTGTCAGAATTGGTAGAAGTAACAAAAAAGTAATTCATCAAGAAGCATGATGTGTGTTTTTGTACTAATATAAGAAAAAGAACACAACAAACTCATAAGTTATGACACCTCACGTTGAATGAAGTCACAAAAGGAAAAATGACTAAAAACTGCAATTTTTCTCCTTTGTTTTTGCCAGCAACTTTAAAATCTAGGCATAATATTGCATTGCATAACTTCCTCGTGGTGGATAAGCTAAATGCAAATTTGAAAATCCACAGTACACCGGCGTTCATGTGTTGATCTTGGACGGGCCGATCTGGATTTGTGAACTAAATCAGCGCTGAAAGTTTTCTTAAGCTCTTTGGCGCACACTCCACACCGAATACAAGTAACTTGAGCACATCAAATTTAATTGAGAGTCTCTGGCCAAGTTGCCACAAGAATCTCTCAGCAGACATTTGTGGTCGTGCTTCCCATTACCCCCACGAGGAAAGATGACGGGGCAGTAACAACTGTAGACCCCTAAAGGACGGACAGTAAGACCACAAAGGTAAAAGGGCAAGAAATGCTCCTTCCATGGCTCCACATGGTCTATCTTAAAATTAATTACCCAAGTAATCACAAGTGCTAAAGCTGCCAAGGCCTTGAAACTACATCCCATATCCTGTTCCAATTGAGAAAACTGACATTTCAATTAAGAATCAACAGGAAACCCCGACCTGGCAAATCCCGACCGGCGTTATTATTACTGGATGCTGATGTGTCGCTATAACAACCAGGTGAACTATTAATTATCATAATCAGGGAATTAAGTAGCTTGGCATACTTAATGACACCAGCAAACCCACTAGGCTAATTTTAGTGTCACTTCCTTGCTGTCGAGGAGAGCTTTATTTAAAGAGACACCTATTGTGATTGTCAATTGTATTATCTTCGTCACAAATGTACTACCTATGGATTCAGGTGCAGGGTTGAATAGCAAGAAAACGTAAATATTCCACACACAGGGACAAATAAGTGGGAAAAATGTGGTATTGAAGCAAAATATCTCAAACATTCCAATCAGATTCTACTGCATTGTCCTTTGCACAATAGTTTTTTTAACAACTGCATACCGCATTTTCCGGACTATATGTCATACCTGAATATATGAATAAATGAAGAGGAGAGAAAAACTATATCTAAGTGCCATTTTTGGGAGGGCATTTTAAAAAAAAAAATAGAAACAAGAAACAAAAGATAACCTAAATTAACAATAGTAAAAATGGACACCAGCAGGCTAAGTGGGCATCTTTTAACTACGTTTTTCAGATAACTGTAGCTTTAAAAAATAATAATACTGAAAAATAAACAACAAAACACAGAGTTGGTGCAAAATATGACAATCTGTTTTTTTTTAAGGGCTTGAAAGTTGAATGTTAGAACACCAGACTTAATTAAAACTCATCCCATGATGACTCAGCCCTAACAATAATCTGTTTCTTTTGAAAACCTAATCCAATATCATCGATCTTGCCATTTCGGATGACTGCAATTTGCAAAGCACGTCGAAGGCTGTTTTCCCCGACAGAATTAATGAATGCAATCAAAAAGGGCTCTTAACCAAAAGGGAACAATGACATATCCGGTGAACCATTCAGACAGCCCACGACGTACTTAAGATCATTGACGTCACCGGGCCAATTGGGCGCCACTAAGAACAGCGTGCTTGTGAGGCTGTATGTACATCACCTAGTTAAAAGAAATACGTCCTGTCGCCATCTCTTGCTGTTTTTTGTTTTGTTTTTAATCTCGCAAAATGATTTGCTTTGCCCTGCATTTATATCCCAACTTATAAAATTCCCTTCTCTGGTTTTGTTGCATAAAGAAACGGCACGAGTCAACAGGAAAAGTGGCATCAGAGTGCGCCAACAGAGTGGCAAAGCAAAGTGCTGCAAACAAGCGTGACTAAAGCTTTATATGTTTACACCCATTCAATCAACAGTGATGATACGGTGTGTGCTTTTCGAGCTTGTGGGTTACACTTGCAAGCGTACTCACGCAGCGTCACAGACACAGAGGCACAAAAAAAAGGAGAAATATTCACACATTCACACCCATATTTTTTGGCAAGGACATTACTTTGTCACCACAGATTCTGGCTGTCCATTAGCTGCACATGGCAAAGAAAAAATAACAGATGTTTGCCTATTAATTTATCATCTAACACAACTAAAGGCGGGATATCAGTGTCAGTGTCAAATAAAGCTGGCAAATCATTGAAATTCATGGATTGAAGGGTTTTAAAAAGAACATTTGTATTAGTCGTAGTAGAGATTACTATACATCTTGTTGGCTGTCAATGGCAACCATTGTGTTATTGTTGGTAAATATATTATACTAAAAATGAAGGTTAAACAAACAAGAGAAATAAAGAAACAAAGTTCAAACTGTAAAAGTAATGAATAAATAATGGAAGGGTGCACTGAGAGGATGAATACTTTTTGATTTGAAGAATGAGATAATTAAAATTATATCATTTTTTACCACTTTGCTGTCTCCTTTAAAGCTCAGTGACTTGGGAAATTAAAATTCACTTAAAAAGTTGGATGCATAAAGAGCAGTGCAATAATTATGCTCCATATTAGGGATGCAAAACTGCACGATAATTACAGCTACAGTATACAGTTTTAGAACAAAAAATGGGTGGATTTTGAGAATGACAATTAGAATGAACGCACATACCTGGAATATGGATGGTGATTACTTTCACATTCAACACAATCTATCACCTCCTTAGTTAGGGTGAAAAACGGATGGGTTATTAACCTCCATTTTCCAATTAACTGCACCCCAGTAGACAATTCCATGTTTCTACTTAATTATGTGCCTCTGCATTCGTCCTCAATGTTGATTGGCTATGCTTTACTCCAAGCATATATATAATTATAGTATATATATATTTATATAGAAATAAAAAAAGGAAAAGGGAAGAACAGTGTGAGCAGAGAGACTGTGAATGACTTATTGTATAAATCAGGCAATGGAATAAGAAGTGGAAGAGAAATTTAAATGGATGGAGCGGCATTATCAGCAGGAGAACAGACTTATGTAAACTGTCACTCATGACAATTTGCTAATCCATTTCAAACTCAACCATCGTACAGTACGGAATATCTACCAAGTGAATATACTCACTGCACAGCTTCAAAATAAAAGCCAGTAAAAAGAAATAATCAACTTTTCTTTTCCACGTATGTGAAATAGTACTTTAGGAAAAAGTTTTATCCCCAGCAGATTACAGAAAATTCTGAGCTCATTGATTAAAATGACAGATCAAGAAATAAAAAAAAGAAGCTTCACAAGTCTTACCCAAAAACAAGTGCAGCTTGTGAGATCCATAAGCGCCGCCATGGCACCAAACTAATAAAATCCAAACTTACAAAGAGCTCCTACAATTCATTTCTCTCCGTGGCATCTGTCTTTTAACTTTTAGGCTTTTACAAGTGATGTGAAGCTGAGCATCAATCTACATTATGGATTCTGCAGTAATAAGGATTTTAACAACTTGTATTTGAAGATTTCCTCCATAAAAAACTGCACCGACTTCTCCCACCTGAACATAGCCAGGGTCTAGTTGCACCTGTGACACCAGAGAACCAATTACATAGCTTGAGCTGCTAATAGGCTCTTTGGTTACTTGATCAGGTAACCAATACACAACAGAAAGGTCTTCAATCTTTAATAGCAAGATTGCATTTAAAGTCTGTTGCTCTTGTCTAAATTACTAAGACTCAAAGACCAAATAAAAAGCAACTCCAGCTCAATGAAATCTTATAAAAGCTAGTTGAGCCTGGCAAAGGCTGCACAGTTATAAAAAAATGGAGACAATAAGGTCAAGAATAACTCAATGATAGGACAAACGCATCCTCTCATATAAAAAGGTTGTGCACAGATCATGTCAACAATGTCTGAGTTGTTTGCTCAGCAGAATATTGGCTTGATAAAAGGTTAAATGATGGCAACGTCGCGATTATTGATATCATTTAAAGCGGCATTGTCAGCACGCTTCTTAGTGGAACGGTCGCCTGATGATGAGGGGCAAAATAGAGAGCTAATGTACAATGACAAGTGTTGTGTTGGGGTTTTAAATGTGTGTGAAAAGTCATAAACAATATTTTTCTTAAGCCCTGCATTTCTGTTGTGCTCTACCATATAAGTAATAATAACAGTGATTCATTTGAATGGGAACTGAAAGAATAGGTAGATAATGATTCAATAATATATTCTAAAATGTAAATAAACATGATGATTATTTTGATATAAAATACAATTAATGCAATGTGTACTGGAGATTATCAAATGCATACCTCATGATTCTCTATTGCTTGATTTTAATATATAGTTTAGTCATCTGTCTTGATTTGTAAAGATACGTTAAAACAACTGCAAAGTGTGGATGAAATAGTGAATATTTGGAGATTAGTGGCATGCATTCTAGGCAATTTTTGTGTTGTTTTTACTATTTATACCTACCTGCATAACTGATTGAAAATGCATTTAAATGGCATCAGCCTTAGGAGATATTAATGATACTACAGAATTCATGCATCAAAACAACGGAATACATCAAGTTTATTTATCTCATTGAATAACGTCACTTACCTGTACCTAGGCACAATGTTGAATTAAAAAGAATGACCTAAAGTCTTAAATCGAAGAAAATACAAGGTTTACTCACAAATTTTCGTTTCAGCTTGGCCTTACTGCTTCGGGCGGGTTTGTCATCCACCGCATTCCCCGAGGTGTAGTCGCAGCTCATGTCCAGGTGGTTGTCGGCCGAGAAGCTTTTCCGAAGATATGCTGTGCGTGCTCGGAAGTGAGAAAAGGGCGACTGGGAACGCGGTCTGGCTTCTCCGCGTGCTGGCTCATCTTCAGCCTCCATGTCATCCTCCAAACGCCACAGTTCGCCTGAGAAAAGAAAAGGATTGCCATGAATTATTCACCATGAGAAACGACCTCTGCTTCAATGCTGGCGCATTTAAAAAAAGGGATGTAAAGTAAAATTTAAGGTGCTCTTTTTCTGGCTCACTCTGCAACTCTCCAGAAAAGATCTAGTCATTAAAGATTGATGATGCAGTAATGCCCCTGTTATTTGTGAGGCATAGCCTTTATACTGTATCTTTACTTATTGACTGCCACTGAGAGTGGTTGAGGAACTAAATCTGTTTTCGAATAAAAAAAGAATATAAAGTAGCGTTTTATATTTAATGCACATCAACATACTAGAAAATATAACACAGTAAGAAAACAGTTTAATAACCTTCCCACTGTAACTGCTTGTCATTTAAAATATTAAAACAATATGCCTTATACTTGAGATACTATCTTGATGATAATTGCTCTGCTCATTTAAAATGTAGACTAGGCTTTAGTGGCATCTTGTGGACTGTGAATATAATCGGAAGTAATATTTACACTTTTTTCTCTTTATGCGAGTCCTTGTACAGCAAATAAGAGAAGTAATGATGTCTTTTTCGCAGGATGGTCGATCCACAAACTGAAAGGAAATTGCTTTTTAACCATAGGAAGAAACAAATTTGTCTTTGTCTTCCAAGCGGCAAGCTTTCACACTTGCTTGCTGTCCCAAAGTGTTAATCATACACGACTTCTATCACTCTACATTTCATTCTGGCCGCAAATTCCGACAACATCGCCTCAGCGAAAGCGCTTGTGCATCACAAGCGGACTGACTCAAGATTGATATCACAACTTTGTCCTCCAATAAAAGAAATGTACCACTTATCAATTCATTCTCAAATGAAAAGTGAAGTCAGAGGCCATTGAAATTCAGCATCAAGCTGTTATTTAATTGTTCTGCCAACCACGTACGTTGACTGAACTGATTACAAATAGAACAGAGACAGAAGTAGCGTGCTTGTATGCATTTTACAATTCACGTCCCCATAAGTTGGCTTCATTAAGCATTGACTCGAAGATAAAAGGAAAAACTTTGAGCACTAATAAAGATAATGAGCAAGAGGGGTAGACACAGAAGCACAGCAGCATTATGGTCAATGACAGTGGTTGCTAGGCAACAAGGGGCCACGTTAAGTCTCTCGATTTTGATATTTGCGACGGAGCGGCTGCAGCGGAGCGACGGGTAGGAGGGGTTAAATACACTGATGGGTCCGGACCATAAAACACAAGTAGTTGGGCTGGATAACACGCAGAGATCCTAAACATGATCATCTGAAATAGGACGCCATTCACATTTACAAACCAAATCAGTGTTAAGCCAAAGTAATATTATAAATGTCATTTATTATATGATTCTTTTTACAAGACGATTATTGAATAATCATGTGGTACGCACAAATTATGGTTCTCCACTTGGCGCTACCCTTATTTTCAATGTAGTTTCTGGGACTAAATGTAACTGGTTTCACTGGTTTTAAATTGGCTTTTGTGTATTGTGTGGCTCGCTATGTGTTGTGGTCAATTTGTGATACTCACCAGCAGGCGGCAATGTGCATGCTTTCGGGCTGCTGGTCGTGGGTGAGTTCTTTCTGCGAGGAGGACTTCCACCAATGAGGTCAGAATGGTGGACCCTGGAAACTCGTGGGGACTGGGGGATGCTGGGGAGCGTACGAGATTTGGCCAGGATGGGTCTCTGCAGCTTCCTTTCTAGCGACCTGTCAGGAAAAAGATTGTTCACATTATTGCTTGGATTTTAACAATGAAACAATGATAATGCAATGTATGGAATTCAATGTGGAGAATGATGCTACTTTAAACTCATGCTGAAGGACTAACTGCTATTCTTTTTTGGCAGGATGATTACCAAACAAACTATACACGTTGACAAACGCACACAGCCATAAAATAGGAAAACATCTTAATGTTAAGGAGCAACAAGAGAGCAGTTGTACAGATCAATCGTGAAATTACTTCCACCTCAGCATAATCAAGTCGGAGGCCATTTAGGAAAACAAGGAGTAGAAATTGGTTTTCTTTTATGTGGTTGATGGCACAAACTCCCCAATGGGAAAACAATCAATAGAAAAATGCAAAGTGCATTTCACACTGTAACACCGTCCAACAGTAACAAAATGAATGACAATGGCATAGCAAACATGCAAAATACACTTTTGGTGTTTAAATAAATACAATGTTACCAATCCTGTCCTGTCCATTAATGGTTGCTTTACTTACTTACTCCTAGACAAAGCTAATTTACATAGAATTCCACTACTATCGTACTTAACATTATGATAAATCAACCAAAATGATGTGCTTTTGTCTGAATTCCCGACTTTCTGATTTGAAAAGCCATTAAAACAGATTATAATTGCATGAATTTCTATTTGACTTCCTTACCTTTTCTGTCCTTACTCTAACCTTGTTTTGACTAGTGGCATTTTCAATACATAAATTAAATAAAAATAACATAACTGCCTTGCTTTGAAAAAGGCATCCACGTAACTGCATGACCTTCCAGCACATCAGGACAAATCAGATTTTTTTGTGCATGCTTATACAGTATATAAGGTTATAAATAAAAGCTATGGATGCAGAAAGACCTGAAATTAATCCAGACAAGCTCAATGCTTCTATTCCTCCTCCCCCTCAGTCGGTCTCCATCCAGCATGATGTGATCAAATTCGATGAAACGTGGTCAGCATTTGTAACACTGGACTGAAACCCCTAAACTGCCCAGTGTTGCGGTGACAACTTTGACTGAGAATGGAACAATCAAACACAAGCTGCGTTCTTGGAGAAACGGTAGGGATTTGTCACTTTTATTTGTAAGATTGCCTGTACATAAAATGAGGTTTATTACCTCTGCCAAGGATAAATAGTGGAAACTCATGTTTTGATTGTTACTTGTGGATCAATTAAGTAGTTAGTAGAAGTACACTTATAACTAAACACACTAGTATCTGACATCATACTTTTGCTTTGAAAAGAGTAGAAATTAGTCCGTTCCTGTCCGAAAACTGGTAAAATGTCTACAAAAATGGCACTGTATAATAAAAGTGTACTTCAGAAAAATATACCGTAATGTTAATTGATATAAAGTGGAAAGCCTGCTTTATAAGCTGCATAAAAATGTCAAAAAAATCCACTAAAATAATATTATTCAGTTAAACTGAAATAATTTCCTCCTTCTAATTTGGAACTTGAACTTAGAAATTGATATTTCCAAAATTATTAATGTTAATTGAAATTCACTCCAACTAATCACATAAGATTTGAGCAACGAGAAAAAAGAATTAAGTGAATTAGAGAATTAAATGCTTCCATGTGCTTGGGAGGTTATTAGTCAACAATTAATAGCCTGTGAGGATAGTCCAGGCCTCTTGGGTAAAGTCATAGATACTCTGCCGAGCAAGTGAGTGGAATATTTCCGTTGCCTTTTAATTCTCTTGGACTTTTGGCTCATGATGCGTTTAGCAATCATTACCTTGGGACTAAATTGACGTAAGCACATTCAGAGCTAACTACTGACGTGTGCCTACTGTCAGCAAGTCAAATGCCTTCCGATGGAACAGGTGGGTGTTGAATATTTGGATTGGGACATGAGAGCATCCATAAAAAAGACACTTAGGACTGGGGGGAAAAGTGTGGAACATTCATCTTTTTTAAACCTTTCTCTATTTTGGAAATAAAAAATAAAGACACCCAAATGTCTTAAACTTTTATGACAGTCATTAGCAGACGTTTGGGGTACAATGATTGGTTCTTAACCCAGAACTACCAATGCATCATTTGTTATATTCACTTTTTTGACAATTGACTATGCCAAAAGGTACTTTGCAATAGTTCCATTGTTTTTCCCATTTTGGATGTGAGACAATATTCACTTGAGGCATACAAACGCACGGCTCAAATCGTCCACCGGATTAAAACAATAGATGCGTCCACAGGCAATCAATACAATGACACGCACAGAGACTGGCACATACAGCAGCAATGCGGTTGTAAGCGCCCCAGAGAGCACATCACCATGGCCCAGGCCGCAGACAATTTGGGTTCTCGCTCATGCAACAAACCTGTTGCTAAGCGACAAAACAAAAAGGAAAAGAAAATGGGTGTGGGCAAGAAAGTTAAGTTGGGCATAGAGTCGAAATGATTTGGAATGGCCAAATCCAGTCTCAATGCTGCAGGCACTTTAGGAAATTACATTTTTGGGGGGCCATAATGCATCCTAAATACTAATTTAAAAAAAATAAAAACAGCAGAATGGAAGAACAAATATGAATCTAATCAAGATGATTTGAGATCCTGCTCTGGGAAAATATTTCTTCTTATTCTGTAGCAAGCATATCAAGGGCATATTTTCCCTTAAGCCCTTGAACTTCAATTATTGGTCATGAATAATACATAACAAAATATAAAATTTTATTCCATTTCTGAGGAGTAGTGTAAATAATTGTTTAAAGGTAGTTATTGTTTTGTGGAAATCTTGCTATGTCAATTGTTCAAATCTAGTTTGAATTAATACAGTAGAACATCAACATACAACTTTAATTTAACTAAAAAATACGCATTTGTCAATTGCTTATTTGCCATTGAAATGCCTCCAATAGAAACCTGTCTCCACATGCATAAAAAACTGTGCTGTTTGAGTACAAAAAACATACTGTTAAGTTAACTGCCATATCAGATCAATGCTTGCAAATCAAAGTCAAAATGGACGAAAACACATCCTGAAAAACTTTTAAATCAGGCCACTGCTATCTCAATCAGTGTTGCATATTCTTCATCTTGTTTTATTTTGTCTTGTTTTAACTTGACACTCTTTTTGCTTTGTAATCCTGTGGCCAGTGTATTATAAAATGCACGGGGGAAAAGAACAAGATGATGTGTCTATTTGAGATGCCAAGGAACAATCAGCTTTTGAACAATTGCCCTCTAGCTTTTTTTTGTGGTTTTAATCTCTCTATCTCGCTTGGCACTCGGCTGACAGTGGAAAGGCTTTAAAAGACTTTGCCTCAATCGTCTTTTCTCACTGCGAACTCCAATGTGCTTTTGCTCACATTTCCGCATGAAGAGGTTTAAGTGTGAGACAAAGTTTAAGACCTGGAAATGGAATCTAACTCACCCAATTACAGCTGAATAATAAATCTTGTTCAATATCTTAACCATTTACTGAAAAGACAAATCTATGTTTTTCAGGGTGTAGCATCAGTATATAATGGCATGCAGTCAACCAAGGATTGATTACATTAATAACAGCTCTTAAACCATAGTAATAGCTGTCCATGGTCCTGAAATAGAGCATCCAGATAGGCCTAAGAATACTCATACATTTGCCAAAATCTGAGAATTTGTGTGCAATTGTTACTGGCATGCTGTTCTATTTTTTGCAGTGTGTTATAGAAATATATGCTGTTTAAAATATAAAATAAATAGATGAATAAACAATGCCTGACTAAAAACAACTGTGAGGTGATTGAGAATTGCTTTGGAGTGGAGTACATGACTAATAGCAAGTCCTTCATTTCTCACTCTTTAAAATCAACAATTTCCAAACGACTTTGAAGAGCTAAGTGGACATACAGGAAAAAAACATGCACACTTTTTCTCTGATTAAACATCACTTTTGATATGTTAAGCACAGAACAACTTGTCCCAATGTATTATAGCTACCTTTAAAACAGGGCACACTTTGTGCTTTTATTATGAAGAGGCTAAAACTATTTATTCCTAAATGGTAAATTAGATTAAATCTTCTTTTTTTTATGAAATCCAATTGTTAAAATGTACAAAACAACCTTGAATGTGTTAATAATGATAAAGAGCAGCCTGGTCTTCATTAATAGTAGAATGATTCTTCAAAGAGAATTAGAAAGAGACAGCTAATGGCTGCTCAGTGATGCCTTTCACTGGCATAACCTAGAATTGAAGATGCAGTGACAGAAAGAGAATAATTGAAGTTAAAAATATGCCGAGCTTAGAAAGAGGCAGAAGGATGTGTGTGTGACCAAGATGGTGAGTGGGAGAGACAGACAGTTAAAAAGACACTACATGCATGTGCGAGATGGTATTTATGATAATGTCAGCCCACGTTCAAATGATGACTTCAATATTTTTTCTAAATCTATTTGTTTATTTTACTATGGCTTATTTCCCGTAGTTATTATTTTCCATTAAGAGCAAAAATATATAAGATTGTCCTATTTGCTGGACTGCAAGACAATTTGGGGATATGCATGCACTCGTATTGCCATACAGAATTGAATTTACTACTTATTTAAAGATTGATAGAATGAACTTTGAGGAATAAATAATTCAGACAGTGCATAGTTAAAAAAAAAACTATGTGGGTGGAAAACTTATTCCATCTGTTAAGTACACATAGTAAAACTTGGAACTGCCTCACTATAACAGGCACTGAATTTTCTTCCTATCACGCAAGTAAATGTCAAAGTATACCAAAGACAATTCTTGTCTAATTGAACCCTGAGAAGAATTAAAAAATACATAAAGAATAGCACTAATGTCACCAGAGGAAGCAGTGACAAGGCAAAGTTAAAGAAAATTTGGTTACTGAAGCCAACAGTGAAGCGCGTGGGACCACAAGACATGTGACAGTATGTCTTCAAGCAAAAGCGCTCAGAAAGGCTCTCCTTCCTCCCTTCTCTATTTTTATCAAAATGTATAAAAAAAAACAGCCATCCTTCCACTGAGCATCAGTGGGAAGAATCCATAGTTGCCCGCAGCCAGCAGAATGGATGACAGCACACATCCAAAGATGCACCTCCACACTTATGTAACACAACGCTTACCCTCATGCATGAAAACACAGATGTACAAAAATTTGGAGAAATGACAGCCTTTACAGAGGTGTAGGAAGCAATTATTAATAATAAAATATAAATATTTTTAGAACAATGCAGCACTTATACAAAAAGGGTGTGTCCAAAAATTGCACTTGCAGGTTGAATGCTCATTTTTCTTGTGCATTTATTTACATGGATTGGATATACATTGAAAAGCTAATCTTTTTTTCCCCACTGCTTATATTCCAGTACCGTGAATTTATGGGCTTACTTGGCAAATGAACATCATGTCTTGGGGTGTAAACATCTCATAATACAAAATGGTTGCCTGAGGTTTAAAGCCCAGTGCAGCTTACAGTAGATGCAAACAAATGCAGTTTTTTGTGCTAAAATGTGGTAAGCGTGGCTTGTAGTCTGGTCTAAAGCTAAGAAAGTTTAGAAAATATGCATGTCATCCAAAAAACAATTGAAATAGCGCTAGTCAAAAACTAATAATAATGAAAAACTATAATGTATGATAACAATACCAGAAGAGTGTACGGAAGCATAAAACAAATCCAATAACCCAACCCAAAAATTAAACCAAGCAAAATTCTGTTGCATTTCTTTGAGATTTTCAAGCACTAGTTAACTCCCAAATTTGAAGGTAATCAGATACACTGTTAATAAAAACCCATAATTAGTAGTTCCATTAATAGCCTCATTCGTGACTGAGTTTTTAAATAAAACATTTAAAAAAGTATGAGACACTGTGATGTTATACTAATTACAACAACTGGCTCATAGTATTCATGTTCAAGGTTAGAACTACTACAGCCTCCCTCCCACACTGACCAACCATACATGTTAAAGTCCATTGAAAACTTTTGGTCATCCTCCAATGTCTACTTCAGTGTGAATGACTATTTGTCAATAGGTCATCTAGTCCAAAGACTCCTATAAAAATCTCAACCCCACTCACAACCCTTCAAAAGATACACATTATATAAAAATGGATATAGTGTGAAATACATGGAGGTTGTTGACACATGGACAGGTTACCTGGCCTCTGCCACCGTACAGCAGTAACTGCCACTCCTCCGCGAACTCCTGCCGACTCGCAGATCCTCACGAGATTTACGCCGATTAAAGTATTCTGTGAGTTTACCGAAAGTGGCCATGGTTCCTTCCTCTGCCTTGGCTGGCCTAATGCTTTTTTTTTGGAGCTTTAAAAAAAAAAAAAAGGCGCTGATCCCCGCAACTGCTTCACCAACCTGTGGACTTGTGTCTGGACTCACTCAGACCTGGATTGCTGTGACACAGCTTGGCATCATCTGCGAGTTTGAGTCTTTCCTTTCGCCATCTGCTTCTTATGCAAAGCACTCAATGTACAGCCAAATGAAAAAAGAAAAACAAAAAGAGCCAAAACCCTCAGTTTCTCTATCTCTCTTTCTCTCTCGCGACTGCGCACAGAGCAAGTCTCTTAAAATAGTAACGTTTGTAAGTGTCTACCAATCAACATGGCAATAGCAGTGCCCCCCTGAGGAGGAAAATGAGAAAGATAGAAGAAGAAGAGACGAGAATCCAGACGGAGAAAGGAGGGAGGTGATGATAGAGCAGTAGTTCTCGTGCGGCAGAAAAAGGCAAAAATGCGGCGATGCTTGGACGCCAGCCCCAATCTAACCCACCCAACCCACCCTGTTCTTTCCCCTGGCTGCCTCTCCTATCTTCTTTGCCTAGATTCTTTCATTCTTGATGAGCACAGGCGCATCCTCAACCAATCAACAACCTCTTGGCGCTGTCTCACACTATGCTTCACGTGCATAGATTTTGCACACCGCTTGAGGTGAACCTGCCCCCCCCTACCCCCAGCACTGCATTCCCACACCCAGTTGTCCATTATCCGCTTCTCTCTGGCTTCATGAGCAATAACTGACTGACTGCAATACATCCTACTAGAAAGCTATTTATGTAGGGAATTAAGATGTTCCACAGTGTAAATCAACCATTTTCATTGCTGATATAGAAAATTTTCCAAGGAACCTATCTTCTGATCTTCATTTAAAACCGTTGTTCCCATAGTCAGGCCAAAGAAATAAAAGGACCAATGCAATTGGACTGGTTTGTTTGTTGAAGATCCAAAAGATTGCTTTAGATTTTCAGTTTTTCATGTTTTTTTTCGATGCATCAGTACACTACAGTATTGTATTTGTAATACTATTTTCAGCATTGTTGTTCCATTAGCATGGCAACATTAAAGAGAGCAACAATTAAGAGTTTTATGCAAAGACAAGCAAGGATGAACATCTAATTAGTCTGTCTTCGTCAGCCAAGCAAGTATCATTGTTGTCCTTCACAATGTCATACATCATTTTGTTATTCCATTCTTACTAAAGTCGCTTTTACTCATTTTTCTTCTTGGAACATATCTATACTTCATCAATAAATCATGGAGGGGTTTGTATTCCCAGATAAAGTCAATGGTTTTACACAAACACTATTTTACAAGAAGATCTGGATAGGTATTTATCTTTGCATGTTTGCGTCAGTAGTCAAAGGTGTCGTCTCTTGGGGCGCAAGGAAAGCACGACCCGGCACAAGGTTTCTAAAGGAGTTTATCTTTATCGATTATTGTCTCCATCCAAAGGTTCATTGCCTACTGCACTTTCATTATATGTTCCACCCCACCACCCACAGTTGGTCATCCATCATAGAGGTAATATCAGCTGATTATTGTTTGCTTCACACATGGCCATATCCTCAGTTTACCTTTCTAGGAGAAATAATATGAAGGATTACAAGGGATTTAAATGGAATTTATTTAATCATTACAGTATCTGTTAGAAGCATATAACCAAACCATCTATTTTAATGAATGAATTTGCAGCACTTTAATGGTTTGGGAAACTGATTTTTTTTTAAATTACCATTAAGGGAAAAAGTACGAAGGGCGAAGAATGGTCTTTTGAGCCACTGTGAATTGTTCCCTTTTTTTGTCTGGGCTACATTTCGATTTTAAAATGGCTTTGGCGGATGAATTACTCCTACGCTGTTAGATTTTTACTTGAGCTATTTTCATACTGGATGATGCACTTTGGAATCATCAATATGATGTCGAGAGCCAAATACAAGGATACAAATATAAAAAACTGTTACATATTTGGACAATATAAACAATGGGACAAAAGGAATAAAAACTAATTAATTGTGGCTTTGTTGTTAGCTCGTCTAAACTGGTATTAACTGCTATTTGTGTCAGTGATAAGTGATTCTATTGTATTGAAATTGAATTATGTCATCTGTGGTGATTAATGTGTTTATTTTTATGACAAATGATGTCCTTTGTTGACTTCAAAATAATGAGTGAGGAGAAAGAGTGGGTAAGGGGAGGCAAACACTGCATGATTTACATTTAGACATGCAGTATACGTACTTGTTGACCGAATGACGTGTTTTTGATCTCAAGTGACTCATGAATCAGGGCAGTCTAGCGTTTAGATAGGAGGTGAGCAAAAAAAAAAGGAAACGTTTAAATTAAATCAATAAAAAGTTTCATTTTCATAATAACTAGTTTTTTTTAACAATGTGGTGCGTTGAATTATGACTGACCCTCACTGACAGATTTGGGGTATTTGATCTTATTTAATTTTTAATGGCCATTATATTAAATGAAGTAAAAATTTGAGACTGAAAGGAATTAATGGCAATGTGCATTCATATTAGTGGTGAATTATTATTTGAGGGTTTTCTTTTGTTTTGTTTTTTAAAGGAGCAATGTTTCAGTACTTGAGGGTGCTTGCTGACAACGCAGAATACTCAGCCGCTCCCTTGACGCGAAAAATCAAAAGGGATACTCGTGATCGACGTCAATAAGAATCCATTTGGGAAATCTAGGTAGTGCTGAGCAGCAGTAATGTCACTTTGACAGATTTTGTTGTTGCCACCTCTTATGGGAGGTAATAACAACATGCCGCATGCATTTAGCCAACGGCTGCTTCTATTCCGCCCTGGGCAGATTGTGATCAAACTGCAAACACAAGCTCATTCATAATGTAGCAGTATTCTGGGAGCATGGCACACTTGTCGGGATGCAGGTTCAGTATTTGTTAGCTTTATTGGCGTTGACGGCAGACAAGCAGACTTCCTCATCCTCCAACACATTTGTTTGATTTGTAACACGACTCAGCCCTTGAGACATATGTTTATGTTGTTCTCATCACAATTCCTTCATGCAGAGTGTGAGGATGTTCCATGCAATTCAACACAAGACAGATAACAAATTCTATGGGGGGGGTTGTTGAACAATTGGTATCTTTAGGAAGACTATTTAAGATTACCTGACATATTGTTAGGACGAGTATGTTTGTATAATGTGCAATTTTAGTTGGTTAAATGAAGATATTTCACTAGAAAGTATGAGATGATTCTAGTGTGTGGATGGAGATACAAAATGTTGTGTAAGAGTGGTTCAGGGGAGAACATTTTAGTCATATTTGAGGGTTTTATAGTACGGTGAGTGGGCTGGATTGTACTTGAAAGGGCATTTTAAATGATCATGTTGGATCACAAATTAAAATTACCTATGCTTGTCCAGCATGTTGTATTGAAGCCACAATTAGATTTTTGGTACTCATGTCACCTTCACTACTGTGTTTGTTATATTGAGTACAGACTTCTGCACAGGAGGGGGAAAGCCCAGCAGTGAAACCTAATTGGGAAGAACAAAGCAGCAAAGTTGTATTTGAAGCAATCAACCACATGATGGGAAATAGAGGGTGCACATCTGGACATTAGACAATCACAAAAACAGACACAGTGGTGGGTTTCCATCATAAGAGTGGGTGGGAGGAAGATGAGTTAAGATTACAGACTAGAGGAGACATTGGGGTCTAATAGTATACGCGTCATAAAATAAAGTACAACCTCAGGAGATCAATATTAAGCTATAATTGTATTTCTGTGCGTGAATAAAACAACACCTTCAAATATGAAGTCAGTTGTTATGAGGACAACATTGGTAACAAATGTTTTTTGAGGATACAATGGACAATAAAATTTCAATTGTACTCAACACAGTCTAACTGATGATAAATCAAATATGTACAATGTGTACATCCATATATTAACCAGTCACTATGTGTATGTGAGTACCAGTATTAAATTTCAGTGAATTTTAGTTTGGTGATGTTTTGAGATTTTACGGTAAAATAAGATTCCTTGGATCAATTATTATTTAAACATGCAACAATTTTAACAACTTAGTAATTTAACAAAGCCTATGTCATCCTATACGTGAGCAGAGTGCAGATTCTTGTCAAAACGCTAAACTTTTAGTAACTCATCAAGAATCAGAATTTATTCCAAGTTCCAAATAAATGACTTTGTCGCCCTCCTGTGGTCAAAAAAGTGTACTAACGTCAAATTATACACTCAACCCCTAATTACATGAAGCCTTATCTCATCAAGCTAACAAAACAGTCAATTTGCATTGCTGGATAACTATTAGCTTTAGAATATAAGACAACAATTGTTATCCATTATTAATAATACTGTGTCATTAAATCTACTTGACAAATTGAGTTTGCAGTGTACACACAGTGACGCAGATGCCTCAATATAAATACACGGCATGATAATTACACACCGCTCCTGCATGTGAATACGCATGTATTGGAGAGGGGGGAAAGTATAGCACTTCTCATTCATTTCTATTGTGATGACTCACCGATGAATCACTGCTTCCGCAAGCAAACCTCTTTGTCACTTGATTGTTTTTCCCTTACGTGGCCGCAGGTTGAAAGCATGTCATCAACAAGAAAAAGTGACTATTAGAGTGTTGAGTTTTAAGTAATGGCATACAAGACAGTTTGGAACTTTAAACAAAGGGTTCCAAAGTTATATCACAGAGGATGGGCACCTTTTACTGTATTCCATGGCAATAATTTAGCAGTAGGCACTATGTCAAAGTCCACAAAATGAATAAATTAAGGTGTGTTAGGTAAAGAACACAGAGACAGTAGCCGTTAGTCTGTCAATGTATCACAACAAAGTGGAAGAAGAACTCAATTCCCGGCGATGTCCATGACTGCACAAAGAAATCCAATGCTTGAAGAGGATGTAAACACATCACATCTAACAATAGCTGGGCTGTTTCTGCACTCAAATGTCAAGGGTCAGCAAGGAGAACATGCACTCGATTAGAGGATACACTACATACTACTAAAGCAACAAAAGAAGAATATATACACATCCCAATGTCTTTATCCTCAGTTTACCCTTAAAACTCTGCGACAAAACACTGAGCCAACACTATTAAAGAAGCCCATCAAATCCCGATGGCGATGACTTTGCCTTAATGATGGACTGGACACTTGTTCTTCTAAAGCAATAAGTCACCATAGCAATAGAGAAAATAGACGGGGTTGGGCAATGCAGTATGTCATTGAAGCACTTTATTCCAATAAAGTGATTCTTTTGTACCGGTGCCATGTCAGAGCTTAAGAATGGGCAACAACAGTTCCAGGAAATACGAAAATAGAGTCAGGAAGTGCATTTAGTTAAACGCAATGAAGGCATAGTCAAAAACTGCATAAAGAGTGTAACCTGGACCTGCTGGAAAATATAGACATTATGATTTGACTTACTCAATGAGTTGCTCCATTCCAGCAACCCAGGACTTGAAAGGCTCCCCAGATTTGAGATGGTAGTCGTTCACTTTCTCTGTCGAACTTCAAATTGTGGCCTAAGAAAAGTACAAAGGAGCCATTAACTTCATGAAAGCATGTATTTATTCTCCTTTCATGGAGTCTTATCACAAAATAACTGCTCCTATACAGACCCCCCACCTCCGTCTCTCTCTCCACCCCCAAAAAAAACTATCAAAGTTGTCTTCGGTTGAATTAACAGTATGATTTATGAATATAACAGACCTTCAGAATCTAGTGACTGGAAACACAATGGGCTTTATTTTCTTTTGAATGCAAGAAAGCACCCAACCATTATTCCCAGTGAAAAAAAATCCAACATGAAATGTCAAATCAAAGTAAATTATGCTTGTCACTTGTAAAACAAGACATATTTCTCTCTAACATGCCTTTTTAAGACCAGACATATTTTCTATTCTACAAAAGTCCATTAAAATGCTTAAACTAAGAAACATATTCCTAAACGTGTAACATTTTCCTTCTCGCAATTGTTCTTGTTGGTTGGCAATCCATTTAAAACAGCCATGGAGCTCTTAGCCATGGGAAACACTTTACCGTGAATAAAATCAAGATTCATTATTACAATGCAGATTACTTATGCAGCGGGGATGCACTTGAACACAATGTTGTGGTGTCAGTTCTCTTGCTCCAAACCTGCATGTTAATTAGGCAGAGCATCTGGCTAGAGGGGAAACACATTGTCAGGTTGCAGGATTCTCCCTTCATCTGGTAGTCTAGAATGATTTTTAAAAGGTGAACTTGAGTTCACTTGGGGACAGTTTGTAGGTGACAGAGGTGGGAGTAAGTCACAATATGTTGCGTCATACACAATATGGTAAGGCCTCTTAAGTATTCAAGTTTAAGGCAAGTCTTGGCATAGAGGCAAACATCTTTTTAGAGATTAAGCCTGTATGAAATATTGCCATTGCGTGAAAGTCCCATTAAAGAACATGTGATTTTGCCATGGTCATTAAACATTAAAGCAATTGGATTCTAACACTTACTGATCATCAAAAGCAATGTTTCCCAAGTTTTACTGTTCATTAAAACTGTGCACATAAAAATTACTAGTCAATTTAACAGCAACTCCAAATTGAAAATTGGTAGTTATATTAAATGTATCATTTAAATTAAAAAAATATGTCCTTCAAAAAGAAAATATGCTCTGTAAGCAGTCTCTGAACCTTAAATGGATGAGAATCCCTGTAGCTAAGTAGCGAAATAACATGTAATGTAACATGGAGCTGTGGGAAGTCACTGCCTGCTGGTGCTATCAAACATGCATGAGAAACAGATGTAACTTTGATGCAGCCCTGTTAGTTTCCCCCCATGCGTGCATGTGCATATCTGTATGTGTGCGCGTGCATGTGTCATCGGGCCCTACGGGGGGGAACCAGGCTATTGCATGTCCCAACATACAGCGAGGTAATCAATGCAACAAAACGATGGAATTCCTGATGCATAATGTACACGCAATGATCACAATGATACACTAATGCACCTAATGGGATCAGTCAAGTAACAGATTGAATGGTTTGGGATTTTTAGTTTTTTTGTTTGTTTGGACAAAATGTCTTCCAAACAATTGGAATAGTCTTCACAGAAAGAAAATAATGTGTATAATAACTTTGTATAGACAATTGAAATGTTAAAACTAAATATAATCAATGAGGGGAAGCATTTTATTTTGTATTTTCTTAATGATCTGACAATAATGGTGCATGGGTTTTTAAAGTGTTGAACACAAAGTTCAACATGGTTTACACAGAGTTTTTTTGGCAGTAGAAGAGGATGCTGATATGATTCAAGCATGGCAGCACTCCACAAAACTGTCATCTCTAAAGCACACGTACTTGTGAAAACTTCCCTTGCACAAGAGTACAACTTGGTAGAATAACAATGAGTCACCTGCTTTTTTGATGAATCACATGCATGTCAGCAGCTAATTGATTGATATGCATTATTGTGTGCAGAAGCATTGCAAGTGGTGACATAAACAAAGCTCAACATATCCCTTCTGGCCATGGGAATTGCCTCTAAAAGGTTCAGAAAGTTTGTTTATTTGCCTTATATAAAGTTGCCAGGGGAAGCAGAGCAAGGAACACATCAATACGACCAGATGCAATCAATGTTATTGTCCTAGTTTAATTAATACTATATACATATAATGTAGAATAACGTCAGCATGTTGTCGATAGATACTCTGGAAAGTTAGTAAACAATATTGGTCAACATCAAGTCGTCATCTTGCAAGGTTTTTGCTGCTGTCATACTTCACTTTGTTGCTTTTTGAGTATTCGAGTGCAAAAATACACATCAGCAATCCTTTTTAAGGTAATGGAAGGTGAATATCAAGCTTCAACAAAACTGGCAGTGACAGAGAAATGACAGATGCCTAGAAAATGCATTTCAGCATCAACTGAGAACTTTTTTTACCTTCCACCGCAATTGTATTGCTCACTCTCCATTGTGGAAGCCATGTCATTTCCACATGTGTGCATGCTATAAAACAGCAAAGGGCAGACTAAAAGCATCCCTTTCCTGGATATCACCGGGTCACAAAATGTCTCATATAAACACAGGACACACCTTAGCCCAACACATATACTACATATCCCTCATGTTGACCCCCCTGGTCTGCAGTCCCTCCCTGTAGTACTCCTCTTTCCGTTTTGCCAGGAAAACCTGTTCAAAAACGAGATCGATCCATCCATAGAGCAAAACAAGGACATTTTTGACGCTCGATTGGAAGTTTAGACGCACATTGCGAGTTAGGCAAATGTTTAATCAAGACTAAAATTGAAATCTTTTGTGTTGCGCTCAACGTGCCTCGCGTTCGGTTTCCCTTAGCATTGTCATGACAACAGTGTAGGCAACCACACAAAAGTTTCTATTTAGTTGACCACTTCAGCGCGTCTGTTGAAACTTACATTGAAAACGTGTCGATGGAGTATTTTGTCGGCGTTCCGGTCATCAACAAGTGCTGCAACAAGTGTTGACAAAAGAAACAAACCGTATCCACTCTCGAAACTTGTTCCCACTCGTGGATCTTTTTTTCCTTCTCCAGATTTGTTTAAAAAATGATATTTCGGGTGCAGGTTTACACCACATGTCAATTTCTAAAGTGTTTTAGCGTTATTTCTTCCCAGCGTGGACGATCGTTCATCCCTTGTGAAATATGCGGTCGCCTGGTGACATTTCTCCGCCCAGATTTGTGTTTGGTTCTATGGGAGGATGCTTTGACACCGCCCTTCTCACTGGAATCGAGACATAAATCACGCCAACCCTAGAGGTGTTGGGTTGGTATCTGCTGATTGTACCGGGTGGATTCTTCCAGGAGCGTCAATGGTTAAAAGTCCCTACCATTGACGATCATAACCGTCCAAGCCATTTGTATTTTGACACATGTCATCATGGGCAATTAGGGAGTTCTAACTTCAAATTCAGGTCATTAAATGGAGATTTTTCTAGTGATATAAACCAGAAGGTCAAAACACAAAAAAATCCCAGTCAATTATGATGAGTGAGTGCGTAAAGGACAATTATCCTAATGAGATGTTTAAGGTTATGCATGGGATCATTTAGGAATTTAATGACCAGCTTTACTAATCCTTTGAACTTGCTTGGTTCAAACAACACGGCTGACACCAGTATTAAGAGATAATCCACACTGAATGTTTCACATGCAAAATTACTCGTTATCCTAATTACATCTTAATTTTACCAAGAGGAAAATAGACTGTAAAATGTAGTTGTTTTGTGGTAAATACACAAAGCTAAATCAAATGGTATAATATTGTCCCTGTGTGGAAATATAAATAATATTGTTCCAACATGTCATTTTACCAGAGGATCTACATTTAAATTCAATCATTTGCAAACGAAAACAAATATTTACCTCCATCTACTGCAATATTTTAAATCTAGACACAATACATTTGTTCGGATTACTTTATACAGTTTCAACGGTTGATTATTTTGTTTATTTTCGAATTGTAGTTAGGATTTGATGTATTCTATAAGAGAACAACTGCGCACATTTATCAGAGTGTTATACTTATTTATGACCGCAAGAGGGCAGTGAAAGCCCATTAATTACCAGACGGAGAAAAACAAGCAGTTCTAGTCTTATACTTTACATTCAAATGCAAAATAAATTACAGCAATGGATCGTCAAAATTAGAACGTAATCATTCATTCATGAGAAATAGCATGTTTGTTATGGGAAATCCTACTAATACCCGGATATCCTAGACGTAAGCGTTTGCGTTCGACTTGGGATATGTAGTTTTCCTCTTTTGTATTCTTGATGTAGCTTTACGTGCGCTTATTCGCACTTTACAGGGTGAAAAGAAGTACAGTACGCATTCAACGTATTCTCGTCTTGAATTTGCTCCAAGCGATTCCGCTTCCTTGTGAGGCTGTCGGAGGTAAACCTATGCGGTTCTCATCAGTTCGCTTCGGTACCTGTCGCACAATGTAAAAGCCTCATAAGCGTTTGCCGCAAATGTCTGGGACGCGTTCGCCGAGCGAAAAACGCGCAGCCCACCTAAAGGAAAGTTCCTTTTGGCTGCAGCAAGACACGGAAACAACTTAACCTCTTGATGGATGTTAAAAGTTAGCGCCCCGATCACAAAGAAGAGGGACGCATCTGCCCTTTGGTTCGACTTGAGGTGAGCAGAAGCGACATTTGAATGGACTCTGATTGGTCCACTTTATTTCGCCGGTTCGGGTCTTCGATGTTGATGTGGCGTCTTTGTTTACAAGGTGTCTCGGTCAGCTGGCTACACTGTCAAGCTAATGTTTGTGTCACTGGCACCATTCCTGGGTTAACACTTTGTCCGCAAATAGACCGATTATGTGACATTCGTGTGCGATCCCTTTAAATGAAGGTACATTCTCAAACGCATCGGATTAAAACCTGTTTATGACTCCGTATGTGGTTGCAACATAGGGGCAAAGGTCTTGGGATTGCTACCTTAACTTGAGGCCAGTAACTGTACATTTGTTTTGTGCTCGGAATGAAAAGGTATACTTATATTATGATGCATTACTGAATATATGTGTTTTGGAGACGCGTCAGGAGACGCGTTAGGAGACGCGTCAGGAGACGCTGGTCATTTGAGGGTCATATGAAAACTCAGACATGAGGACCACCGCATCTAGATTCAGCATTGGGAATGTATGTATTTTTATCATTCGTATACTGTTTTACATCATTGGTTCACGAGTGTAATTTACGGATATATTTGTTTCGTCAATGGGTTATTCAAGTTTGGCAAGTATTTTTTTCTTTTTTTAAATAGCTACAGGCATTTGTTTGGTGGTCTTGTTCAAACAAAACATTGCATATAAAGTTATAGTGCTTGACAACACAATTGGGCGAGCTAAACAGCCACGATTTTTCAGACCAACCCTAGATCGTCCTGTTCTTGCTTTCGGTGGCCTAATTTTCCTAGTGGTCCACGTTGTTCCTGAAGCCAGAAGGAAGTTCTTCGGCAGGTGTTTTGTGCATCATGTTCCAAGTTACAGCCTACACTGTGGCGTGAAATCAGCCTCCATCACAAGGGAATACATCTGAAATACAACCTCCCTGTCCCTGTATGTGGACATCGTACACACAGCTGCTGTATCCAGAGGGACAGGTGGTCGTCAGCTAGGGGACACGGACAAAGAGTTACAGTTACAGGTTTTATTATGTTAGTAATATATTAGAGTTAAGGCTTCCTGAAAAAAAAACGGCCATAGGAATGAATGGTAATAGTGGAAGTTGACTCCTCAAATCTGACCTTGCTTCCTTGTTTAAAAGACTATAAGTCTACAAAATTTTATAAAAAAATAATGTAATGTAGATGACTATGTCCTGTAGTTTCAAGAGGCATCGTGGATTAGTAGTCATTAGTGGTATTTTAGTGCTTTAGCATTTCGCCCCATTACTGCAAAATAACTCATGGGAGAAATTCATTTTTGCTGCATAATGATTTTTTTTCTCTTAACAGTGCAAAGTCATTAGCATAACAATTGCCATTTGTTTCCAGGTCACGGAAACATTACACTTGTGAAATTATAACTTTTAACCCCTTTTTTTCTGCTAATGACAAGAAGTATGTCCATTTAATTCTTCTATGATTCAAATTTGACTATTCTCAGAATTGCAATTTTATTATGTTCCTCTAAGAATATTTTATTGTTTGGCTCATAGAAAACAGCAAGCCAAACCATATTACAATCCGTTTTTTGTATTATATGACAAAACCATGGGAGTGGATGTACCAGATAAACAGGTTAGAGGCACAAACACATTTGATAAAGGAGCTAGTCATACTCGTACGTGACGCACAACCATTTTTGTCTGCGAAACCGAGTAGTGTTGCTGTCAAATAAGTCTGCCTTCGCCTAAAAGACAAATCATTAACAAGCTGACTTCCATGCAACAGAGATGTTCCGTCAAATATGTGAGTCATGTTATGTTCTTGTGTTTTATTCTGAACATTATTTATTTATTTATTTTTAAATGTGGGGAACAACAAATTCAGCAAAGGAACTTGAGAGATTAGGAATGAGGTCAACAAAGTGAAATGAAGTGGAAGAAAGAGGCAAGAGGGAAAGTTTGAAGGCTTATCTCGGTAATGTGAAGGGACAGCTGAGTGGTGATGAGGAGCGTGGTCACCACCATCTTCGTGTTAACCCATTGGTGGGCTTAAAAAAAACACTCTTGTCTTGATCGTGATTCATAACGTGCTGTAGATGGAGTGATTGACAATTGTTTTTTTTTATGTAGGTATGAATAGGACAATCCAAATATTTTACAGCAAGTTTGTCATGGGTGACATTGCAATGAGAATTTAAAGCAAGGTAATTTCTATCAGCATTTCACAAAAAATGGACACCAATGCATCTAATTTATTTATGTAGGTATGTATTCATATTTTTTTTATGAATGTCTGTCAGAATAGATCCTGAATATCTATTAAAATGTACCCTGTGTCTATTTAAGAAATAAAATAAATAACTTAGGACTTCTTCTTCAGTTAAGCCTACATTGTATACCACATCTGCATATTCTTTATATTATCTAAAACGTCAACAGTGGGATTTATTAAAATTCCCTGCCTCCCAATTTCACTTTGCCGGTCGGCATGCTACGCATGCGCATTTCTCACTCAGTAATCCGCTGTGAGGAGGAGAGCGCATCCGCGCTCACTGCGCTCTTGTCGTCGGCGTGGTGGGAATTAAATGATGTGGCAAGACACAGAGAAATACAAGGGGACTACACAAGTGTTTATATAGGACCCACCCTAATGCAGCCATTTGATATACCCGTGGAAGAGAAGAAGTGATACTGCTGCATCCAAGGAGAATCAGAGAGACCGGAGACAGCATGCCTGCTTGCAAAAAGACATTCAATGTTAGCCTATGAAGCCCGTGAATGTCTCTACAAGGAAAAAAATCGCTTCTCAAATGAGATCCAGTGGGAGATTTTTTACCATTTGACTTGTCAGTTGGTGGGTTAGTACGTTTTCTTCAGGGTGCGTGTCAGATGCATGTAAAATAGAAGCGCTAAGTGGCATCTCTACTGTACTATTGAGGGAAGAGAGCACAAGCATGCTTGAAATGTGAAAAGTGAGCTTGTGTGTTTATGCTGGCAAATGTTTATGTGATCCTGGATTTTAGTGTAGCTGTCATGACAGCATCTGCACTTGGTTTATGACACTTGTTTTACTCTTCTTCATGCAAGCAAATGCGGTTTCTTATCGCTTGACGGTTTTTGAAATGCACTTTCTCATGATGGAAACCGGTCCTAAAGTATTTATAGGCATAACTGGTTTGACAATGGGTTGGGAAAGAAATTTGGAATGTCATTCGGGTTTGAGATTAGATTTTTAGAATAAATATACCCATTTTGTGTTGTAGTTCGTTTAATTAAAACAGTTTTTTTTCTCTTCTAGTTGTTATGTAATCATAACTTTCTTTTGGGTGGAGTTCCTAAATACCTTAAGCATGGGAAAACATTTCCCATTAGTATTAGACCCATAGATAATGTGCAGCTGTGGCCTGAGAGGGGGTTCTACTTCTTTCCAGCTGTTATCCAGACCGCATGTCTGAAAGATGAGATTTTAGAAAATTAGCATGCTTGTAGTTTTGCCAACACCCTCCCCAGAAAATGCAGCACATTGATTCTCTCTTACTGGATGTAATTCAAGATCCATCCTACTATTGATTGTTTGCAACTATCTGCGTGGAACACCAGTCTAATGTTGATGGCCTTGGTGAACTTGATATTTCTTTGTATCGTTGACAGTAAAAACAGACTATTTCTTGTAAATAAGGACCAAGTATGAGCCTGCATAGACTGGCCAGGCATGTCCGAAGGTATGCAAGAAGAATTAAAATTGGCACTGTTGAGGATAGGCTAAAGTCAACAAGGCTGCCAGTTGGAAAGCATTGCTGTGAGGAAATCTCCCAAAGAATGACTGATTCACTGGTCAAAGAACTTTAATGAAGGCTTGTTGTTAATATCGGAAACGTCTTCATTGCAAAAACAAGGTGGTTTTGGCACCCGCTTTTTGAATTTATTGTCACCTTCACTGCGATGATGGGGAGCTCGGCCTCGTCCCTCACTGCAGAGACAGAGTCCGATCATGGTTTTCGAAACTATCCATCTTCGCCGCCTGTTGGGTGGCTCAGGACTAGTCATAGCAGCCCAGTTTGGGGTACCACTTTCATCTCACGTCAACAGCAGCAACAGCAACCGCCTCCACGGCCTCACCGAGTGCGCAGGTAAGAGCCAACAAGGTCAAGAGAATCTGGGAACTGGAATGTTATCTTACAATGGAATAACAGTGCTTGTTATTGTTATAGTTTATATAACAATCATCTTATATATCATCTTCAACATTCAGCTATCTTATATGAACTAAAATACTGCCTCACCAAGGTCATCAAACCTCTTGGAAAGTCAATATCGGTATTGGGTGTCTTTGAGACCAATTGACTTGGGAAAAAGATGACCTTTTCAATTATTCCTTATTTAGATTGTATTAAGTATATTTAAGTCTTACTAAAATGTACTGACCAGCACTCAACCCACTAACAAAACTACTTTATTCCAGTCTCTCTTATTTATCAATAGTATAACATGAGCTGATTTTGTGCACTGTGGCCTAGAAAAAAATCAATTGCCCAACAGTATTCTGAAATATTTTTCTCATGTCCATTTGGTTAGATAGTAGTTATTCACAACTTACATAGTTTTGTAACCTCACCACTTAGGATCAACTTAAAATCGGAGCCTGTATTTTCATCTTGTTTTTATATTGTAAACTCTATTGTGGCTGAGCTGGATGTGTAAACCAAAATTCTAACCTTGGCCTTGACAACACAGCTGCATATTATGGACTGTTTTGGCATTGGTGATGCTGGTTTCTCCCTGAGAGGTGATTGATTTGACTGTTTTGAACCCAGTGAAAACAACCCCAAGGGCGGTCGATTAAAATATGAGCTTTTATTAAGCACTGAATTACTCCTGCCTTCTTTCTTCACTCATTTTGGGCAGTTAATGAAAAATTCCACAAAGAATCAACATTCTTAAATACCCAGGCAACAATTCTGGCCCATGTTTGGGGCCTACATATTAAAATAAAGATATAAACAATAGAAATTTGTATTGCATGATTACACAATGTTGGAAAAGTTAAAAAATGAAATGCTCTTCTCCCTTGAGATGTTGTGAATCAATTGCAATGTAAAAAGAATTGATCCAAGCTTGCAGATGATTTCTTAGACTTGAATAACTAGGAACTAGAGAAAAAAACTAGTTTCATTCCCAGTTGGGCATCTACTTTGTACTCAGTGGTGTTTAACTGCTTCAATAGTGGTGGCTTCCAAAAAAAAGGAAAGGTTTAATTGAAAAATATATGTTTTGATTTGGAACTGTATATTACCCTGCTTTTAGAATGTTACCTTGGGGAAATTGGTGGTCAGCCTATCTGTCAGTAGTGTTCAAGCTCCTTGGTTTGCACTTATTACAAGCATTTAATCTTGTGATTTAACCAACCAACCTCTAAGGAATAGTATTTCCAATGTATTAGTTTAGCTTTTTTACATCGTGTCAAGTACAGCAAGAATAGGTATTAAATATCAACAGCCTATAAAACATTAGTGTCATTGCAGAGTTACTTAGAGTAAATTGCTCCTTTTTTTGTTTGTTATTGATATTCAGAGAACCTGATCACATTACCCCACAATGCATTCCATTATTTATTCAGCATTAGTTGCCTGGTTGGGCTTTCATCATTCCTAACACAAACTGCTCACCGACAAGTTTCTTTCTATTTAATACTGAAAGCTGCCATGGCTTTAGTTGTTTAACTCCACGTTGTCAATGTCTTTTTATCATCTAACAGGCATCTACATTAGATGTGTACAGTACTATAAAAAAGATAAGCATGTCTTAATTGCAAAAATAAATCTACCATTGTGCAACAGAATTACAATCTAAAGAAATGACAACAGTGCACACTCTTCTAACAATGCTGACTACACAATGCAGTGCCCGCTTCATATTGTTAGGCAAGCTTTGCATAACTGTGACAGACCGTAAAATATTGAAACAACACCTCTGCTTTTAGTAAGCCTGACTTGTGTATTTTATTATTGAGTATATTTTCATGGGACAGTGTTCTCAGCTTTATTTGTCTGTCGAGAAATGGCTTTATTTTTGAGTAAGATAGTAGTGTTTTTTTTTTTTTTTAGTGGCTCATTGAGTTATGGGAAAAATGTGTGGATTGGAAGAATTATATATGCATAAGGAGGAGCATGCATTTAAGCCATTGTGAATTATAATGACTGAAAACCCCGAGCTACAAAAGTCACTATTTTTTCTCCATATAGTCGATCCTAGTGACGGTTCTCTCTCAGGATGATGGATGATTGCATTTATTGCTCCTCTACTCTATAGGCTTTCCTATCCTTTTTAATTGGATTAAAATAGTCCAACAGTTGACTGGAGCAGTATGGCTACTAGCCATCCCTTAGTCGGTTTTCTTCTATTTTATTTTTAATGTGTTTTAAAGAGATGATGCTCCTCAAGCTCTAGAACCTATTTGACATGCATCATATGGTCCTTCTTGGCTTAGTGGTTGTCCTGCAAGACTCGGGTGGATTATTGCTGATTCTTTTGCTCCTATTCAATTGCAAGGATCTAGGGGATCATTTAGGTCAGGGTTTAGGGATGTTAAATCAATAAATGTGAGCTTTCTTTAGATTTCAGTTGTTATAAAATCATCCTTGTGTGAACTATTTCCCTTCTGAGAAGTTCTTTACTTGGTGTGTCAGCATTATTCCTGCTGAGAATGTTAAAAGCCATTGATACAGTTCTTGCTTTGGTGGCTTTGTCTCCAAAGGCATCAGGGGAAGAGATGGCTTGCATCCTTGAAACCAAGGACACTGTTCTGCTGCTGTATCGTCACTTCTTCCTGTAATCCTTGTGTTTCTTGTCAGCTTCCTGCTTGTGCTAGATTTTTGCTATAGTGCACTAAAACACAGTCAGACAGTTTCCTCTCTGTAAATATTCAAATATCCCAAGCTGTCTCCATCGCTGACATATTCACTTGGCTAAAATGAGCACTGGTCATGAAATATTCACCGAGGGCAGAACTGGAGGTCACCGGCCAGAGTTGTTTCTCCTTCGCCCTTTTCCTGCTCGGATTTCAAAAATAGTTATTCGCACGGGAGATAGTTAGAAAAACCCTTTTAGTGGTTAATTAGGTTAGAGAATCTATGGGCTTAGTGTTTGTGTGCAGATTTGTCAATGCGGTATAAATCAATAAGTGCAGTAAGAGATGTACTGTTTCAGAACATTGTACTTGTAATTTATTATTTAAAGTATTATGCTATTAAGCTATTATGTAAAGCCTCGTCATGATGTAATTTGAATAATGGTGTCCTTGTTTTCTCATACATTATACCTTAATAGAATGTTGGAATTATGGTTTGTCACATCACAATATGTAATGGTACAAAATTATCTGACATTTGTATCTAGAGTCTTGCCTCCTACACGTTGCACTTGCAGTTGTGTCCCATAATTTCTGTTTTGATTTTGGACTACTGACAGAGCTGACTAAGTCCTATTACTCATGCAAGAACAGCCTTCTGGTTGAGAGAACTCTTCCAGTTAATTTAGAAATGTGCAAACCTGACTCATACAGAAAAGTTGTTACACAAGATACTTTGCTGGTGAAGAGGACTTTGTTTTAACTTGTATGGGAGAGTGACTTCTATAATATGATAGGTACTCCTTGCCAGGTTTTATGACTGATTTGATTGCAGTTGGCCTAAAACGACGTGTGCAAACAGGAATATATATATTTTTTGCCATGCTATACTATATGGGTAGTTGTCATTTTATTGGAATCACATTATACTACCCCAAACTTTTACTTCTCTGACTCATTTAATCACATACAATTTCAAACTGAAGTTTAAGAAGTATGCACTCTAATGTGTTCTTGTTTTTTTCTATAATTACTTAAAATACTTTAAAGCTCTCAAACTTTATGGTGCTTTCCTCAAGCAATTCATCACTTAAGCGTGAGTACTTACGGCGTTAATATAATCAAACATGAAAGAGTCCATTTTCAGGACGGTGCTGGATTTTGTGTTAAATTAATAAAATAAAAAGCCTTTTTAAAGGAGCAAGCAGGGCTTCTCCCCTAGGGCAATGGGCCCTGAGCCAAGCTTGGAAAGGCAGTGCTAATGACTGTCGCACAAAGGCCAAATGTCTCACAGTGAGGTGGGGAGAAGCTGGCAAGACTGGGGCTTACTTAATCTCACGGTAGAGTTCTGTATGCAGAGTGAATCCAAGGAGCCATCAGTACACTGACGTACACACAATCAGCAAGCAGCCTTTGCGCCCGGCCTCACTTACCCATCATTCACCCTCGATTCTTTTCCCTGTATTTGTAGTCTGGAGAGAGCTTTGAACTCTCAACACATTTTCAGCTTTTTATCTGAGCTTTGGAGCTTGCACTTTTTCCTCAGAGTCAAAATTTAGGATACATTATTGCCCTATAGCTAGTGAAGATTTATATATAAGGGTCATTCATGCACTGATGATGTATTCAGACTATATATAGGCTAGTTTGCATTGAAATTCTCATTGCACAAAGATCATTATTTTAAAGGTGGAGTTCTATCTCTCATGCTTTCGCTCCACTGTAAGCTCTTGGCTCTGTGCCCGGGTCTGCGACACCAAGCAACTGAGGAGCTGAAGTGGGCACTTTTAGAGCAGCTTGACTGAACAGGGCCAAGGAGAAAAGGTGCTAGTATGGGTCTGTCTTTTGGTGCACACACTTATGAGTGAGTGGAACACTGGACTCAATGGGCTTCTTTTTTTTTTGCGCAGTGTCTTGGGATCCCGGGTCAGTCTTATGCATTTCTTTTAATGGAAGGCCTAGGATTCTGACATTTATGGCGCTAGATGTCCCCTTATCGGTGGAAGCTTGCTTTAGAATATAATGAGGTAATTAAGTGAGATGTTTTGAAAATCCTCAAGAGGATCACATCTCGTTGGGAAAGTCCTATGAGCTCTTGATACCATGCTGCACAGAGACAAATTATAATTTTCCACCCATCAATTCCATTGCTAACCAAATCAATTGTTTTGACAAAGTTGCCTTGTGGCCGACACCATGACTTTGCACTCTAACTTTATGAAACAGATTGACAGTTATGAAAATGGCCACTGGGAAGTAGCTGTCATCAAACATGAGGAGAGACTGTCTCTGGTTGTCATGGCTGGTCCTCGTCCTTGTAGAACGACAGACAGTGAATAGCTTGCCATGTCATCAATTCTATTCCATTGGCCAAGAAAAATGAGACCAGGGAAAAATATTTGCTTGAAGCATCTCAGTGTGCTCGGAAGCATTACACAAATACGCCATAATTGATTTTCACTGGTAGCGTACTAAAGAACCACAAACACAACATTTATATAATCATCTTGATAAATGTTGAATCAGAGAAAATATATAGTCCAATATTTCCTGCTGCTTTACTGCTGACGTCAGGAGATGACAGGAGAATAAATAACCCATTAAGGGCTTCGGACATAATGTACTTGTTCTTCTGTACTTTTAAAGGGGAAAAAGCTGACTTCGAAAACTAGCTTCTGCACAAAATATAATCTTGTGACTATGCTCTATTTAGAAATAGAATCAGACACATGTCTGTGTATAGAAGACAGTCAGGTGCAATTCAAAGAAAAAAAAATGAAATGTTCCCATGCAATCATCACCCAGAAATTGGAATTGAGGCATGTGACCTCTTCCTTTTTTGCTGAAGACATATTTCCTTTATTTCTCTTCAGGTATTCATTTAAGTGTTGAATTGTTCCCTTTGAAAGTATTTCTTAGGGGGTGTTCAAATTGAGGGCACCGGAATTTATATTTCAGTGCCAGATTTAGCTGGTGAATTTACCATTAGTGTAGCTATACCAATACACTCAATTCTATTTTACATTGACATCTAGCTACATCAGACATACAAAAGATAACCTTGAATATGAAGAGATTATGTCATCATACTGCAGACAACGCCTTTACTCTTGGGACAAAAGTAAAGAACACAAGATTGCTCAAGCTCTTAGCACTTCATAGACGCAATGCCTTGTCTGTGTCAGTGTTCACACATGAGGAGTTTGAGTGACAGCGACTTCTATTAAGACAAAACAACCAAATACATGTTCATTCCTGCTCTTAAGCTTGCATAATGTGTTAAGGGTCAATAAGAAAGATGCACTCGAATAACCTGATTGGAGAGTTTTGTCTGAGTTGCAAAGTGTATGTGGAGAAAAAAAGGCAGACTTTGACCATTATCATTGTGAGGCAATTCCTGTCTCCTCTCCTCTACCTTCAGCTCTCTCTGCTGCATTTCTTGGTTCTAATCATACATCCTTTGTGTATGGATTTACTGCCCTCGGTGCCCTCCGGAAAGAGATTTAATTTTTTCTCCCTCGAGCAAGGCAATCTTTCCCTCTCACACTCCATTTTTACTTTCTCATTTTGCCTGGGTCTGTGTCATATTGTCTGAAATGGTTTATGCTGACTTTTTTTTCAGATAATCACCATTATCTTCCAAGTATTCTGTCTCTTGATAGTTTATTTTAGTCATGCCTCCGTCATCCAAAGCTTTCATTTCCTCTTACTTTTTTTCCACAAAAAGTGCCTTCAATTGAGCAATTTCAGTTTTACCTAATAAGCTGTAGGAAATAAAGGTTACACAAGGTAATATTTGTCTGCGGAAGATTATTACCAATTTTTGGGGGATCAAAAAGGTAAATTTTTTTCTAAGTTTAAAGGTACTGCCTGGTCATTGTACCACTATAGGTGGGAAATATATCCTCCTATCTTATTAACAATATGATCAAATGATGGTAAATGCAGATTGCAAAATATTTGTTGAAACGTGAATTTATTCTAACAGTTTTTTGTTTGTTTGTTTTTTTACAGCCACTCTCACTCCCCTGGCTCCATGGCAGCCGCAGTGCGAGGCAGTGAGTGGTCATGCGGACGCTGCACCTTCTTAAATGTCGGGGGAGCGCCTCGCTGTTCGATCTGTGAGGCGCCTCGCCAGAAACCTGACCTTAATCAGATTCTTCGCCTGAGCAGTAGCGAGGAGCACCGTTGGGCTTGCCCTCGCTGTACCCTTAATAATCCTCAGGGATCGAGAGCCTGTTCTGTCTGCGGCTTTGGGCCATCAGCCATCACACCTGCACCTGCCATCACAACCATTGCTGCCACCTCAAACGGTCTCCCACCTGCGCCTACTGCAGAAGCCCCAACTCCTATTATCACACCCGCAGTGCATTCAGAACCTCAAGGGCAGGTTCCGGTTAAAGAGGACATGTTAAGACGGTCAGAAAGCAACGGGGAAGTTGCTCTCCTGGAACACCAGCATGCAGGCTGGGCTTGCCCTCGCTGTACGCTTCTCAACACACCAGTCGCATTGTCATGCTTAGCTTGTGGTGGACCCAGAAAACTATCCTTGCCCAAAATCCCCCCTGAGGCGCTGGTGGTACCGGAAGTCCGCACTCCAGTACTAGGATTCCCTGTGCCCTCAGCAGGAGCTGCCCCTCTAATCATCGACCTAACTGATGATTCACCTCCAGCTCCTCCCTGCGAACCCCAAGAACCCCCTCATGTACCGTCTTCTACATTCACGTCTTTTTCCTCCCTCCAGAATAACCCTGTGCCACGAAGTAGAAGAGAGGTGCCACCAACAGGGCGACCACCAAATCAAGGCACTAACACTCCAAGCCCCACATCTCCTTCAAGTGCGAGTGTACTCCCCCAGCCTGGTCCTCAGAGACCTGCCAAACCCAAACATGCCCAACCCCAAGAGCCCACATACCCAAGTAAGCGCCTCAGTATATTAGAAGAAGAAGACCCTGTGAAAAATCCCCAGGCTTCCCATCACCCTTCCTCAGGAGCCCCCTCTTGGAAGTGCCCAGCCTGCTCTATACCTAACCCAAGTGGCTCGTCTAAATGTGAAACGTGTAGATCATCACGGGTCGGCGCTGACTTAATCGATTTAGGTTGCGAGACGGTACGCTTCACACCGGCTAGCCCTTCTAGCCCAGATTTCAGCACCTGGGCCTGCTGTAAATGCACCCTGCGCAACCCCACAGGTGCACCAAAGTGCTCTGCTTGTGGATCGTCAAAGCTGCATGGCTTTCAGGAGCAACAGGCATCCTTGCCTCGCTGCTGTACACATTGTGGACAGGTACCATCTGGGCTTGGCACAGCATGCTCTTGCACACAAACCTCTTCCTCATCTGCTACAGGACATAAAACAAGGAAACAGAGCAGAGGGTTTTCTTCCTCATCTTCAGCCTTCACTTCTGTTTCCTCCTCGTCTTCGTCTATCTCATCCAGCCTCCAGGAGAGGCCTGGGCAGTGGAGTTGCCCAGCATGTACGCTGCTCAATGACATTAAAGCCAAGAACTGTGCAGCATGCCATACACCCCAACAATATCTCACCCTTCGGAAGGTAATAAAACCCCTGAAAAGGAGAGAGAGCATGCATGTTGAGGCTCGCCGGCGTAATGATGAGGGTGAAGCCAAGGAACTATGGGAGAATATTGTCAGCTTCTGCAGGGAGGTAAGAAAATCTAGATCAACTATTATTACAATTACAATTATTACGTTTTATTGATTGTTGCCTATCAACTGAATTCCCCTCAAATTGCATGGTTTTTTAAACCTTTTTTTCACCAATGACATGTTCTCACCTCCTCAATAATTATTTAAAACATCTGCTTAAAGTGTTAATTACCATCTGTGATACAATGCATCTTTGCCACTGTTTGAAACTGTCAAGACTACTAACGTGCGACATGCTAAACTAGTTGAAACGCTGACGCCCCAAACTGTGCGTTTCAATTATACGCCACACAATAGCATGCGATAACTTTTATTGTACATTATTCATGGCTACATTGCTGTTCAAGGAAGCAACACGAGAGCACTCATACACTCTTTCCTCTCATCTTCATCCATTATAAGACTGACATTCAAGTGATTGCTCCACCACCACTATACTCAACCTGTCCCAGTGTCACAATGTTTTCGCGGCTGACTGCATATGTGTGAACATTCTAAGCCAAACACTGGGCTGGTCTATTTATATCCGCGGAGCTTGAGTGCAGAGCAGAAATGATCTGCTCCCCTATGGTGAACGTAATCACTAACAGCATCATCTGGAGCTCTTCCATTTTTGACGTTTGAGAGTTTATCTATTTCTCTCAAGACATGATTAATGGGAAGCCCCAAAAACCACCATGAGATTAATAAAATATGAAACAATACCAACATACCAGACAAATGCATTTAAGCATGTAACCCAAAAACATAGTCATTTATAGTCATTTTAGTCTGGGACAAATGGTTTGACAGTAACTGCAGCCAACCCTGGAAAAAATCAGTATATCTCTCATGACTGACAGGTTGTATGAATCAGGGTTGCCATGGTAATAAAGAATAATACTCTAAATAATCCCTAAATAACCAGATAATAGAATAATACCTTTTGAAGCGAGTTTATCGGCCAAATTTCTGGCTAAACTTTGACTATCTGCAAACATTCTTTGTTGTGACTGTTAACATCCGTTTTCTTCTCGTAGCACGTATGCTTTTTTTTGCCAGGGTGTTGAGGGCACCCTTTTGTTTTGCGTTAAATAAGTGTGACGCTGTGAAATCTGCCTCGATACATTCTTGTTGGCATGTTTCAGAAGATAAACAGATTGTCTACGCCACCTATGATATTTGGCTACAAGCTCACCTCTGTCTAAAAAGAAGTTTTGTATGCCTGCCAATTTTGAGTCTGCTGGGAGCTGTCAGCGTGTAATCAGTCTACGTTTTGCATCCTGGCATGTGTCCACTGTTAAGGAGACATGGACTCGTGCTCGGAAGACATTGCAACATCTTAGACACCATTGCTGTAAAATAAAAACTCTCTTGCAAGTGAATTCTAACTCAATTTTAACTCAATCCAAAGTACCCTCAAAAGATTAAGCTGATTGTCTGTTTGAAAACACTTTTTGTGTTTTGAAGTCAAGGGCTGAAGTCTCTTCTTCCTTCACACTATGGTAGTAAATCCAGATTGGCACATGCCTCCATAAAACACCAAAGCTAAAGTTCATGGGGTTGTGCATAAAGAGGTGAACGTTGACCTTTTTGCACTACATTGTCACCTTGGATGTCAGCAATGGTGGTGAGGTAGGGACTCTTGTGTGGTCACTATTGTGGCATCAAGGCAACAGAATTGAATTATGAGCAGGGACTGACAGGGAAGAATCAATTTGATGCACTTGGAGCTACCAGCTAGAGGCCCACTGTATCCCCTGCCAGTATCACAACAAACATCGCCGAGTTACCTTGTCACACCACAAATAGGAAACCAGTGTGTGTGTGTGTTGCTGTACAAAGGGATTTTAGATGAGGAGGTAGTGTGTCAGATCTAATATCATGTTGTCCGTAATTGGGCTGTGTGATTAGTAGAGACCAAGCTTCATTTGAGACACCTTCTATATTCTGTGTCTTATTTTAAAGCAAGCATTTCTCTACTTCTCTACTCATGTTCTTGTCTCCTTTCCCAACTAATACTATGTCCTTCTTCGCCCTCATTTAGAACACGGTGAACTTTGTGGACGACAGCTTCCCCCCAGGACCTCGATCGGTCGGTTTCCCCGAGGGTGACAGCGTCCAACAGCGAATTAAAAAGTGGCTCCGCCCTCACGAGATCAAGTGCAGCAACTTTAAAGACCGAAGCGTCAAATGGTCCGTTTTCCGCACGCCACGACCTTCTGACATCCTTCAAGGGCTGCTTGGAAATTGCTGGTGAGCTGTCA
The DNA here is from genome assembly GCF_051989575.1 of Stigmatopora nigra. Classification (NCBI taxonomy): domain Eukaryota; kingdom Metazoa; phylum Chordata; class Actinopteri; order Syngnathiformes; family Syngnathidae; genus Stigmatopora; species Stigmatopora nigra. Next base: position 8,281,356 of record NC_135525.1, read on the forward strand.
GAACACATCATAAGAAAGTAGGAAGCTTCTCGGGCCATGATTGCAATATGCACTGTGCATAAAAAAAAATGGATGCTAACAATAATGACCCATTTCTAACAAGAACTGCAATTTGGTCCACTTTTCCTAGTTAAGTACTGCAATAAATGATCCTCCTTCAAATAAAAATTAGCTCTTTTTGTAAATTACAATGCAACATATTTTTATGGGTTTTATTCCCCTTATTTATGTGTTATAAATGGAAATGGGCATAGTATCACAGCTGTAGGCAAGTAAGTCTAGACAGCATTATAGAGAGGTAATAAATTCTGCTCTGGTCAATGAAGTTTAAAAGACAGAGATTGGTCTATTATCTTGTTTGACTTTGCAAAACATTTCACATGCACTTAATTCAGTGTTGGAGATAGATAGAGGAGATTGGGGTGTTGAATATAGAATAGTTAAATAATATATAGTATTTATCCTGTGAGAAAAAGGAAATTGTTCAGATCATGGTGCAAGATCGTCACAAAGTTGACCAATAGAAGTTCCATCAGCAGCATACACACAGCTTATCAAAAACAAGCTTCTCTGCAGCCAAATCCTCTCACTCTCAACAGGATGTAACCCAAATTCTTCCTCTCGATATCCCACTCCCAATCCACACACACACACACACGCAAATACGCACAGATGCACACACATGCACGCACACACAGTTGTCCTAATAAACCAGCAAACAACCAGGCAGCCAACCAATAGAACTAGAGTAGGGATGTGCCAACCACTCATGTTGATGAAAACATCAGTAATATAAGCTGACAGCATAGTAACTAGGGCTAGACAATATTGATTTTCAATTTGTATTTATTTTTTTATTAAATATACAGTCTTTCAATGGCACATTCTAAAAAAAAATGCAATTTTAAAGATGCAATATAGTTATTCTCATTTAAGACTAACTTTAATGATAGTATCTTGGTCCTAAATGAGAAATGATCGATATGTGAAATAAGCTTAGTTATTAAATACTGCTTTTTATCGATTTTCTCAGCCTTTATGTACGTTATAGTGTATATAATAAAGTTTTATATCGCCAAAATATGATTGAAGACAATATTAAAATGAATTTGTAGATTTAAATGTGTATTCTAGCTATCTATAATGGTGAGCATGGACAATAACAATGGAATATATGATGTAAATAAATGTATGTCTTCCTTTAGGTTTCTCAGTGCTCTGGCTGTTCTGGCTGAGCGTCCCGAGTTAGTAGAGAGGGTAATGATCACCAGGACTATTTGCACAGAGGGAGCCTACCAAGTCCGCTTATGTAAAGACGGGACATGGACGACGGTGCTGGTAGATGACATGCTGCCATGTGACGACTACGGTTTCCTCCTCTTCTCCCAGGTTTGTTTACACTAATGACGGTATATACAACACTAGGCGAGGAAAAGACTGCCAGGCTTTTAGTTACACTTGCTCTCGTGTTTGTCCTTGTTCAAGCTCACAGTGGCTAATAAAGAAGGAAGGATAGAGGCGGGGTGGTCACCTTCTGAAGAACTTTTTATAGCACAGTCGTGCCAGATTGTGACCCCTAAAGGCAGCCAAACATGAATGTGACTGTTAATGTACCATCACACGTTATGTAACATTAATCATGTGTATTATTAATGATGGTTTTTACTGCCTGCTGGGTCTCGGTAAAATGTGGCCCGCTTGTTTGTGGCGGTGCTACAAATGTATTGAACAGTATCTTTTTATATTCTGTCGCATTTTTTCAATACCTTGTTATTCTGAGGGGTAGTGTGCCTCAAAAGTATGTAAAGTAGAAGGTAGTGTTATGCATAAATGATCTGTACTACTATTTCTCAATTGTTACAATGTTACTTGGAGTTTTTGCTCAAGTAGTACACATATGGTACTTCTATGGAAATATATATATTTTTAAAATACAGATCCTTAAATGGACAAAAGATTAAGATTTTGTAGATTAAAAATAAATAGTGTATTTAATACCTGTTTTGATTACTCAGCAGTATGATAGGAATACAATTCTACTATGTTCCTCTTATTTATATTCATGGTGCTCATACTGAGATCTAATATATTATTGAATTGTAGGGCATTTGATTTATTCAATAGCAAACAACACAATTACATTGTTATTTAGAAGTGTTTGTCTCGATCAAATTTATGACTTAATGAAGCTGCGTTGCAAGTGCCTGTTTACTCAATTTAGGATCATCCACAAACAAGGCAGTTGATTAATTTCCTCGTCAAATACAACCCGTGGGACACAAGTTTGCTTGTGTTGCAAAATAATTCATTCACACTCATTTGATTTTTATTTCAAGTCATTTGAATGTGTTTGACTATCTTTCAACATGATATGTGGACACATTCTATTGGTTTTGCAGGCATATTCAGTCTTCCAACTCACTTTGGGTGTTAGTCATGCCAACAAAATGTTTCTACATCTAACCCCATCCTTCTCATTTTCGTAAATTAGCTGTAGATTATCACAAAAGACACACTACTGCAACATCTCCTTTCAAATGCACTGTGCCTCTTTTCAAGACCATAAAGTGACATGTGAATGTAACACTGTGTGTGGTCTTTCCAGGCCCAAAGGAAGCAGCTGTGGGTGGCGCTTATTGAGAAGGCCCTGGCCAAACTACACGGCTCATACTTTGCCTTGCAGGCGGGGCGTGCCATTGAAGGCTTGGCCACATTGACTGGGGCCCCCTGCGATTCCCTAATGCTGCAGGTCAGCTCCACCAACCCACGCGAGGAGCCCATTGATACAGACCTGATCTGGGCTAAGATGCTTAGCTCCAAAGAAGCTGGGTAAGACGAATGTTTAGGTTTTATATAATTCAAACCAATTAGATCACCTAATTTTAATGTATATAGGGAGAAATACCAGTATTTTCTTCTGTCCCCTGCCAGAGATCAGTAGATATGAAACCTTTAAGAATTATATGACTTGATGTAAAATTGTAATAAATTTGGCTTTTCAGTCAGATGAGATTAAATGCAACCACAATATAAAATATCACACAATAAAAAAAAAGAGTTTGTTTCCAATTTTTGAACAGGTTTTCCTCAGAGTTCTTGTTATTGCCTCTTTGATATGCGCATGTACAAAGTAGCAGCACCCCAAAGTTGCTCAGTCTTCTGCAGCCAGTCTGCCGCCCATCTGTCAGACAAGTCGCAGTATATTTTAATAAATCAAAGCGTCCTGTCATGAAAGTGTTGGCAAAATGGAGGGAGTTCATCAACAAAGTGGAATAGTATTTTTTTCCATCTGATCCATCGACCTTAGCTTTTGCATCCTCCAAGATGAATGCATTTTTTGAAAAAGATATGCTGACATCTAACGGTTGTTCTTGTGCAGGTTTCTGATGGGCGCCTCTTGTGGAGGAGGCAACATGAAGGTGGACGATGCAGTTTATGAGTCTTTGGGTTTGAGACCTCGCCATGCCTACTCCGTTTTGGATGTACGAGATGTTCAAGGATACAGGTACTGATTAATCTTGTTGCTACAATGTAAAAGTGATGCTTTAAATACTGCAGTTTAGCGGAGGCATGAAAAAGGGGTATCACTTTCTATTTAAAAATAAATATTAATGGAATTTGATCCCCAGAACAAAAGGTTGACGCATGTTCCATCATTACAAATGGCTTTGTACAAATCTTTTAAGTAATTTTGAGCACTAACAGTCTTTAATCTTGTCTTGGCCTACATATATCGTATATTAATAATTTATCATAATATCTAGTTTAGAAATGGATCATCAAAGACATCTTTTCTGTGAATATGCTGTTCTTGTGTAAATGGCGGAGGGCCACTTACAAATAGAGAGCAGGTGTGCACTTTACTACACTGTGCTCCCTTTGATGCCATGATGGGTGGAGGTTGGGAGGGGGTCACGCCGATAAAACACAATGCCAGCTTCTATCGGTGGGAGTAAGTCGAGAGTAGCTTAAAAAAAATTAGATATCGTTTCTCAAGAGAGATACAATTTCATTTCCTTCCATAAAGCTAGTGGCGTAGCAGCACTTGATCCTAAATGCCATGGAGCCCCCTTTTGCATGAAGCCAGGGGACACAAAAATCAGATTTTTGAATGACTGTTCACCCACAGATTTTCCAAAGAGCTGGAGAAACCCTGTGCTTTTTTCATTATATTTTGGAACTGTGTTGATTGTTAAAAAAAACATGTTATCACTTACATTGTCATGTGCACATAGTTAATTTTTGCAGGTACAAGTACAAGCTAAGATTTTTTTCTGAAAAACTTTATCAATATTATGCTTTTTTTAGGTTGTTGAGACTTCGTAACCCATGGGGTCGCTTCTCATGGAATGGTAGCTGGTCGGACGAGTGGACGGACTGGCCCCAGAACCTGCGTCACGATCTTATGCCTCATGGTAGCGGAGAGGGTGTCTTCTGGATGGAGTATACAGACTTCATCAAGTAAGCGGTAGTTTTTGGCAAGTATACTCAAAGTAGGAAATTGTATTATTGTTCCTGTTGAAACAAGGGAGTCTATTCTACAATTATATAGCATAAAATGCTGTGGGTCATTGGCTAGATAGAAAGGCAGTGAAAGGTTGTCTGTTCTGAAAACTGTTGGCAATGAATGTGTTAAGCACAGAGTGTGACTTTACAGATAAGAGAATGAATTGGAATATAATGAGGAAATGTAGTCTGAAGGTTAGGGTACTGTTTGTTCTGACTGTTGGACCTTGGCCGAGGTCTACACTCCACTGAGTGCAGTTCAGCGTCTGCAATTCCATCCTTCCTTCCCTTAACCAACCTATCATCACTTTCAGCTTCCCGCAATACCTCCTAGTGGCTCTTATAAGTTATTGCATTTCATGAACCTTCATCTCATAACAGGATATTTGTCAGCACTTAAGTTATCATGGCTTCACGCTGTGATGTTTGCACTCTGCACCACAGTCAATCACCGCACTCAGCAGTGTGACGCTTGTGCTGATATTTTGATGCCAATAACGGTGACGGCGAGGCTGCCAAACACACACGTTGTCTTCATTCCAGACGTACAGCTGTTCACAAATGTAAAATGCATGAATTTCCAGCTGGGGACGACGCTTCATCTGAGGAAAAGATGCACTCGACATAAGCACTTTCAAATGTCAATGCTTTTGTTAGAAGATATCGTGGGAAGGGACTCTCTAAATGTCATCTGAGTCCACCGTGATGGACATGCGTCATGTGACGAAGCGTTTAGTAATCTCATGCCTCTGTGGATTTTACTCACCATCTGGTTTTGGCATCAAATTGAACAACACGCTTGTGTCAACATGCAGAAAATGGCTTCATTCCAAAAGTGTCACACTGGGTACTCTTGTTTTTTTTTTTTTTTTTAACAACACAAGTAGTTACAAGTACAGTTACATTAAGACTGTAAAATCCAGATATCCATTTATTTATCATTGGTTCTTACTGCAATTGTTAATAATCTGGAGACTATCAAGGCTGATTTTTGCCTATTATAATGCATCACAGTTATCAACCAATCAAACCACTGGACTAGAAGGTGGCCAACATTCTTATTCTGGATAATCTGTAATAGTTATTTTATGCTTTCAATATCTGAACTCGTTGGTTTCCATTGCAATGTCAATGAATGGTCGAGAGAAAAACAATTATTTGTGTAATTAATTAATGTCAGAGAGAGTCATTTGACCCAAGAATTACTTTACTGTGTTTTACTTTGCTGTAGAGTACAACTGCACTGCGTCAATTGAGGCCAGTGTGTTTGAGTCTGTTATTCATGCTCCTGTCAGGAAAAATAGTAGTTGCAATAAGTCCGGGAGGGCCGAGGCAGCTGTCCTCTTTGAACAACTCCACCTGAAAAATGTGTTTGGCCCAGAGGACCCCATCTGTCTTTTTGCCTGATTTCTCTCAGCCACATAATCTCTCGCCTTTGCAATGAAATCAGGAATCCTTGTGACTCCAAAGGGGAAAATAGGGGTGATGAAAGACATCACAATTGGTCTTGATACCTCGATATGAGCTACAGTGTCTTCTCTGCAGGTATTTTGACTCGGTGGATATTTGTAAGATCCACTCGGACTGGCAGGAGGTACGACTCCAGGGATGCTTCCCGAGTAAGGCCAGTGGGCCGGTGACCGTCATGTCCCTTACCGTACTAGAGAGGACAGCGCTGGAGTTTGCTCTTTTCCAGGAGGGAAGCAGGTAAAACCACATTTTAGAAACAATTATAAATAGACAACAATAACAATTAAGACTCATAATGTCCCACTCCTCATTTGTCAGACGCTCAGACACGGCAGACAGTCATCTTCTGGACTTGTGCATCATGGTGTTCCGAGCTTCCTTCGGAAGCAGCAATAAGCTGACCCTAGGCCGTCTGTTGGCGCACAGCAAGCGAGCGGTGAAGAAGTTTGTTGGCTGTGATGTCATGCTGGAGCCGGGGGAGTACGCCGTTGTGTGTTGCGCTTTTAACCACTGGCAGATGAACGTGAACGGCTCAGGAGGACCACCTACGCCCAGTAAGTTTTGCATGTTTGTTATGATATAATGTTTAAAATCTATTGCATCTAATCATTGTTCTCCAGTCTCCAGTCCAACCACTGGAGCCCAACGACGACCCAGTCACGACTTTCCCGGCTACATCCTTGCCATCTACAGCTCCAGACAGGTGATGGTAGAGCAAGTTGAAGCAGCTGCCACCACACTGGCAGACGCCATCATCCAACTGACGGAAAATAAAGGCGAAAGACATGAGGTGCTTGTCTTCCTTCGTCTATATAAATACCATGTTGCCAAAATGAATGAAAGCACACCACTCTTATTTCCACATACATTTTCACAGTCGCTATTCCTTTTTAATGACATGGCTTTAAAAAAAAAGAAAAGTGACGTTCTCTGTCAGATCATTCATCTCATGACGCACTAGGTGGGCCCAGCACTCTTGAGTTTGTCAAGCACTGCACGCATGCCAGTAATTGGATGCATTCAAATAGATTTTCTGGGACAGCGAGGTTATAAAACCTGTAGGATTCCTTTTTTCTCCTATACTTTGGAATACCATGCATAGGTGACTTATGTATATGATAATAATTAATGTGCATTGCCTGAAATAGTTCTGTATGTATATTTAGATTTATTATGATTATGTGAGCCACTTTTAACCCTGATTCTGTCTTTACAGGGCCGTGAGGGAATGACGTGCTACTATTTGACGCATGGCTGGGCCGGACTCATTGTGGTGGTTGAAAACCGTCACCCCAAATACTACCTCCACGTCTCCTGCGATTGCACAGACAGCTTCAACGTGGTGTCAACACGTGGCAGCCTTAAGACCATCGACAGCGTACCACCTTTACACCGGTATAAAAAAAAAACATAAAGTAGTGTCTTTTATTGACAGGTGCAGCAAAAAAGGGAAGCAGCGTTTTATGTTTTGAGGTTAGGCCGCTTCCCTTTGAAAGGTACTTGCTTTTAAAGAACAATGCAGGACAAAAATGAGCACAGTGGAGCTGCTTGACACCTTATTAATCCTCTTTTGAATTTAGGCTGCATGCCGGCAAATGATTCACTGGTAGAGTCGCATGTTATATGGCATGTTCTCTAGGAGAGTTATGACCCATATAAAAGGCAGCTGTTAAATGTCAAAGTTTTTTCTCTATTGTAGTTCTTATCTTGTAATAGGAAAGTGATGGCCGAGCTCTTTTTTATTATTCACCTCCACAGTATTATTGTGCTATATCCTTACTTTTAGGTCTTGAAAATTATAGCTTCACAGAGAGAATAATACGCGGCAAACTATTAAGTAGCCACATTATGTTGAGGTTAAAAAATATATGTTCATTCCATCTTAATTGGGATGATCAGTCACAATATCTGTGGCAGCCAAATAGTTAATACACTTCAGTGTAATAATACACAATGTAATGCACTAGTGTGGCTAATTGTGTTATTGTAGATAAGCACATGATTGTTTTTCATATTAGTTTTACATCATTTTGACTGTAGAAGTTAGAAAAATGAACAAAAATGCCTTTTATTTGAGGAACAACAACAAAAAGAGAAAGAAAACACAGCCATAAAGACACTTGTGATTAATACCATCCCTATTACAGAAAGCATGCATAGTGACAACTTCCAAGTTCTTTTCAACCCCTTTAAAGAATGCGGTGCATAATAATTTGGAGTAATCTATCTCTTCCTGCAGGCAGGTGCTGGTTGTACTCTCCCAGCTGGAAGGAAACGCCGGCTTCTCCATCACACACCGCCTGGCTCACCGTAAAGCCACACAGGCCTCCCTAGGCGACTGGACGCCCACCAAGGCCACCCACAGCCCCCAGCTCATGCCGGATATTGACGGCCTGCACCGACCCAGGCCTCTATGACCATCATTCGACGTGGCGCACTTATCCGATGAACGGTCAGACCACTGGAACGCTAGGCGAGCAGCACTGGCGGCGACGAAAACACATACAAAGATGTGGAATGACGCGGATCTGAATGTATTCATCAACACTGAAGCTTTCTTCTGGGCCCCTCAGGATGGACGAGGGCGGACGCGACAGCCCTCAAGCCCCACGGACCAGACGCAATTGTCAAAATGTGTGCGGTACAAGCGCTGTATATGGATTCCCAGTGCTCTAACTACTGAGCCATTTACAAGACTTTTTCCCTTCACTTTCCGCCCACTCAGTAAAGCAACCAAGGAGAGGACTGAGGGACAGTTACTGTATATCAACCCAATGACAATAGGGTACTTATTAAGCCAAACCTACCTTTTTAAACAATATTTTCACCATGCAGATAGAGTATGAGTCTTATATGTTTCATCCCTATAGGTTTTTTGGTGCATGTTTGAAGGTCTTAGAAAAATTCACGTTAACTGTCGCTAACTCAGGACCAACCGTGTGTCATTTATAATGGAATATACCGTGAAGCCCATCTATATTGCCTATAAGTCGATTTTTGAGTATATATGTCCAAAATTAACTCAGTGGCTGCCTACAGTGAGAGACTTCAAATCGGTTTGAACTGGTAGAGGCTGGCATAGATTAGTTGCTGTCGGCTCTCCTATATTAAATAGATTGGACGTTTCTTGCCATCAATGGCAGTGAATAAGTTCAAACAATATTGGTAATAAAAGGGATTTAATGGTTGTAGCCTTGCCTAACTACAGGAAGAAGTACTTTGCTGCCATCCTGTGGTTTTTATAGCTGATTTCCAACATATTTCACATGTTGCCGAATCATTTTAATCAAAAATGGATCATTTGTTTAAACAACATCTTCCATGGCAACCATAGTGCAACAACTCCATAGCAAATAGCATTATAACTGCAATTATAAGTATGGTATTTTTTTTCTTTTTCCATTTTAAGGAGACAAACATTGTATTCCTATTTAACCTTTCAAGACAGGGGTAGGGATTCCCATTTTTTTTCAGATTAAGATTTAAATGGCCTATTTTCCCATTACTTATGACATAGTACACTTCAAACAACATAACAAAATGAATTGACAGTTTGGGAAGCCAAACAGGCACCACAGTGTCTAGTGAGAGAGGAACTGGTAAAGTTGACTTAGTCTCAAAAGCACCCAAGAGTGAAATGAAAAATGAGATGTAGAGATCCTACTAAATTACCATGGCAGAGGTGAAGCTTACGTTAAAGATCAGTTGAATTGCTCAAGCTCATCTTACAGATGTGCCAGAAATGTTTTGAATCTGAAGTCTTTGATTTCAAAATCAGAAAAGACTTGAATCCGTCCTGACCGTCACTCTGTATGTACCCTACTTAACATCTAGGTTTATATGCCTCAAATGTATTTTTTGGGGCAGCTTGAATGAGGAAAAAAATGATCTACCCAACAGTTACTTCACATATGATTATATAAGTACTTGAAATTATTTTTTTTAGTCATTGAGTCGAATTGGTACGGTTGAATAACCACAGGCAGATTTTTTTAAACATACTTGAAATCCACAAAACGGCACTAGTGACTGTGGCTCATTTTTTTTTAGATACATTTTTGCCATTTTTACAACTGTCATCAATTATGATTTTTTAAACAACATGTTAAATGTTCCTGTGATGTTAATCAGCTGTAAATATGTTACCCCCCACCCCCAAAGAAACATACACCTGTACAATGATCATCCCTTTTAATATTTGCACTGAGCAGCTGTGCAATTTAATTTATTGGAATCAATTTGCAGGCTATTGTGATGGGGCAAGGTGCACTTTTATATTTACCTTTTTTGTCTTCTGCCTCATTGTCAATTTGGCTCTTGCTGATGTCCTTCAGTCCCCTCCCACCCCCTATAAACATATTTCAGTGGCACCCCCTGCTGCTAGTTTAAAGAGCCCACAGTCATCTGACTTTGTACAGGTACCAAACTATATTATTAAGGAAAAAAAACACAAAATCAACTTTTAAACCAGTAGTCACAATAACAAACAGGAGCCTATTGCTGAAAAATGTGATATAATACTTTATAGATCCTTTTTTGGGGGTATTGTTGTGAATATGTGTATAAATATGTATGTTTTAATATTTCAATCTCAGGTTCCAGTGGACCAAATAAAAATTCTTTTTTTTTAAATTAAGCACTAGTGTTTTATGATTAATGTATCAATGTTTTTTGTATATAATACTCAAAGGGCGTAAACATCTTGCCCTTTTATCCCTCTCCTGTCTCCACTCCCATTTTTAAACCCCCCACCAGGGTAAATGAGAGGATGAACCCCCCATGAGGAGCTGTCAATCACTTACAATCCTGAAGTGAAGAAGGGAAAGGAAACTATCCTGAGGAAATTGCTGTTTGGCCGCCACTGAGAGGTATGACACTTCATATTTTTCTCTCATGCTGTGATATAGTATCTCTGGACAGCTGAAAATGCAATAAGGCTTGGGTGAAATATTGCCAAGGACTACTCCATTGTTGATATGGAGCATCTCAACGACTGTGTTTTACGCTCAAATTATGAGCATGTGGGGGACTAAGTGACACTAATGTTCTGCATTCCTGAACTACTATGAGATCATTCATTTTGCAGAAGTGTTGAATAAAAAATACTGGCACGAGAAGTTTGTTTTAGATAAACAAATAATTTTAATTATTTTCTTTTAGAGAAAACAAACATGGCATCCCTGATCCCAGCACTCCCTCAATCCTACTCTCCAAGCAACGATAGCGTCTTCTCTGACCAGTCTGGCTTCTACTCTCTGGACTCTAACGTCCCTGGTCTGTCCAAGAGGATCCTGTCCAAGCTCAACTTGAACAACTATGAACAGTACAGGTACTCTTAAAACCCCCAGAAAGTGAAGCACCAGAATTTTTTAATGAAAATGTTGGATATTGATCACTTCCAGGGCTGCCCTGGAAGGCAAAACAAAAGGAATAGCTTTCCGTAACTATAAGGAGATGTTCCAGAAGATGGAGGAGACCTTCCAATTCTGTACTGGCTGCAACAAACTTCCAGAAAATGTCGGTGAAGGGGGACCTTTGAAACGCTGTGTCAAGTTAGTACAACATTGGGTTGAATAGATGAAGTGTATGTTGTTTTAAACAAAAAAAATAATGCACATATTTTGCTGACTTAAACTCTTGAGATTCAAGTGAGCTCATTTTGAGAACTGTGGCTTCCATCACCACATATTAGGTTAAAACATGAGTAAAAGTCGAGTGAAAACCGTTGGCTTCACACTGAAAAAAAGTGGAAGCTATCCAGGTGTAAATATAACTAAGACCTTCTGACTGTGAATCATCTCCATGGAACTCGACAGCCCATAAAACACACTCCGGGATGGATCTAATGTCGTAATGTCCCCATATCATACTGTGCGGCTTTCTTTTTATGTCTACAATTTAGAGCAACAACTTGTCACAATCTGATCGCGTCAAATTCATTGTGTTGATAGATTAGTATGCTATTTGGTGTCCTTATGTAAAAAAATTCTGCTCTCTGACATTACCGGCATAAATTATTTACAGGCCAGCCAGGATACCAAAAGAAGTTCACACTCGCATAAAGGTTCATTTTTTGTGCTTTGTAGACACTGACAAAAACTAAATGTACACTAAGTATCTGCTAAATCCCAAATAAACCACCAGAATTAACTTAACTGTGCCACTAAGACGCAAATACATTACTATTAAACTATTAATACTCATAATCACATATTAGGTATCAAGTAAAATTATTGCACCTTGCCAAGTCATTTATTTTTAGACTGGTTTTGGGATCATAATTTGTGATAGTTGTAAACTTTTTTAAATAGCAAGAGTTTATGGTTTAGGTTGCTTCAATGTACAAGCACTGCTTGTCTTTCAGTCTTTTAGCTTCTACATGATTTCGTTCTCAGTTTAAAATTCAACTCTTGTTCATAATTGGAGAAAAAAAATGTTCCAAGTGAATTGATCTCTATAATAATACCTAACCTCCTACGAGTCTCCCACAGGCACACACACACTTACACACACATACACACACAAAAATTCTCAGCTGCTTCTGCCTCTCTCCAAGGTAATTATTGTTAGCAGCTGATGGTTAATGGTCATTTGCTGATATGCAATAAATCTACTTTCTCCATCAGTGCAGCAACATATTAACATTACTAATGTTTAAACCTCTATATTATTTAAATATCATTATTGCAAAATTAGAAAAGTTTACCATAACCAAAGCTGATTTTGAGTCACACTAGCCACTTTAGTGGAATTTGAGATGCTTTGGTTGTGTGGATGTTAGTAGATATAAATCATGGGACCTTTGAGGATGTAGAAACATAAAGGAAAAGAACCATTTAAGCTAATATTATTTCCTGACACAAACAAAACCCCCATGGTCTGGCCTCTTATCTATTTTCTATATACTACTGTAATTTGTGTATGTCATGTGAGGCATGCGATATTCTATTACACCGCAGTCAACCAGAGTGCCCGAGTATTGTTTGCACTTATTCTGAGCAAAAGCCTTAACCAAGGCCTGGTGAAGTTAAATATACAACTAAGGCAAAAATGTAATAATAATAATTTATTCTTTTAGAGCATTTCACAAGTGTGAGAGTGTTTTAATTGTAAGTGTGGCTGAGCTAATTTATCCTATTTTATACATGAAAGTGCTCTTCCTTCTGACTGAGACAGCTGGCTTGTTGTTTATCCCAATTCACCCTGACAGGTGTTTAAACGTGTACTACTGCTCCAAAGACTGTCAGGTAAAGGACTGGCCTCACCATAAAAAATTCTGCAAGATGTTGCGATTGGTGGCCATTGACAGGCTTGTAGAGTGGCTGGTGTTCACTGGTGAGTGCATATTTTCACGCCAAATTATTATTGCATCTTATAATGTTTCCATAACAACTTCACCCTTACAGGAGACCTTCCAATCCCTGCTGAGAATTGGTCCAATCCAGCTGTTGAACTAAATACATGGGAGGACTGGCTCTCACAACACGAGGACCCACTTAGACCTCGTCTGGCATCTATTCTGACCTGCTCCAACATGCAGGTCTTGTGGAAGAACGTCAGCCGGCCTAGGCCAGGCGACAATGACCTGCAGGAGTCCGTATGGCGCATTCAGAGCGAGTTTCTCTCCCGTGTCCTCACGGTGGGCTTGGCTGTGCGGCACTATAAGCTGGACCCTCACGCTAAACCGCTCACAATCCACATTGCGGGGGCCTCCCATAATGAGACAATGGGGGCAAGACTGACGGACTATGACCAGCTCAACAACATGTTTCCGGGACATCAGGGTATTGAAGTGGTCATGGTGGGACCGGAGGTGGTAGCGGGCCCCATCATGAGGCCCCCTCTTAGAGCCTTTGGGCCCAGGAAGAAGGTCTACATCAGTGCCTATAAAGGTCTATACCATCAGTTCTGGGAGGAGGTGGTCGAGAAGGAGGATGCTGCCAAACCGGATCTGGTGATTGGATTTCATCCGGGTATGTTAACTCACCCAAAAAAATGCATCTATATTTTGCAAGGAAGAGACATTTAATCAAAATGATTTAGGAAAATAAAAAAGAAAGGTTACAGGGGACTGCCAAGTTAATAAAATTCATTTTAGCATAATTATTTTTGGGGTTTTAACATTGGAAATTCAAAAAGGTTTGATTAATTCTGCTTGAAAGTAACAAAATCAAGTACATTTTAGCTAATATCTCTTTAATCATCTCAAGGTATCTGCAGTTTATAACTCATAAAATGAAATATTCACCTTGGCAATAACGAGTAGAGGTCAAAAACAATATATTCTCTCCACTTATCCTCCCATCTTTTATAGAATAGAGCAAATTAGATGTTTATCTTGCTCAACCTGCTTTGTTCATTAGGCCCTGGCTTTTATTAGGATTGCCGGTCATTAATGGGAACAGCTGGAAATACGCTTTTCCTGGCTCACGATATAACGTCCGCTATATGACCTGTTAGAAAGCACGGGGCGTATTAACCCAGCCCACACTTTAAGTCGTAAATGAAGCAATTCCACCTTCCTTTGTTATTCATCATTGATGTATTTTATTATCATAGGAACAGTTGAGAAACATTTTTCACTTGAAAAAAAACAGTCATAAAAACATTGTTAACATGTAAAATGTACAGCATTCACCTTCACCTATGCATTTATTAGATGAACAAAGATGACAAAAAAATATATAAGAATGCAATGGTCACCCACACAGTGTCAGCTCATAAAAGTGGCAGTATACACTCACACATCCTATATGAGATTGCACCAGCAGTCTGTAGTGCGACCCTTTAACCCACCAAGCAGCAGACAAAGCCCGACCTGGCTGCACCCATAACCTCCACCCCCCGGCGGCTCACTTATCACCACGTGGCGCCTTCTAAATATACCATCAGAATCCATCATGCGCTGAGTAAACTGCTCAAGAGAAGTAGATCAACTGGCCCAAAAGACATTATGACTTAGCTTTAGTGAGAGGAGGCAAACAAGTGTATGAGAACCCTGATACATAATTCTGGATGGGAAGTTGTGTTAGATATTAATTTTCATTGTTAATTTAAAAAGGTAAAAAAAACACATTAAAAGAGTTTGTGGGTTTTGAATTAAAAGTAATAGGGACAAGTTTATTTGAGACACAAGCTTGGTCAAAACCCAAATAAATAAATTCTTTAAATTATCGCAATGCATATTATTGTATACTAAATAGATAGACTTAATAACTCGAGTGACTTTAAAATGCAATCCTGATTAAATTTATGTACTGGCAGGTTATAATGCAGAAATAAACAAGGTTGCACTATAAAATGCATCCATTTTATATTATATTGCAAAGTCAAATCAACCATACAAAGCATCCGAGACTAAACTAAACAAGGCTGATCACGTGCAAACACTGCATGAGATATGACATTTAAAAGTAAAATATGCAGTATAAACACTGTACACTGCACAAACCTCAGTAAACTCTCCCGTTTAATTAGACCTAATTGTATCAGAAAATCTCTAAAAGACATTCCCCTGAGCTAATCTAAATCTTTATCCTGCGTAAAGGCCAAATTCTCATTAGTGCCACATAATTATTGCAATTAATAGCCAGAGTGTGCTTCATCTTCCCGAGGGGTTGAAACATGAAATCCTTGCTTAATACTTTATCATGATGGGAAGTGCTAACCTGGGGCATTGTAGGACAGCTGAAGCTTAAATGAATTTGTTCAATTGGCTACACTCATATTTCCTATGGGTGTGGCCCCCCATTGTCAGCTAATATCCAGCCTTAACATATAAGACCCCATCAACAGACCAAGAGGCGACATAGCCCGCTGGAGGACGGATAAACTGGGGTGGATTTACCAAAGCGTTTGATTTCTAGTGGGGATCGAAACCCTGTGAAGGATGAGCTATTCATACGACCAATAAGTCAACATCAGAGTTAAAGTGACAACTGGAGGCTAATGTGAGGATGTGTGATCTGTTGGGCAAGTTGAGACCCCCATTCTTGATCTCACTTCTCAAAAGGAGTGTCAACAGGCCAGATTGGATTTGCACCCAGTGGGGTAAAATACATTGCTGGGCCCTTTTATTACTATCTGAATTCTACTGGATGGAATTGTGTGTTTTTTTTCAGATATTTAACTCTTAGACAGGAATTTAGTTTAACATTTGAGAAGCCTTTAACACTCATTAGTAGTATTTTCTTATTAGTGTGCTAATTAGTCATCATCTTGCAGGTTTCCATGCCAACCAGGGTCTGGTGGAGGGTTGGCTCCCCACCCTTCTGCTGCTCCGAGACTACAACATCCCTTCCTACTTCACTCTGTACAGGTTAGTCATCTAAATTCATACATTTGTATCACATACAATCATCAAATGAAGACTTTGAATGACAGAAAATCTCCATCTTGGGTCAATTTGATTGGATCATTGCTTCATTAATTGATGTATTGCTCCAGATTGGGTATGTGGTTTCATATTTTAAAGCACATTTTTGGTTATAACAGCGACATGGAGCTCACATACTCGCTGCAGATCCTCTTAGAGTTGGAGATGGATATCAAAGAGAGTGGGGCCAATCCGTTCTCGTCACAGAAGCCAGAGCAGGTGCAGGCCTGCCCCAACAAACCACCGGTGTACTGTAATTCTCACTATATCGCCTTCCATGGATTGAAGCCACAGCAAGAGTTTGAGGCAATCAACTAAAGGATCATATACAGAGGATGGACGAATCACTTTCAAATTATTCTAGTGTGCCTTATAGTTATAAAAATCTTCCCTTTCTAATTCCCTTATAGTATTAAAGCTTATTTGTATTTATTTTTTTCACAAATGGCATTTACAGCAGAGTGGCGCAGCAGAAGAATTACCCAGAGGTTGTAGAGGTAAAACAATGAATGCTTTTCTAATAAACAGTGATACTCAAATCATAATATTTTCCCCTTTTGCTTTGTTGCTCACTTGACATTTGTTTTTCTGTTTGGAGTCGCTGTCCAAATGAACCGGTGCTGGTTGTCTTCTTTGTGACACTGCCCTCCAGTGGGTCTATTATGTCAGTACCCGTCGACTTCAGTACCAATTCTAATTCGAATTTATATGAATATAAAACGACCTGTTGTTATGAGTGTAAATTCAAATGATTTTAGTTTTACAATAACTTTTGGAACATAAGGTCATGGCATATTTTTGTAGCGTGTGTAGGGCGTAGTGGTGTGTTTTTCTGTGTCAAATCTTGATGGAAAAGAACAGGTGTTTTAAAGTTCTGCCCTTTGCTGTCGAAAGAGAGCAAGACGGAAGACTACCATTAACTTAAAAACAAAGCTCCAAAATGGCAGAGGAAAAGAGGTATGTTCATCTTTCAAGGCAATTTTTTTGCGTGTATTAGAAAAGAACAAACTTAGGTAGGGGGGCACTTCTTCAACATTATACTCACGGTGTCAGAGTACAAACCAATCATGCTTGAATGACAGTTTGACTATGATTTGACTGTTTTCCAACTTCAGCAATACATATTCCATACTATTCGCTAATTTATTTTCCGTAGATCTTTTTTGACCGGGTTGTCAAGCAATCCGTGTTAGGATATGTGAATAACAATTTTATGTGGGGTTAAAAATAGCTAAAGCAGTATATGGTGATGTTTGTCAAATGACGAATGCATGCAATTTCACCTCACAAATGCAAATGACAGTATGATGGAAGATGATGTCCAACAAGCATGCAAACCTCCTGATGCATATTTTTTTTGTCCCATCCTTTTCCAGACTACCCGCACGGACAGATGCACCCAAGGCATTCCGTTCCCAAAAGGAGATGTTTGAAAAGATGGAGGAATCTTTTAAAGTCTGTGCGCATTGTGAGAAGAGCTCAAATCAGCTGGCAAACCCTCAAAGTCTGAAGCGCTGTTCCAGGTCCACAAAAATCAAATCTAACATGTCAGCCTCACTGAACTCAATAATAAAATTTTGATTTTGCAGATGCTTAAATGCTTATTACTGCTGCAAGGACTGTCAAAAGGTCGACTGGAGTAAACACAAAAGGTTTTGCCCACAACTGCGTCTCGCTGCCATGGACAGGGTAGTTGAATGGCTTGTGTACAAAGGTGTGTAAGTAAGAATATCTCATAACAAAAAAAAGTATTTTGTGTATGTCCATGTTTGAAGAAACATGCATGGATGACATAGATTGTATTAAGGAGCACTGGGTGAAGTGTAGAGTGACATTTTAAATGACTGGATTCTTTAAAATGACCCTTCAGGAGATCTTCCATTCCCCACAAACAAATGGTCAAAGCCAGAGTCCGAAATTAAGAACTGGGAAGACTGGCTGGCCATGCAGGGTGATCTTGCCCATTGTCTGGACCCCATTTTGACAGGATTAAACATGGAGAAATTGTGGAACGACGCAAGCAGGACTCGACCTGAAAATAAAGACTTGACAGAGTCCATCTGGAGGGTTTGCAGTGAGTTCTTTTCCAAACCTCTTACCATTGCCTGGGGAATGAGGCTGTTTGGCCTGAATCCATATTCCAAACCTCTCACCATCCACTTGGTGGGAGCTGGCCAGAACGAGACTCTTAGGGCAAAATTGACAGATTACGATGAGCTAAATAAGATGTTCCCGGGTCACCAGGGAATAGAAATTGTAATGGTGGGACTAGATTTGATGAAGGGGCCCATCACAAGGCCTCCACTGAGATCCTTTGGGCCTAGGCAGAGGGTCTATATTAGTGCCTATGAGGGCCTCTACCATCAATTCTGGGAAGAAGTGGTTGAGAAAGAGGAAGCAGCCAAGCCTGATCTGGTGGTTGGATTTCATCCTGGTGAGAAAAAGTTATACTATTTAATTTAACAAGTTGATTTTTTTTAGTTTAACTATCGTTTTGTATTGTCTAGGATTTGATGCAAGTCAGGGGTTGGACCAAGGTTGGCTTCCCACTCTTCTACTTCTACGGGACTATGAAATTCCTTCTCTTTTTACTGCTTTGAAGTGAGCATTTGAATTGTTATTTTCTTCCTATTTTCATCGTGATAAGCTTCTTGTCTCTTTATTCGCAGTGAGGCAGAGATGACCTATTCATTGCAGATTTTGCTGGAGTTGGAGATGGATATGAAAGCAAGTGGGGCCAACCCTTTTGCATCACTCAAACCAGAAGTTGTTGGCATGTGTCCTAACAAGCCACCTCTCTATGGGAACTCACATTACTTTTGTTTTCAAGGTTTAAAGGAAATTATAGAGTTTGAAGAGGGAGATGATGCCTCCACATAAAGCTCATTAGTCAGTTTAATTGTGATATACTAACTCATAATTGGATATTGGTGTCTTTATTTGATTGACTTCATTTTTAACAAGAAAAACCCCACACATTTTAAAAATAAATAAAGGAACTGACAAATTATTGAAATTTAAGAGGCATTGATTGATTTGTGTCTATATTTATGACTCAGTATTCTGACTAGGTATGCATGTTGAAAAATGTTAAATCTTTTCAAAAGTATATGTATACACGGTTGGTTTTCCACATATTTGACAATTTGAAAATCAGTTTAAAAATTGACAACTCAATATAGTTGGATAGCACTGATACAGAATGGCCAACAAAAGATGACGTCCGCCCGCATGCATTACTGAACTTTCACTGTCTTTCTCTCCTCCCTGTTTGTGTTGATCTTGTTTTATTTAAAGAATGTTGTTGTCATCAAATGTTAGAAACTAGACATTTACTTAGGACTGTGCCGTCAGTGGTTTTGTTTCTAAGGGAAGGTAAATAAACCCGTACATGCCGGAAACTGTTGTCACTATTACTACTACAGCCTCTGCAGTATGTGCAATGTCTCAAGCCGTTTCCTTTCTCTAACACTTTTTGACATCTAAATAACTCTGGAGGAGGCCATCGCCTTGTTGGAACTATATCTGGTTGTTATGATCATCTCATTCTCTTGGGCGATTTATTTTATATTTGTATCAAAACCATTATTAGGCAAAAACTAGCTGTCGCGCGTTAGCTATGGTTCGATGACATTTAATTCAAATCGAGTGAATGAACAATCCGAAATCAGAGAATGGATTACTCCAAATTTCTAGACGACGATTTTGACGTGAAAGACTGGGTGAATGGTGCATTTAAGGTAGTGCAGAACGATGCACCCGGGAAAGTGGATACGCATGCTGCGACGTTGGTGATGAAGCTGCAGCTTTTCATCCAGGAAGTCAACAATGCAATCGAGGGTCTGTATATTGCATATCTTCACTTGTCTGTCGTGTTTTCCGCCTAATTTCCCTACTCCTTTGTTTTGCATATTCCTCAAAGTGCAATCTTATCTTTTATTTGTGTAGAGACCAGTAACCAGGCCCTGCAGAATATGCCCAGAGTACTGAGGGATGTGGAGTCACTAAAGCAGGAAGCGTCTTTCCTTAAGGAGCAAATGGTTCTGGTAAAAGAGGACATCAAGAAGTTTGAACAAGATACGGTGCAATCCATGCAGGTGTGTTGACATGCAAAATATAATGCAAGTCCCCACTTGATCCTTGATGAATGCCTGATGTAGAATGGAAAAAATAGTCCACAATTCTGCAGACTTTAAAAGTGTTCTAATTATTTGCCAATGCTTCTCCAGGTTCTGGTGGAGATCGATCAAGTGAAGAGTCGAATGCAGATGGCATCAGAAGCACTACAGGAGGCCGATAAATGGAGCACACTCAGTGCAGACATTGAGGACATTTTCAAATCACAAGTACAACAAATCAATTACTGATTTCAAGTGCTATTTAGCCACAGCAGCAAATATCAAACTCTTCTTTTTCAGGATCTATTAGCCATCTCATCCAAACTCACCAGCATGCAAAATAGTCTGGCCATGTTGGTTGACACACCAGACTACTCTGAAAAGTGTGTCCACCTGGAAGCTCTTAAAAACAGACTGGAAGCCCTAGCAAGCCCCCAAATAGTGGCAGCATTTAATTCCATGTCTGTTGGTAAGTTGGGGAGAAAACAAGTTTTGCATTTTGCAGCCATTAATTAAGGGGGATTCTTCACCTTTTTTTCATGCAGACCAAGCAAAACTATTTGTTAAAGTCTTCTCAGAGATTGACAGAATGCCGCAGCTCCTTGCATACTACTACAAGTGTCATAAAGTGGGTAAAGCAATTTTGTAATCTTGTTTTAGTGCCAATAATGGTGAAAAATGACCAATAATGGATACCAGCAACCAATAAATTTCCGAAAATGTTTGTACACCTTTCAGGCCCAGTTGGTGAATGTGTGGCAGGACTTATCTCAGAGTGAGCTTCTCCTGAACCAGCAGCTATCAGAGTTCTATGACAATTTGTTATCCACATGGCATGCTCAGCTGCAGTGGTGCAGCCAGGTATAAAAAAAAAACATTAAACAGTTTAAATAACTTAAGTATTGCCGTTAACATTGACTTTAACATCCATCAGGTGTTTAAGAACCCCCATGAAGTGGTGACAGTACTACTCATCCAAATTCTAGGCGCCATGGTGCCCTCCATTCCCATTTGCCTTAACACGTGTATGGATCGTGCACCCCAAGAGGAACGACTCGACACCTTATTGGAGCTCAACAACACGGTGCTGACCCTGGGACACAACTTGGAGGCTGCCATGATCCCACACTTGGGTATGTATATTAAGAAGATGAATATGTATGCAAAATAGAATGGCTGTTGTAACCTCTGTCGTTTCCCTATAGGTGTAAATAACCTTCTGAAGGTGAATGAGTTGGTGTGTGCGCTATATGACCCGTATAAGATGTACCAGTTACAATATGGAGAGCTAGAAGAAAATCACCTTCTCATCCAGATCAGTGCTGTTCCCTTGGTGAGCTCCAGTACGATAAAGCGCATGTGCACCATATTTTTTTTTTTAAAGGGAATGTAACCTCCTTTATTCTATGATCTGTCCTCAGGAGCACGGAGAGGCCATTGATTGTGTGGAGGAGCTGAAGCACTCAGTGGGGAAGCTATTCGGCCTGGCAAATTCTGCCGTGGAGCGCTGTGTAAAACTGACCGATGGGCTAGGCGTGTGCCGTCTCCTTACGGCTCTTAAAGCCCTCTTCACCAAGTAAATTTTCCTTCATGTATAGTGTTGATACTGGATTCTTAAAATGATCCTGCAGCCTGCGTTGACAGTTTTTTTTTTCCTCCTCCAGGTATGTGTCGGACTTCTCAACTACAGTGCAGTCAATCAGGAAGAAGTATAAACTGGAGGACACACCAAATTCTTCTGTTTTCCAGGAGGATTGGACTGCTTTCCAGAACTCAGTCAGGTTTGGGATGATTAATTATTTAAATATTTAATTATTATTAATATTTATTCTTTTCAGAATCATTGCTACTTGTGGGGAGCTACTGAGACAATGCGGTACCTTTGAGCAGCAACTGTCAAACAAGTCTGTTTCAAGTCCTGCTATCATCACGGTCAGTGTGGAAAAAGTCCCTTTCATTAATCAACCCTTTCCATAGAATCATGGGCACGGCAGGGAAGTACCTGTCGGATTCGTACAGTCCTCGCACTCTAGCGGGCATCCAGGAAACCAGCACCGCTGACAGGAAGAAAAATCCATGGCAGGAGTACAACTACCTCCAAAGGGGCAGCACGGCAGAATACAACGGTCTTATGGAATTGCTTTTCTCCTTAAAGGTGTGATGCTCTTTAGTTGAGATTGTAGCTATATGAACTAAAAGTAACGCAAGTTTGTCTTTTTGTCACAGGAGAAAGGCGCCGGCAATTCCAACCTCTTAGCTGAGCCAAGAGCTGCGCTGACCCGACTCAACCAGCAGGCCCATCAGCTGGCCTTTGACTCAGTCTTTTTACAAATCAAACACCAGCTGGCTCCCGTCACTAAGATGGAGGTGAGCTTCTATGGAACTTGTTCTTATTCGGGAGAATTGGAGTGCTTATCTGGTTATCCTTTATTTTTTATTCACAGAGTACAGAGTCTCAAGGTTTAGGAGAAAGTTATGCTGAAGACTTGCCATCATTCAGCCTTTCGCCACAAGAGTACATTACAAATGTTAGTTTTGATCTTTAAGAAGGACTTTCTTTACCTATTGCTAGGTTATGGGGATGTTTTACCTAAGTGTCAACTACTTCCAGATCGGTCAGTACTTGATGTCACTGCCACTTCACTTGGAACCCTTTGTGACCCAAGAAGATCCGGCGCTAGAGTTGGCGTTGCATGCTGGGAAGTTACCGTTTCCTCCCGAGCAAGGTTACTGTTCTCTACTGGATATTTTGTTGTAGTTCATTGGCGACTTTGAAAAACAGCCTGGAAAACTTCTCCAGGTGATGACCTTCCAGAATTAGACAACACAGCTGACTACTGGCTGGGATCCATCGCTCGGGCAACTATGCAGACGTACTGTGACGCCATTCTGCTCATCCCTAAACTGAGTGTGCACTCTACCAAGCAGCTGGCCACAGATATCGGTAAATTTTTTTAAAAAAATCTAAACTACATACAATGCAATGTATGGAGTCATAAACCATGTCACCTGAAATAGTTTATTTCTGTGTATTTAGTTTAATGTGAATCACAGTGCTTATTCTGTATCATTCCATTTTCTTCAAACTTTTTGTGCTCCCCAGACTATTTGAGCAATGTGATGGATGCTTTGGGTTTGCAGCCGTCTCGCACCCTCCAGCAGCTGGTCACCCTGTTGAGGGCCAAACCAGAAGACTACAGACAAACTGCCAAACAGATGCCTCGCCGACTAGTATCTACCATCTCTGCCCTCCGTTGTCTTGACTACTAAAACAAACTTCAGTGGATATTTGAGACCCTCTTAAATAGCCATTTACAGTGCTATGTCCACTAAGGTGATGGGTTTTGTAATGAATATCACCAATGCATTATGTTACGTAATCAGGATATAGGAAACAGCAATTAAAAATTGTCAGATCCTTCTTTTAGTTATAATGATGGTAAGTTGCAAATTTTATTTAAGATAACCAACTAAATGTTTCTGGAGTTTAATATTATGAGCAATTATTAATTTTCATTGTGCAATTTTCAAACCTATTTTAAAGTTTACTGTAAATGTGTATATAAAACATTTACAAATTACCATATCTTGTTATTGCTACTTGAACTAACATCTATTGGTGTTGACAACCAATTTCGGATTCATATCTAAGGACAATTTGATTTTCAGATAATCTAATCGCCATTAGTTTGCCAGTCAGATTTAATATTCCACCTCAGGATCAGAAAGATGTATTTTTTCCTGTTAGAAAATGTATTGTCATTCTGAGCTGCTCCAATTTCTTTTATATTGTGCATATGTGATATTGTTGGTATTTCAAAGTTTGTCAAATCCCCCTCTAGGTCTCTCCTCCAAAAATATTTGATCTGTGGATGACTGACAATCATACTATTTATGAATAGTTTGACATCGGTTGGCAGCACATTGTGATTGTGATTGGTGGTGATATGGACACTGGTGGAGAGCATCATCCGGCATCATCCTCATCCAGCATCCACCTGCTCCCCTCCACCATGGACCAGTGTTCGGCTGCGACGTCATCCGTCCCCGCCCTACCCGCCTGCAGTGTCGCTGCCTCCAGATGAGGATGGACTCGGCACACGGCCTTACCGTCCATCCTTTTCCCGAGCGAGAATTAAGGGGTTCCGAATGCCACCCCGAGTGACAACCCCTACCCCCTCCCGTCCAAAACTTTGGAGACGGTGGAGGAGGACCGATTTGAAGAGTGGATCCGTACGAGGGGATGCTCAAGCACGAGCGACGCGCAATGGAGCACCGCTCGATCGCGGGGTGCCGACAATGAAGACCAACGCCAAGGAGCATTAAGGAAAACAAAACCATAATAAGAATTAAAAATCGCCAGCCTATTTGAGGATTCAACGTGGACTAGACGTGGTGGGATACCTTTTTTGGACCGGGTGGAGCCGCTCGTCGTTGAATAAAAGATGAGGGACCCCCGCCCTCCACATCGGATCCGTGGATGTTTATGTCGTGGGCAGCCGTGTCGTTCACTCGCAGCCGTTATAGAGACGCGATGTGCAGGCGCGCTTAAGAGAAGCGCTCTGCTCAGGGCGGTTCTCCATCACTAACAACATATGGTGTTTGTTTTTATGCAAGCAGGCCCGTTGGCTCCTTTTTTTCTCAACTACCGGCTCTTTAAGTGGAACATGCCCGGGCCTTGTGAACAACATGAGCGAATCATGCAGCGTGGGGGTGGCGGCCAAGTGATCTAAAAAGGATTTAGGAAAGTGTTTTTTTCCTCCTTTTTTGCTGGCTCTTAAAACAGATAGCATGCATTTTCTTTTTTCATCATTAGATGGTAATGTAGAGACTACTTAGGTAAACCAACGTTTTATTATTACTATAGGAAAACAATACATTTAAGGATGCTTATGATAATGACACAACAGTCTTCTTTCTGTTTATAGGGACCAATTGTTTATCTACAAAAGGTGGTGTTCACCCAGGACTGGTCGCCAGCCAAATGTAGGGTGCTTGTAAACAAACAACCATCTACTTGCCTTCAATGAAGAACTTTTTCTTAATTCCATTATGTTTTTGCAATGTGGAATAAAGCTGGTGATAACCCAAGCAACCACAGAAAGGACATGCAACCCAAAGACGGAAAATCTGCAGCCCAGGTTCAAACCTTAAACATCCCAACAGTGAGGGGAACATACTGACCACTCATTTAGCCTTGTCCACCAAAAGGCAGCCAAAATGTCCAAAGTGGTAACTAACAAGGAGAAGAAATCCTTCAGCAAGAAGCTGTTCCGGAGAAGCTCGGTCCGCTCTGTGGGCAGTTTCATGAACAGAGTTCTCCGGACTCTTTCCACTTTGTCCCATTTCAGCACAGACGAGCAAGCCGCCCGAGACGACAAGGACGACGCCTCATCCGTCCCCACGACCACCGGCGGGTCGCTCCAGTCTGACGACAGCGATTGTGGGGGCTTCCCCTTCGGCGACAAGGTGCCAGGCGTCTCCGGGCTGAAGAACCACGGCAACACCTGCTTCATGAACGCCATCCTGCAGTGCTTGAGTAACACGGAGCTCTTTGCCGAGTACCTGGCCTTGGAGCAATTCCGGGGGGCAAGTGCCGGCGAGACCGAGGCCAGCGGCGGTGCTGATGCAAAGCCGAGTAAATCTATTGGAGTCGTGGTTCAGAAGAAGTCCAGCCAGCAACAGCAACAGCAGGAGGAATCTGGAGAGGTGACAGAACAGCTATCCGGTCTGGTCCGAGCTCTTTGGACCTTTGAGTACACACCCCAACATAGCAGAGACTTCAAGGTAGGCCTTTGTACTCATATCACGTTTATATCTGTCATTAATTTCTTTTCTGAACTGATTAACCCCACAAGAGTTGTGCCGCTTATTGCCCCAAGGATTGCGAGGGTGCTGGAGCCTATTCCAGCCAACTATGGTCTCCAAGAATGGGACACTGAATTGGTGGCCAGCAAATCGCAGGGTGCATTGCTTTTTGCGAACTGGAATTATGGGTGACCTCAATTTTTATGTTTCAATTGGTAGTGTTCTTTTTTTATAGGACAAAAGCTAAAGCATCCCTGCTAAAACAAGGTCTTTATTAAAAATAAAAAGGTCAGGTTTTATGGTCAGAGTTGAAGCACAATTGCGTTGAATTGCTTTTGAATGTCGACTGACACCCACTCAGCAGCTTTCGTAACCAACCTTTTCATCCTTTTAAATGCTGTTTATACACACTTGATATTACATCTTGTGCTCAGCTATTATCATCTTTTCAAATTACATAAAGACAGAAGCTGAATTCTTCAAAGCGTGCCTATTTTGGGCTATTTTTTTTCTTCCCTACCTTCATTGCCAGCCAGATTTAGAAATGTTAGACAGTATTAATATGTATTCTTCCATTCCAAAATATGTACTGTTTGTGTCTTAGCATAGTTACTCAAATCCATTAAGGTGAATACTTTGATGCTTTAGAAAGTTGTGTAATATATGTTTGTCTATGGCCGTTCCAGAGTGTGGTGTCAAAGAGCGCCCTTCAGTTCAAGGGCAACTCCCAGCATGACGCTCAGGAATTCCTCCTGTGGCTGCTGGATCGAGTTCATGAAGACCTCAACAACATCATCCATCCTGACATCAGACCCCCGAGGACGGTAAACAGACACCACACTTTCACACGTCAGAAAAGAATTCAACTCATTAACTGCCACTGACAGCCATAGGCATCCTAACCATTTGAACTGGTACTCTCCCAGTACAAAAAACAACAACAAAATTTTCCCCTTTCTTTCTAGCCCCCAGTTGAGAACGAAAACGCCCCTGAAGAATCCTCACTTCCAGCGCCTGGCTCTTTTGTACAGGAGCTTTTCCAGGCACAATACAGGTAAAAGATCCACACAGCTACTGTTTGCTTTTATATTTGAACACTGCACAGTATTCTACTTCTATTTTGTTGACACATAAACACTGACAACATAAAATGGACCACATGGGACATACAGGTCTATATTGTATTCATGTCTGTTTACCTTTGTTTAATACAGTAGTATAGTAGTATGTCCATGTTATATTTTAGTGTGCAAATGCTAGCACATCATTCATTCTAGTAATAATTTGTGCATTTCACTGCCACTTGAAATCTTACAATGTCAATGCAAGCTAATCCATTACTATATTTTTTTTTGTTTGTTGTGATAGCAACTAGGTGTCACTCCAATGACACTATTTTAATGCATTCTTTCAGTTTTTATCCACATTTGTGTGCAGATCCTCCCTGACTTGTCCTCACTGCCAGAAACAGAGTAACACTTTTGATCCTTTCCTCTGTATCTCACTGCCAATCCCCGTACCTCACACTCGGTAAGTGTTTAGACAATGGAAACTCATACTGACAAAAAATATATATATAATTCCCCAAAATATCTCTCTTTTTGCAGGCCCTTATATGTAACAGTCGTGTACCAGGGCAAGTGCTCTCACTGCATGCGGGTCGGGGTGGCCGTGCCTCTGTCTGGTACCGTATCAAGGCTTAGACAAGCTGTGGCGCAGGAGACTAAAATCCCTTCTCAACAGGTACTTCATTTTTCTAAATTGACTTGGAATGATTTCTTGCAGACCTCAATATTAAGACGACATTTCAATAACCTTAGTGGCGGCACCTTAAAAGTTCAGGTTTTTCCATCTAGATTGTCCTGACCGAGATGTACTATGACGGCTTCCATCGCTCCTTCTGCGACGACGAGGATGACCTGGAGATTATTCAGGAGAGCGACTCCATCTTTGCCTTTGAAACGCCAGAACTCTTCAGGCCCGATCAGATCCGCTCCAAGCGAAGTGGTAAGACAACAATTCATTTATAGTTGTGTACCATATTACCCACATTCATTTTTTTGGGCTGCTATTGATGGCAATGGCTGTCCAATCCATTTTGACTATAAATGGAATGGAAGAGAATTTCCATTATTTTTCACATAAACACTTTCATTAATGAACAATTTTGTTGTGTATACAGGGAGTCCACATGCCAATCTCAACCAGAATAACTTAAAATACAGCACGGACAACAACAGATTATCCCCGCAAATCCAGGAGCCTGCAACGCCACCCCTCAGCCCCAATAAGAACACGGGGCCGGAAGAGAAGGTGGTGCTGTTAGTGTGCAATAGAGCTTGTGCTGGACAGCAAGGACGAAGGTGTGTGTGTGTCTCGCGAAAAGAAGCGTCTTGACACTTGACCTTGGACCTCGTGAATAGTGCGTTTTGAATCCAACAGATTTGGGAATCCTTTTATCCTCTACTTGGAGCGTACCGTCACGTGGGATGTTCTCCAGAAGGAGATTTTGGAGAAGATGCGTCATCTTTTGCGTCCTGGAGCAGTAGTGCAGGTATATGTACATCCAAGTCATTATTAACTGCAAGATACTAATATTCATATTTTCTTAAAGGTCGGGCCCTTCACTTTACGTGTGGTTGGAGTTGTCGGGATCACGTATCTTCTTCCTCAAGAGGAACAACCGCTCTGCCATCCTTCTGTGGAGAGGTAAGGCTTAGCATTCCTAATTTACTTCAGATGGATGTGAACATGTTGTTGTTTTGTTTATTTACAGAGCATACAAGTCTTGTGGTCCTGGTGGGCCACCTCATGTCAAAATTGTTGTGGAATGGGACAAGGAGACTAAAGACTAGTAAGTTGGACTTGGAGGCCAAACTGATGGAGGCCAAACTTTTGCAATAATAATAATAATCTATGTTGGGTTTTCTTACAGTCTCTTTAAAAGAACGGAAGATGAATACATCCCTGATGCTGAAAGTGTCCGTCATGCGAAGGAGCAGCACCTCCAACCTCAGAACTGCTCACTTGCTCAGTGTTTTCAGCTCTACACCAAAGAGGAACAGGTAATAGGAAATATTTCATGCACCATCCATTAATACAATATCCTTGTTCCATGAAATAATCAAAAGCACATTACATGTATTCAAAAATAGTAGAAGTATTGGACTTCAAAGTTAAAACCAATGAATTGAAGAAGTACATTACTGTATGAATAAATGTATTTTATAAATATGTACACCTTTTGAATATTAACGTTGTTCCCAAACATAGAAAGATGCAAAATAATATGCAGCTTCCCATGCTTTGGCTTTGACGTGCCAAATACCTTATTTTATCACTAGATGGCACTACTATATCATTTTATAGACACTCAAATGTACTCCAGATAATTTTCCTTTTGTAGTTAAATAAAATTGATTGGTCGGTCATATGATAAAATAAATTTGTCACATTTGCATTGCATGCTTTCATTAATTTACCTATAATGTTAAAATAATTAAAAAAGATGCTCTATCATATCAATGGCAATATGTTTTTTTCCCCAGCTTGCACCTGATGACGCCTGGCGATGTCCACACTGCAAGCAACTACAGCAGGGTAGCATCAAGCTGAGTTTATGGACCCTGCCGGACATCCTCATCCTTCACCTAAAACGATTTCGACAGGTAGAGAAAATGAGGGAACATTGTTCAAAATATTTAAACAAAACTCACTAATTTCTCATTTTAGGATGGAGATCGGCGCATGAAAATGCAAAACATGGTGAAGTTCCCACTAACAGGCATGGACATGGCACCACACATGGTGAAGAGGAGCCAAAGCAGCTGGAGTCTCCCCTCACACTGGTCACCTTGGAGACGGCCTTATGGGTTAGGTCGGGATCCCGAGGATTACCTTTACGACCTTTACGCCGTGTGCAACCATCATGGGACGATGCAAGGAGGACATTATACAGGTATCATTTTGCCCTTCCCATTCAGCTAACATGGAATCCATTTTCTCATGCTGCCCTTTTTGCTTAACCCCCAGCTCAGTGTAAGAACTCCATTGACGGGCAGTGGTACTGCTTTGACGACAGCGACGTTCATCCCATATCGGAGGAAGACGTCTGTAAGCAGACTGCTTACATCTTATTTTACCAAAGGCGTGCCACTATTCCATCTTGGTCGGCAAACAGTTCTGTGGGAGGTAAGTTGGAACATTCTCAACCCACATTTTTCACTTCTATATGCTTCCATGACCTTGACAAGCTCAATGTGTCTCTTTTAGGATCTACGAGTTCATCCCTGTGTGAGCACTGGATCAGCCGCCTAATGGGAAGCCGTCCACCCAGTCAAGCCTCGTCCGGTTCTTCCAGACGAACATCTCTGGCGTCGTTGTCGGAGTCAGCAGAGTTTGCTGCTGAACGGAGCGAGGATGACGGTAAAGCTTCAAATTCTTCTAAATATAGGATACGAGTGCTTTATCTTGAAGTGAATTTGTATTTTTCTGACATGCAGGCTGCCGACCTGTGGTGAGAGGAATGCAAAGGCAGACGTTTTCTTCCAGAACGTCCATCGCTAGTCCTCTAGTTCTAAGCGAGAATGGCCAGAAGCCCTCTTGGCCTCATTCTGCCAAGCTTCAACTACGCTCTAACTCTCCCTCACGCTTCTCCTTAGAATCCCACTCCTCCTCTCCAACACTGGAAATGATAGGCGAGGTGGTTGATACCAATCTCTCCACATCCTGCTTCAACGGTTCACCTAGAATCGGAGGTAAATCAGCCCTCGCATCTTTAGATCAAAATCCTAGCGGTAAACGGCTGATAGAGCAACTCCACTCCAAAGCTGTGACGCAGCCCGAATCTAGAAGTTTGTTGCAAGTTGGGGACAATAACAATCTAGTCAACCGGGCGGAACAAACCAGTCCTCGACATGGGACGAGTGCAAAGGAACAAAAGCAAAGAAATGTGGCCGCAGATAATACAGGTGGCAAACGAAGCTCAAAAACCGGGACGGAGAGTGAAAGGAGCCCCAAAAAGCGTCCCACTGCTTCCTCGACATCGTCCAGCTCATTGTCTCCTGCGTCCCCGGCTGTTGTCAAATCACCAACTCGAGCTCAGGCTAAGGGCAGCACGTCCAATACAAAGGATAAGAATGACGGACCAACCAAAGCCAGTAAGCCCAGTTCCTCGAGAATGGCCACCCCCTCCAAAAAGGGCTCGTCCCAAACTCAGGAGGGGTTACACCCTGACTCAGCCCAACAGAGGAAGAGCAACTCCCCGGGAAGTTCGCACCCTCCGAGAAGGACAACGCCCAAAGGAAGTGGTGATAAAAGCTCAGCTTCGGCGAGGACTAAAGGAGCGGATAGGAGTGCCAGTCGGGATTCGTCACGGACCAACGCTTTGTCAGAGAAAAAGGTTAACAATGGAGGTCCTCCATCCAGGACATGTGCCGGAAGTCGTGCCGAGGGCAGGCCAGGACGGGCCGTGGAAAACAGGACCGTGGCCCGAAGTTCGAGTAGTAGTTCTTCCATGACCAGTCTGCGATCCTCGAGCGTGGTACCGCCATCCGTCACCCTGTTATCAAAAGCTCCTCGAAGGAACAGTAAGACTGAGGAGAAAGCCTTGTCCTTCTTCAAAACTGCCTTGAGGCCCAAAGACGCCCGTAAGTCGACAGATAGCGGGAAAGCGGGAGCTACGGATCTGAAAGGGAATGTGGAAGACAGTGGAGATCCGGCAAAAGATGCTTCCGGGAAGAAGTTGCAGAATTTAACTTCAGAAGCTTCTGTAGCTAAGGACAAAGAATCCACCAAAGGTTCTGCTGCAAGCCGACATCCACTCCTCCCTTCTACCAAATCCAAACTTTCAGAAACCACCACTACAAAAGAACCCTCAAAGAAAGAACCGGTTAAAAAGATCATGCCCTCCAGGAAAATTCCAATCAGTTCCACTCAATCGAGCCAAAGGTCCAAATGAAATCCACGCCAGGGCAGGTGACCATCTCGTTTTCCTTCTAGCGCAGCTCCTAAC
This sequence comes from Stigmatopora nigra, assembly GCF_051989575.1. Taxonomy (NCBI): domain Eukaryota; kingdom Metazoa; phylum Chordata; class Actinopteri; order Syngnathiformes; family Syngnathidae; genus Stigmatopora; species Stigmatopora nigra. The sequence continues at coordinate 8,313,646 of NC_135525.1, forward strand.
ATTGAATAGACACCTTTTGGGTTTCTTTTTGGTGCTCAATGGTTTGCAGCTGCCATATTGAACTCCTCCCGTCCAATTTGTTCTATAATGACTAAGGAATGGGTTTTACCAAAGCACTTTGTAAGGATTGTAATGATTTCCGGGGAATACTATAGCGTATTGTAAATAAGCATGGGTCGCTCATTTACTGGAATGATTGCCTTGTGTCTGTTGCTTAATTGCAGAGACTCGAATGACCACTTCAATAGTACTTCAATATTGCAGGCACTTATTTTGGGGGAGGGCGGAACTGAAAACGAGTTGAAGAGCGTTGAACATTAACTCCGTAATCCGTTTTTTAACCGAATTATTACCCGAAACCTTTACCTCTCCTTAACTATGGGGAACCAAGTGTCAACTTCAGTGCCTCAGATAATCATACTATTTAATCGAAATTGTATAACTGCAGGAGTTGGTAAATTTATAAGTCAAATTGAATATTTATGAAGCACTGAATAATATGTAATTTCAAGTAACAGGCACCTCTGTAACCTTAATTGCTGTTTACATACACTTGATGTAGTTATTGTGCAAAAGCCTTCCTTCATGGAGTGTGTTTGAGACCAGGGGAAGAAAGAAGCATGTCAGTGGTAACATTCGTCAGAGATCACGGTTCTTAAATGTTTGTGTTTATTTACCTGTGATCACACATCAAGCCCCTTGAGCAACCACTCACCTGGCCGACGCCAACAATTTACTTGCGGCGCCCATCTTTGGCCTCAGGGCTTTCCGACTGCCACAATATCTCAGAGCATTCCTCCCAAGAAGAACACAGGGTGTATAAAGGCCATTTATTATCTATACGCATACAATGGAAATCTGCCACATTTGTTCTGTCCACTTGCACAGTCTGGAAATGATCTTTTTGTGGAAAAAATGGTGGCACAACTGTCATTTTGACTGTAAAAAGTTACGCTTTCTATTACAAAAAACTAAAACATTGAAGAATACTTTGTATTCACACCGTGCCGAAACTAGGGATGTAAAACGTGCAGCCTGAGGGCCCAATTCAGACCATTTTTTGTGGCCCCCAACCAGGCACAAAATGGTGTTTCTGTCTCTTGATAAAGCAACCCCTATGACACTTTTACCAGGTCAAGAAATAAGCAATTTAGCGCAAACTAAATAGCAAAATTAGTCATTTGGATGGGTAAACACAGGTCCAGAGTTACCCCTATTTATTTATTTTTTTGTCTGTGGGGTTGAGCACACAGACATGTAATTTATATGCACAGAGAAAAAGCTCAGCAGCTAAAAAAAGAGAGATGTGTTGAGAAGTATGCACTTGCCAGAATGACCAAAACTACGTGTTGATTGCCCAATTAACTTCCTGCAGAAGAGCCTCTGTCGTTGTGTGATTTAAACATTTGCATTGGATCCCAGCAGACTGTGCAAGTGGCCCCTCAAGTGTATAATTATATATGGCGTTGGAGGTGACTCCTCATCACCGCTTTCTTCACACAAATCACGGTTCATGTGAAAATTGTTGCATGATGACTTGCTTCTTCTGCATGCACTAAACTATGCAAGCAATCTCTTGCTCATGGCCGCCGCTGAGTATGTTGACGTACAGCTCTTGGATGTGTACATAGTATTTCTTAGTGTTCTATTTTTCCAAAAATGCCAGCATCAGTGAGCATGTGAAGGCATTGTTTATTGACGCTTTGTTTGCACAACTCTATATTTTGTATGAATGTTACCAACTGCTCATTTAACCTTCTCAAAAGTAAACAGACTCACTTGAAAACAAAGATCGTAGTGTTTTTTTGTCTGAGGCTTAATAATTGAGATTCAGCGGGATAGATATTGTTGTCAATGGTAGTGTATATATATTATTATAGTCAGTCATTTTTAGTGACTAGTTGTCACCTAAGAAATACTCATTTTTTCCTTCCTACTCAGTGCAAAGTTTAATCAGCATATTTATTGTATTTTTCTTTGTGAGAAAAATACATTGTTTTCCCACCAACACAAGAGGTAAAATATATTACATTATATTGATGGAATAGGAAAAAATTAACAGTCCATTTCTTCTTGTCTCCTCTTGGTGGAGCTCCATATTTGCTGGAAAATCGGCCCAAAATAACAGCTGAGGAAATGGTTGCAATACTCAATTTGTCCCTGAAAAACGTGCTTTTATTTGAACTGGTTACTTGTATTATTAAGATGAATGGTAGGGTCGAAAAGCCCAACTGCGTTATTAAACTACAGCAGTGTCATTTATTTAGGCAGTGATTCAATTGTACTTTTATTCGTTTGGCCCGAGGGTGGGAGTAGTAACCCCACCTTTTTGTCTTTCCCTTCTTGTAATTTTCTATAAATGTCATCAATTTCACCGACTGCTTTTTTACCTCGTCCTTTTCTCCCTTTGGGAAGCGATAAAAATTTTCAAAATGGCCCACGGTGACGGGAAACATCCGTAGTGTCGTTTTTCCAAAATGGGGAGAAGTCACTTGAATTAAAATGCATGCACGAATGTCCCGAAAAGAAAAAAAAGTGACTACAAACTGGCACGAGACTGTGGTGCAAAGGAGCCAGACTCTTATGCTCACATCAATAATCATCTCCATTTTGTATCACTTCCAAGAGAGGCTCATTAGCAAGACCTCATTGGAGAATTCTCAAGTTTGATCGGAATTCAAGCGTGACATCGGCCTTGGTGACCTGCGAGAGGCGGCTCGTCTAACATGTGGAATGAGTTGACACGTCGGCTCGCCATTTTGGCTACGCCAGAAATGCGGCTGATGCAATCTCGCCGGATTGATCAGTGCAATCTCTGCATCTCCGGTAGCCAAATTCGATCCATATTGATGTTTCTGAGGCTTCATTTTGAGACACTTTGTCGAAGGATTGAAGAGGAAGGCCACCAATTTTTTTGCATTGAATCTTTTTGGTCTATTTAGAAATATTTTTTATCACAGGAGCTCATATGGACTTTTGGTCTTTTTGGCAAGATCCAGACTTTTAGTGCTGTTTCATTTTTTTCTGGATTCTACGAAACTACATCAAAACTAAAATAAGAAATTCTTGTATTGGGACTAAATTGTGTTGCATTGGTGTGACATAACCTATATTTACTCTATTAAATTTGTAAAAGTAATGTTTTCCAGTCATTTTTCTTATCATATTAATTGTAAAGAAACATTCTTTTGACTATTTTGTGATTATTCGTATTCAAAGAAGCATTAAAACAAAACATGCATCACATGACCTTTCAGTTATGCCAAAATAATTGATTATGATTTCTTCACAGGAACATATTGAAGCTCTCTTGAGTGTTGCATTTCCATATTGATTTGCCAGCAAACACAATGGAAGATGCGAATGAGAGCAAACAAATGAAACCATGTTGGAAAAGAAGTGGGTCGAAGAACTTCTCAAGTCAGATACTCGGTATGTATTTATACATCACAGAACGGCACCTTCCCCATGCACGGTTTGATTGGTCTTTGTATTTGTTGATCTCAAAGGATTCAATCGTGCTAAATGGATTTGGCATAACGAGGGCTCATTATCGTGTGACGTTAAGAATCGCTGATTTATTCCCATTTAGCTTCAACTTTAATATTTTTAGTCACGTGATTCTTAACTGAAAAACTGGAAAAATCCATCAAACTTCTGCAATATGAATCATTGTTAATTATTCATCACATTTTCTATATTGAGTGAAAGTACAACCCATAACAGTTTACATGTCAATCACAAAACACAATGTTAAATCCATATAAAATCCATATTCTATACCATTGAAATACTCTAAACTTATCATTCTGATAATCAAGCATTATGACAAATGTTCCTTTTTCCACACCAACCCAAGACATAATTGCATTTTGAATGTAAAAGCTTTTTTTTCCCTCCCTTTACCACCATAAAAGTCCAAAACAGATTAAATAATTCACTTGTTTCGGGAGCGAGCACGTCAATTATTTCTCCCTCTTGCTCGAGTCCAACGGTGCAATACTTTAGTTCCCTTTTAATTGGAGATGAAAAATCCAGTAAGCCTTGAGTGCAGGCGGCAAGAGAGCGGCTTTTTAGTCGATGCAATATATATGACGTGTCAGGCGCGACGGCCACGACTGAATTACATAAAACCGAGCAGATGTACAGAGCGCCTTAGAAAAACAAATGGAGCACCAGTAGACTCTCTAGAATCAACTGTGCATGCATTAAACGGTTAGATTTTAGTTAACTGCATTTGACGGCAATAGACGGCCAATCCCTTTAAACTAGGAAGCCTGGCAGTGATCATTCACATCAGTCAGAATTAGTTTTTCCTTCCCAATGGTACATTTTGTGTCAGAATGGTTGCAAAATGTAAACATTTTTAGATTTCTGCCTTGCCTTTTTTGCACTTTGCTTTTTTCATGCAATTTCCTCATTGGCAGTGACATTAGACCCCAGATAAATAAAATAAGCAGTGTTTGATGGGTTCCATTTCAGTTTTATCTGATGTTTCCCCCGTTGTGCAGTTGGCAGGTTTCCTCAGTTTGTTGCCCATTAATGTCTCTTCCATTATGCAAGCTTGCTTCTTCACTGGAATCTCAAGACCTTCCCAAATGTGGCTCAAAAGTGTGAAGTATGACACTGTGAGTCTGACACTCCTCCGCCAACACTTGCGTGATTGACAGTGGTAATAAGTAATGAAGTACTTTTTTACTCAGTGGCAGTGAAGGATCATTTTTTTAGTGGTCATGATAGCGTGAATTAAAAGGTTGGTTTACCATTTGTGGTGATTGATTGAAAGAAAGCTTGTTGTTGTTTTGGTGTTTTGTGGGCAGCATCAGCCACAATGTGTTGGAATTCACGGGTTCTGGACCGACATGACAGGAATTCCACATTAAAAAAAAAAATTCCAGTGTCAATCATCACCTCCAATGCATCTTTTTTTTTTTTTTTTCGCTCTTTCTCCTTTTGGCTGGCAGCCATAGCACCTCCTTATACGTTCTATCATTAGAGGCTTTGCAGTATTTCTGAGGATGGAAGCAGCACAGGAGAGGAAGGCGAATACTTTGATGTCATGAGCTTTCAGGGAGGAAAATAACACACTTTGATTTTTTTTTTTTCCCAAGCCGTCTTCACTCCGACGCACGCCCGCCCCGAACATGCTTTTGCGCGCGCATCCTGTCAGAACCGGGACACGAAACCGCCCTGAAATTTGGCACGAATGTCTGACACTTTCTTTTTTTTTATACCAAAAGTTCTGTCATCTTTAGAAGAGAAGATGATTTCAATGCCTGTCCTGTTTGATTTTCACATGAAGATAAATGAGTGTTTGGAGAAACATAAAATGTAGAATGAATTCATAAAATCTTTGATAAGTGCAGATGTCTATCACGTAATCTGAGGGACATTCCTCCATTTTGTTTTTGTTAGGGTGCACACCAGGATATCTTGAATAAAATAGTGCAAGAAATATTACTAGAGATATATTTTTAATAAGCTTAAAATCCAAGTTTATTTAATTAGACTGCACTTATTGCAATGTTCCATTCAAAACCTTTCCAACAAGTTTGAATCTAATTTGAAAAACCCAATTGAACTACACCTTAGGCCCCTGAATTAATTTGGGAGGAATTAATTTGTTTTAAAGAATTTTCCAACACATCAAATATTGAGAGAGGACAATATATATATATCACAAAAAGATTTTAAGAGCAGAATTGAAAACATCCGTCATAACTGTATAAAAAACTTTAACACAAAAGTATCCATTGTATTCATAAATTAACTTTAATGTTTAATTTTCTATTTCCCAAGAATTCTGTACAATATTGTGCACAATGCACTGACAAAATTCAATATTTACAGCGCCATGTTGAGAAAATAAAAGCATATTATTCTATATGTACAGTATAAGTAGACTATAAAGTCAAGCAGAAAAACCCATGCTGGTATAGACCTTTGTTCTATGATAATCTTAATGTAAATGATGTACTGTCATTTGCCATTCTTCACAAATAGGCTGTTGAAAGCCCCCCTCCTATCAACATCTTAATGTAACCTTTGTATGTCAGCTCAGGTGTGGTAGGTCTGCAGTCCGGGGTGCTGCTGACACGTCAGACGTGTTTTGATTTCCTCCTGAGGCAGCCTTGAGATGAGCCTTGTTATCCTCCTCCGTGAGATGCCAGGCATGCATCCTAATTAGCACTCATCTCCTGATGTGTGTTCCGTCTAGAGTCTCCAATCTTATCGTTTTCCCAGTTCGCATCGTTGAGAAAAGGTCCAATGGACGCATAGGTGGACATTTCGGACTATCATCACCTCGTTGTGGTAGTTGATAGAAAATTCTACACACCTTGGTTCAAGTATTTTCTAATGTAGAAAATAAAACCTACATAAAGGTCGGTCACGTAAATGTGAACTGTTCAAAATGTCTATGTATGTGCTTTTAGTTTGTAAAGTTCATGCTGTTCATTTCATTTTCCATCTGCGTTCCAGCATCTTGATAGTGCCTCTCCATCTCTGAATTGCAATTTCAGGGTCACAAGTTTTGTCGCTTTCTAGTGACAAAAAGACAAGATGACCTGGCTTCTTTAACTCTCCAGCGCTTTTTCTCATTTCTTCTGCTCTCTACTTTCCTCGCCATAAGCTCATTAGAGCGCATCACCTCGGCACACCTATTACGCTTCCTTCCCCGTGGACTGTTCTTCCAACGGCGCTCTGCAAATAGTTGTGAGAACGTGTATCATTATGTACTTGCGACTGCACCATACAGTTGTCAGCACTTGGTTTTAATTTGGCTCCAAAGCCACCAGCGATTTAGACCTCTGGGACATCCTGTCGGCTTGTAGAACTATTCAGAAGTGCGAAGACCGAACAGGGTTCAGTGCCGAGTGTCACTTGCTTGAAAACCCTAGGAACTCTGCTGTTTTTTGTGCGTCTTCCTTGTGTAACTGAATAAAGCATGTAGAGTGCAATGTGTAAAGGAACAAAAAGATAGTGCACCTTAAATGGAGCATGCATGGGAAATGCATTCAGCTGCAGGCCCCTGCTAACACTTGTTATAGAATTATAAACAAAAAGCTTGAGAATGCTGGTGAAATTCTGTTCCTTTTTCCCGAAGCTCATTAAAAGTCAGTGAGGAGCTGAAACCGGCTATTAGGCTTCGATGAACTACATCTGGCTGACATTTCTGTGACTTTTAAACACTCTCAACATTGTCTTCAGACTATAAATGATTTCATTTGCTTTTTGGGAGAGTCATTTGCCGCATTCTTTGTTTGAGAGTTCTTTGCAGAAAGTATGAAAAAGATGCAGTATATTTGTCAGCTTTTGATGGAATTCTTTACATAAACAACAAAAAGTGCTCAAGATATCTTCGACTAATTACGAGAGAAAAATCAAATCACTGGGGATTATGCGAGTGGTGAGTGTGTCAGGCTCACAGTTCCGAGGTTGTTCCACACTGTGTGGAGTTTGTATGTTCTCCCTTGGCTTGCATGGGTTTTCTCTGGGTACTGCAGCCCTGCAATTAGCTGGCCACCGATTTAGGATGTCCCCTGCTTGGTGCCCGTAGTTAGCGGGTATAGGCTCAAGCACCCCCACGACACTTGTGAGGATAAGTGGTTCAGAAAAAGAATGAACATTGTGTGAACCGCTGAGTCGGCTTTACTGCTTCGATTTTTAGCATATATTTATCAATCAAAAACTAATACCTCATTAGCCATAGCCAAAATAGGTCACATCCGCCAAGAGCTTCACCATTTGCATAGGTTGCCTCCTATGGGAATTTCAATTTGAAAAGTAGGCAAAGTTTGTGCCTGTGTGAGGGGGAGAGTATGTGAGAGAGATTTGACCTGCAACCAATCTCAAGAGGGCCTCGTGCTCGCTGGGAGAGTCTAATCAAACTCTGGATGCCGCTTGTTCCCCGGGATTGCTCCGTCCTGGCCCTCATGCCTAATTAGGACCCATGTGCACCATCCTCACAATTGCTCGCAGTAACTTCTGGCGCTCACCTGTGTGTGTGTGTAAGAGTATGGATGTGTGTGTGTGTGTGAAGTAACGGAAATGAGACGCTGGTGTGCAAGAAATGACGGTGATGGGAGGAGGTATCAGAGGTAGAGGAGCTATACAACCGACGCCCCCATCTGGAGGTCACGGGAGAATAATGAATGTTAGGATGGAGACAAAAAAAGCCTGATAGTAGAGGTTTGAAGGTTCTGAAAAAGAGGAACATTTTTTATGTTTTCTTTCCTTCCTATACTTGTGATTTTAATGGTTTGCTAGAGAAGGAAAGGGAGAGTACTTTATATATTTATATATAAAAAAGGGACACTTTAAAATGAATGATATATATATATATATATATATATATATATATATATATATATATATATATATATATATATATATATTCGTTTTAAAGTGTCCCTTTTTTCACAAGGACATAGCAAATAGAGTAATAGACACTTAAGAGAATACTCTGAACTGCAATGCTTCAATGCGCTCTGCTACAGAAAATGATAAGGAATACAGTGATAATGTTACTTTTGTGGCCACAGATCACCCGTTCTGTCGCTGTTTTGTTTTAGTATGCGGCACAGTAGACCAAATGGAAACTTTCCTTAGCAATCATGTGACCTACAGTCTCCCAGTGTATTTGATAACCTGCCATGGTGAGGTGCTCCCTCCTTTGTCTTTGCACCGTGATTGAAATTCCTTCCACCCACTCGTCCACCCGTGGTGGTATCATCGCCACCCACAGCAGACTTGCTGACAACACCCTTGTTTTTGTAGTATGCCAAGAATCCAATTGGCTTAAGAATTAATTGGCATCCAATGTGAGTATTGACCACATCTTAGAGGTTAAATTTTTAATACACCATCAGTTTTCACCTCCAAAGACTTTTACAGTAATTAAAGACAGATGGGAATAGATGGAAAGTGGGAGTATGTTTTTTTATGTTTTTTAAATGAAGTAAATATGACCTTATGATCATCCGTATTAATTGCTAGCAATCTTAGACAGTCAATAATACTTTATCTATATCCTCAATGTGTCCAAATGGTGAATGCTGACTAACAGGTTGATTTAGTTCAGTTCTGTATACATTTTTATTGTTTTTTTTTAATCAAAATGTACCAAATCCCAACTCTTCACCCCTATAAGGAAGCACTACAGTCATACTACTTATGAAGACTGGTTTGTTTTTGTGTTGCAATGAATAGATCAATGGAACATAAGTTAATGGAGGAATGATTGTGTATGAGACTCATTCACAAACGTACGTATATGTAGTGTATTGTAGATCGATGAGGCGGGCTTGAATGACGACAAGCAGACGATAGTACATCATCACATGGCCTTCGTGTGAAGGCTGAACGAGCCTAAGCAGGATGACGAGCAACGACTACTCATTCTTGCCATGCACACCAAAAACCAAACACCTGCTTCTTGTCTGGCCGGCTGCACATGCTCAGTAAGGCCTCGGGGGAAGTTCAGTGTGTCTACTCTGCTGCAATTTTGGAGACTTGGTGAATGGAGTGGCTCATGAATATTAATTCATTTTAGGGTTAGAGTTAACGTTAGGGTTAGGTAGTGAGAAAAGTGAATGTTTAAAAAAAACATTCAATGCAAAGGAACACAAGTCATAATATATGTTTTAACGTTTCTTTTTCCATCTTCCCTTTGGTAGGTATTGTTGCGCCTTTATCTGATAATTATGTGGTAGGAGGCCTTACTATAAGGCTCGTTTTGCAGAAATCCCCAAAGTAATCTACAAAAAAATACTCCCAACATGGAGGGAACAATTTATACGTAGGTCAGGAGACATGCATCAGGCTAGTAAGGTCATTTTTATTGTTATTTAATTTTTTTTTCCAGTGTAACTGCAGAATCTCCGAACCTACAATCCCGAAAACCGCCACAAGATGTTAGTGTTAGCCTTAGGGTTGGTCCAATTGCTCATGACCAAATTTGTCATCTCTTTTAGGGTTGGAATTCGAGATAGGGTTAGGGTTACCGTTAGGGTTACAGTGTGAGGGTTTGTCCAATTGCTCATTTGAGGGTTAGGCTTATTGTAGGTGAAATATTAAAATATGACTCACATCTTCTGGCTGGAGTCAAAAAGTGCACAGGTAACCAAATTCTAAACGAATTCATTTTCTTTTCCCTTTGACACTGGATTTGACTGCCGTTTAACATACAGAAAATATGATAAAGTGCTTTTACGTTTTAAAGTAATGTTCCCTCTCTTCTCAGAGTCATCCATTTTCCATTCCAGAATATTGTTCTTCTTTGCTTTTCGAATAATCTCGTCATCATGAAAGGAAAATAAGATACATGATGAAAAAATGGCCTTCTCATCTATATGAGCTTCATTCCATTCGATTGCACTGGTATTTTCCCAACTTGGCCTATGTAAGTCCTCCTTTTAAATATACTGCAGTTTATTCTACATCCCTATTCCCACTTGAAATCATGTCCCACCATCTCATAGAATTTGACATTAAAGGGTCTGTAGAAGTCTCGCAGCTGCTCGATGGCATCGCGGTCAATCTGCACGTGAGTTCTGCCCTTGGATTTCCCCAAGCAGCGAGGCGAGCCGCTACTTTCGGGTTTCTTGAGGCACGGAAAGCCTTTGGTGCGGTTGAAGTAAAAGTGCTTATCTGTGACGATACGTTTGAGCCCCAGGAAGTCCTGTACCCGGGCCAGCTCGCTCGCCGGATCCGTGATGAGGCGCTCGCCGCTGACAAAGTGGATCTGAGTTAGGGCGAAGTAGCGCAGCCAGTTCTCAAGGTGAAGGGAGTATAGGCCGATGCGAATGGCGTTCCAGGACGCGTCTACCAATCCCGCGCTCTGGTTCCGGAAGGCTAATTCCTGGAAACTGGGCAAGTCTGGAGTTTTGGATAGAGTCTGGGTGTAATCCGATATGGCTCGGGTGACAGGATCTCGCACCACCACGATGAGTTTAGTGTCTCGGGACATGGCGGCGATCCGTTGTGGTGTTTCTTTAGTCACAAAGTAGCTGGGAGTCTTCTCCATGGTTATTTGGCCTTCAAGAGTCCTTGGCATCAAACCTCTGATGGAAATACAAAAAAGCAAAGAGAAGGCTTTTTGTTTACATCCACTTAGATGATTTATTTTACGCTTTCTTTGGGTGGTGGAGTGCTTTTGAAATGCTGCACAAGCTAAGCGACAGAGGACAAGTTGTCCTTTGCATAAAAGAAAATGAGAATATTAGATGTTGCATTTCAGAGGGATGAAAGTGGCAAAAAGGCCTGTTTTGAAATATAATAGTTCATTGTTGTGCTTAGGCAGATTTATTATTATTATTATTATTTTTAGGTGTTATCTTTATAGGCTCTTATAAGCAAGTTTTGTTCAGATTTTTCCATTTTATGTCTAAAAACATTCCACACTTTAGATTTTTTTGACACAAGATTTAGCAATTTAATTTATTTTTTTTGCTAAAGAAAGTACTTGAATCAGTCTTTTTCTATATCTCAGTACTTGTCCTTATGCAAAAAGACAATGTGAACTATTTCCACCCCAAATCAGAAGCGATGAAAACCTACTTTGGCTTCAATCCCAGTTTCTTGATGCAAATGAAGATGTTGATGCACAACTTGAGTGCAGTGGCTTGTCACGAGAGGATTGTCGCACCCGGCTCTATCGTGTAGCAAGCTTCAAAAGCAATAAATCACTATGACGGCATGCACAATGCATACAGCAGCATGTGACCATGTTCACTATAAAGTGGGACACTGTTGACGCGACATGACCTAAAACCTATATGTCAATTAAAACCTACATGTGTTCATTGAATTATGACAACAACAGTGGAGTACTGCAAATTAAAACTTGAGCATAGATGAAACTCTCTGGATGGACCACGGATCATAGTTTTAACATCACATAAAATATATGATAAAATAAAGTTAAATTCCAAAATGGCTTGAGTCATTGTTAAAAACTGATTACAATATAAATAACCCCCAAAAAATGCTTAGTCTGTAAGGAAATTGTTTAAAAAATACCACTTCTTATTCACATTAGAAGGTGGTCTATTCTCTCTTGGACTGTATCCTTGTGAGAATTATCATTTGTAAACTTTCAAGGATCTCTCACCTTTTTGCTTGTTTGAGAGAATTGTTGCCCAAAGCCCCATTGGTCAATAAATTCCTGTCTGGCTCCACAGTTTGACCTTTCCTCATTAGAAGCAAACGTACACTTATGAAGGCTCACAAAACGCTCAAGTCTGCGTGCTGGCATTTGACATTTTCTGGCGGCTGACAGTCAAACTGCCCCGAATGCCAATTAGTGTAGCAAGGAGGCTTTTATTCTGCAATGGTGTCAACTCCACTGCTTGACAGTAAATCATTTACAAAAACGGATATGACTTAAACCTCAAAGTGATTGGAATGAATGTTTGATTTATGGCAATATTATGTCTGTACTCTTTCATGACATAGTTCAACATTCCTGACTTTACAACTAAGATAACTCTTGTACTGGCTCTGAATATGGATTTTGCGGGTATGCCTAATGAAGTGTCTGACAGGCTTTGGACAAACGCGGCCATTTAATGAGGCCACACTTTGTTAAAAGCGCTGTTTTTGCAGTTTTGGATCAATAACCAACACATTAGAACTTCTTGCAAAGAAATGCAAAAGTTTGTTGACGATGGAAAGCAAGTGGCTTAATTAACCAAAATGATCTCCGCTTCTCCTTAAAATTTGGGCTACACTTAAATACTAGACTGAAATAAATAAATATACTTAAAGTAGCATAACTGCGGGTTGGAAATAAAGCTCATTTATTTTATTGTAAACAAAGGGAAATATACTGTATACCTTATGTCGCTTAACATAACTAATGAGGTACATTCCATTTAAATTGGTCCAAATATGACTTATTTTTACTGCAGATAATATATCTACGTATGTTAAGTTTTTTTTTTTTGCCAGCGACAGTTTTTCTTTAAGTTTGAGGGAGAAAAACAGGATCACTTTACTGGTTCGTACAAGATTGTCATATATCTTTGCAGTTTGGAAAACATGGCAAAAGCACAGTATATATATCCAATTTAAAATCATATTTCATCGAACAATTTCTAACCTCACAGGCAGTAGTATACACCAAGTTTTTCAACAATCATCGTACATGCAGCAATGTACCAGCCAAATACTTCATATTTACATATATTTTAAGCAATATAAAAAATTAAACATGAGGAATATATGCATATTGAAAACATATGATGCAACTAATCTGCTTTTACGCATGAATACTCTTCTGTCTCATTTTTATGATAATGTTTATATACAAAAATGGCAGGAAAAAAAGCACATTATAGTGAGAAATTAGTGGGTTCACTGTTCCTATGACCTCCCTCACCTGTACCACTCCAGCCCTCGGTCATAGTGCCTGTCAAAGAAGTGCGTCTCGGTACCAGCAGCTCTCACGTCCGGATGAATCCGAATGAACTCCAGAACCGCCCTAGTTCCTCCTTTCTTCACCCCAACGATGACAGCTTTGGGTAGTTTCTTATTCCCAAATTTGGCGTGCCCCATAGGTGGGCCAGGTGTGTGACCCCTGGTGTGGAGAGCAGCTGAGGGTGGCCCCTCGGCTGTCTTTATCCGGGATGCCTCTGCGAGCGGCGGTGCGGCAGACGCGCAGGTTCCGTCAGTCAGCGTCCTCCGACCGCAGATCGGCTCCGGATCCCCCGAAGCCAGTAGCATGAGGGGGTCGCCGTGGAATAATGTGCAGTAGCCCACGTAGGAGAGAAAGAGGGACAACAAGCACACTGATGTTTTGGTAAGCCGGCGACTGAAAAGGAGCGTGCATGCCATCACTCCATGGGTACCAACAGTACATCTTTTTTTTCTCTTTTTGAACTGATCTTGTCTCTTTTAGAATGACTCCAAAGCTGGAAGAAAATCCATCTTGTGTGACTTCCCAAAGTCGCTCCTCTGAGGAAAACGGCTTATTCCGAGAGTGCTGCTCTTGGTCATGATGATGATGACGCGTGGACGCAACTTCCACTGACTCGAGAGGCGCACACAGCGGCGCTAGAAAAAGCAAGCCTGTGACGTCAAAACATCTTTGCCTTGCACCGAGCTCTCACTTGTACTTGACTGACTCACTGCTCTGCAAACTACGCAGATACTGAAGATTCCAACACGTGAGTATTGCTTTGTAAATTCATAACAGCATATCATTGCAAGCTGTCTATACCATGCCCTCTCGTGGACCAAAATTTAAATGACACATTTTTGTGCATTTTCATCAGAGTGATTGCTATCTGGATCATTTGATACATTATTGCTTTATTCATGAACAAAACTTTGAGATGAAAGTAATAGCAGTCACTCCCACAAAACTTTCTCAATCAACTAAAGACTTCCGACTATTTCCCGCCTACTGCCAATAGTGGCCTGGGATATGCTTAAGCATCCCCACGACCCTTGTGAGAATAAGTGGAACGGAAAATAAATGTCATTAAAGTCCTTTGAATGGGAGCCACCCATCCAAATGACTTGAATGTCTTTCGCCAACAATTGTACTGCAATCACCCCTAAGCCCACCAATTTAAATGAAGTAGATGTCTATCGATGTAAATGGCAGCCATAACTAAAACATGGGTAAGCAAAACAATGTTTGTAGGTCTTCATGGTGCACTGCAGAGTCACTGCAAAATTTAGCTCTACTATTTCCAGCTACTGCTGAAGTCGACTAATATTCAACGAAACTATGCAGGCCCAAACTGTTGAATTTGACAGACAGTAATTCTGTGACAGTGGCTTGCTTTTGGGCAAAGGCACGGTTCAGGTCATCCCTCTTCATTTCCTGACGAGCAGACTGACAGTACCTCAGGGGCGAAATACGCAAGATAAAAACTAGTAGCACTGCACGGGCATGCAGGGAGGAGTCGAAGTGTCACCGTGTTGCCCCCCAAGGTATTTTGCGCCCAATCTCGGAGGCCTCTGATTAAAGAATGATTTATAGGGGCCAGTCGGAGGCCCCCCCTCAGCAATCCGTCTAGTGAATGAGATTTTTTTTCTCACACTAGGGCGGGTAAATCAAACCTGGAAGCGAGTAAAGTCTACTCACCATGGCGATGGGAGTCTGTGATTAAATGGTATAATCACCTCTGCTGAGTCTGCAGCTTGTGTTTTCCCCCTTTTATTTCTTTTTTATGTTATTTATCTGGGACATTGATGCTTTAACTCATTTTAGTACAGCTTGCCATGGCATACACTGTCTTTCTTTCAGCTATCATCACCTGTACACACCCAGAGGCACTGTATATATAGATATATAGGTGTGTGTGTGTGTGTGTGTGTGTGTATATATATATATATATATATATATATATATATATATATATATATATATATATATATATATATATATATATATATATATATATATATATATATATATATATATATATATATATATATATGTATATGTATATGTATATGTATATGTATATGTATATGTATATGTATATATATATATATATATATATATATATATATATATATATATATATATATATATATATATATATATATATATATATATATATATATATATATATATATATATATATATATATATATATATATATATATATATAAAATTAAATAAAAATACACCTATATATACAGTGCCTCTGTAATGTGATGATAACTGAAAGAAAGACAGTGTATCCCATATTATTATATAATAAATATTATTATATATTATTATATATTAAAGCATCAATGTCCCAGATAAATAGGATAGTTAGGATAGTTAGTTAAAATTTTAACACAGTATCACATGCACATTGCAACACACTGCTAATAATGATGTGAAATGTGATGTAATATTCCGTATTTACTGCTGAAAAGTATTTGGAAAACAATAACAAAAGCAACAAAAACATTTCCTCAGTTGGGTACAATCTAGTGAAAGGATTATGATGTGTGTTTTTCTTAGATATTGCTTATTTATCTTGTGGAAAATTCCAAGAGTCCACTATTTCTCGCTGACCGCTGTGCCAGTGGCTCAGCTCATTTGTCAGCAGTAAGTGAGGCCCAAGGCGGGGGGTGATTGCCGATCAGGGGGGTAGTGTCATCGCTCAGATACAGATGATGTTCACAACTTCACCTCACAGATGGATGAGAGATCGTTTCTTTGCAGAAACAATTGACGCCCACTCTGTAAAGTGAACACCCTCCAAAAGATTTTATTGAGTGGCACTCTGTAGCTCCTAAATAGGCCCAGAGAGACCAGAACACAGTACAAAGTACATTTATTAGCTGTCATGCAGTCATGGTCTCAACTTTGTCTTGAGGGCCGCTTTCAGAAAACTCAGAAGATGCATGAGCAACACGAAATCCTTCCACTTTCATTTATTCAATGGAGGATGTTAATTGAGTCCTAACAATTGAGTTTTCAGGTTTCCATTTAAAGCAAAATATATCCAAATATGTATGTAACATTATGATTATGTTTAATTGGTGTTTGGACAGTATAAGTCTCTGTGTGGTCTATCCACTATAAAGTGAAACCCCCACTTTCTTTAGAGGTCCAAAGCAATAGCAATAGCACAACCTACTGTTGAAAATAACATAACACAAATATTTAGTGTTAGTGATTCAGAAATACTTCCTTTTAGACACAATTGGAGGAAGGGAGTAACTCATTAAACAGTAACTGTATTTTAAATAAACGTTTAGACATATTTTTAATGCAAACAGCAATGTAACAGCTTGCCAGGCCTTTCATAAATCATCATGAAAGTATTTTCATCTATTAAATTATGAATTGCTTTTCATTCAGTCTACATGATTGTGATGCAAACTGTACGAAATAGAAATGCAATTTTGAACATTTCATTTGGGAATGAATAAATGTATAGCTTACTTTCGCTGACGATCAAACTCAAGTGCTTTCACCAGTATTGGAAAGAAAATTGTATCCATAAGCATTCATCATAGAAAGAGAACATGAAAAGATAGCATTGAAGGAAAATCCTCACATCACATAGGATTTTTCCCCTTGCGGAAGACGCTTCAGTGCACAGATTTGCTTTTCTTTAATCATAGTCTGCTCTAGTCTTATCTGTGAAACACATCCAGCTTCTATGGGATGTTATAAATCATATGCTCAGCTCTATAATGCGTGAATAATGTTTAAAGTATGTTCTGCTGACTCTGGTGATTTGCGGCAGGCCTTTTGAATTCCTTTGGGAGACCAACACATTGGGTTAGCATTGTGGTGTGACCTTTACTGTGCACCAATTTTCACCAGATGCTTCTCTAGACTTCTGTAGATCATTTATAATATTATTGTGATGATGCCTAACTATGCCATCTGCCACCAATGCACTTTTCCTTGTTGCAAGTTACAACATATGCGCATATGTTGCCATTGACCCCAGTAGTTGTCATTTAATGTTATATTTTTAGTAGTTCTATGTATTCCTTGTATGGTCTGTTTTTTTTTTTTTGGAGCAAATTTGGTCATTCTATCAAAGTCAATGGAAGACAATGATTTAACTCTCATTTCATTTCAAATGAAATGTAACATTTCAATCTGATTAAAAGTAAACCTACAAATAGAGAAGTAGTGCTTTGAGACAGGGTGCTGTACCAATTTTATCCACATGATGGTAGGAAAGGATAAAGATATTGAGAAGGCAACTTCCAAAAAACTCTGGATTGGAATGCCACAGTTTGCAAATTAAACATTGCAATAGGATAAATAATCTCCTTTAATTGACAATAAAAATGTATAATGCAATACGAAATGAACTTCAGGTGCGATCATTATAAGTATACTCTAATTTGCAGTTATAGTATATCATGTTTTCTTTGTTTGTGAGTGGTTTCATGGTAAACTTTGTCTCAAATTCAGTAAGTATACATGCCTATATAGGATGTAACATGTGGTCAACTTACAGTTCAACCCTGACACACACATATATACACACAGACACGCACACTTAAAGTGAGTTCTCCTCTAATAGACAGGAAATGATGTCAGCCCTCTGTCTCCAAGGAGATGGAGGCAGTTGCTAAGATACTGTGACACTGGGGTTTTTCCTCACTGTTTTCCCTCAGCCCCTCGTATACTGGAGCCAAAAAAAATGTATACTTTTTTTTTTGCACCCAGTGATGAGGGGGTTCGAAGTGACGGACTTGTGTGTGTATACGGGTCTCGTCCTTCCTGCCAAAACTGCTTCACAGTATGAGCCGCACCTCTGTGGTGCTATCAGCATGCCACATATGTCTCGGCGCGCTGGCATGTCTCTGCCAAATCCTCGTCGCCCTCCCTCTCCTGTTTCTCTCCTGTGGCTCCCGACACGGCATTAAGAGTTGATGGGGTTTGTGCCTTGTCCTCTGCATGGAGAGATGACAATTCCCTCCTCTGTGCACCCCGTGTACCGATGACACGAGCACTACAGTCATAATGTTTGTTTATATGGCGCAAATGCATGTCCTTTCCTCGCACAGACCCTCAAGGGTGCCTGCAAATACACGAGCTGTACATACATAAGGGGGGGGGGATATCAGATTCAATGTGCAATGACACAGTGAGGACACGGAGTGGTAAGCAGAGGGGGGTGGTGGTGGTGGTGGTGGTGGGGGGTTGTGGAGGACAGAGGACTTGGCATGGGAAGCGTGGAGGCATTTTAAATGGCGTGGTGGGCGGGGGGTTTGGAAGGCAAAAGGATGTACAGAGAGGAGAGTGGGTGCTGAAAGACGGCCAGGTTGGGACGCAGACCGGATTGTGAGCCGAGATTTAGGCAGAAAAGGGAAAAAAGAGGAGGAAAGAGAGGGAACAAGGGAAAGGAGGAATATCCTCTGCACCGCTGTGTGACTGGAAATTTAATAGAGAGAGAGAGAGAAAGAGAGAGAGTGAAAGGGGGGATGGGTAGACGAGGAGGGGGGAAGAGGCAAAAAGGCACAGAGACCTCATTGCTGTGCAGCTTTCAGCAAAAAGCCGGCGCTTGTGAACAATGCTCACTACGGCATTCACAGGGAAGGGAAGTGCAAATGGGGAGGGGGAGGCATATCTTGGGGGTCTTTCAGAAGCATAACCGGCCTTTTGCGTCCTTTGACCTTTTAGTGCGGGCCGGGACAGAAGGAAGATGAGCTAACTCTGAGTTGACAGTGAAGAGGGCAGTCACAAGACAAAAGTGATAAGAGGGGACACTTGGAATGTGCAGGGGCCAATTCGGCACACGCATGCGCGAGCGACATTGCACACGCACGGTGCTTTGTGATGGAGATTTGATGTGCTCGCCAAGACCTGCATAGGCAATGTCAGTAGAATCGGTATTTATCAAAGTGCTTTTCATTTAAAAGGATACTCCATCAAATGTCCATCTACCCTAGGTCAAATACTAGCTGTTTTTATGCGATAACTTTTTTAATCATTAATGGGACACATTCCTACTGTTTAAAAGATCCTATAAGTTTTATTGATTTCAGATTTCAATTTGTTGTGTACTTCATATTTTATGGCGCTCCTATATTTATATGAGTTCACAGCCATTATGTCTCTCCAAACAACATCTAAAATGTGATGTGGTCCACCACAAAAATGAGCGCCACACTTGATCTAAAGCATATTTATTTGATTTCTATGAAATAAATACGCTTAATCATAACATTTCTTCATAATCCTGATGCCATATTCAAACTCTTTCTAATTCCCTCCATTTGTTACGTATTATTCTACTACAGAAAGATGTCATTTTGCCACCCTTGCCCATGGCTGAGACATATGAAGCAATGGGAGATTGTTGTCACTAAGCAAGCAGTTCTTGCCAGAATTTCTTGCAGCTTCTTCAATGTTACTGTCACTCTCATAGCAGGATGCCTGTCCAGTTTTCTTCTTGCCTTTTCATCAGTTTAGGAAGGGACACACAGTTCCTAATAATGTTACCATTGTGCCATATTTTCCTCCACTTGAGAAGCAGTGTCTTCTTTGTGTTACTTGGTATGTTCAATGCCTTGGAAATTCTTTTGCTTTCCTTCTATGAACAGATTTCTTTGAAGAAGGAAATCCCAGCGATGCTGTGAATCTTTCTGTGAAACATCACTCGTGCTGTAAGATGTGACTGGGAATACAGTATATTCGGAAAAGAAAACTGGAAAGGCTGACCTTCATTTGGTATGGGAAATATGTTTTACATTTCAATATATTCAGTCATTTGGACTCAGTTGACATGGTTAAAAACATGCAATGTATAATGATAAATATAACAGCTCCAATTGTCAACTTTACCGAGTACAATAGTGTTAATTGTATCTGAGGGGACAATAGATAGACTGTACCCCATTTCTGCAGTAGGTGTTTATTGTAGCTTGATAATTGCTTGATTAAAGAAAATATTAAATACAGGGGTTATTGCTGATCATTTGGATCCTTTTTAAAGAGTTTTGTTACTTGAGAAAAGAAGTACCCCAGAGTAAAGAAAAACAGTATTTTAAATATTTACTTGCATGTCCGATAGTGTATAGTAATTCAAATATTTCAGTCAAAACAATCAAAACAGTAGACTGTACCCATGTGTTGTCTTTTTGGCACAATTCAATGACCAATTCAATGATATTTTGAAATAATTCAGTCTTGCTCATGCATAGGAAATCAGTGGTTGAAATAATAATAAAAATAATATACCAATGGGATATGTATGGCATATGAGCCATTGTTATATTTAACTTTTATGTTTCAAGCAAGTCATGACTGTAAGTACTATATTTTATGGATTTATTTTATTACAAAGCCTGAACATATCCCTGTGTGCCCTATCCTGATTTATGACTGAAATCTATGTCAGCATCATGCTCTTTTACAAGCCAACTCATGCGGAATAAGTGCTCCAATCTTTCCATGACTGCAGGTGTAGCCACCAGAGTCCTGTATTAGCTGCTCTTAGTGGGATTCAGAGAAGGCGACATGCGGAATGTGCGTAAAGACAAAAAAAAAAAAAAAGAAAAAAACTTGTGCGCAGCCTGCACGCGCGCCTTCTCCAAGGATGACCAGACGCGCGCATGCATCCTCGTCCCCTTCAATTCAGTGTGATCATACTAACATCATTGTCTCCCAGTGGCCTTTTAACTGATTTTCCTTTTCCTCTCTCCCTTTCAAGCCTCCTTCCCCTTTTTTTCTTTTTTCCTTGGTCGAGCCCGTCGGAGTGGATTGTGTCTCTCATCAGCACCGCTTCCACCGCGCAGACCCCCGCGTTGTTGCATTGGCGCTGCGGAATAGCCAACGAGACGAACAAGAAAAGGGCAGCTCTCAGCCCGGGAGACAAGCCAATCCATTTTGGTGAAAAAGGGGGGAGGGGGGAAGACAGACAAGCCACCGCTGATGGGGTTGTCGAAGGAAAACATCGACGCTAGACGCCGCAACGTTGAGGTAAGTGCATGTTAGTGCAGGTGTGTACATTGGAAGAGGAGAATGAAATGGCCGGCGTGGTGATTCTATTTGATCCGATGAAGATGATGTTTGGATGCCCGACAATTTACGCGGAATGAATAATTAATTGATGTCAAATGGAAACGATCACGTAAAAACCGGCCGGCATTGAGGATTTGCATTATGTAAGTATATTTTGTTGCCTTTGGAGAAACGATGGAGAGGGGGGTGGGGGGTTGTGTGGGGGGGATGTGGGTGCAGTTGTCATTAAGTGTGAATGGGTGCAAGCCATTTTGTAATGCAGCATGTGCAGAATTAGGCCTTTTCAGAATTTCAATTACGTTCTGGAGGAAGGTGCGCCGTATAGTCCGCGCAGCTGCATAGATGAATAAGGCCATTCTGTTGGATTGTGGTGCATATCATGCAAAAAAAGGAGGCACTGGGCATCAGTTTGTTCAATGTATTTATGAATGAATCATATTTTTTTTATCCTGGTGATTGGATGGGAATGTTTGGCATGAAACAGCATTTCTTTTTTTTTTTTTTTTTTTGCGGAGCTTCTCCGATTCCCACGTCCTGAATCAATCTCGTGTTGTCATAGTTACAGTAGATGAAGTTGGCCCCGGTGCACCTGCGTCGCTTTGTGTTTATGCACAGCGTCTACTCGTCGGGCCCAGCATGGATCGGGCAACCATTCGAGTAGAGAAACCCTTCGTCTTTTGGAAGCCCTCCGCCGCACTACCACCCTCCGAAAACAACATTTTTTCGCTTCTTCGTAAATCTTAACGACGTTGTTGTGGAAAGGCTTGATACAATCAAGCCGTGATTGGTTTGTAGCAATTGGTCAGCAGCTCGCAGCTAATTTGTCTTTTCACGACTGAGCGCTCTCTCAGACCTGATCGAATAATCAATACTGACATTGTTGCAATCTGCTCTCGACACCGAAGAGCAACAAAGATTAAAAATGGAGAGAAGTACCCCTTTGAGAATTTGCTTCCGTGGGAACCGGTGAAGTGGCGTATAAAAAAATTTAAATGCAGGCGTGTCAGTAATGTCATGATTTAACCATCAGCCCCCCAAATGAGTCAAGTTAATATTCCTTTATCTGAAGAGCATCATGAGATATAATTTGCTTCATATGTTGGAGATTAAATGTTGGAGCCATGTCAAGGCAACAGGCTTTCAGTGTCAAGGTCTCTCACTCTCTCTCTCTCTTTTCTCTCTCTCTCTCTGACTCTCTCTCTCTCTCTCTCTCCCCTCTTTCCACACAGTGAAAGGTTTGTTACCTTGTGTGGTCCTTAACATGTGAATAATGTGTTTTTGCTCCCTCAAGGCTATGGAAAGAAACCACACACCTACCATAGCCGCTTAAATATCCATTCTGTGTAGTTTTGCATTGAACAAAAACATTTTAGACTCTTTTTTTTTTGACTGGTTTTATGCAAGATGGAGTCATCGATTAAGATTTTTTTTTTTGGGCAGTTTTAATTATGGCAAAAATATAGTACCTGCTATGTTAAAAAAAAGGAAACAGGTTGATTTAGCTAATGATTTCACTCAAGCCTCCATTTTAAGCCAACCTGTAAAGCCATATGTTATCGCAAATAAATAAGTAGCCAAAATGCCAATTACATCTTTATTTGTGTAACAGTTTTGTTGTTGTTGACAGTTGGTGTTTCTATACAATGGCTCCCTGTATGTGGGGATGTGTGAGAAAGTCTGTGGGATGTGTGGAACATTTGACAAGTCTATTTTTAACTAACTTACTCCCTCATGAATTTTCTTAATAGCTGCTGTAAGATTTCATAGAGTTCATGTTTTTTTTCCCTCCCCACAAAGACTGATGTTGACCTTGTAGGTACCATCATTCAAACCCCCTCCTTTTTTCTCTTCTTGTATTCCATAAGGATTAGTGCAGTTTTTCCCCACAAATCAGAATTTTTATTCTAAAGAAAAGCATTGATTCTATAAGACATTTAAATTCAGCAGTGCTGGTTATCTAGTTTGAACAGCAAACGTTCATCAAGCGCCTGCTAAATATAATAATGTGGAATGGGGCAGTGGACAGTAAAAACACAAGATGGTGAGTGAGCAGGTTGCCACAGCAACCGTGTTTCTAGGAGCCCGTGTGCGGCCGCTGCATAGGAGAAGAGACGCCAAACGCCGTCATCGAAGCCTGCAAAAACCATGGCTTGTTAGAGAGTAAAATATGTGCATCCGTAATATATATTCGACATGAGACGCTTACAAGAAGGACTGAGATTTCAGGACTAGTCATGTCTCAAAAAAAAAAAAAAAAACAAGGAGGAGCTTTGCCGCTTTATCACGGCAAGGGAAATGGCCTGAGCATTTCTAAATTTAGTGAGTCTGCTGATGCTTGCAGGCATTTCTGTTTGCGAAAAAAAAAAGTGTGCGACACCCTTTCAACCAAGGACACAGTTTTGCTAGGGATGCATATCAGCATGGGTCTTGTTCGCAATGTCTTGTTCGGTTCATCAGTTTCCGCGCGGGGTCTAATTGTGTGTTGGCTTATTGCACACAACACATGCGGTCAATAATAATTATAATATAATTGCCAGTGCTGCATTAGGGTTGCATTTGTTAACTCCTTGGTAGTTGTTGCATTGTGATGGATCGGCTGAGGTTCTGCAGTGAGGTAAAACACAAGGGAAACCTTAAAAAAAGCAGTTTTTCTGCCTGTACTTGTTGAGTTTATATTGATTGACCAAAAAGACTTTGCCCACACCCCTATTTTTTGATGATGACATATAGATAATGAGTTTAGCATTGAAAAGATGGCAGTTTTCTGATGAGTTGTACTACAGGTCACAGTTTGAAAGCAAATTTCTCACAACTCAAAGCCTGACCTTGCTTGTCTTCAGCAACAGTACGATGTCTTATAGTCATAATTAAATTCCACCCTGGCCATTCTTGCTTGAATGTGTTAGGCTAATATCTCAAAGCTACCGCACTGTGCATAACTTGACCTCTTTTCTTTCTTTTTTTTCCCCTTTTCTCTCTTCTTCTTCCAACCCTCAGCCCCTCCTTCCACAGTGAGAAGAAAAAAAACAACCTCCGAGGAGAAGAGCTTTCCCAGAGCAAAATCCCTCCCACATATAATTTTATCCTAATAATTGTCACGGGGAAGAAAAACAGGACATGCTTTCTTAAAATGACATGCGAGCAAGAACAAGGTGCTTGGTAGTCAAAGAAGCATGAGCAAAGTAAAATAAGAATCTATTAATGCAAGAGTCTTTAATATAACATTACACCCATCTTACTAAATATTTAAGCGGTCTACTTGAAGGAGAAAAACTGCCTAAGTACATAAAATATGAGCTTCAAACTAAGCACTTAAATTTCCCTGTTAGTAGGTGATTTATAACATCATACGGCAGTAGGGGTGGGTCATGACTCAGTTGCCATGCGTGTTGTCATGGTGACCAGCCCCTGTGCCCCTTCCTCCCTCCTCTGGTTGGTCCACCTTTTGTTGTGGTTTCACAACCATGGACCTCAGCTGACAGAGGCAGCACCTCCCTGCCCCGTCCCCTGTAGCTGCTCCAATCAGGCCAGCCGTGTCATCTGCACGAGGAAGACTCTAGATCAAGTCCCGGACAGTATTTCAGAAAACACAAGATACCTCAATCTACAAGAAAACACAATTCAGGTGAGGGTGACGTCGTTTTGGTGTTGACTTCATACATTTTGACGGGAGGTGTTAAAATCATGCCTTCGTGTTTCTCTTTCCACACCAGGTGATCAAGTCTGACACCTTCAAGCACTTGCGGCATCTGGAAATCCTCCAGCTCTCCAAGAACCACATCCGGCAGATCGAGGTGGGAGCGTTCAATGGGTTGCCGAACCTCAACACGCTAGAGCTGTTTGACAACCGTCTCACCGTGGTACCGTCGCAAGCCTTTGAGTACCTCAGCAAGTTAAGGGAACTATGGCTACGAAACAACCCTATCGAGACACTGCCGGCGTTCGCCTTTCACCGCGTTCCCTCTTTACGTCGCCTCGATCTCGGGGAACTCAGGAAACTGGATTTCATCTCCGAGGCGGCCTTCGAGGGTCTGTTCAACTTGCGCTTCTTGAATCTCGGCATGTGCGGCTTGAAGGACATACCCAACCTCACCGCCCTGGTCCGGCTAGAGGAATTGGAGTTGTCGGGGAACCAGTTGGGAATAGTCCGACCCGGGTCGTTCCAGGGCCTCGTATCACTCCGGAAGCTGTGGCTCATGCACTCCAAGGTGTCGGTCATTGAACGAAATGCTTTCGATGACCTGAAAAACTTGGAAGAGCTCAACCTTTCACACAATTCGCTTCATTCACTGCCTCATGACCTCTTTACTCCTCTACATCAGTTGGAGAGGGTGCATCTCAACCACAACCCATGGGTGTGCAACTGTGATGTGCTATGGCTCAGCTGGTGGCTTAAAGAAACAGTTCCTAGCAACACCACATGTTGCGCTCGGTGCCACGCGCCACCGGGTCTGAAGGGCAAGTATATCGGAGAACTGGATCAGAGCCATTTTACCTGCTATGCCCCCGTCATCGTGGAGCCGCCCACCGATCTCAACGTCACCGAGGGTATGGCGGCCGAGCTCAAATGCCGCACGGGAACCTCCATGACCTCCGTGAACTGGTTCACTCCGAACGGCACTCTGATGACCCACGGATCGTACCGCGTCAGGATCTCGGTGCTCCACGACGGAACGCTCAATTTCACCAACGTTACCGTGCAGGACACCGGGCAGTACACTTGCATGGTGACAAACTCCGCTGGTAATACAACCGCCACTGCTGTCCTTAATGTATCAGCTACAGATCCTAGCAACAGCTACAGCTATTTCACCACCGTCACCGTGGAGACGGTCGAAACAGTCGGAGGAGGTGACGATAAAAATTCGGCAAGACAGTACATCAATGAGACCTTGATAGAGTTCCCCAATCCTACTGTTGATCGAGATGGCATCACTATATCACCCTCTCTCTCGTCTCTTTCCTCACTGTCCCCACGAGCAAATAGAGCCACCGAGAATGCAGTGACTGTGTCTATCATCGATGTAACTAACATTCCGGGCTTAGATGATGTTATGAAAACGACTAAAATTATCATTGGTTGCTTTGTGGCGATTACTTTTATGGCCGCCGTCATGTTGGTGGTCTTCTACAAGCTCCGTAAGCAACATCAGTTGCACAAGCATCACGGCCCGGCCAGAGCCATCGAAATCGTCAACGTGGAGGATGAGATTGGAGCCAGCGCAGGGAGTGGCATATCTGGCGGGTCCACCATGAATTCTAGCGGTGGCGTAGAAGGTACCCTGAGGATACATCATCCGGAAATAGTGAATCTCCCTAACATTGGCCGTTCTGACACGTTGAATCATTACTACAAGACCCACCATTTCAACAACAACGTGATGGGTCTTAGCGTTGGACCTGATGGAATTGGATCAGGAGGCCTACACAAGAACCAGCCAGGCCATGAAATCCCCATCTCCTGTACCCCCATCCCCATCTCGACAGCCAATCTGCTCGTGTCCTCGGGAAACGGCACCAACGTTAACCTGAGTTCAATGTCACCACCTCTGCCAATGTCTCTCCCGATGCCTACCATGGGCCTCCATGGATCAATTAAAGGCTTCATGGGTCAGAACCAGAACCCCCAAATGGAGCCTCTTCTCTTTAAGGGAAACTCAAAGGAAAATGTCCAGGAGACTCAGATCTAAAAATCACTACGGGAGAGAGAAGGGATTCATGTTGGATTTTGTGCTCGGATTGATGAGACACTAAAGTGCATTGACTTTACACCAGGAGACAGGATAGACGAGACATGGTGACACACAAAGGCAAAGACTTGTCCGTGATGGTGTACTGAGCCAAGGATTACCACAGTGGGCCATTTGTGTTTGTAGTACCGCTTACGGCCTAGGAAATCAAAGAATGGACATTGTGACAATGTAAATCTGTGCCAAAGCAAATGTTTTTTTGCATTTTCGCCAAACTGTGTTGTCAATGGGAGGAGAAACAAAAAAAAAGAAGTATTTGGGAGTAATCGGCCCCTAAATCATTGTTGGCCTGGAGAGACGGAAGACATGCACACTCGTGCTTACCACGCTGAAGATGGCCGAGATTATGGAGAAATGAAAAGCGAGAGATCTTTTTTTCTCGAAGAAAAGAGGCCACACTCACTCTGAACTGACTCAATAGACTCCCCAGGGGTGACAATAACGTAGGCATAAATAGATGGACAAAAAGGTACAGTGCAGTACAAACTACTGTGAAAAATCCACAAATTATATGAATATATTTTCATTTAAATATGTATCATTGCAAACTCCGACGTAGAGATATTTTGGGGTGGATGTGTACTCGGGTAGAGTTTGTTTCTAGGTGAATAACGAGGGGGAGGCGGAGACGAGGGAGGTTGGTTATGATACATGTTTTCAGTTTGGCTACTTCTCAGAGAACATAAGGGCTCAATTGCAACACTCATTGTGAATCTTTCAATTGGCTTCAAGTCTATTTAGGTTGTAGTACAGTAAATGCCGATCTCTGTTTGACAAAACCTTTGTCTGTTGCTTCAGTAGTAATCATTACAAATTTTTGTGTTCCGAGGGTGTGTTATGTATTTTGTACCAGCCAGCTACTTGGTATTTGAATCGTATCAATTCTGACAATGCCATAATGTTCCAACTAATGTTTCACAAAGAGGGAGCGGTAATTCCCATGCAAAGACCTGTGCAGGCTAAAATAAAGTATTGACTTATGTGTGTTATTTCAAGCAAAAGCGTAGCCAGGAATTTGATCTGACCTCCTTGCTCATGGGGACTATAATCACGCCATAAACGCCGTCGCAATGACGTTTTTCGACATCTTTCCGCAGCTGTGCTCGAGAAGGGATCCGACATCCGACCTTGGATGATTCGAATGAATGGAAATGTACAGTATATCAATAATAACAATGTCTGGTTGTACGACAATTGTAAGAACTGCATTTTTACAGTGTAACTTTCATATGTTCGATGCCATTTGCGCTTCTCGCGTTTCAACTATGTATTTCTTTATTTTTGTTAGTTTGATATAATGTGTACAGTTGTCTAGCCATGTATCATTATGTGTGAAATAAATGAATCATATATTATTGGATTGTGGCAGGTCTTATACGGCAATCGAGTTTCAGAAGAAAAAAAACGGAAATAATTTGTACTAAACCTGGAATGAATGTATGGTTTGTGGTTCTGTCATTAGTCACTGTACTAATGAAAGGTGTCATCTGCTCTATTAACAAGTTCAGACAGGCTATTAGTCACTCAGTTTATATAGAGTATGTCCAACAGACAAAAGAATATTTTCGTGAGAACTAGGTGATGAGGACGTTTATTTTGGGGGACATTTTTTTTTAGATGTAAAATGTTTGTTGCAATTGAGCATACGTTGGATATGTGTTGAAGGCTGACAGAGAACCATTACAATACAAGGTTAAGGTTCTCAGTTGAGATTTAGGGCCTGTATTTGATTTACATGTAAGACTTTTTTGAAAGTCTTTGTTAAGTGAAAATAAACGTCTTGTAAATTTGACACACTGAAGTTGTTGTTAACTTAGAATGAAGCTTCAAAAAACGGTGAGGGATCTGGGACATAGTCCCAGAGATACTTCTTGAATAAGTAAACATGAGGTTTTAGATTAAGCTTTAAAAGCAAACCCAATTTCCCTATTTGCCTAATTTTGATATTTCCGTAA
The DNA here is from genome assembly GCF_051989575.1 of Stigmatopora nigra. Lineage (NCBI taxonomy): Eukaryota > Metazoa > Chordata > Actinopteri > Syngnathiformes > Syngnathidae > Stigmatopora > Stigmatopora nigra. The sequence goes on from NC_135525.1 coordinate 8,342,805, forward strand.
ATGTGCAAGATGTGAAACAATTTTTCTTCAATACTCAAGCCAGGAGAAGCTATTTCATTTTTCTTTTTCTTACTTACAGCTTCGTATCGATTTTTTAACATTGACCACTAGTCATCATTGGATAATAACATGAGACGGGTATCTGGCCCAAAAAAAAAAACATGAGACTTTGTTGTCTGTTATTAAAAGAATGTCTCCCGTGTCAACAAACACCACCTCTTTGTTTTCAATACTTAACACTAAATCTGTTCTGTTATGCCCCGCAGTATAATCTCACAAGCAGAGCGATCGATCATGTGAGTCAGGTTGTCTGAAATACGCCAAGGCATATTCTCAAGACTGTCTGCTTTTGGCTACGCATCCCATTAATACATTGATGTATATCGCAGTAAACGTGAGAGTCTCCCCGACAGATGCATCTAGCAAAGTGGAATGCACATTTTCAGAATATAAATGAGGGCTAAAGACTTAACATATGGCCGTTCCCTTGATGTGATCTGTTTGCCGTCCCTGTCGTCAGATTTCAAAGAGAATACAAGATAACGTCTCATGTGTGAGCTCGTGGTCGCCAAACGGTTGCCATGGAGCCGATGTTCCTGCCTGAATGTCAGAGAATGGGGCGCTTTGCCTGATGGCCCACTTTCATTCATATGAAATACATGCTTTCACGTAAAAATATAACATTTCCTGGTTATAAAGAGCTCAGGAATTTGGCTGTATAAGCTTATTAAAAGTACAATTGTGTAAGCTCTTTTGATGGAATACTCAGAGGTGAGACTGGGATTTAAGCAAAGTGTATTTCACTGTATTTGGTAGTTCATCTCTATGGTTACCATCCATTGCTTGCAGAAACATCTGGATTATATCAAGGCATCTGTAATGACATGGGCTGTTGTTGACTGGCAGTTTAAGGGAGAACGGGTATGGGTTGACCTTTTAAACTACACTCTTTCATAAGGTGAGCAATATCATCCTTAACTTCTATTTTTTCTCTGTGTTTAGTTTACTTCATCTCAGACTTTATCAAAATGTTCTAAAATTTATTATATAGAACTGACTTAGCATAGGCATGAATTAATAAATAAAATTAATTGAAAGTCATCCCTAACAGCAAATCACCCATACTAAATTCATTCATATACTCCAGTGATTTGTAATGATTTAAAAAAAATGGCTCATGACTGCACTCATATATCAAATCTCTCTTTGCATGAAATAGAAATTGCATTAATCTGTTCCAGCCTCCCTCTAAAAAGATAATTATATTATATGTTTTGGTTACCTTATAGTAGAGATAATCCATTCAAATTGGGATGAACCTCTTTTTTACATGGACACTAATAATCATTCATTTGATAATTAGCATATCTTTAGATGCAGTTTTTAAAAAAAGAATTCAGTATGATGAACAAGAAGAGGCATTTTGATAAATTGATGATGTGGCATATACACAATCATCTTTTACAGGATCTACCACCATTGAAACACATCATTTTGACTTTCCACTGCAGCAAAACATTGCTATAAGCCTGTCGTTTTCCTTCAAATTCAATAAGTAACGTCCCAGCTGCGCTCTTCTCGAGGGAATCCCTCGGCCCCCGTGGCCCGTCGGCAAGCTGCTCGGTCTATGGGGAACCTGACACGACGTCAACTTTGCCGTGAAGCTGAGGTGTCAGTCTGTGGGCCGTGTCGGGAGCCGTGAAAATGCCAAAGCCTCTCTCGCTGCTTCACACTTCACAGGCAGATAAATAAGTGCAGGGCGGACATATTTGATAGGGCTGCGTGGGATGCAGTGAGAGAGAGCAAACCATCAAATAAAATGATCATAATAATCCTGTGCCTATTTATGAGGATGATGCACTTTTAGGTCAGTTTAGATTTATTCAAATGGATGAGACAACTATTTAATTCATGAAGCTGCCATTGGAGGAGATATATGTCAATACATAGGAAGAAAATGGCAACCAATGTATATGAAGTTCATGGGATTTAAGCGAACAGCATGAAATTACTGTCATTTCTCCAGAAGTAGCATTTTCTCACTTGGAGTCTTCTATTTGAGTGTCTTTGTGATATATAAATATGCACAAATGTAGAGAGGAGTCCAGTGGCCATGCTGCTCGAGTGGACATGCGTCACTATCTATCCAGTATGTGTCACAAGATTTCACAAGCCTGCAGAGTTTCTCACCACCTCCGGGGATAAAACAATCAGCCTGACCAACAAGGCATGTAACCTCGAGAGCGCGAAAGAGATTTAGAGAGAGAGAACGCAAGAGAGAGAGAAAGAAAAAATCTGATTGTTTGTGCTAGCACACAAATGTTGCTGAAGTGGCTGATGTACGGTTTTTAAAGGTTACACATGCATGATGACGGTTTGACTTTAATCATGTGATGTTTTTTAAAGCCCTGTCATGAAATTGTTGATTTACAGCCTTAGTCAGAGATTTTTTTGACACCAAGATTTGACTGTGTCAACCAATCAAAGGGTGTGTGAATTTATGTAGGGGTTTATATACTTTGAGTCTCCATGTGGTGTAGGACTTGTCCTTTAATGCCTTTATCCTCTGTAGTCTATGTGATGAAGTGACAGCGATTACTGCCCTATGAATATTTAGTTTGCAGCAAACACGGCGAGTAGACACCTCAAAGTAATTACTGCAGGAATGTACAGTATGTAGCAAAATGTTCCCCAGCGGATACACGCCCACACTCCCAAACACACACTTGGGCTCGGTGCGGATGCCGTTATTAGATTATACTTACTTGATTATTGATTTACCATAACATCTGATGGAGGCTATGTCTTTACTCTGTAGACCCCCGATGCTTTTGGCTTTTATCAGCGTAGCGCATTATATCGGAACATTTACTCAGCTCGCCGGGGCCCCTTGAGTACGCTAGGTTTTTACACAGCTTATAAGAGCTTGGCATTTGGGGTAATTTGTTTGCTTTGCCGCTAATTAAATGAGAAATTTAAAAGCCTTCTCATGTTTCCTGGGTCAGTATGAAGAGCAATTATCTTAGCATTAGAAGTAACTTCATCCTTCAGTCCAATTCAACAATTAAATTCATGTTCTTTTCTCATGTATAGTTTTTATTTAGTTAATCGGAAATAGCACTGACTCCTTTGTTTTGTTTATATATTGTAACCTAGTCATCTAAAACTACTATAAATGGTATTGAAACATCCTCATTCACTGCTAGTTCAAATATAGCCAAAATTTGATATACATTTTTCAATACACCAGTACTTAGACATTATTCCCAAATTAATTTTTGATCCTTGCAAAACATATCATCTCATAGAACAAAATGGCTTTCTGGTAAAGCCATGTTCTTCATTAAATATACATCCAGCCACCATAGCTTGGTGCAACAAAAGCAGTAGGAAACGGAAGAAAGTCCACTTTGCGCGCTTCCAGTTCCGTGGCTGCCATCTTGTCAATTCTCCTTCTGTCCTAAAGAAGGACATGGAAGTCCCGCGGGGCAGAGGAATATTGACGTGGAGAGATGAGTTATTGATTGGCGCGAAAGGACGAGCGAGACAGTTGACATGCAGCAGACTGCGCCACGTAACAAACAGCATCGGGCACTAATGATGGAATATTAGACATTTGACATGATGCACATTTATCGAGTTTCGTTCCGACACGTGTACGTTGACGTAGAAAAGGTGGCGGACTCCAATGCGTGGCAATGATGCGTCTTCAAATGATGCAAGATGGCTTTCTTCTAAGGCCTTGTATGCATGTGGGCGCGAGTATATGAAAAGATAAATCAAGTGCGTTCCATCCTGATCGAATAGTATGATGACATTGATGTGAAATAGCTTTGGCCTTCCCCTGACTGCGATATGGAGTTCCACAGAGATGCATCGTCTTGTCGTACGCTTGCTTTGACTTTGCTTTGTAATGATTGAACCTTTGAAAGTGAACCACAGTTTTGGTGCTTGCATGTGAGGACATTTAAGAGGAATAAAAAAGGGGAACAATAAGTTCCAGCGTATTATTTGAGCAAATATATTCCCACAGGCTATTATGTAAATGAGAATGCTGCGCATTGTGTGATGCGACTAGAGAAGGGAGTTCACTATCACGTTAGAATTAGCATTGTTCACACATCCGCTCATCTTTAGGCCGCTTTCTGCACTCCCCCAAAACTCCTCCCCCTGCGTCCTCTCCTTTTCGTTCTCGCTGCGGTGTTGCTATAGCAACAGAGAAATGTGGGAATACCTCCGTCCTTCAGAGTGCGGGAGATGGAAGGAAGGAGCAGACATAAAGGAAGTCGGCAGACGAGGATGCTGCTGGATAAGTGCTGGTATTAACTCATTGGATGTTATTGACAGAGAAAGATGTCTGATGCATTTTGACCCGGTCATAATGGATTGGACATCTATTCACAGGTATCAAACCCAAGGCTTAGGGGCAATATTGTGTCTGACACTTTATTTGTGTGGCCCTTAAAAGCAAATTCTGTTCATTGTTTTTGTTTCTCTGCAAAGTTTGAGATTGGCATCACTAGTATTTCACATGTCAGACATTGTCACTAATTTATGTTGCTATTTTACTGCTTCCTGCAACAACTCACTTTATATTCATCTACTGTTATCATTGGTCACCCCAGAAGTTTGCATATGTCTTGTGATATTGAATTTTACAAAACCATTTTTTGTGTTCTTTTGACAATACATGCCTCTGAGTAGGTATCTACCGCTGTCCATGGTGCTGAAGCCCTAAAACAAAACATTGGCCCCCTCCACTTCCCAATTCCCTTTCATTCCTTTTTCTCAGGGTTGGGACTAGCGGCAGTGGGCGGCCATGTCCGAGTATCACGCTGGGCCTGACACGCCATTTGTCTGACGATACATGTGTTCTGGACGTCTCCATTTGTAGTGAGGCTGCAGTTTCCATGACAACGTCCAGACGAAAATAGCACCACACTCTCCTACCTCTCTCAGCTCCGTGTGCCTTGATAATGGTTCCTCCCAAATCTTTGGGCCTCCTTCCATCATGAGACGTCCCAGGCACAAACCCCCGTACCCATTCATCATATAGACTCCTAAGCAAAATGTAATCCAACCCTTCCCCTCCCCCCCAACTCAATTTCCATCTGACAATCGTAACTCCACTCACCTCTTATCTCCACCGTGCAACACGTTCTGTCGACATGCATCAAACCTGCAGTTGCCACGGCAATGCACTTGAAATTTGCTGCTAAAATTCCCAACAAAGGCAAAAAACACTAGAGCCCACAGGGATAAGAGTGTGCATGTTTATGCTTTTTGTTTTGAGTGACAGAATGACAAGGCAGCAGCTGCAGTGTTGTAAGTGACCCTTAAGTGAACTGCTGGGGATCGAATGCCATCGTTAAAAACTGTGTGTGTGCATGTGTGTTGGCCACATATGGGCATGCTGCTTTTCTCTTTAAGATCCAGTTCTGTGTAAAGTCCTGTTTTACTGACTATACCGATGTCACCGGGGAGTACCAAGAAATGATGTACTGATATCCTACAATATGTACTTTTTGAGATTCTTTTGGCCCACAAAAAATGGCCGCCTAGTACACACACCACCATAAAAACTTGCATTTTCTAGGATGATGAAAGACAATTAATCATGTCGGGTACATTTGATACTACTTGATGCAGTAAATTCATAATTTCATTCATTTTTTTATCACAATTTTTCATTTTTCCCCTATTGTTGGAATCAATATTTGACCCAAAACATGAAATAATATCTATCATACTTTAGTGTCAATGTACTCTGTTCACATGAGACTTACTTGGACCTCTTTGGCCAATCAAAATGTCCATTTTCAAATTTGGCTGACATCATCTTGCCTTTTAAGAAAGAAAAGTCAGAGCCAACATTTCAAGGCCGACTTCAATACTGGTGAGTGTGACTTACTTTCTTCATTATATTTATGTCGTGTTATGAGATGAATATTGATTGCAAACTGCTCTCCGTGATATATGCGTTTTCTATAGTATTGATGTTTTTTTTATGAATGCCCTGTGTTATTTTATTAATAAATAGATTAAGTCCAGTGAGTCCCATGACAGCAAAAGGCACACAATACATGGACTACCACTGGTTTAAATAAAACATTAATGGGAAACCCAGGGTGTGTGCTATGTGAAGAAATGCATTAAGACATTTAAACATGAATTAAAAAATGCATTGTGTGCGTTTATAAAGTGCAACTGAACACACATTCAAGCTGAGTTAGTGACTAACTACTACGTCAAAATGTTCCTTATGAAATCATTTTTAATCACGTTAACCATTTAAATGAATGGTTACAGGACACTATCGTGTAACTAGGGGAATAGCATCTGCGTCATTGCCACGGCAATCATGACTCGCCTATTTTTCTGAGAAAGGATGGATGCTGTGTATTTTCCACATTGGCTGATACAAAAGGCGCTTGCTTTAAAGGGAAAGAGTGGCTAGAAAATTATTCTAGGAAAGCTTTATTGGCCACATTTGTGATGTGAAGGGAAAAAACGCTTTTTGATAGATTTCTTCAATAGGAGACATGGATCAATGCACTCTATGTGGTTACATTGCATGTGGCACCAGGCAGGCCACTGGCTAAACTATGAATATTCATGTACTTGGCAATCATCTCAATTTAATTCAGGTCAATAGGAATGGCTGTCTTTCATTGTTTTTGTCATTGTATTGAAGATGCATAGTCGCAGCCTTTGTGGTTTTAAATGGATTGGCATTTCGTCACTTTCAAAGACATAATTTGTTGGCTAAATAGTGGATTTTCTCGTTTTTTTTTGTACGACGACTATTGTATTGGATTCAATGGATGAAAGCAGTAGAAATAGGATATCGCCCATCTTCCGCTTTGAGCCAAAAGAAGAGAATAGCTACGTTGGGCTCACTAGCCTACTGAATATAATAGATGGTATCTTATCAAGTAAGATGTCAGCTCGGCGTCTTCACACTCAATAATCCCGTTGTATCCCAGAAAGCTGCTTTGATACTAACACATACTTACATGTGTGCCAAGTCAGGGAAAACACTCCGGGCTGTGTAATTCCCAGGCCAAACCCACAGCAGATGACATAGCACATTATAATGAGTGTTTACGGCCTTGGGAGAGAGTGTGCACGCACGTGTGTGTGAATCCGTGTAGCCAGGTGGCAGCGTTTTCCTTCTGTTGTGGTTACCATAAATTGAAGACTGCGGTGATGAAGTGGCATCTACCGGCGTGATCATCTCCTTAAGATCCCCAAGCTGAGTCAAAAATGTCTGCCAGGCTGAGCTGTCATGTCGCTGAGGGATGGGAAATTGGCCCAGACAGTGATTTGGAGTGCGCTTTGAGATCAAGTAGATTGGTGTGTATGCGCATGTGTGCTCAAAGAGGAGGTCAAGTAAGAGGACTGACTATAAAAGCTCCATCTCCTTTACTGGAACATGCACTTAATGTCGATGAAGATTTGAGATGTGCCGCAGTGCTTCCTAAAATAATTAAAATGAGCAAATATGTGTGGTAAAAGCACGGGTCTCCACTCGCACACATCACATTCATAAAGCCTACATGAATATTTATTGGGAAGTCTACTAAAATCTGGACAGAACGTCGCCATATTTTCCAAACTGACTGCATACATATTTAGGATATTATGTAATTCATGCGAGCTACGTAATGAAACCAAAGCAGTTGTAGGTTTTCCGTGTCTTTTGGCTTTTTACAATTCAAATTGTCTTTTTTTTTATATATATATCTGTTGTTTATTCCTTCACCAATGCGGTTAGCCAAAGGAAGGTTTGTGGTAACGATGAGTGGAGTTGTCATTGGAAATACTTTAAATGGATTGAACGCATATCAAGCTTATAGAGTCTTATTTGGTATCGTGTTTTCCGACGTGACGCAACGCTCGGGCTGATTACACTGTACGTTTGAGCCGCACGAGTGTCATTATATTTGCACATTGTATGTGACAAAGGATTACTGTGAGCCTAGACTCTACCGCCATATCTCCCGCAGACACCGTGGCGCTTTTTTTTTTGCGTAAAACCTCTTTCCCAATGCGTCTCTTTGCGACGGGAATAACGACGACTGAGGAAAAAAGGATGGAAAAAAGTCGCTCACGTTTGTTAGGCTTATTTTACATTGTACCGGTGCTCAGTTTTCTGACGAGTTAGTAGGATTTTAAACCAAAAAAAAAAAAGATATTTAGTAGAAAAACTAGTATGCGGTTGGTAGTTTATTGGAAAAAAATGTAAATAAATGGTTGGTTTGCTTCTGTCGGAACATGGTTGCTATTTCAAACCAATTATTATTAGGATTTCCATGTTTATTCCATCAAGTTCAGCGGCAAAGTCTTCCTTTTGACGTTTCAAAGTGAATCACATAACCCGCCGCGAGTGTCCCCAATCTCTACTTGTGTGTTGTGACTGCTCTGGAAAGTGACTCCTTATTAACCGAGCATCACCATTGTTTGCGTCATGGTGACTGGTCACTGACTCAACGCAGTCCAAAGTGTCCAAGATGGCAACATTCTATTTCCGACTTCTCTGTCAGGGTCGATTCGACCCCCCTCCGAGTCGGAATGTGGGAAGAGTGCCACGCTGTTCGACCCCCCCGCGTGATGCGATCTATTCAGTGTCGTGTCAGTTGGTATAATTTCACCATTGATCGCCTAATTAGTCCATTCAGGCCAGCCTTTTGCCGCCATTGACAGTGACAAACGTCCAATCCCTTTTGTGTGAAGTACCAAGAACCTACAAGATCATCAAAATATTCGCCGTGAAGCCAGATACCCACACATATTCAAACATAGCGCGTTTCTCCTTATGTCATCCCACTAAATAGTCTGGAGAAGACGCTGAAGGCCTCTTAGTGACCCTGCTAAGTTAATGAACACGACTCGCTGCTGCCTTGGCCTTGTAACGAGCCACAACATGGGAGAAAATGGGGCCCCCGGGCTCGATGCGGAGTGCACTTGGCAGCATGCATGTTGCTTCAGTGTGCCCGCGAGGCAGCACGCCAACTCATTAGGATATAGAAGGATTTCTTCTTTCCTCCCTGCCCTTCTCTCTCTCTCTTTTGCCCTCTCATTGTCGTGTTTTCTCTCCTTTTCGCCCCCGTTGTCCTCCTCTAGCCGGCACTGAATAATACGCAATTACCACCCAAAATAACAACTCTCCTTAGCACCTGTCACAACCGATTTGTCTGCCGGCTCTCAGTCAACTTGTGCGGTGGCGTTCTCTTTTAATTTGACAAAGTGCAAGGGGGAGAAGGAAATAGAAGCCTTCTCAGCATCACAGAAACATCAAATCTTATCAGAGGGATTCTGCGTGCCTAAAAAAAAAGTGACAACGTGTGACAGAGCGCTCTATAGACGAGTGAAGACTGATGTCTCAGGAGATCATAACAAAACATATTGCCACGCCTCTTGTCACGGTGGCGGGAGAACAATTGGGTTGCTTTGCAGTGCATTTATTTGCCGTCTTTGTGGAATAAATAGGAAAGTGAATAATGTGCATTAATGCAAATGAAGCCCTGCTGGCTCTCTCGGTCTATTTACATTTTCCATAAAAGGGCAAAGACAAACTGGGTGTCCCATTTGGAAGAAGAAATACAGGCAATTGTGTCAAGTTAAGACCATTTTAATATATATATTTTTTAAATGTGAGAAATGAGCTGAGAAAATTCAGTTTTTGGGAGAAGAATCTAGTCATTTCTTTTGCATTAAAGCTTGAAATGTTTGAGAAAAACAAAATTTGGCAAAGCTGTAGGAGTATGTTACTTTATGAAAAGTATATAAACGTTGAAGGACTCAATAAAGGCTCCATCGACAGAAAAGAGCTTTAAAATAATTCAAGCCGCACACATCTGCCCTTGAAAAGACTGCAATGCTGCTGAACCTGACGACTGGTGGCAGGGGAAATAGTAATTGAAAGAACGTAAAAAATATTGGGGAAAATAATATAGATCCTTACAGTAGTACACTTTGTACATTACTATATTAACATTCAGCGATATTACCTCTTAACTGGATATCAGACCTTGTACAGGTATGTTTATTTGTACATTTTCCCCCTTTTTCAGACTTATTTAGAGCCATCTTCCATTCAGTTTAGACCAAGCAATCCAAATAAAATGATTAGAATCCAAGAACCAAAAAAATTAATACTAAATTCTATAACAGGCTGTAATCGCTGCCATCCCCCCCCCCCCCCCCCTAGGCAAATGGACCTACTAACATCTAACGCCCAACAATGGCAGCCACTGAGTTAAAAGACCAGTTAAGTGTGTAATTCAAGGCAGCGGTGCACTTCTCGTTGCCAAAATGATCAGCACCTCCGGCGAATGTGTTACTTCTCTTCCAGACATTGTGTCCTCTCAGTGATTTTTCTCAGGCACGGTGACTCCACTGCTGCAATTTCTCGCACATGCCCAGAGATGCTAATTAACGATAGGATTGTATTAGATTCAGAATTACTATGAAAAGCTTTTAATTAAACCGACTCCCATGTGTTGCCTATTAGGGAACCTGACCAACCTTCTCTATTGAATACTTAACATTCTCTGCTGCAAGCATAATATCTTGATGTTAGTTACAGGAAGCGCAAGGTTAAACGAACAACAATTTCAAATCGCCATTTTACCACCACGCCACCCCAAAAAAAAAAGTTAATTAAAGCATTTCAAAGCGTTTAAGTGTCTAATCAAGCTTCTTTTCATGCAGCATTTTGCAGAGGAGGGGGGGTGATTGTTCCCAAACTCCCTCAGCAAACTGGGAAGAAAATCAAGTGGGTCGGGGATACTGCCAGGAATGCACACACAAGCAAGTACACACCAGTGTCATGTTTGCAATTATAAAGAATTATTTGAAGTGGCACTTGTAGAAATAAAAACAAATTAACAATCCTTTACGGTAGCTATAAATATGCAATGGCTTTATGTTTATTATATTAGTTTTGCCTCCTTGCTTGCTCCACTTTGGTCTGCATAACATCACAAGTTTATTTTTCAAGCATTACGACTTCAGTAAAAAGCTTGTATGGTTTCATGAAGGTTGCTATTATTACTTTTTTATTTGTCAACTTTAATAGCATGAAATTATTACTAATGCATGTAATATTGTGACTTTTGTCATCCAATAACATCAAGACAGTATTGCATTAATATTTTGGATTAACTCTCATGCTAATTCACTATTTTTGTTATTTTTGTATTAAGACAATGACTTCAATTACATTATTATACTATACTATGTTTTTTCATGCTACTTTTCTACTTATAAGTGCAAATTCTATATCCTTTTTCAAGTACTTTTAAAAAAACTTCTTTCACATCACATTCTGGGTGGCATGAGTAGGACAAGACATCATACTAATGATTAAATAATTATGAAATGGCCAAGTTGCATGCTCTCATTCACAGTAGAAAAATGAGCATCTGTTATCTTTGGAGCAAGTCTAAAAATAGCCGGGATGCTCGAAACAAAACAAAAAAAATTGCAGCCATTTATAACCCTCTAACCCACTTGAGAGCACCCCCCTCCCCCCTTTCGCTACGAATCATGTCGTGAAATGTGATTACTAGCAGAACGGCGTATATTTAATGCGCTTGTGTGTGGAGGATCCACAACTTCACCCTCCCACGCTGGGACACCAAAGACGTTGTGGATACCCTTAAGAGACAAAAAAAAAAAAACAGGATTTGAGGTCATGCATGGCAGTCTGAGTCACAAACCCAAAGGGAAAATCAGGCTCGCTGTAATGAGGAATGTATAGTAGAAATAAGTAGCATAGTATATCATGACTTGCATAACTGCAGAAAACAATCCTCATATACGATATGATTAGTGGATAACTATGTTTTTTGTTTTCACTTTGATACTGTTAATATTTCCCATCTAAAACTTAATGTAGAGATCTATTTATACACTGAAAACATGATAAATATGCAGTTGCTGCTTTTGTGCTGACATGTGAGGTAGATTTGTGACATTTTCACTTGGAAAATAGTCTTTTATAGACTCACCAAATCTTCACATGACTGCTGTGGAAGCTTTGTTTAGTTTCGATTTAAGGTCAAGTCTTCCCCAAAGCATATTAGCAAGAGAGTATCATCACAAGACAAGATGCTCAGTGAGGTCAAATGGATTATATTAGCGTGCCTGAAAATTAATTTGTACTGTTGACACTTTATTAATTTACTAGGCATCTGCCTGATGAACACTAAGTTGAAAGCGTTGCACTGGAGTGCTTTTAAATCTACTAAAAGAATCTACTTGAACAAGTGTTGAAAACTTCCATCTCCCTTCTGCAGTAATATTTTAACATGTTGCAATTTTAATCTCTACATTATGACTATTTTAGCTCAATTTTAGTCAAATATTTACATATTACTGCAATAAAAACATTATGTAAACCATCATAATGTATGTATATTGTTAAAATAAAACAAATCATGTATTATTCCAATATAATCAGAAGAATTCATACAAAATAACAATATTTTGACCTTTTTTTTCGCCTCTGAAAAATCCACCTGAAATGATATGGCATTGGTGACGTGACAAATGAACTTAAAGCCTTCTTGGGTGTCATCTCCAAGACTTGGACCACAGTTTACTTCCACGACTACATGTCCTCTCACCTCCTCCTTTTGCTCTGTTTGGATGACGGGCCTCTCTGCCCGCCGGCGTGGTACGTGTTGGCCGGTCGGCTCTCTCCTTCCGTACGCTGTCTGTCAACCTCTGACTCGTACCGGGAGTCTGACGGCCGATGACTTGCATTCGAGTCCCGGCGTCATGATCTTGTCTGGTTGCGTGTTTAATTACAGCACGCCGTGTGGCACTAATGAGCCCCAATGCAATTTGAGTAATTGTATTAGACTTGAGCGACAGCGATTAAATACAGTGGGCTCTTAGAAAACAATCCATTACGGGGCGACTGTTCTACCTGAAGATTTGATCGGGCTTTTAATGGATTTTACACGAGAAATAAAGAAATGGAATCAATCAGGCGGCTCTTGGAAAGTAAACTGTTGAGAAATGTTTGATTGAATATGTGACACTATAACCTTAGGTCTTTTAGTACCAGTGAGAATAATATAGATGTCAGATCGTAGATCTTTTTATTGAGTTCATCATGATTTTATTTTAATTTGTGGCCATTAAAATTATTTTCCAAACTTGAAAAAAAGTTTCTCAAAGTTTTTCCTGTTCGAATGCAGTACAAGGAACTCCAAAATGCTCCAATTTTAATTTGATGTTCACTGTCCACTCAAATTAGTTGATTCTTTGTTGGTTCTTTTCTTATGACTGGTTTGGGTCCACAGGAGCTGTTGAAAGTCAGAAAATATGATTGGCATTTATGAAAAATGAAATCATTCAATGACTTTAGGTACAATTGACTTTTCATACTTTGGTTCCTTCTATCCAGCACTTCATATTATCAATCATGTCAATCCAAATAAATGTGTCAATCAGAAGTGCATTATTTTCCCCTAAAACGTCTTTATGGCCACTTTGTATCTTGCTTTATATCTGTATTCACAACATTAGCCGGAGCATTGGAAAACTAACAAAATGAAGCCAGGTGTTATTGATATGCTCCCCTACCATGCTCGGAAATCATTACGAGGATGCGACTACAGGTGGCATGTAAACAGATTATACCTGACTTAACGGATATGTCTTCACGATCTCATATTTGCGGAGAGCATTCTCATACTTGCACACTTGCAATTTTATTATCAAAATGGATAAAAATTCCACTCGTCTGTATGGCTGGCAATGATTGTTTGAAATGGATTGGACGTATGTCACCATTAATGGCAGAAATGAGTTCAACAAAATAGTAATAAAAATATATTAAATACATCTTGTGAAAACTACAAACCTCGAATGGCCAGCTTGCATTCCACCTCGTCCTTGCCCAGCTCATTGGTGGCTACGCAAGTGTATTTGCCTCCATCGAAGGTGCTTGGCTTGCGAATATTGAGGGTCACTACGCCTTGGTTGTTCTGCATCAAGTACTTAGGGTCATCCCCGATGATCATCTTGTTCTTCATCCACATGATCTTGGGCTAAGGAGCAAAATGAATAAATAACCCCATTGAATGAAACATATCAGAATAACAGTTAGCCTTTCCTAAGAAAGGTCAGCAGGATGAGATCTATACGTCTTCTGACAGCTGCCGTATTTTTCATACAATAAGTGGCACTGGAGTTTAAGGTGCATTTTCGGGAGGGCATTTTTTGGGGATCAGAAACCAAGGACTAACATATTTGCGAGTATTAATAGTTAAATAGAGAACAACAGGCTATATAGGCACCTTTTAATGTAACATTTATATTTTTGGGGGATAACTACAGCTTAAAAACGCAAACTTTTGGTGGTAAAAGAGAAAAAACAATGAAAAAAGTGTGACTTATGGTACGGTCATATGTATATACCTTAGGGAAGCCTCTGACGGCACAGCTGATGGCCATGCTGTACCCGGCTACCACATTTCTGTCCACAAGTGGTTGAGTGAACTTGGGCACACAGGACATGTCCTTCTCTTCGAAGTTGGCTGGTTTTGTTTGCAGTCCTATGTGGGAAAGAGTGGCATTCATTCTAAATGTTATTAAATGCTGTTACTTGGCAGCATAGGTGGCTTTTGCTGTCTGTATTTATACACATGCTTAAATCCGAACCTGACTTGGCGATGGTGGCCGTGTTTTTGCCATGGCGAGGTTCCTCGCTCAAGCCACACAGATTCTCGCTGTAGACGCGGAACATGTACTCGTTGCCCATAATCAGGTCGGAAGCCGTGCAGTGTGGTCGTCTGTTGTGTTCGTAAATGGTGAACCATTCCTAGAGAAAAGCGATATCCACTTAGGATAAAGATTGGGCCCCTCTTTTGTATTTTAGATTTGCCTCACCTTAGTTTTCATGTCGGCTTTTTGGATGGTGTAGCCGGTGACCTCGCAGTTGCCATCGTCGGTAGGGGCTTCCCACTCCAGTGCGGCGTTAAAGCCCCACACATCTGTCACCCTCAGATTTAAAGGAGGCCCGGGCTTTTCTGATTGGGTTAAATGTCGGATTAATTGAATGCTTTAACAAATGTGACCGATAGATTTAATTAAAGGGCACTTGCCAACAACTCTCAGTTGGAAACTTGCTCTGTCCTCCATGTTTTCAATCTTTAGAACCAGCTCGTATGTTCCGGAGTGCTCTCGTTCTGCTGAGCGGATGAAAAGAATGCTGTCGACGTTGGACGTACGGACGTTGACGGTTTTGGGGTCAATTGGTTTTCCGTCCTTCAACCATTCTGCAGCAGGACGCGGTTTACCCTGCGAGACAAAATGGGATGATGAGTGATGGATATTGAAATTCAGATTATGAGATTTTATTTTTCAACTCAACCTGGAAGGGAATGGTCAGGTTGATTTTATCTCCCACTTTCCTGATGTACTTTGTCCTCAAATGGCGAGGCAGGCGGATTTTAGGGTGCTCTAGAGTTGATAAGGAAGTTGAAAAGGTCAGATTAAATGTATTTTTTTAAATAAAGAATATAGAATATAGAGTTATTGTATAAATGTAAACTTTTTGTCGTTAAATGTCATGTTTCAATACCCAAATGTAAAATAATGTCTTACCCATGATCTCCCGGATGGTGACAGGCTGTGCCATGATTGCAGGAGGACTACGCCCTGCAATATTCACTGCCACCACCCTGAAGTTGATCTTCTCCCCAACAGGTAGCCCACGGACCACATAGTTTTGCTTTTCCCACATATCCGTGTTGGCTGCCACCCATTCAGTATCTGTAAACAATATAAAATATATGGTGGAAAATTCCATTTACATTTTTTAGCTTTTTTCCACTGTGCGTCCAAAAAATATATGGAAACAATCAACGATTTTACATTCTAAAGTGGACAGAAGCGATAATATTGGTAATGACCTCCTTCTTTGCAGTATTCAATCATGTAGCCATCCAATCCACCGGCTCCTATTCTCTCCGGGGCCAGCCACTTCAGGGTGCAAGTGCTGTCCGTCACGTCATTCACCATCAAGCGGGTCGGCTCGCTCGTCGGCGCTGGGGGTCGCATATGAGAAGAAAGACTGAGAATCCCAAAAGAAAACCCTGGAGGAAATGGAAGAGCAGCGGCCATGATACCTACCGATTGGCATGAAGGGCTTGGAGCTGAGACTTGGCTGAGAGAGACCGATGCTATTGACGGCAAACACCCTCATCTCGTACAGTACGCCTTCAATCATCCTCTTAGCCTCATACGTGGTTGATTCGTACACGTCGAAGTTAAGTTTTGTCCATCTGGTAGAGCCTTTCTTTTTTCTTTCCATCAGATAACCTGGTGGGTTCAAAGTATTAGGACAGGAAACCAGGCAAACTATGTATTTAATATATCTTTGTTTTTTACCTTTGATTGGTGCACCGCCATCAAATTTGGGAGCCTCCCAGGTGATGGTGGCACAATCTTCTCCCACGGATGTGCACTTGACATGTTCGGGAGCATCAGGCACATCTGGAAGTCAAAAGGTTTTTGAGCATAATACAGGTGAATGCTGTACATTTTAAAATGACTTCTGCCCTATAATCACATTGTCTTTACTTGCCTATGATCTTCACAAACAGCACGGCTTTGTCTTCTCCAGCCGGGTTGCTGACAACAATGGTATAGTTGCCCTCATCTTCCCGCTCTGCTCCCTCAATGACGAAGCAACTCAAGTCCTTTCTGCTCTCCACCCTCACACGCCCTGAGGTTTCTGTGATTACCTAGCAGACAGGAAATTGTACCTTATCACAGGTATGTCATTTTCCCATCCACTTGTAAGTTATCCAATCGATATGAGCATTCACACACATTATTACTAGCCGGTAGTAATTGCTACTAGTCTCTGAGGCAGCAGAGTGAAAATACCATTTGTAAGGTTAGAAGCAGGGCTCATGTTTGTCCTTAAGCTATTTCAGAGCAGCCAACTAGAGAAGCTGGAGGGTACCTCAACTTTTACGTTTATGAGAAATTAATCACTCTGACTGCTGGAAGCTTATGTTACAGATACAGACCATGTAAGCAGCAATCAAATATATGGCTTGTATGTTGTTCTAGTACATACTGTAAAGACAAGCTACTAGATTGTCGCATCATTATAAAACATATTTAACGCTGATAATTTGGATATAAGTCGCACTGTAGTATAAGTTGATATTTGGGAGGGTCATTTTTTATTTAATCAAAAAACAAGAACAAAAACATGTTAAAGTAACAATTTGAGGCCCACCCAATTTATGAAAAAAGACTTAAGTTAGGACTTACCTGGTCTCCTTTGGTCCAAACTACTTTGGGTGCTGGTTCTCCAGTGATCTCCACATCCAGTCTCAGTTTGTTGCCTGCCACCAAAATAATGGTGTTTTGGGACACCATGTTCCCAGTTGTGTCCAAGTGAATCTTTGGAGGATCTGAAAGGGTTTGTGTTGTAGAGGAAGTGAATACAAATGCACTTTTCAAATGACTGGCAAGTTGAACGAACGAAGGTTTATTTACCTTGTCTAGGCACGTAGTCAATCTTGATTTCTGTCAAGAAAGAAAATGAGCGTTTAACTCTGTCTGTTGGTGATAAATGTATCCACATCAAATAAGGAGTGTTTTCAGTTTGCCTCACCCAGGAAGTTGAGTTTGGCCGAAAGTGACAGAGCGTATCCATCAGGAACAAACGTGTAGTCTCCAGCATCCCCTGGCTTCACATCGTTAATGATCAGACGATGAAACCTGAAACGAGCAGAAGTGATGATGTGACGACGGGAAAATTAATGAAGGTTCACTTTTTCCTTGTCTTCAGCGTTCTCCCTTACCTTCCGACGTGTGTCATTTTGATGCGTTCACTGGGCATGACTTCTACTCCATCCTTGTACCACTTGCCTGTAACTTTGTCATCAGACACTTCGCACTTGAATAAAGCTTGCTCAGCTGCTTTCACTGTCAGATCAGCAATATCCTGCAACACTTGCAGTTGTTTTTCTGGACACATGAAAAAACAATTAGGCATATTAAATCCAGGAAAACCTCATTAAAATATTTGAAAACAGGTCCAATTTATCCACTAATTTATTTGTGAGGCCGACATGACAACCACTCATCTACCAGGCTGCCCAAACCCAATTCCATTAAATGCAAATATTCTTTGTAATACCTTCCACTTCCAACTCTCCCTTGGTATGCCCTCCATTGGTCCAAGCATGGTACATTCCGATATCTGCGAGCGTCGCTTCCTGGATGATCATCGTATGCTTTTTTCCATCTTTCTTGAAGCGATATTTTGAAGACGCGCTGTCTTTTGAAATTTCTTGGTCTTCATAGAACCTGGAAGCATATATTTAATATCCTTATGAATATGGATTATTTTGTTGCTTGTAGCTATTAACTCGTACTCACCACATCACATGAGCGCCCTCCTCTGAAACCTCAACCTCAAATTCCACTCTCTCGCCAACTACTACGTGGTAGTCATCCATAAGCTTGGTGATGGTAATTGGGGGTTCTGGGTTGAAACAACAAACCATAAAGTTTAGAACTATGTGTAACGGTGGTCACAATTTCAAGACGTCATAGAAATTTGCCAGACCTTTGACAAACACCTCAGTGAAACTCTTGTCTTCCCCAACGACACACTCGTAGGCAGCATCATCAGCAAGGCTGGTTTTATTGATGGTGAGTGTTCTGATGTTTCCGTTTGTCTCCATCACATATCTAGATTTTAATTTTATTTTAAAAAACAATTGGAATTTTACACGTCTCTTTTCAATGGTTAACACTGATAATGGTGGATGTGTCATCATCTATTTGAACTGGGAAAGCTGGAGGAGATCTTTTACTGCCAATCCAGTTTAAATAAATTGGATTAGTATCATAGTGAATTAATAGCAAGCACAACAGCACTGATGGTAACATTTCTTACCGACTGTTGAATTATAGGTCTCATTTTATAAGCATTAGATTACATAAGGCATACATGTTTTGGCAGTGTGACTTACTGGGCCCTCTGGGAGGTTTCTTATGATGACCTAAAAATAAAATGTGTGGATGGCAGCATCCGTCCAAAATATGACTTTGCGAAGAAGATCATCTTAGCCGTTATTTATTATTTGAAAACGGCCCATTAACTAGCTCCTTTCAATGAATTTCTAACCTTGTTTTACTGTCAATCTGTAGAAAAAGAATATAATCCTCCCAAAATAAGGCTCGAGATATATTTGAACGTATTGCTGCTTTTGTGTACGTACTTGGCAGAGGGTTTGATCTCTTGGCCATTCTTCAACCATTTGACCAGGGCGTTGGGATCCATCACCTCCACCTTAAGGACAATTCTCTTTCCTTTGTCGACAGTGTAGCAAGATTCCAGCTTTTTCAGGAAAGCTAAGGAATACAGGAAAGAAGTGGATAATAGGAATGGGATTCTCTTGTTTCTCCTCTGGCTGTCCTTGGTCTTACAGCACATGCTTAAGATGATCTGGTAGCGCTCCGTCACCCTCCACCTCACTCACCCTCGCTGTGCTTGGGCTCCACCTTCATCTTTTTCAGACGTTTCAGCATGCCCCTCAGGTCGGTGATGCCGTACTTGAAAGCGATTTTCTCGTACTCGCTCGGGTGAGCGCTCTTGAGCAATTCCCATACGTCTATCTCATCCTCCACCTTTTCAGGTTTTTTTCTGTCAGTCACAGGGAAATGAAGGCATTTAAATGAAAACAATTATAGAGTGTCAGTATGCTCATGCTTGTGTAAGCAAAGATTTTCTCACTTCTTGGCAGCTTTGAGAAGAGCGCTGAAATCCAGGTCACCGTCATCCTCTCCGGCATCCCTTTGTGGGTAGAAATGTGCTCACAATAAGAAGCCAAAGATGTAGAACTCGTGCGAGTTGGACTTAAGTACTCTGTAGTTCTTGTGGAGTGCGTGCAAACTTGGTGACGAGCTATTATTATTACACAGGAGTGATGCTACTCCATTAGATAACGGTAATATGGCACGTTTTTTTGGCAGGCAGAAAAAAACAAAACCCCCAAAAATACGTTTGTGTTCCTTTTTTAGATCACTTAGGACCAAATGGATAATGTGTTATGTGCGTGACGAGAGCAGCGGTTCTGTGAGAACGCATGAAATCCACTCACGCTCTTTTGAAGGCAGACAAAATGTCCGCTTTCTCCTCCTGCTGGGAAGCTGAAATCAGAGAAGTTGTTGAGATGGCACTTTAGGTCCGCATCAAACCAGAACATGGAATGTGCAGTAGCCATGGTTCAACTTTCACTTACACTCCACAGAGATCTCAAAACTGGAGCTGTCACATTTGTCTTTGGACGTCACCTCACACCTATAACCGCCAGCGTCTCCTGCCACCACTTTGTTGACCACCATTTCATAAGTGTAGATCTTTAGATAACAAATCAGAGATTTAATGTGATTATACGGCAATCTTAATGTTTGTTTAGGCGCACCTTAGTGTTCCTGTCATAGGTTTCTTTGAACTGAATGTGCTTCCCAGCCTTGCTGCTCAAATCCAGCCACTTTCCCTTCAGCCATTTCATAGTGGGTTTCTTTATCAGGGTACTTGAGTCAACCTTAGCAATGAGGACCAAATCCTTCCCTGTCATGACACCAATCAGTAGTGTCAACATGTGCTTTGTGGTAGATTCATTTTGTCTGTTCACACGTCTAACCTGCAACTGCTGTCACATTATCTGGAGGCTTCTCCACGAAGAGCCCGGTGAGCTCTGTCACCTCTGAAATGAAGTAAAACTAGAGTTATTTCATTATTTAATATTTTAGTACAAACAGAAATATAGATATTGGAACCAGTGAGAAGACAAGACTCATGATGATGATGATGGTGACACTGTGCAATAATCCAAAGTGCAGCAAGATATAATTTTGACTCAACAACAAAAGACACTTTTTAATACAAACATTGAAAACTCCATGGTTGATACAGAAAACAAAAGTACAGGACATATATTTACATGACATTGTACAGTTCTAGCATTTCAATTTACAGTACACAATGTACAGTTCACATGTAGACGGCACCTGTACAACAAAAACAACAACGGATGCAGACGCTCCATGAAATGACATCCGCATGCAGTGATAACTCAACATAATCCACGCTTACCCTCCCCTCCAGCTTTCCCCTTAGCTGGGAGAGAAACAATTTGCAGTTATAACAATGCTAAGAGTAAGTGTGATATTTTAGAAGTGAATACACCACACAGTAACAGTCAATCCGTTGTGTACTCTTGAATGCAATCAGGGTTGTTATGAGTCAGAGCACACTTTGTAATCATCACTTTTAGGATAAAACACGTATTTGAAATGACCTTGAATACTTCTATTAAACTGAAGCTGTTATTTTTGAGCCAAGTTTTTCAAAGTAGCAGTAAATTAATTATAGTGTATCATATTTTAATTTAAGTTGCTGCTTCCTTAGGCCTACTTGGATAAGAATATCACGCCTCAACCCACATGCTTACTCTTCAACCCTCTGGGAAAGGCTTTAAACAACTTTGGTATGCAAGAACTTACAAATGTCTATCCCGAGGGACATACACAGTGACAGGTGCAGCAATTACTACTATATTGAGATTAAACATAACACAAGAAGAGGAAATCCTCCTACATTAAATGTGATGCAAGAACATCCAGTGTGACATCAACCCACATGTACCAAATTCACTTGTGGCACCGTATAAAGTTCACTACATTTGTCAAAGTTTTTGGAAGCCTGCTATTTCCAATCGCTACTGTCATTCGACCCTCAAAGAGAAGCACACTCAAGCACTTCCAGAAACTGTCTGCATCGCCCCAACCATGAAAAGACTGATGATCATTCTTGACGAATTCCAGTACTTAGGTTTCACTTGGATAACCTGAACTTAGCGTGGTTGAAATGTTTAACTTGCTACCACCAGGCTGCAACTCACAATAGAAAATCTATTTAACGCATTGTCTTCGTGGATTTGGACTACAGACACCGGGACGACCCACATAACAACGCGCCTGATGTTCTGGGAATGATTCCCTGCAGGACTCGGTTTCCTGTGATGTGTATTAATAGGCCATAATACTCAATTGAGGGCAAAGCTGGGATATCACATAACACTAGGCAGCTGTTAGAGTTAAACAACTGAACATCAGATGCTCTTGCACTCTTATTTTGAATTGCCAGAGCGGCATGAATTGACAAAAGTTGCTGTAAAATATTGTTATATTTTTATAGTAGGACGAGTATAGTATGACATACTCATAACGCACACCAGCACAACTGTAAAATTAGTACTGTAAAATTCAAGTAAATATTAAATGAAATATGAAGCTGTTGTTTTTTTTATAATCGATTGTGACACACCTGAAAACAAGTAATCATGAACATGCGTCATGCTGAGAGATTCGTGTCATTTCCACACGGAAACGCTCACGTATGCACTTATGTGAATACATTAACAGGATTATGAAGATGAGCAAGAGAAATGGTCGCATTTGTAATACTGTAGATACCTCCATCTGTGGGGGGTACAGCTATAGGAAATGAATGAGAATTAGTCAGTGCATATTTGGTTATCTTGTACTGTATGTGGCTAGAATTTGAAAAAAGCTGCAAAAAAGCATGTCGTTTTTTTTTTTTTTTGCTTGGAAGCCTCCAGCTTTGGAGCAGCTGTGTAAATAGAAAAAAAAAATTTACTTGGAAAAAAGGGTGTGATGAGACCTGCTTAACAATCAACATTGGCTGTCAATGAAGTCATCATTTACAAACAGTCAAAATAAAATAGTAAAGGATGTAAAGTGAAGATAATACAACAGAATTGCATGCAGGGGATGTGCTTAGAATGCAAATTTGCAGAACCTGTGTATCATTATCTCTGTATTATACACTTCAATAGCAAAGAAAGAAATCGACCCTTGACCTAACCACTTCACTCTTTAATTCACCGAACGTATCATCTGTTTTATTCAAATAATCACCATGACTGATTAGTTGAAAAGCATTTTGCGACACTCAACGCATCTCAAATATGAACGCCTCTTTAAAAACGGCTCTCACCCTCTTCTGCTGACTCCTGTGGAGCTAAAATTACACCTTATTCATTTATTTTTAAATGGAAGCCCCCAGTGGAGAACATAAGTCAAGAGGCTTCAACAGCTGATCAACTACAGTCAGAATAAATAGTACATCACATAAGGCTTAGCAACATTTTTCACTGCTACTTTCACAGTATTGTTATTATTGAAATGTATGTTTAGATGAATTTGGAAAATGACATACAAAGAAGATGGCAAATAAACAACGGCTAACAGCCGGTCAATTAACCGGGTCGGGTATCAGCCGAGGTCGGCTTGACGCGGCAAATGTGAAAATGTGTCAGTTATAAGAGGTGACGAGGTGATAATCAAAGCCACACAAAAGGTCAGGAGGTCAATGAAGGCATGCATTTGACTTACCGTCCACCTCCACTTTGGCTGCAAAGGACAAAGAAGAGGCATGGGATTAGGATTCACTGTTCATACTAGGCGTCCAAACCACTTTGACTGGAAGGAGTGGCACCCTCTCCCAATCAAAATGGATTCAATGTTTATTGCTGTTTCGTTAGTTTTTGTATTAATTTTCATTCATTATTTTTATAATACAGGTCCATTTTTAAGTACATTTCAAGACGCTTTTAATAGTTTTACGAGCACAAAATACACTGTTTTGGTTATTTGTATTTGAGACAGGAATCTATTTTTCTTTCCTTTTCACAACTGTAACCTTGTGTTTGGTTTGTATTTGGTTGACAGAACACTTTTTGTAACAAGATGTCATCTGATACGGGATGGCGCAAGTTGTCTTGAAGTGTTCATAAATCTAGTGGACAGTCTATAAAATGTTCAGCATTTCTAGTGACTTAACGTATGGCAGGACTCTATACAAAAACTCGATGATATTTGGGCACTATTCTTTGAACACATTAAAAGTGCGACCCAGTCGAACACAGTTGGTGTTACGGTCCAAACTTAAGTAAGCTAGAAATGGAAACATATTAAATACCAAAATCCCTGAGGAAGGGTCAGCGCACCCACGTAAAGGCCAAGTGTGGTGTCTCATGACTTCCCTCAAGACAAGCCACGCTTATTTTTTGGACCGTTTCTTTAAATAGCGCACACAAACCTGACCTCGCTAACGCTTCATAAATTCTCGCCTTTGCAGTTCCAAATTGGCATAAATCAATCTTAAGAAGCACATTCGCCTACTGTCAAGAGTCAGTTGAAGATAGTAGATTATAAGGAATAAATACATGTTGAAATAATATTTAAACAGCCCATCCTGTTCTGTGTGGGCTTTTAACCACTACGGAATGCACATGGGATTTTAACCACTTTCATGATCATGATCACAGTTACATGCCGACATTTCTAATAAAAAAGGCTAACTACAGTACATCTAGGGGTTTAAATCAAAAATTTTATGGTGTTATGATATCGATTATTTGGTCAAAATGGCCAATAATACCAATTTTGCCAATATGATATAGTCTGGCACAATCCAATTCAAGGCCCTTCAATCGATTTAATATAATATTATGTACACAATTAACACAATGAGCTATATTTTAACTAAAGGAACCCAAATATATACAACATTTTGACGCAATTTTGTTGCATGAAAACCATTATTTTTAACAAAACAGCTCATGTTAAAGTAAAACGATGTTGATTGGTTTTAAATGAACTTAGGTTAAGACTATATAATACGTACAATAACATTCCTAGAATGAACTTAAATCATATCACAGTATGTTGACTTTAACAGGACCTGCTGATAGTCAACGAAAATTGTTAAATAGGAGTTAATTGGGTTTCTATTTATGCCTGATTTTGAAGTACGGCCAATTTAAGGCTCAGCTGCGGGCGACGCTTTGTGGACTAAACAAATGAAGGTGCTAATGCAATTTGACATTGCGGGGCTTAATGTGAGAAAATGAATTTCACTTAAAATGATCTTCTTAATCATCTAAATATAGATTTACAGCCAACGCTATTTTTAATGAAGCCGGCAGGAAAGTGTTTCAAATCGCATGCGTTTGGTCATCACTTAAGCAACAGCATTTTTTTCGGTGGTTTCTTATTTTTAATACATGTGTTTATGATCCAACCAGTAAGAAATTATACAAAGAGAGATGAGCACAAAGCCTGTTGATCTTGATGAGGAAATTTCTAAGCTCAGAACGACGGTGTGCATCGTGATTTATATTTCAGCCGTGAGTATGCAAGTGCTATCGTAACTAATGCGCTGGTGTGTGTGAAACCCTATCAACTTAAGAGGATGGAGACGCGGGGGGAAAAAAAAGTCGAAAAGGTCACGGGTTACTTGGGATTATTTTTGGCTGCGCCTTGAGGGCCGACGCTGCCTGCAAAAGGAAGAAAGAATGATGGATGATTTAAAAAGAGAAAAAAGATCGGAGAATGAAATGTGAGGCTATTCTCATCCTAATGAACTAATCTTTTGATTCAATACCACATTAAGATCACATGTAGAACATCCTGGGGTGACATGTGGGAGTCAAACATTGGATGATCATAAGCTTGGCAGTTGAACTTGGCTCACTTACAGCTGGGGTGGGCGTTGCGCATGTCCAAGAAGCTCAGTTCAAATTCACTGACTGTATACGCTTAATAAGCACACGGGTATGCGTACTTCTGTGATAATCGCAAGAAAAAAATGTTTCAAGATTACCGAAAAGTCTAGAGGGAAATAATGTGTGAAGCCCATTATGTTCCCAATCAGAGCAGAGCGGCTGTGGAGGGATTAGATGTGGGAGGCTGTTAGATGGGAAGTGGGAGGGGGTCCACATTGTTAATGCAACCTTGGCCTGTAAAAATGAAGTCATTCCCCATGACAATTTCTCATAGTCAATGATTTAGAGCCTCATTGGGTCAAACCTGTCTTCACCGAAAGGTGAAGGACATCATGTGACAGTTTGGAGGATGTAGCGTTTGTCTAAAGCGGCTTTCAGGTCTCAATAATAATATATTAAAGTGTAAAGTGAGCTGAAATTTACACGCAATATGGCTTATCGCATTTACTTCTTGGATATAGCTCGTCATAGAAGGATCAATATTCGATAAAAACACCTTATTGTTTAATCACAAAACTTGGTAGCGTTTCATTCTTGAGTTTATTAGTCTCTCCCTCAGCCTTTGTATTTACTTTCTTTCCACTTTCCCATCTTGATCTTTTCTAATTTTCTTTTTTGGATGCTTGTCAAAAGTTGTTAGTTTGTGTTGGGGTGAAGATAGATAAGAAAATGATGTGGAGTACTACGGAGAGCACTCTTGTCTTGAGATATCTACATCATCAACTTGTGTATCTACAATGGAATATTACCACTATGCCAACCGTAAATGATTTAGAATTGTGATTAGTTTGCCAGGCGATAAATTAACATGTAATATTAGCAAAATTGTTTCACGCATAAGCTTGAACCACCATCAGGGCATGCCGGAATGACTTAGATATATTTTAGATAGACATTTTAGTTGTTTTTCAGTTTGTTGTCAAAAAATTCAAGAAAAGTTTAACTCATTGAATACGTTCAAAAGCGGTACTTCTAATGAAAAATAGCCTAATTTTATCATATTATTCCGACAGCAAGAGGAGGTAAAAAATCCAGTGTTCAACAGATACTTCCTATCTAATTTATGGCAAGGTTTCCCAAACCAGTGACAAAAAAACATCCTAACATAAATATCAACTAACAACAGCAACACAACAGACATGACTTCACTCTAACTAACCATCACTCATTCGGCACTCGCTTGTGTGCCTGTTGATCCATAAAATTCATCCCAGTGATTTATCCTGACAATCCACCATAAAAATTGACCCAATTTGGGCCCCAAGCCCAAGTTTGGGAAACCCCAAATCATTTTATGACAGCAGGCTACTTCCATACATCTTTCTATTCCAAACCGCTTAATTGTACTTTAAAGAATTTGAATACATGATTGTGCTGACTTAAAAAAAAAGTTGACTGCAATAATCCTGCAACATTTGAAGTCGAAATTAAGTCATTTCCCAAAGATTATCCCATAAATGTAAGCAAATATTTTGCACATTGGCATACCTGCAGGGACCGGCATGGTTTATTCCTGTGTCTTCTCTTTGCTGCTGGAAGACTGGTCTCGGGGTCTTTGCTTATTCCTTTTATTAACCCCGCTGTTATTCGAAGCTCTTGTGGAACTCCAATCACCCACCCCCACGCTGTAAGTGAGAAGCAAGGAGCTGGCGTCCCCCCTAAAGCACTTTCAAGTGGGGTCGCACTCTCAATGAGGAGCACAGAAAAGGTGTGTGTGAAAGGGGCGGAGGGCGATGTGGGGGTGACATGAGAAAATGGGGGGCAGTCGGGGGTTCAGAGAAAAAAAAAAACAGGTCCAAAGTTTGTATGATTGTGTTTCACCGCCATTGACGATGATGGAAGTCCAATTCGTTTGAACAGAGAGGTTATGGAAGCAATTGTGGCTGCCTTGGTTAACTTTAGTCATCTCCACTTTATTTGGCAGAAATGCGTATGTCATGCCTGAAACTGGCAGGGGCAAAAGGTGAAGGCGACAAACTGCGAAAGGAGGTGAAAGGGTCAGCGCGTAGTCAGCTCGGTGACACCCACGTCCAGTCTGTCAATGTCGGCAATGTCTAGAGAGTTTGGGAGGTGAAGCGCCAGCCGGAGGTTGCTGTTGATGAGGTGACATCGGCAAGTGGGCCAACAGGCTGCTTTGTGCTACTAAACAACTGCGCAGCTTGTAAATTCTGCCCTTAAACGCTGAAGTACATCAGATGGATGAATAAGGCTAAGTGGAGTAGGTTTTGTACTGCAAGGAAAACTGCAAATAGGCATAATTATATAAGTATTTTACAGTTTTTTTAATTATTTTTTTTACTTTCATTGTTCGCTTCTCCTTTAGAAATCCTACAATAACGTTCTATTTTAGATTTCTATTCTGTTAAATCATTGGTTGATATTTTAATGAAATAAATGATATACAATTCGCTTATTAAAAAAAAACTACAATTTGCTTTTACCTTAAAGTTTACTCTTTTTTTAATTAGGTGGTTCAGATCAGGACATTATATCATTTTTCTTGATGAGGTTTTTGTTTTCGTATACATTCTAAAATGTACACGATTCCTTCCGCCATCTTATTGTTCCTTAGTCAATAGTATAAATAGAGTTTATTGTGCGTACAGGATTTCACAGCGTTTTCCATTGAGGAGACATGGGCAACCAAGATGTTTGGAACCTTATTGGCAAGGTGCAATAAATTGCGTTGCTTTATACCCTGCTTACAAATCCATGCCATCATCTGATAAGGATGTTGAATTGGAGGACAACTATAAATATCCAGGGACTTTTACAGATAGCACATTTAAGAGGGAGACAGAGATAATTTGTAGTCAAGTGCACCATTCTGTTTTGTCCACAGTAACAATAACCTAGTCTATATTTTGACCTTGTTTTTACGGGTGTTATCGCTATTTATTATGTGTTTGTGCGTGTGTTATGGGTGGGCTTTTCAAACCCTTGAGACTGTATTAGTTTTCATTCTGCGCTGAGGCACATTCATATAAGGTTATGGGCATTTGACTTTAATATACAGATATTAGAAAGAACATTTTGCACTTACGTTTTTTTGTGAACTGTGGTCAAAGAGCAAAGATGGCCAAGGTATTTTTGTTCACTATTTTTTGCACAATGTTATAAAGTATGTTTTGCAAATGTCTTTAGTTTTATGAATTATTTAATGTCTTTATCTGTTTGATTTTAAAACATCAACTACAATGATTTACTCTTAAAATACCATTACTTTTTCATACATTACTTTTTATGATATATTTATATTAGTTTGGTTTTCCACTATTATTTTTACATACATATTATTTGTTATTATTAGTTTGGTCTTCCATGCATGCATAGTAAAGGATTGGGCCTAGTGAAGAAAATCATGTGACAAATGAAAAAGCTCTTTTAAATCATCTTTTATAATAATATAAAAACAGAATGCCATATCACTAATCAATTATATTAGCAACTGATACTGTGCTGTTCTCTAGTGGTCAAAATTGTTTGTTACACAACGTTTCATTTACAGCTGTCCTTGTCAGGTTTATACAAACTGCAAATATTTGAATGTTAAGTACACATGTTTTCCACATATTATAGGAATTACAATGCAATTTAAATCAGTAGCTGATGTTGCTTAATCCTGTGCACTGATTCTGACATGAAAACAAATATATCAAAATATATAGATAAATCAAAATTCAGTTGAATGGATATTAGCAAGGTTTAAGTAAATATTCAATATTTTCATAATTTACATTTGTTTCTACTCAAATAGTGAGTACTGCACTTCACAGTAGTGCGAGCAAAGCATGTTGTTCAGAATGCAACCAGCAGACGGTGACTAAGACCACGTTTCTGGGCATTATCTGACCCACAGAGCTTTAACAGGAGATGAAAAAATGAAAGATGGAGAGCAACTGTTGGGTATGGTGGATTCAAAATGACATTGATGGATCTCTATAAGATGGCAATTTTAAAGCAGCTCTTATCACCTCGATTTTACGGAAATGACGTGTTGTAAATTGGGGTTTTAATGTCCAATGCATGTTTAGCATGTTTGATGAGGTCATTTATCTTTATTTTGATTGCTTCATTAGCATAATGTTAATTTTTGTCTGGATTTTATTTCATATTTTTAATAACATGAAAAAAAATCCTGTCCAACTCGGATTTAAAAATGAACTCCAACATGTTTCTCTTCAACAATATTCTATTTGCCAAAGTCGTTGGACGTATTATATAACACATATTTACAGCCCACGTACCCCATGTTCATTAGTAAAGGGTTGTATGCCAATAATTTCTTAAGTTGAGATACACTTATCTGTAAACATCACTTTTCTATCTTGTCTGTTGTCTCTATAGTTTGATTTCAATAATGCAACAGGCTTGAAGTGGGGGCCAACAAGGCAGCTGGGGTTTTTCCCTCCCAATAAATTCCTCAGTCAGAAACCCACGCTCGGCAATAGACAAGAGAGGCTGTGGTCTTTGGCTTGCTAGGAAGGATGAGGAACTCTAAGAAGGAGCAGTAAGGAGGAAGACAGTGTGTAGAAAGTCGAGCGCAATGAGCATCCACAGCAAAGGTAGGTAGAACACAGTAAGGGAGCGCTTACACAGTTTGTTTTGGACAGGAAGAGGACTGGCTCAAAGGGGATGGTGTGACATCATCTGACAAGTCAGGTATGGCAATATCATCTCATACTAAGATCGTTTTTGATTGCAGAATTTGAATTTGTTAATCTTTCTTCATCAGGAGGTGTAGTTCAGGCATTGACAGAAGAAACATTGAGATCTTAATTTTTTTTACATACAATTGTATTACGGAATCATCAAGTTAGACCGTAATTTGATGAATAGAATAGTTTGATTGAAAAATCCCTAGTTTGGCCATCAAGGTCAAATGCAGAGTGATACTTCATTTGATTGTAAATGTAGGCAGGGTGTGGGAGACATGTAAATGTTTCCGAGGCCACAAAGCGCACTCTGTGCTGTGCACACACTCAACGTTTGTCCTCCCGTCCACCATTGGCATCATCTTCATCTCTATTTTGCATGTGAGGTCTTCTCTTCCATCCTCAGCATGTTATCCATGCCCTTCCCCCATCCTTCTCCATCTCCTCCTCCACAAATTATCAAGAAAATGTGCAGAACTCCAACAATAACACCCCCATGAGCGTTGGATTTTTGACTCGACAAAGATGGGATTGTTAAGAATCACTTGGTTCGTGACTGATTTGAGGAGTGATTGTGGTTGCGGATTCGCTGATGGGCAAGAGGCCGGATAACAGACTTTTTGCAAACTCTTTCTCACAATACCGAATGTTTTTTTTTTTAAACAAGGTCAATAGTGCAGGACAGATTTTATATTGGTTAGTAAATTTAGATAGCAGTGCTGAAAGAAGCTAAACTAAAGAGACACTTTTGTTTCAGACTCATTTTTATTATCTATTGGTGTCTTAAGAGTAATAAAGCGCTTGATTACTTTTTTCTCCAGTGATATAGCTCATTATCCCATCTGTCTTTATTTAGTATTTCTCTCATAGTCTCTAGACGCATTCATTAACTTAAGAACTCACATTCCAAGCCATGTGTCCTAAGCCAGTCCTTCCATTTACACTCGCAGCCACCAAAGGCCATGCAGCTGTCACCTGTCACTTATATACTCATGTAGTGGAATTGCTGAGTGGCCCGGAATAGAATAAGTGGGAGAATGCAGGGGTAACTGTAAGTGGGTGAGTGTAACACAGTCAGAATGAACACATGACACGGAAGGACCGACAAGTCATTAAGGGAATGCGGCCGGTGTGTTCGAAGGCTTCAGGGTTTCGAGCGTGGGAATTGTTCTACAGGGAAAACTTGTGGTAAGACGTCATGACTAGGCTAGGGTCTAATCATTTGTCCCCTGAAGGTATGCCAGGTTAAACTGCATGATATATTTGCACTTAATGTCTGTCCTATGTAGAATGGAAGACCAGGACAGATTAAGCCAAGCCTCCAGTGTGGCCACCATCTCGTACTTCCCCGTCAGAAGGGTTGGTTTGAATTAACTTGGGTTAAATTCTGTGTTGTGTTTTCAATGCATTTACTGATCTCACTGTGATTGTCCAGGAAAGTGATGGCAAGTTGCATTCCTTTGGAAAAAGATGCCAGGCAGCCAAGAGGGACCCCAATTGTCCTGTTGTCATCAGAGGATGGCTTAGCAAAAGAGTAAATTTGACTTTTATTCCATCCAAAGGATGAATTACTAATAATAATATGTTTTTTAAAGCATAATTAATCCATCTTTCCTGTATAGGACAGCATAGGTTTGAAATTATGGAAGAGAAGATGGTTTGTGCTCTCCGACTACTGTTTGTTCTACTACAAAGGTAAACATTTTTGTCAACAGTACTTGACTTTTTCATTTTTAGCGTGACAGTGTGACAGTGAAGCACGCTCATTTTGTTGACTTGTTTCCAATTAGACAGCAGGGAAGAATTGGTGTTAGGTAGTATTCCACTGCCAAGTTACAAAATCTTATTCTGCACGCCGCGAGAATGCAAGAATAGAAAGTTCACCTTCAAGGTACTTTTTCTAGATTTGCTCTTATATTTATGTACAATAGTTGCTATCATTAAGAATAACAATGACCTATCTATTTATAGCCTGATATTGTGTAAAAATCTGCAATCTAGGTGGTGCACCAGGGGATGCGCTCTTATTACTTCAGCGCTGACACTCAAGAGGATATGTTAGGTTGGGTCCGAGCTCTTAATCAGTCGGCTTCAATGGAGACAGATAGTATGCACAGGTATTAAAATTTCATCTTTACATCTACAATATTATTTTTCGTAATTTCCAACTCCCACGAAATAGACATTTAACCAATCTTCACAGGCGTTGCTCAAGCTACCAGGATTTTACTCAGATAGGTGGTAGCAGTGAATCTGTGGACCTCCCAAATTCTCCCTCGGAAGAGGCGATATGTCCAGAACCGAGACATTTCAGTAGAACTCTCAGTGAACCGAGTCATCTAAGCGGAGGAAGAATCGTGACATCAATTCCTGAGCAGAGAGGCAGGAGGAGTGTTCGTCAAAGGAATGCAAGGTTAGAAAAATGTTCGATTCAAAAGATTCTCGCTTGCTTCCATTCTTTCACTCATTGTCCATTTTGCCGTACAGTCTTTCAGCTCGAACCCCCAGCCATTCAGGTCCAAACCGGCGGGGGGATTCTCTCCCCATTCACATATCAGAAATGAATGCAGAAATCAGCAACTTTTTGACCTCCAGAGGTCAACTTGGGTCTCGACCTCACACACCGGTCGGAAGGGTTGACATTCGACCTCATGATGACGCGGTCACAGTGTCGGACACGTTGTATTACACACCAGTCTCGCCAAGGATTGAGTTTAATTCCACTCCAACCACTCCAGTGACAGAAAGATGGCAAAATGGCACAAAGGTCAGGATGTTCCCAAAAAAATGTATTTGTTTAATTGCATAAATATAATTTGTGTTCCACAAACAATTTAAATTGGAATTGCCACATTTGTCTTTGTAGACTTCTCCAATATATGGATCCGTGCATCATGGACGAAGACCGGTAGGAAAGGTGATTACAAAATATCTATAAATATATTGACTCTTGTTCGATTCTGATTTGATTCCTTATTTTCTCTTTCTTTAGAGCTACTCTACAGGCACCCACATGGACCTCTCATCCAGGATTGCACATGGGCACCACTCACAGCAACGCTCCAATTTATCGGTCAGTAATTTTTTTCTCATCTCATATCAATGTATTCACTGTGTATACATAGTTATTTATTTCTCTAAAATGTAATTATGTCCTAATGCCATGCATTGATGATATCACAGTCTCCAAAATCTGAGCCAACTCCAATAAGACCACTGGCAAGTGATGCAGATGTAAGTAGCCTAAAAAATATCTTTATATGTATATATATACATATGCATATGTGTGTGTATATGTATATATATACATATGCATATGTGTGTGTATATGTATATGTAAGAAGCCTTTACAGATTGAACAGATTTAAAATATGCTCTACTTCATTCATTTCCAGGCTGTGTTGACAAGATTGTGTGGGTGCGACAAGCTTCTGCAATCTTTGTCCGTGGAACTGTCACAACTACAAATGGACAAGGTCGCAGCCACACTAGAGCAGAAAACATCTTTATAAGTTCTGTTCTTGCTTTTTTGAAAAGTTTCATTGTAACAGGATAGTGTCCAGTGTGCACTGGAGGTATTGAGGCTCCAGTTGGAGGACTGGAACAATCTGGGACCGCGGGCCCATGAAGAAGCTGTGAGCCAGAAGGTCTTGCTACAGGAAGAACTGGTCACAATCCGTGCCAGAATGTGCGATTTGTCAGTGGTGCGCAAAGACTTGTGTATGTTTACCTACAACCTGTGTGTATATTAATGAACACATATTTTCCTCTGTACCTGTCGTAAAGGAAATGGAGGTCGTGTGGGGTCAGTATGAGAGATTGGAAAGTGAACTTTCAGTTTTTCGTTCACACCTGCAGCACATTTGCAACTTTGGGATGCCACAGGTACGTCTGACCCAACATCAGACTGTTTTAGACTTGAGATACAAGCACATAATTTTCATTTCTTCAGGTCTATTTCTTTTCTTTATTTCTCCCAGGAACAGTCTCAAGCTCAAAGAGAACTATGGATGATGGAGGACATCCTCACCGGGTTAGAAATGAACAGAGAGCATTTCCGCTTCTTGTTGGGATTACAGAAACACCATAGTTAGTTCTATTTCTCTGACATTTTATCTAAAGTTTATTTCATGCCAAATGAACCCATTAGATCATTTTTATCTTTAATTTGCAGTGTTCGAGTCCTCGGGCCCACATTCTGGTTCTCCAATAGAGATTCCTCACAGTCTACTAGTAAGTATAATAATTATTAATAAAAGATTATAAAATAAGACTATGTCTCAATCCCAGCAAGAACCATTGCCGCTCCGGCCCCCTTTACCCAAGGAGATACTGGAAAGCATTCAAAACCTCGGTTGGAGTGGATCCCCATACGATGTACAGTAAGAACACAGCACTAAAAAGCAAGTTTCGATTGGTTATTGATCTGTTGTGGCTTTTCAGGGCAACTACACTGCTGATCATATCCATGAAAGAAACAAAAGTCAGCCTGCCCTGCTCAATGTGAAAGCACAAAAGAATGGATCTGGTTTGCATTGATTTATACATATAGCATTGTAAAGAAAATCATATTTCACTCACTTGTGTCTAACTCTAGCATATCAGTCAAGCACTAAGGGGATCACGGCAGATGCGACATCACAATCAACCAAGGTTTGGCACCATGATTATTTCCACTGGGCCGGTTACCATAGTCAGTGTGCTCCAGAACACGCATCTAAATATAGAAGCACTCTAAAACTGAGTTTACCTCCCTGCTATCACAGCCAAATGGAAATTCTTTGATTTTGTCATCTTTCGCTGCAATTAGGGCATGTTGCACTACTTGTGTTATCCAACAGGGGAAGTCAAGAGACCTTAGAGAAGCCCCCTTTCCCCCGCGCCATGATTTACCCATTGCACTTTTCTTACATAGATACACACATGGTTAGATTCACATGGAAGCATACATGCACAAACGTGATTGGCCATATAAACATGTATGATGGATGCTCCAAATGGCCTGTGTTGCCCTTAGAAGATGAAGATGAGCGAGGAGGAGCAGATGGAGAGGATGAAGAGGAACCAGGAGAGGATGACTAATAGGAAGAAACCTCCCTTACCATCTTCAGCTGCCAAGACCAAGAGTCAAAGTTTAGAACGACAAGAGGAGGTGTATAAGATGATCCCACCTTGCTTTCTTACAGGGTTGCTGTCACAGTATTTAAAAAAAAGACACAATTACTCTCTTCCTCAGGCCCCCTTTCCATTAAGGGTGACACGGGTGGTCACTGCCGTACTGCCAACTTCCCTCGTGGCCCGGCGTGTTTCCGTGGAGGATCCCCCAGCCGAGATGGAAGCCCCACGATCTGAATGGGTCACACCAGATGTGCAGGCATGTGTGCAGCAACCCAGCAAAAAATCAAGGCCTAACAGGTCGACTCGAGCCTCAGCGGACGTAAGCGGTGGGGCTCGTGCAGAGGGGTCAAGAACTGACGTTGTGGAGCCATCAGCAGGACTAGAAGATGGACGCAGCTCTGAAATCAAGGTTACTTAATGTGATTTTTTAAAATCTTGAAATACAGTAATCTTATACTATTTTACAAGGGTAGGTTGAACCACCCTCTACCTCGTTGACCCATGCATTGGACCCCAAAATCTACATGACCCCTGAGCAACGCGAGGCCAAACTCAGGCGTGTTGAAAGAATACGCCAGAGAGTCATCCAAAGGTACCATGACCAAGTTATATGTTTTTTTTAATAGCTTTTTACACATCTAAAATTTAAAAAAAGGCCTAAGACCAGAGCCAACTTTGTTTTTTGGACTTAACTAGCTCACATAGGTTAGTTTAAATATTTGAAGACCAGGTAATGTGAATTTGAGACACTACAAGGAAGAATGTTGTTGAAATGTCATTGATATTTGCATTTGTGGAGGTCGCCACATCCATTTAGTTCTATATAATACTTACAAGAATCCTAAAACAACTATATATAAAAGTGTTCTCAGTCATTTGAAGTGGCCTATATTGTCTGTTTATCCATTTATTTATCTACCAGTGCCATTATACCCATCAAGCAAGAGGGCCGTCTCAATGACACATCAGTCAAGCAAAGAGTAACATCAGGTACATTCTTAGTCTTTTGGCTACTTTATTATTGCTATTATCTTATCATATACCAGCTCCCAGTCTAGGCTGCACCAAAGGAATAATTCTATTTTTATTCTTCTTTTATTTATTTTGGTTTCTTCAGATTATGAACATAACAGTGACACAAAGTCCTTCAGAGCTTCTCTGAATTCTCAAATTCCCGTTGCAATATCTCAAGTGGAAAGGAAACAAAATCAACATGTTGACAATGTCAAGACTCCCATAAGGTTTGCATGCAAAACAGAGGACAAAAGGTACAATCGCAGGGCATGTGTCTCCACTAAAATCAAACATCCACCATCACCACATCACATTGCATCTATGACAGTCTCCCAGAGTGATGGAGGTCGGGGCTTTTTAAGGAGCAAAGAGGGGGACAAGGAAGAGATTCCTGAATTTGATTGTAATGCAGATGATGACAATACGCTATCTTCCGACGTGAAATCCAAGTGGTTCCTCTCCACTAGCCAGGTTCTGGAATTCCTCCCTTTGCACATCCCAGAAATTGACATTAGCACCGAGGAGCCATCGGGCAAGGAGGTCGTCCCGAATTGTTCTGATGAGGGGAGCGATTCCACACTGATGTCATCCACAGTTAGTCAGAGTTTGGAGAAAATGAAAGAAAACCACTCGTTGTTCTATAAGATTGCTTGCGACATTAGCATCTCCGACACGGATATAACAAAGAATGACGGTAATTCCAGAGACGAGCATGGCGTGAATGATTGTGCGGTCAGAAGCTTATCTGATCAAGGTTGCACGGAGCCCAATCAAAAAATGCCAACAGATACAGACACAGACAAAATGATAGCTGACACAGTAGATGCACTCAGGTTGTACATTGAAGAACAAAAACATGGAGCGTCACCTCAAGATAGGACTTTGGAATCTGATCGAGAAGAGAACGCCGGGACCAAAACGTCTGAGGGAAGAAGTTTGGCCCAAGATAAATTTAGCGATCAAGAAAGAACAGAAGACCAGGATAACTTCAAGACTTCATCTAGTTCCATTCACAAGGACAACGTAGTCAGTCGGAGAGAATCCTTCCAAAAGGCTAAAATGACAGTTTTCAGGACCAGTTTGTGAAAGCTCCTTTTCGTCTAAAAAGTCCACAATTGTCCATCAATTGACACAAATGCTATATTTTAATACAGTAACAATATAGATTAGATTGCCTTCAGATATATGTTTAATTTGTTCTCTGAGGATGCTCTATTTGCAACAAAAATAATATTGGCTCCTTCTTTTTAAACTCCTCGTGTATTCTTTTTATTCTTTATATTAAAAAACAAAGCATTCTAATATCCTGATATAGTAATAACCTCATGTACAGCATGATTAATTCATTGCAACTCTCGGTGTGCGTGACTTGGCCACCGGGCAGTATAATACAGTCATGAATACACAAACGAAAGACTTTCACTACCACTATAAGATTCCCCT
The DNA here is from genome assembly GCF_051989575.1 of Stigmatopora nigra. Taxonomy (NCBI): domain Eukaryota; kingdom Metazoa; phylum Chordata; class Actinopteri; order Syngnathiformes; family Syngnathidae; genus Stigmatopora; species Stigmatopora nigra. Next base: position 8,380,687 of record NC_135525.1, read on the forward strand.
TTAACTACAATATTGTTAGTTTAATTTCATGGCGGATGAAGAAAATTTGTCTGTAATATTTCCACGTCCCTCTTCAATGTGTTGATGCACTTGAATAATCACAATGAGAATACCACTTTTAATTTCAACTCAAATGAATGAATGGATGTTAATGTTGTCATATGACAAAATGCTCTTATGTTTTGTACATCGAAACTCCTTATTAATAAAGATACTGTGCTCTAAAGGGAAAATCCCCCTTTTCCCCCATCACCTAAATCATTTGCATGATGTCTCCTTCTTTTCTTCTTCTATTTTTTCTCAAAAAGGATGTTCCCGTGTGGTTCTACTGCTCCCTAAAAAGACCTGACGCAGAATTTGACAGAGCCCCATAAAAAAAATGCCTTTGTCACTTTAAATCCTTGCCGAGTCTTAGTCGATGACATCATTGTCTGAGAGCACATTACATCATCCCTTCCCAGGCTGGCTCTCTTAAAGACAGCACCACCTTATGTTTACCCAGCCACACACATAAAATCACACACAAACACACACACACACATGCATAAATTTGATAACAACATCAGCATATTGAGAAGAGTTTTTATTATATTGTATTATTAATTTAGATTTTCTGTTCAGGTGACAAGAAAAACTTGATGGACTAGTTCATTTTATTCAGCAATAAAACCATTAGGCGAAGAGTCAGTTAAATAAAGATGCAAAATGAGATTATTGACAATATTCAAAGGGGTACAGTGAGCATTGTGGCTCAATTGGCTTGCCCCTCCTCAGTACCACAGCATCTTATGCGATGCACATTATCTCCACGCGTGGCTCCGTCATAGTGTTTTAATGGGGTTGTGCACAGGGCGCCGCACTGCAATGCATTATGGTCTGTTTGCAAATAAAATGTCTGTCACTCACTTTGCGTCTTTACCCCTCTCAACGCCGGTGCTGATGCGGCGTGCGCGTGATTGGCCCACGCGTGCAAGCGCATAAATCACAGAGATGCGGAGAATGCTGAGAGAATGTTTCTTTAAGACCCATTACCTTCCAATCCCATCGAGAGGGGGGGTCTGTGCAAAGGTGGCGTAACGCATCCCCCCCTTTCTAACTCTTCTTCCTCGTCGTCGTTTACATGTGGGAAAAAAGGGGGTGATACACACGCTCACACACACGCATTGAGAAGAGTGGGGCTTTTCTCGCATCCGGATGAGGGGCGCCTACCCACGCACAAATGGACCCGAGGATATTTCACGCCAAGGATTTGGATACTGAATGCTAACTACCACGACGGCTATGGTAAGAATTTCAACTTTACACCGAGACACAAAAAACAATGGCTGCACGAACACTATAATTATAATGGCAGGAATGGCTACAGTATGGCGTGGGTGCGTGTGTGTGCGCGTGCTGTCATCAAACCACATGACAGGTGTGTTTTGTGCACTCTTTATTTGATATGTGTGTACATCCAGTCAAAGCTACTTAAATGTTAACATGGCCACCTAATATAGCAAATGTTTTCAGAGTGAGAGCTGGCTGGAAGCATCGTTCCAGGTTTGAATTTGCTCTTTAAAATTCGTCTCATGTAGGAGGGTCTTTTTTGGGGGGGAAGAATGACATCAAATGCATTGAAATGTCGTTTTCATATGGGGTGGATTTTTCATTTTCATTTTTTAGGGTCCGTTACATGACGTGAGCGCTCTGCACGATGCACGCTATGAATGCATGCACGGTTTCATCCTGTCATGTTTTCCATAAGAGGCTGCTTTAAAGCCCACACTCACCCATTGGATATTTTTACTAGAAGAATGCATTCGAGGGCTGCTGCTATACATCCAGCAATGGGAATCATCGTCAAGCTTTCATCTTGTCATTTTTTCCATTAGTGCATGTGGATTCCATGAGTGGAAATCTAAAATGCATAAAAAAGGCGTGTTTGGTTCTGTTCCGGGGGGTTTCATCCCCGCAAAACAGCTGCCGACAATCACTTATTGATTTCAATGATGCGTTTATTCACCCCAGGGTAGAAGGAGCGGGGGTGCCGTCGTTTATTGGTATTAGAGGTAGACTAGGGGGGCTTAGTTACTAGTTGTTGTGGTTTCTATGGGAAGGTGGTTTTGCATCCATTTGCAGGTGTTGTTCTATTTGGTCTCGTGTAGGTTGTGGGAGATTGTAACCCCACCTCCTTTTCCCTCAGCCCAATGTTTACTCAGCACCATCACATATACGTATTTTTTCTAAACTAACATTTCACAATACAGACCATTTTCTTTCATCATCAGACGCCCGCCTTATGCTATGGAGGTGCATCTTTTTCTCCAGCTTACTAAGTGGAAACAATTAATTCCTACCTTACATTTAGTGGGAGACCTAACTAATAGTAAAGTTTGTTTACAAAATGCGGACAGCTACTTCTGTGCCGACAATTACCAAACATATATGCACCAGGCAGGAGTACCCAGACAAAGCCCACACAAGCCCGAGGAGAACATTTAAACTACACATACTGAGGACTGACCCGGGATCGACCCCAGAACGGTTAGGCCGATACGCTAACCACTCATCCGTCGGGCCGTATACCTTCCAATTGCCCTTGAAAATTCCTAGGAAGAGCTGTAAGATTAAAGTGTATATTAAGTAAATGCAGTAAGTGCAAGCTGTTTTGCATCAGTGACCATCCATCAGTTATTGACTGGAACACAGTGAAGATGCCAAGTGCTTTTAGCCAGCATGAATTTCCCCAAAAAGTTTTGGTCATGCCACTGTGAAGTTTGAAAATGTATAGTGAGAATTATCAAAAAGGCAAATGGATGTCAGTCAAAATTAACAGTTTCTGCTCAACATGTTTTTGAAAATTACATACTTGCTGTATTGCAATGCCTGCTCATGGGTGAATATGGGATTCTGAATGAATATACCGGTGTTGTGGATGAGACAGTGAAAAATAATAGAGGAAAGAATAATAATCTCCGCACTCAATTAATGTGCCATCCATTGCATTTTTGGCCGCGGGTTCACACAGTGACACAGAGACTTGTAATCAGTGAGAAAGGAAATTCAAGATTGGAGCAATATGCAGTACTGTAAGTCCCAACAGCAACACTGATTTAATGAAGATAAGTGGTGGAAGATCACATTTTCAAAGCGCTCATGTTAGATTTTTCATTTCTTGTCAAGGGGGAAATAGGAAGATCAATACCATTGTAATGTCTAGCCAAAGTTAATATAGATTACGAGGCTTCCAGTTAGCTTATCTTAGCACAAATAAGCAGAGGGAACTCCAATTTCCTCCGACATTCCAAAAACATGCATGGTGATTGGACACTGCACCCTAATGAGGATAAAGCGGTTCAGAAAATGAGATGAGATGAGACACGTACAAATGTGCCAATTTGCAGGCATATTTATCGGTCCGACGCTTTCCTGCCAGAGTTTTGAAAAAGGAAGAAACATTGCATTTTATTTTATGACTCTTGTAAGAACTGTCTGACATCAACCGCATTTTATTTCTTTGCAGGTTTTGCACTGTGCTGTGAGAAGTGCTGCCTTGTGCATTGAGTCAAGGAGCAAAATTTCACTCTCTCGCCACAGTCTGTCCCCATACTCGTCCTCCGCCCATCCAAGGCACCCAAAGAATGGCATCCCCTTAGAAATATCCCTCCTTGCAAGCTCATAAGAATTCTTATCATTTACCATGCAGATTGGGACTTTTTGAAGGAGACATTTAACAAGTACTGGAAGCCTGAGGAGTGGACAAAGGCAATCAAATCAGGAAAATATGCTCACCAAAGGGATAAGATTTCTCCATAAATGTAAAGGCCTACTTTTTGAACATCAGACTATAATTGTATGCACAATCTTGTAAAATCAACATTTAAATTTTTTGTAAGCCTCCTGAAGTTGACTCACCCTCACCGGTCTCATGATGATGTGCGAAGTGATGCCCACCATTTCTGAGGATGGGCGAAGTGGAACTGCCGGGGGCTCCTCTTCTCCGGCCGGGACTGGGGTGGGAGGCCCTGGAGGTGCCATGGGAGGAGGGTGCTTTGGCGGGAGGGATATCCGAGGTGGGGGAGACGAAGGGGGCAGCACTGGAAACCTGGAATCTCTGATGGTCAACATGCTGACGGAGAGAGAGAGGCTGCTGGAGAACTTGAGGGAGACGCAAGACAGTCTGGGAACGGCACAGCTACGCCTACGAGAGCTCAGCCATGAGAAGGATTCTCTTCAAAGGCAACTATCCATTGCCCTGCCGCAGGTATGTGAGTGTTTATGGTAGCTATTTATTGAAAATGCAGACAACGAGAAAGACTGCAGGACGAAAAGGTGTATGGCTTCTGAAACGTTACGACCGTAAACGACACCGTAAGATGGCAATCAGATACAAATCCTGCTGACTGTTGTAAAAGAAACAGTGTTGCGTCTTAAAAGAGTGTGTGGAAGCTGCACATAAACTTTTAACAGTGGACAAATGTAGGTTAAAAATGCATAGATTTGGTTTTAGTGCAAGAGTGCCATTATATGTTGCAGGCAGGCTCATTTTTCAACTGAAAAAAATGTGTCTACCTCCCTTGGTTGCACTTATCCAGACACAAGTGATTGTCTTCAATGGCTGAATTAACACGGCATTAACATTGTCATTGACTTACTATAAAACAACCATGAAGACAACACACATCTAGATAACACAAACACAGACATGCAAAACATGTCTGAGATCGAGTGTCCAATTCCTGGTGGACTCCAAGCCACTGTGTGGAGTTTGAATGACAAATAAGCAAACTGGGTGAGTGTCCTTTATTCCCAAAATATTGATATTGATAATAATAATTCAAATTATCTCTGTCAAAATATATGCTTTTTTCTAGTCTCTTTACACAAATTCAGCACCCTCTTGGTGGTAACAAACTTAGAAGTAAAGATCAACAATGCAAACATAAAAATACGGCTGTTAAAATGTCCATTAAAATCTGCCAACCTAGCCTGTAACTAATGCCTTTCTTAGATTTTTTTAGGAGAAGACTTTCATTGAAAATCATTATTATTGTCTTTGCAACAGGACTTTTTTTCAAACTACTAAAATCCCTGTTGGATCTTGGAAGTGTACCTCAATTGTGTGCATTTTTGTGTCCGGGCCTTAAAGGTGGAGAGCACCCTGTGCGGTTACTGTTGCTGCCGTGTCCTATCAGTCCAGTGGTGTATGAGTACTTTGCTGTGAAGTGAGCTCATGAGACAGTAAGCCTTTGCGGTGACAGTTCAAGTAGCAGCAAGCAGCACTCTAAGTCAATGCTAAAATCCTCCTTCTGCACCCGCGCTAACGTTTCTCTACAGTTAGAGCCGTTTGGTGTTAATAGCCTCACTTACAATCCCTCTCTTATTACCACTGGTGAGGTTCTACTGATAAATAGTGCTGAAAGATATTTGTTAAATGGTGGGAACTCAGGTTTGAATGAATAGTTGATAGTCAAGGAATCCTCTTTATTATACTGGGAGGATTTGCTGATGAATATTGAGTGTTATTTGAGGATTTTTTCTCCTCCAGCTATGATGAACAGCTTTGGCTTTTTCCTTCGGGATCAATCCCCACTTCTGACTGCGTGTGAGGCGTTTACAGGCGTGTTTACTTTGCTGTCACACTCAGCTGTCTTTTCAGCTGTACTGCTGAAAATCCTGTCACGGTCCACAGAGGAAAACGTGTGAGCACAAGACAGCTTCATTGAGATCAGCCAGATTCCTGAATGCCATTTTGAAATTGCTAATTAAAGTTGAGATTTCAACCAAAAATGAAAATGCATTTAAATTACAGTAGAGCTAAAACTATAATTGTCTTACTTATCTCCTTGACAACCTTTTGTTACGTCTTCTACTCGGAGACATCTTTTTTAATTGGTTGATTCTCTGGTACTCTAGTTTGGTAGACTGATGAAGCATACAATAATTTGTTGCTCCAGACAAATTAAATGTCTTATATTTTATTGGAAGTCAATAGTGATATGACAAAGCCCACAATATTCCATAATTACAGCATAGTTTGTCCCAATGGTGAGTTGTAACTCAATTCCACCGCCGGATGATGTTCGAACAGACGTGTCAAAAGAGAGCATGAAATGGATAATACAAAAAAAAGTACAGGGAGAGCCAACCGAGATGCTGACCGCCATCCAAACCAGAAACAGTCTCATCAGTCCCAAAGACCCACTGTGTCGCCATCTGCGGCCAACACTCTTTGGCTCGTATCTTTTCCCTCATTGAGCCATTGCTTCTGACCATCTTTCCAAGCAAGAACACTGACAAAAATTGTCTTGGTCAAAGTCATATATTTCCTGGAATGCAAACACAAAGTCTCCAATTGTTGATACAGATAGGTCATCGTATGGAGAGACTCATTCATCAGACTGAATTGACTACATTGTTGATGCAGACATTTGCTATGGTTACTGTGCATGATAAGACACCGTGTCCTGTTTCAAAGCTGCAAATGTATCCTCAACAGTGTTATAAAGTGGCACATCGAGTCAATTTGCCCAGCTTTTATTTAGGGATGGGGGGGTCTCTCGTGCATGCTAGTGCGAGGCCATTGTATAACCGTGTGATGTAATGCATCCATGTGTTCACAATACAAGTGGCGGCCCAAAATGAATGAGTGATTTGCTTGATAATTATGCTCTTTTATGTCCCAGTCTTAGCTGAGCTTTGTTTCACTTGTGCATCTTCTGTAGTAAATCTGGTATCTTTACACTTTCTGAATTACATTTGGATGTGTAGCCTGGGTTGTTTTCCTCCCTTTTAACACACAGAAATACTGGGAACGATGCACGTTTAAAGTGTTTGTTCTGCAGGCCCCTTAATGCAACTCGTGTGTTCCACAGGAGTTTGCTGTGTTGACAAAAGAGCTCAACGTTTGCCGGGAGCAGCTTCTGGAGAGGGAGGAGGAGATTGCTGAGCTCAAGGCGGAGAGAAACAACACACGTGTAAGATGTTTAATCGCCATTTTGCACATTTGCACATTGACGGGCTCAGTGTTATGTGGTTTGCTCATCTGGACATGTTCTACAGTTGTTGCTGGAACATCTGGAATGTCTGGTGTCCCGTCACGAACGCAGTTTGAGGATGACGGTGGTCAAGAGGCAAGCCCAATCACCGGCGGGGGTGTCGAGCGAGGTGGAAGTCCTCAAGGCGCTCAAGTCCCTCTTTGAGCACCACAAGGCTCTGGACGAGAAGGTGCTTTTGTTTGACATTTCTGTGCTACACTGACTGTTTGAGTAAAAGTTGATAAGATGTTAAAACAATAAGGCCAACACTAACCATCTCAGCATATAATGAAAGCAAAACATGCAAATTTGAACAGCAACATTTTTAATAATTTTAGTTAGTAACATCCTTAATTTCTGTTGCAGGTTCGAGAGCGTCTCCGAGTTGCCCTTGAGAGGGTGTCCATGTTGGAGGATCAATTAGCTGCATCTTCCCAAGAGGTAAAGTCATTTAAATTTGTCAACAAATAAGACTACATACAGTTTTACATATGCATATAAGCTCCCATGTGACAAAGTCATGTTGATAAGTATGCTCTGCTGGCTTGCTCTGTGTCCCCCTTCCTTAGGTAATCTCTTTAAGAGACCAAATTAAAAGACGTCAACAAGGCGTGGACGGTGGGAAAGATGTAAGAGAGGGTTTTATGCATGTTGGTTACAGTTGTGTTTTTTTTTTGTGAACATCTACGTATACTAGATGTATGGGTATCATGAGTGTGATTTTTATGTCTTTTTCAAATCGTGTATCCTCGCATCATCCCTCACTCGTCTTGTTTTGTTTTATTGCGGCCATCTCAGCGACTACCTAATGGTCCCGCCTCTGGCCTGGAGGACAGCGAGTTGGAGAGACAGCGGGAAGTGGAAATAGAGCGTCAAAGAGCCGAGCTCTCTCAGCTTAGAGAGAGGCTGGCCCTCATGTGCCGGCAGGTGAGCCGCTCTAATTTATTGCTGAACCTGCTAACTTACCATAGTATGTGTACACTTGCCATTTTTTTCCACTTTTCTTCTTTTTTTCCATCGGTACAATCAAATTTAAGGCTTCACCATAAAGTACAAACATAAATATAAGTATATAAGTAAAATTCTGCACGCCACAACAATGTCATATTATCAACAACAACAAAAAAGATAGGCTGACCAAAATTATTAGTGAACATTGTTCTCACATCAGCATCTGCTGTCACTTTGGCTTTTCAAGAACATTACTGATACCCGATGGCTATTTGTAATGAATCAGTGTCACTATTTATTCACACCCGCTCCTGTTGGAATGAATACTGACTCACTATAGTTGTCGTCTTTTGTGGCATCTCGTCAGGTTGGTGAAATAGAGGAACAGCTTGCCGCCGCCAGGAGGGAGGTGACCAAGTCGGAGGAAGCCAATCAGAAACTGCAACGGGAAGTGAAAGAGGTCTGTTGACCCAATCTGTCCTGATCTTTCACCCAAGGGGCTCCATATATTGTATGTACACCCATTATACGATGATGTATATTTGATATATCTGTTCCTCTTTCAGGCCCTTTGCCAAAGGGAGGATATGGAGGAAAGAATCACAACATTAGAACGAAGGTAACCATTATCAGTGTTCAATTTAAAAGCCAAATAACACAAAATTTGGTAAAAATTACAAATAAAAACAACAAACAGACAAATAAATAATAGAAAAATAAGAAATAAATAGATGAGTCATCCACGTAGGGTCAGCAGAGTGAAGCAGGCTTGTTCTTCAGAGCACACCACCTAAATAAGTGGTCAATATAATAAATAAGTAGTTTAAGTATAATGTCCAATCCCAATTGCTAAAGGGGTATCTCAACTTTTTCAGGTACCTCAGTGCCCAAAGGGAGGCCACTTCTCTCCATGACATCAAGGACAAACTGGAAAATGAGCTGGCCAGCAAGGAATCCCTTCATAGGCAGAGTGAAGAGAAGAACAGACAACTGCAGGAGCGCCTAGAAGAAGCCAAACAGAAGCTTCAACAAACCCTCCAAAGAGCTGAAACGCTTCCTGAGATCGAAGCGCAGCTCGCACAAAGGGTCGCTGCTCTCAACAAGGTAAAGGAGAACCTTTTTTCTCTTTTCTTTTTTATATTTAAACGTCTCTTAGATATTCTGTGATAGCTTTTGTCTCTTGATATAATATTGCAAACAAAGTGTACAATATGTTATCACTGGGGTTATATTCTCAAAGGGAGAATTTGTCACTAGAAACAAAACATTTTCTGTCTTCTTTTCTTGTAGGCAGAAGAGCGCCATGGTAACTTTGAAGAACGGCTACGACAAATGGAAGCTCAACTTGAAGAGAAAAACCAAGAGTTACAAAGGGTAAACGTCATGTTGCTTATTTAGTTTAAGTCAATCAAAAACTCTCACCTGACTTGGAGTTTCAATTCACTCCATCCAGGCAAGACAGAGGGAAAAAATGAATGATGAACATAACAAACGACTCTCGGATACCGTTGACAAACTTCTGTCTGAGTCCAATGAGAGACTTCAGCTGCATCTAAAAGAGAGGATGGCAGCTTTGGAAGAGAAGGTAACCTCAAAAACTGTCTTTTTTGTAGCATTAAGAGTTCCAAACATGTCAATCTCTTCCTTCCCTAGAATGCGCTTTCTGAAGAACTGGCCAATATGAAGAAAATTCAGGATGACCTTCTTGCTAATAAGGTATTCAGCCGTCATGTTTAAGGTGTTTTCCTAATCCTAACCACACAGGCAACATTCTCGCCGGGAAAAACATGAATCTACAAGGTGTTATCAATTACTTATTCCAGGAGCAGCTCCTTGCTGAGCTGGAGAGAATCCAATTGGAGCTGGACCAGCTCAGGGGAAGGCCTGGCTCATCTTATTCCAGGTTTGTCAAAATGAACCATAAAAACAGTTGATTTATACCATGCTCAGTCACAAGCAGATACACAAAATATTCCTTAAGCAGCTGGGTCATTTACGAGGACGCTATTATAACAAGAAAAATTTGGGTCCCATTGCAGGGCGGGTAGCGTGAGCTCACTTCCATCCACCTTGTTTCGGAGATCTCTACCGGGGAGCTCCTCGGAGCTGCGGTACCCGCAGGGTGGGGGGTCTCTCCCGGCGGGTTACACCAACTCTTCCGGCGGGGTGGTGGTCAGGCGGACTCACCGCGGCCGTTGGGGCCAAGCTCGGGACGACTGTAACAAGGTAGTCACCTGGTCTTGAGATGATGATTTTGAGGTTGCAGCAGTTCTTCTTACCCATCCCACATCTTCTTTCCAGTATGGTGACTGGGATACAGGCAATATGATGGGTCCCGGGTTCGATGGCGTGGAAGGAGTCTGCTCTGATGACGAAGATGACCGGGAGACTCTATTTGGATCAGAGCTGCTGTCGCCGAGTGGGCAGACCGATGTGCAGACTTTGGCCATCATGCTACAGGAGCAACTGGAGGCCATCAACAAGGAGATTAAGTTGGTGTTAAATTTAATTCCGCATGAGGGGAATTATTTAATTTTTTGTTGTTGTCATATCTTGGATCTGATTGTCTTCTCAGGCTCATACAAGAAGAAAAAGAGAGCACAGAGTTGAGGGCAGAGGAGATTGAGAGCCGGGTTAGCAGCGTGGCCATAGACACACCCTCAATTCTACCCTCTTCTCTCGGAGGACGGGACAATATCGGTCGGGGATACATGACGCCCTCCATCACCTCTTCTACGTTGGCGTCTCCGTCGCCCCCCAGCTCTGGGCACTCTACCCCCCGGCTGCCGCATTCTCCTGCCAGAGAGAGTGACAGACAGGTCCAAAGCTGGCACAGTCTTTGTTTTCTATTTATTTATTTTGCACAGAGGCAATCCAATGGTTTAAAGCTTGTTTGTAATTGAATTAATTCTCTCCCATGCAGAATAGCAAAGATGGTGAAGAATGCCAAGCACTCGCCTTGATTGATTCCAACTCTCCCGCTGTGCCGCGAGCCTTACGACTGGACCGGATGACACACACTCACCCGGGAGCAGGCCTCGACGACCATAGAGAATTCCGCAGGTATGAAATTTGAGCTCTGAGATGCTGAATGGGCCAAGTTACGCTTTTCAAATTTTGTTTTAAGTTTATCTGCTGATGGGGGGATCACTGCCAGCCAGGATTCTCTCCACAAAGCCAGCAAAAAGAAAAGCATTAAGTCCTCCATCGGACGTCTTTTTGGCAAAAAGGAGAAGGGGAGGATCGGAACACCTGGACGCGAGTCTACCTCTTTGGGTGAGACTGCCATTTTCTTTGACTTTGGTCTTTAAAAACTAACATCTTGTTTTTAAATCATTTCAGCCTCTACGCCTTCAGATGACTTGGGCCCATCAGATCCGTTGGGCCTGTCAAAACTCGGGACTGGAACAGTTGAAAAGGACCGTCGGAGCAAAAAGAAGTGATGATTGACTAAATTGATGGGATTGCAATAAATAGATAAGTAAATAACAGCAAATTTAACATTTTACTCTGTCTTGCTAGGCATGACTTGCTCGAGGAGGCCTGTCGTCAAGGTTTGCCTTTTGCCTCATGGGACGGTCCAACAGTTGTCACGTGGCTTGAGGTATGGCTTTCCTTTTTTCGTGTCTTTGTTTTTGTTCTGCAACATTTTTTTGTACTTTTTTTCGCAGCTCTGGGTAGGAATGCCCGCATGGTACGTGGCAGCGTGCCGTGCCAATGTAAAGAGCGGCGCCATTATGGCCAACCTTTCGGACACAGAGATCCAGAGAGAGATTGGCATCAGCAACCCACTCCATAGGCTTAAACTCCGGCTGGCCATTCAGGAAATGGTTTCCCTCACCAGCCCATCGGCACCCGCCAGCACACGCTCAGTAAGCCTCCCGAAAAGCCAACATGATGATGAGTCTTAGCCAGTCGCCTGACTTTGGATATATTTTGTATTCCATTACTACAGTCAACCAGTAATATCTGGATGACACATGCTGAGATGGAGTCGCTCGCTGCTGCCACCAAGCCAGTAAGATTATTTGATTTCGCTTTATTAACTGTTGTCCTTAACCGCCATTGACAACAATAGACAAATAGTTTACTAACATCTATAGCCGTCAATGATAGTAAATTTGTGGAGAATAGAACATGACTGACTGGGAAAACAAACCATATTGCTTTATATTAGAATATTCTTATTTTAAGTTTGTCATCAATTTGACATGTATTTTTTTCTTTTTCTTTTATTAGACCTGTTTGGCTACACCTTTCCCATATTGTTCCCTTAAAATCTGTGCTGATGTTTTTATTTTCCAACTAATTCTCACTAACAAACGTTTCCTTCTTCTGCCTTCCCTCTCCTTACATCGCTTTCCACCATAACACACACACACACATGCAAATATATATATATTTCCTCCATGTGCGCCTCTCTGTCCCTTTTTTCTTTCATTGTTTGCCTATCTCAAACCAAAAGGAGGTGAAAGAGTTCAGCTGGGATCAGGTGAGTTCATTTTATTTAAAGGACATTCTACATTCATTTGTTGCTTCATTCAAATGTTTAAGGTGGAATTCAAGGTTTTGTATAAATGTACTGCTATTTCCCATCTACAGATCTTGGCTTATGGTGATATGAATCATGAGTGGGTGGGAAATGAGTGGCTCCCCAGCCTGGGTTTACCCCAGTATCGCTCATACTTCATGGAGTCACTGGTGGACGCCCGAATGCTTGATCACCTGACCAAGAAAGAGCTGAGGGGCCAACTTAAGATGGTGGACAGTTTCCACAGGTGGATTAGTGGTGGCATTGTTCTCTCCATATTGATTCTTCCTGGTCTGTTCTTCATATGCACACTATGTTATTCCGTAGAGTGAGTCTTCATTACGGCATCATGTGCTTGAAGCGCTTGAATTACGACAGAAAGGAGTTGGAGAGGAGGAGGGAGGATAGTCAGCATCAGAACCAAGGTGATAGCAACTTTCCTGATAAAAAAAACACCTAAATCTCTGTGTCCATTTTGCTTTTCTGACCTCTATACGCCTTTCCTCAGATGTGATGGTGTGGTCCAATGAACGTGTGATGTGCTGGGTGCAGTCCATCGGTCTCAAAGAGTTTGCAGACAATCTGTTAGAAAGTGGAGTCCACGGAGCACTCCTAGCTCTCGATGACACCTTCGACTACACCGACTTGGCCCTCCTTCTGCAGATACCCAATCAAAACCCACAGGTCGGTGCAAAAAAACTCAACTCTATTCAAAGCTTATCCATGCCATCAGTTAGAAATGGCTTCTTCATCCAATGCTGGTTACGTTATCTAATCTTTCTGATTTGTAGGCAAGGCAACTCTTGGAGAAGGAGTACAATGGTCTCATCTCCATGGGAACAGAGAGGAGGCCAGATGAGGTACTGCCAGAAGAATAATCAGTCAAGATAAAGTGTTGATTTTCACCCCGTTCTTCCTTTTTTAGTGGTGAAATATCTCTTAGGCTTAGGCTTGTTACTTCAGATATCTTCACTATGCTGTAAATTGCCTAAACACAGCAAATTATGTCATCATTGGCGTATTGTCATCACAAACACCACTTACTCCACCCTCCCCATGCACTAGAGGCAGTTAGTTCAATTAATGATTGTCATTACTTCATTACGTCTTCCATAGGACGGCACGAAAACATTCACACGGTCACCGTCGTGGAGGAAGATGTTCCGAGAGAAAGACCTACGCGGCGTGACTTCCGACTCTTCGGAAACATTACCGGCTAACTTCCGTGCCTCTGCGATCTCGACCCCTTCTGTCACCTTGAGGAAAGTCCAAAGTGAAGGTGAGGATAAGGACATTTCAGTTTTAATTTAACTAGTCATGAAATAAATGAGGAAAGCATAAAAGTACATGAGAAGAATGAACATATCTAACAGGGCATGTGTGACGTCGCCTTAAGAATAGAATGTGAAGAAATAGATTGATTTATCTTTCTAGTGAACTCGGGTCAAAGAGCAGAACCGGCGTCAGTGAGAACATATTCCTGCTAAGAAAAAAAAAGCACATCAGGTAAGGAATCTATTTTGGTGTCATTTTTAAAGGTGGACAATCAAAGTGAAAATTTGTGTGTGTGTGTGTTATGTTGTCACTTGACAGACCTCTGTCGCCATCCTGACCTGAGGAATTAAATGAGCCCAGGAAGTGACACCAGAGTCGGACATTTGAAAGAATCAAAGACTCTGAGTGAATGAGGTTAAAAGATATAATAATGAATGGATGCCTTTTTAAATCATCTCTGTCTTTATCTGTCAACCATTGTTGTGGCATGATGCTGTTTGATTCTGTAGAAAGTGACCAATGCCTATCATCAATTCAAGTTCTGTTTTAGAGTGTGCAATGGCAATACTGAAATATTGAATTTATGGTTTTGGGCAGTTGTGCTCAAAACAATGAATAAATTATTTCAGGTCGATTGGATAATTATTTCATAAGTGATTAGTATCAGTATAATGTCATAACATTACAGTTCAGGACAATTTTGAGTGGTAATGTGGATGTTCTGAAGCCATAAAATAAATGCCAGATGCACAAGTGATAAAAGGACTGACGACGAGATTATGAGCAAAGTGCTTTATGACCCGTTTGAAACCAGAAAATAAGTGAAAAAACGCATTTGTGTTCATATGCATGCCAAAATTTATCATGTTAGAGTGAATGTCAGTCATCTAATGATGTGAACGATTGGATCTCAGAACTTTGTAAATTGTGTGCATTTTATTTTTATCATTTTTTATGATAATTGCTATTGTATGTATGTACAGTATGTATGCGTGTAAACTATATGTTCATTTCATACTTAGTTTTAAGGTGGATGTTCATTTCATTTTAGCTTAACAAAAAGAAATGTGTTTTAAAATGATGGACAGTCAAGATATCCGACTTGTATGCGTACATTTTTCAAACAACAAATTGTCTTTTGGCTAAGTTGATATTACTTGAGAGTAGTGATGACAATTGGATATAATATAATAATAATAATATTGATCATGATTGTAAAAGCTGTAATTAAAAAAAAACATGTTTGACGCCTCTGAAAGTTTTTTTCTTCAAATTAAGATAGAGTTACCAGGTTGCAAATATTAACATTTCTTATGGATAAAATGAACACAAATAAAACTCAACTTGGTGCAACTTTTCTGAATCAATGACGTATTTTCTCTGTCTAGTTTTTGGTTTACGTTTTTTGGCCAAAAAAATATTTCCAGTAATCGGAAATAAAAGGACATAAATATTTGTGCCACTTGACATTTTATTGGATCATCAGTGTACACCTACGTGAGGGCAGATTGGCTCTTAAAACTTGACTTCAAACTCTTCAGTAAATCTCAATGTCGTCAGCAAAAGTCGATAAAAAGTTTAACAACCGTTACATCATGGACTAGTCACCAATCCTTCTCGGAACAAGGTTTATTTACGGTAATTATGCATTGCTAATGAACCCCCCAAAAAACTTCAAAAGAAATAAATATCAAAAGCTTAAAAATATATTTAACAGCTGAAATAAAAAAGCAACTTTGAATACAGTATTATGGCCTTCTAAACAGTTTTTTAAACTAGTTGTGCTTTGTTACACAAAAATGCAATATTTTCTACAAGGGAATATTTTATTTACTTCAATTGTGTTTTCTGTTAGCTCCATCTACAGGCAAAAACACATATAACATTTCTTTTTTTGGTTATTAGCCAGTATTTACACCAAGCACCGTCCAATTCATTTTTTTAAATACTACAAAAGACCACAAGCATTTTTCTACTGTTTTCAAGCATATGGGAAGTGAGGTTTATGCAAAAACAAAATGTTCAGAACTAACAGTTCTCAAAAATGGAATTGAATTAAATTGTATTGTACTTAAATGTTAAATACATCTGAACTCCCTTTATACATTGATTGTCTTTATGCCACTAGAGGATGGTATAACCACAATTGTCGACTCACTGATCGAGTTGACCATTTGAAGAGCAAAGGTCATAATTATCCAAGTAACGCATTATTTTACATACAGAGGGCTGTTTTTTCATCACACAAATGTTTGCAATATGTCATAATGACAGTGATTGCATGAATGCACCAATGTGGATTCATTTATTCATATATTTGCTCATTGGAGGTGAAGGCAATGCTTACATGGAAGTCCATTTACCAGCAGACACGCAAGGCCTTACACAGCTGCAGTCACGTAAACATTGTTTTGCTCTCATTCTTGTGAATCCTTTTTCGCCCACTCTTCCTCTCGTTATACCGTCAAACAAATACGCGTCAACCTAAGATAAACGCGCTTCAACTTTAAAAAGCTTGAGTCAATGCCGTTGCGCCTTTGTGTTCGGAAATTTATAGAGTGGATAGTGTTTGTTTTGTGCATTTTTGTTAGATGAATGGAATGAACTGAAGAAGTTACAGTAATTCTAAAGAGGTCTAATGCTGGAAGTAAAAGTGAAGGGACTCATACTTCATTATGATATAATGCAGACCAAATCTTGCCCAATAATATTGTCCAATACAAGCCAGGAGTAGTTGAATATTATTACTTAATATCGGTGATTAATCTGAGTCAGATTCCAAAGATTGTATTGAGTTGATGGAATGCAATTGTCAGAATGTTTATAAACTGATAACATTCCTTAAGTCCTGTTATTTATTTGTGCAAATAGAAGGGGATGAAAGAATGAAAACAGTGAAATGCTACTGGGAATTCTAATTCAAAAAAAGAAAACGAAACAACGGTGAGGCCCTTATATAGTCGGCGAGGTTCCGCTCAGCATTAAATCACACTTTAAATGTCTGAGTCATGAAGAAGACCCTCCTACCCTGACTCCTTTATAAAAGCACAAACTTCTTTGGAATAAACAGAAAAGAACTTGCATTACTTGAGCTATAATATTCCTAATGTAACTAACTTATTTTGGCATTTTTCTTGTCATTTATATTATATTTTTGTAATTATTTATATTCTATTTATAACTCTAAAAGAACGTCAATATTTTTCTATTGACTCCAAATGTTTTGGTTAGCAAACATCACTTTGGGGTGCTTTTTTCTCTTCACACTCCTCCCGTTTGCTCATTCTTTCTATCTTGCTGACTCCAATCCACTTTTAGCCTTTAGCAGCCAAGTCAGAGAAGGGCACCTTTATACAGGTACTTCATTTGAATTTTAGTCCAGCTGAGTACATCTCATACTACTTTTATTCAGGTTGTTTATTTCTTTTTCAGAAAATCACAGACGAGGCATGTACCTACAGATTAGCCAGGATGGGAGCGTGTCCGGAAGTGATGTTCAAACCCCTTATAGTGAGTGTTGCTCATTTCCTCAATAATCTCCTCTTGTACATTTATCTTATATTTTATACAGAATGCTTTATTTTACACTTCTTTACTTTATACATGAAATGCTCACTGGACTTCTTGCAAAAGTTAAATTTATGTTACATTGTCAATAAAGGCTATTCTGAGTGTATTAGGATGGAGAACTGATGTTTTAAATATGATTTTTGAAATTGCATGAATGTTTACAGGTGCATTGCAATTGCGGTCGGTGCAACCGGGCCACATTGCCATCAAAGGTCAGAGGTCGTCTCTGTTTCTGTGCACCGACAGCGGGGGATCCCTAAGAGGGCAGGTAAACAAAGTGTTATATTTATGGTACAAAATATGTTTTATCCAAAAAGATTTGCAGTCATTCATAGCCACACTTTAAAATCAATATACTGTGACAATCTCAAACTAAGACAAATTTGAGAAGTATTTTTTGTTTCAATTTGAAGCTTTTTCATTCTTCCAATTGCCGCAATTTAAGTTATTGACGAAAGTAGGAAATGTAGTCAATTTTGTAAGGCCCTCCCTCAATTACACATCTGTGATGTTGATTTTCACAGAGCCTTTTCTCAGAAGACGACTGCACTTTCCAAGAGCTGCTGCTGGCTGACGGATACACCCGTTTCCTCTCCCCGCGGCACGGATTTCCCCTGTCGCTGGCATCCAGGCGTTCCCCTGATCGTCACGTTCCCTTCACTCGATTCCTGCCGCTCAAGGAAACCCTCCCCAGGGAGGAGACCCCATCAGAGCCAGCACCGATAAGAGAGACCTACTTCAACTTGGACTCTGATGACCTTCTTGGAATGTCTCAGGGGTCCGTGCTAAGTCCTCAGTTCGCCGTTGAAAAGTGAAAGAAAAGGAGGTGAATTCTATTCATGTAAATATGATTTTATTTTATTTATTTAAGTGTGCTTTTTAAGTCTATTTATGATGAACTTTTATTAGCTGTTTTTGCATTGACAGTGTGTTTGCATACAGAATGTACTTCTCAGGCATTTTGTCAGACTGGAAAACATGGATGAAAATAAATTATTTTTGTAACTTCTTTTTCCATGTGAGTCTTTTTCATATTAATTATTTGACTGCCATTGACAGTAGTGATAAACATCCCACCTGAATGTATCTGACGTCAAATGTTGTCAGTGAATGTATTAACATTACTTTGTATACTACACACACACAAAATATGAGATGCATACTGTTACGGCTGGCAGCCTGGACACACACTATGTAGGTGTGTGCTTTCTTTTCTTTACAGGTATCTGCAGCTCCACCCCGTGACAGAGCCCTGCCCAGGCCAACACTGCTGTAATTAATTCCCCAATCATCCCTCCTGCCCTTATTTAAACCCTTTTCAGTTGTCAGTTAGCACTTGCCTTGCCCTTGATGCCTTGATGCCTTGCTGAGTTGCAGGCTTGTGAGTATGTTACTCCCTGTTATATTTTGTATGTGTTGTTAATGATTTTGGGTTGCATCGGGGGACTTGAGATAAGTTTAGACACCCCGGGGTATACATATAGTTTGTGCATTTAGACACGGTTATTCCCCTGTCTAGATTTTATTACATCAGTTTAGGCAGTGGCACCCTTCGGTCTTATTTCCTGTATTTTGTGGGTGTTCATTTGAACACCTGTCTGGGAGGGGGTTTCACCGTGTTTATTTGAGGGTGCCACTTTAATATCTCGTGCTTCCCCTATGTTATCCCGTAGTCTGTTTTAGTGACTTTATTGTAAAAAAAAAATAACTGAAGGCTACTTGCAGTGTATGTCCGAACTCATCTTTGACCGAACCTGTCTGCTGTGATAGTTGCGACTCCCTGGTATATTATACCCCAGGGGGAGTCGTAACACATACGGTCAATATAGTGACTGAGTGATCATTATATCAATTTTAAACACTTATGGAGGCATCAGTGAGGTACAAAGTGCAATTGACGCCAGATCTTTGAGACAAAATTGAGTTGCTGTGAGTCACTGAGTTAATATAATTCTGTAATGATGTTAGTATGACTCGGTTGGAGTGGGAAAATGGTTTACTTTTTGTTTTACTGTACTGTTCACTGTACTAGCAAAAGATTTTCTGATATTGACACTAACACAAACCAGTATTGAAGTACATGGCTCATCACTCTCATAGTAAAGTAAGGCATGGCTTCCAAGAAAATGGAGGATAAAAGCAGATAATGCTGAAGCATCTAACGGTCAGTGACAAATGCATCATTCAAGACTAAAAATAATAATGTTAACAATAATAATAGCCAACACTTCATTCTAGAAAATTAATAAATAATAGGATTTTAGTAAACCAACAGTACATATGTCTTCAATACATGTTCACATGCATATTCCCATCAAGTGCTGCATTACAGCATGAAGAGGTCAATAACCCCCTGTCACGCGGGCCAAAGCGGAATCAATGTCAACTATCGAAACAATGCTAAGAATTTCGGCTTGGTTTACGAGACATTTCAGTGCATACGCAACCGGAGCTTTTTATGATTAAGAACGCCTCAAAGTTTCCATTTGAAAATATGCAAAATGGCACAGTAAGACGTCATAGTGTCTGAATCCATACATTCCCCATGTCAAGCAAAAACAAACGCTTATTTGTGCAAGGGAACTTGACAATACACAGACTCCACACATCCTATAAGACATTGGCTGCATTCAAATAATCAAGTACACCTTCCTCATGTTATATTACATGTTTTTCTTTTTCAAAGTGTGACCTTTTCACACCTGGGTGACAAGCGGTTCCCTTAATAACATACTGGCTTCTAATTCAACACGCTGTTGCGTAGCACCCAGAAGAGACCCGTTAAGACTGTCATAGTTGCCTCCGATGGCATAATAATCCCCGTCGGGATTCCCTTTCCCCTCCTGTGTCTCTTCTTCCCCTTCTGGTTCTTCACCATCCCACGGTGAGCTTGTGACATGCTTATACAGCGATCGATCCTCACATTCCGTTTCCCGGTGGTAGAAGTAGCTGAAGTTAGAGACTATGACAGGCACGGGTAGAGAAATGGTAAGTACACCGGCAATGGCGCACATAGAGCCGACCATTTTACCCCACATCGTTTCTGGGTACATGTCTCCGTAGCCCACTGTTGTCATGGTGACCACGGCCCACCAGAATGCATGCGGTATGCTGATAAAGGCCGTGTCGCTGTGGTCGGCCTCGGCAAAGTAAATGGCGCTGGAGAAAATTATCACGCCGATGAAAAGGAAGAAAATAAGAAGGCCCAATTCTCGCATGCTGGCCCTCAGGGTCTGTCCGAGGATCTGAAGACCTTTGGAGTGACGAGAGAGCTTGAAGATCCTGAATACTCTTACTAGTCTGATGACTCTGATGATGGCTAAGGATGTGGTTGGGCTGGTTTCGTTCTCCCTTGCCAACTCTGTTCCCAGAGTGACGAAATAAGGCAAAATGGCGCTGAAGTCGATGATATTCATGATATCTTTGAAGAAGTGCACCTTGCTGGGGCAACAGCAAAAGCGCATGATGAGCTCAAAGGAAAACCAGAAAATGCAAACAGTCTCCACCATAAAGAAGGGGTCTTGGAACACATTGGGAGGGGGTGGCATGGACTCAGACACATTGGTTTCTTGGTTGTGGTGCCTGTAAAAATTTGCCTGTGATGACAAAAAAGAAGAATTAGAATGCATTAAGGCCGAATATTTCTGCATGTTTATTTTCACATTGAATCAAATATGATTAAGAATAAAATAGAATAAAGACTCTGGTAAATAAACATGTTTTGAACTGTTTGGAAACTGCTTGGCTATATTTAACGCCATTATAAACACATCGGTGGGATAGGTTTTTCTCAGTATTCTGATAACTATAACTCTAGTATGTTGTTCACCATCTCATTGGCTGTCATTTTTGGCAGCCATCAGAAGCCAGTTGACATTTGTGGCTTTATATATCAATCTTAGCTTTCTATTGCAGTGCACCTGTCTTTCTAGTTTGCCTGACAGTAAGCGTTATATTCGTGTATAGCAGTAATTATATTTAAAGATACAGTTTGGCATCAAAAAAAGAATGGCTGCTTTACCATACGTGCCTTACTGGTAATGTGACGGAAAGCATTTATGAATTCAATTTGGATAAATATCTTTTGACGTGACATTCAGTAGTAGGTCAACCCCAGTGTTTATTGCTGAAGGTGTGTATCTGGCTTGCAGTATGCGCTCATCACCTCTGCAGGCTCTCCTCGTACTAAATATAACCTTGTCAGATGTCTGAAGAGAAATACGAGAGTGTCTCACTTTACCACTTCCCATCCATCTCCACATTCATCACCCTCCCAGAACACCTAGCGCCAGTGTGGTTCAGTGGGCCTCCAACTGAGCAGGCTTGGAGTGGACCAAGTTACAGTTCTTTCCTGGCAGCTCTCACCTACAGTGTGGCAGCCCTGAAAGAATCTATTAACATGACCTGATGCATTCTACTCATCCCGTGAGATCTTTTAATCTTCCGTCCTAAGCCGGCAGAAGACTTTGGCAATGTTTCGCCAATGTGTTCAGTCACGGCGAGTGACCTTTTCCTGCTAGCACCTAAGCCAGCAATTCACTCATCTCCTTCCATTGCATCTGGGCCTCACCCTTCTATCCCTTTACACATTCTTGACTTTCAGCATGGTGAATGTAAAAACAATTTGAGTCCGTGCATAAATCCCACGGATTAAATTAGCTGCAGAACTTGCATAAAGATCCATTTGAACTCACTTTACAAGATCTTTAACCTAAAAGCTTTAGATGGAGTATAGATCTTTATCGTCGTGCTATTTTCATTCACATTGCGTACCTCTCGTGTCTCTTTCTCAACGCGAAAGTCCGGCAGCGTCTCCAGGCAAAAGATGAGAATGGACACCACGATAACCATGACGCTGATGATGGCGATGATGCGCGCGGCTGACGAGGATTCCGGGTGTTCAAAAAGCATCCAAAGTTTTCTCTGCATTTCATTAGCGGGCAAAGGCCTCTCTTCCTCTTTAGTAAAGCCTTCGTCCTCCTTGAAGCGGTCCATGATGTCCTCACCTAGTTCATAGAACATGAGTTCATCCATGAAAATGTCCAGAGGGATGTTGGCAGGTCTCCTCAGCCTCCCCCCTGACTGATAAAAGTAGAGGATAGCATCAAAGCAGGCCCGATTTCGGTCCAAGAAGAGTTCATTTCGCATTGGGTCAAAGTACTGTGACCTTCTATGGGGGTCACCCAGCATAGAGTCCGGGAACTGAGCCAAGGTGCGAAGTTGAGTTTCATAGCGCATCCCCGAGACATTGATGGCCAGTCTCTCACTCAGCGCCCATCCACGCCTCTTCTTTTCTTTTTCATTCTTTTTAATCTCTGTTTCGCCTTTTTCTTCAATGTTCAGTTGGTTTTTCATCTCTTTGTATTTCTCTCCATCTTTTTCTTTTCGACCTACTACTTCTTCCTCAACACTTCTGTCCATCCCGTTCGGTATCGTTAGTTAGGCTCCTCCGCCAACGTCTTTTCTGAGGTATTGTTGACTAAATTGCCTGAGACCAGAGTGAGAGTCCCATGAGTGCATATGCTTCATTAAGCTTGCTAATGGCATTACAGCAATCCTAAAAAAATAATCCATACATTGAGAAATGTGTTTACCCAGGACGCCAGAATCATTTAACTGGGAAAAGGTTCCTACTCACATATACCAAATCAAATCACATGGTTTCGCTCCTATTTTTTTAGCGTGTTGATTCTCCGTCACCCTGTCATCATAAACATCCAATTCCAGTCTCAATGGAGGTTCTCTCCAAAAGGGTCAATCCTGCTAAACTTTGACTAGGTCTCCTCCTGACTCCAGCACCACTTGTTTGCTCAGAGACCATCCACAGGCTTGTCAGTTCGTGTCGCCTCATGTTTGTCCAGTCTTGAAATTTTTCGGGAATGCTGTTCTGAGGAAATTCAATCCAGCTCGGGTGTCTAAAACCCCTCCCTTCCCTTTACCCCCATTTTAGCAATGGAGCTGCACAACCTTCCGTCTCAGCTATCGGATGTCATGTCTGCATAGGAGCTCTTGGTGTTGGCTGGTCTAACAAGCTCAATACCCTGGCTGGAGGCCCTCACAGCCCTCCAATGGAATCCCCTGCGGATGATTTGGCAGTTTGTTGGCGCTCTTTTGAGTGCGGCTCCATGGCTCCCCCAATCTCTACTTCAAGAGTATCGGGTAAAGCATCTTATGCCTGGTGTAGTGAAAACATGGGGTCTCCTACGAGTTCACTGACATCATCGGTTAAAAATATAATCATATTTTTAACTTAACTCTCTGAAACATGATTATCAGTGTATTAAATACTAAGCAGTTCATATATTATTAATGTTTTTTGAATAAGAGTAACATAAATCACAGCTTGTTGCTCTATCTGTGAAGACACAATGTATTCTGGTAATGAATTTAATGTTACCATTGTGTTCTTCTTTGCAGAAGATGCATAACCACTAGATGGTGATAGTGTTATGTATAGCTCAAAAGGGATATATATATATATATATATATATATATATATATATATAGTAAAATATTGTTTCTATTTTACTACATGACCAAAAATTGGTATTATATTACATATTTTGACTTATCATACCTAGCATGTTGTCAACTTCTGCATTCCATATCTGTATCAAAAGATCAGATTTGAATGTTTCCATCGCATACACGTTCATTGAATTCGATATCCAAGATATTGCATGCTTTACTTCTCAAATATCGTGACACAGATACAGTAAAATCATAGATCAGCATCATGTGACATGTCATCGGTTCTCAGCTGCTAACAGGCTCAAATGATGGTTAAAGCAGGGCTGCTATGGAAGCTTCTGTCATCTCAATACTTAGGCCATACAGTAGCTCTTAACTTGTGATTGAATGCGTCATATCTGACTTTCTTCAAGGACTTTTCATTGTGTTCTCACTTCACGTCGGATTACATCCATCACAGTGCAGCGAGATGGCGTACCCGACTGTAACTCTTGCTGTCAGCACACTCACATGCACTGCAGAATGTGCTTTCATTACAATTTAGAGAGTTAAAATACAAAATTTGAAGCAAATCATGACTTTTGTTGTAATACTAAAAGTTAACATCAAATTTTTTTACATAGATGCCTGAAAATGCCTAAAAATTGACCATTATGTCCAATATTTTTGTGCATGACTTCAATAATTATGAGCAACACAGCAGGTAAAAAACAACTAACACAATGGTGATCCATTTTCCCCGTTTATTTAAGTTCATCTCATTGATTTGAAGCAATTTTTAACGTCTTTGAAAAAAAGCATCTCCTGACTTATAACCATTTAATTCATTCAAGCTGCTATGGAGATTGATTTCACATTAGTTCGTATTGACATTCATACATTTTTAAGTCTCAGAAGTAGAAATATGTTAAATTATGACACTTTTATTGATATGTTTCTATTTTTTTCTCTTCTCTCTTCAAAATATAAAAAGATAGATCATGAACATTCCGTTGAAATATACTTTGTACAGTTCTTGATGTGTTAGGACATTTCAAAAATAAAATCCGGATACCCCAGCGAACACCTCACTTTTCAATTCTTCTCTCTTTTAAAGCTGCAGTGCAGTGACCTCTCAGTCCAGTTCAAACTACTAAACGATAAGCCTTTTATTTATTTTTTTTAATCTTTGGAAATATTGTGAGAACGCGTGTCGTTGATCTGCAATATCCGATGTGCGGATGTCTGATAATGTACATATTTAGAAAAATCTATGATGGGCTTTCTCAAATGTAAACAAAAATAATAATTTTAGACACACAGCCCCAAAAATCTGCGCCCTTGAGAGCATTACAGTAAGTGTCAATCAGTGGCATTCCTGGTGCAGATTGCATACAGTGTCTTCAAGTGAATAAAACAAACAGATCAATTCAAACAGGCACGTCACGAAAACATGAACTGTGCTTTTTTAGAGCACATGACACCCCGAAAAATGATGATTTGAAATGACATCGTAAAGCATTCGTCAAGGAAAAATTGTCCATGGCATTTTGATTAAAGTTAAAATAACAAAACAACATGGCACTGTAGTCTTAATCTACATGGTGCAATATTACATGTACACACTAGAAATGGAAAGACATCTTCTTTTTTTTTGTTCCCGGACCTGGAATTGTTAAAGGATGAGAACATGTGGAAAAAAAATGAGATGGTTAAATAAAAACTCAATTCTTGGCATTAAACACAGTTTCTGCATGCACCATTTTGATTTCTGACCATCTTAAACCAGCGCAGCTATAATTGTCTTTCGAGATGGAAACTGCCAACAATAACACACAGATAACAATATATGACACTTCCCAGGATACCCCTACGGACACTTTTTGTCGCAACCAAATGAGATTTGACCCTGTAAGACTAGTGTAGACTTGCTGAGGTCAAACTCTGACGAGCTTTTACATGGGCAAGGATTATTTAGCTGCCAGAGCTGCAAAAGCCCTGAACCAGCAGGGCATGGATTGACAAAATAAACGAGAATTATTAATTATGAATATCCATCTCTTGGTGGACACTGGGATCTCCTAGATTGAATGAAACACTACTTGACCGACATCATTTTTTGGAAGCTCTGGGTCTCTTTTAACTGTGCTGTGTGGAACAAGTTGGTTTAGAGAGATGCTGCAAGATTTTTAAAGACTGTCTTTAAAAAAAAAAAAAGATACAAAATAAGACGAGCTACCTTTCAACACTATGAGCGTGTTGCCATTTGCCCCTGGGAGGAAGACGTTTCTGCTCTACGACACAGCACAGTGAACACATGATTTTTTTAAGGGTTCGTGACATATGATGGCAGCTAAGAAGCTACTGTACGTCGATACTCTGTGCCCCGCTTCACCCGCTTTAAGATTATTAGGAAATTATGCATGCATTTGTTTTTTGTTTAGTTTTTTTTCTCTACTGATCACTGTAGGGTGTTTACATTATGACTAAAAATTGATTGTGTTACAAAATAAAAGAGCGTCATACCTAATGCATGTCCATAAAAGCCAACAACACAACCTGAGTCTTTAAAACCAAACTTTGGAATGAACATTGATTCCATGCAAACTTGAAATCTCGCCTAATACCAGATGTTTTTTGATAAACTGGCATTGGATATTCCATTAAGTATATATATATATATATACAGTGGAACCTCAAAGGTAATTTTGGTTTTATCTGGGTCAGCTATTTTCTTTTACGGAAATGTAATTTAAAGTAGATAAGTTAAGTGACTTTATCCCCCATTGGATGACCAATATAAATTTAATAGTACTAACACAGTTGATGAATTGCAATATTTAGAGTAGAAAAAACATTTTACAGTTAATCAACTTCATTGTGACCAATTTATATATTTTACATTGGCAAAATTTCTTTTAACACAATGCACATAAGCAAAATAAGTGTATAAAAGTCTGGAATTATGTTTAACATTGATGATTGCCACTGTATATATACATTGATTGTTATCATTTGGCCAAGTGAAAAAAACCCAACCTGACAGGTCAAATTTCAGCTACTTTGTCCAGTTTTTCCTGCTACAATCACGTCTCAACCGTTCCTTATTATTGCCAAAGAAAATAAAATGATAATGCAAAGATGAGTGTTAATCAAGCAGTCAAAATACAGACAGATTTTTCTTTTCTTTTGAGTTGCTGCTGCTGCTACGATGTCTGTGCAAACCGTTCAACTTTGCACGCAAGTTAACGGTCGACAAAGTCTCATATGATGATAATGATGATGATAGTGATTCATGAAATGTTAGGAAAATATACCATGTTTAAAACTATATTAGTAGTATGGATGCAAAACCCTGGAATGAGGAAAGTAGGGCAGTTAGAAGCAGAGAGATTTCATCCAACAAAACAGTTCAGGGTGTACGTTTGCAAACATACGTTTCAATATTCACATTTTTTTTTCAACTTTTCAAAACAAAATATATCTTCTCTTTCGTTAGAATTTTTTTTAAACATGAATTGCATATAACATTTTTTTAAATTCTTTTTATATATATATATATATATATATGTTTTTGTATCTCTAGCACCCTTGTCTTCAGCTAAGGGTTTGCAGAAAAGACAGTCATGCAAAGTTGTCATGCTGGTAAACAAAGTTACAAAAATGCATCATCTTTTTTCCCTCTTTTGTTGGTCTCAGGGTCCATCCATTCTTAGATGCACAAGTATGTCTTTTCTCAGTCTCTCCATCAGTGCATACGGGCCTGTCCGCCACGTTTTGTCATTTTTTTCTTTCATTTCTTTCCACAGGACACTTTGTTTTTTCATGGCAGATTTTCACATTTTTCATCTCACTTTCCACCCCCCGTCCTCCGCTTTCCTCTCATTCCATCTTGGACCAGCTTCTGAAGCCATACTTAGATTTGTTTTATCAAAATATAGATTTGTGCTCTCTCGTTTTTGTTTTTTTCTCTTTTTTTTTGTACACTTGCTTTTTTATACTTGGTCCGCTTCTGTTATCTCCATGGCTCCTCCTTCCGGGCCGTTCCTCGTGGTGACATGGCCTCACCGGTTGAAGCGGGCCTCCTGGCAGCGAGAGGAACCGCAGAGAGGTTTCGGGCAGTATTCAACTGGGGATTTGTGCCTTGCTGGCAGTGTAGGCCTTTGTGTGAGTTGGGGGTTTACTAATTTGATTGGTCCCTTTCAAATTAATCCTTCACTACTAATGGTCAGTTACATGGGATGGAAAAAGTGTCCTTGGAGTAGGGGACAAGGGAGCGGAGAGAGGGGGGGTGGGGCTGTCCGTTTCCCTTTTTTTTTTGTTGATGATAATTTAAGCAGTCGTCTGTCTGTAGTCTCCTTGAGTCTATTTTCTGCTCCATCCAGAATAGTTCTAATTTTGCTTCAATGTGCTTCACATCAAAGGGGAGCGGATGCGAGTGGCCATTCAACCCCAAGTGGACTAATTTCTGCTAATCTAGATGTCATCACAGAAGGTCATTCAGCAGGATCCCAACCCCCGCCGACTCCGGCTTTAGTACATGAGAGAAAAAGTCTTGTGATGTCAGGGCAGACTAAAGGTCAAACCACTTTGAACGCCGATGCTACAAGGGCTTCGTTTAGTCGTGCTAGCTTTTATACGATCGTGTTTGGTACAAGTGAATGGAAGACAAAGTTTGAGAGGCAAGTGCTAAACTTGAGCCTAATGCGGGTTATTCATTTGAATGTAATACGCCATGAAGGGTAAGACCTATGTCTCTCATGTACTGTCGGGGGGTGGGGGGGGGGGCATATGACTTCTTCACTGGGAAGGATCTCAAGAGGGCCTTGACGTCTAAACTGCATAAATCCCTCACTCTTCTGTCAGGTCAAGTCGTTTCCCAGCCAATGAATGCTACAGTGTCATGAGGGATGCTACATTGTTCATTCAGTCCCTTGTAAAGACGAGTAGGTTTTTTTTCTTTGTTTGTTTCTTCTTTTCTTTAAACACGTTGATGGTACAGAACAGGTGACGTTTCTTTCCGGAGTGATGTCATCTGGAATGTGTCATCAGGAGTTCTTTTTTTTTGTTTTTTTACTCCCAAAGTGTGTCAGTGCAATGCTCAGTCAATCGGCCCAAAACAGGTGAGGGAAAAGAAAAAAACAAGGTCTGTCAGACAGATGTCAAAAAAATGTGGTCGTCAGAGTTCCGAGAGGCTACTTTGGTAACGACGTGAGCAGGAGCAGACCGTGTGAATTTTTTCAGAATTCATGATTAAACGTGTGGCCTCTCTCCCTGGCTTTTTCTCTCTGGTCAACCTCCTTTAAAACGTCCATCCACGTCACGCTCGCCGCCTATGTGGCTCCTGCCGCAAATTTGTGTTAACCGCTTAATGACTCCTCCTTACACAGAGAAGGCCAATGCTAGAAACTTAACACTGTGAAGACAAGAACAGAAAGTCATGAATAATCACACTCAGCTAACAATCAAACAAGCATTACAACGTTCAAACATTTTCAGGTTGGCTTATACCAGTGTTGAACTATTATAAACCAACCAAGCATATAAATTAAACACTTTTTTGTCTTATTTTTTGCCAATTACAACCGTCACTTTTATTTTCTTTTGGCATTTTAATCAAGTAGGGAAATGATTAGCATTACCTGTGTATACTGCCGTTTAACTGTGAGAATAAAATGCAAGAATTTGCAGCAAAATATAATATTTTGGGAAAAATGAAACATTTTTTTCTCCATTCAGCTAAACAAAAGGCTAAAATCATCTTAGAATACAAACCTCATTGAATTATTTGTGTGAGTGTGGTATGTAAACATGTTTTTTTGACAGATGGACACATAAAACAGATTAAAAGGATCAATTGTCAAAAAAATGAAGGTCACCAATTGCCACAACAGAAAAGAGGGCGATAACTATTGCAGTCATTTGTCACATTCAGCTTCTGTTTGTTCTCATAGGCATGCTTTGTTAACAGAGGGGGTAAATACTTCTGAAATATTAATGCAAAACATACAATTGATCATGTTACAACTCATTCTTTTCCCATAAACCTATTTAAAATGTTGTTATACAATCCCCTTCTTCTCTTGGCTTCAACATCTTCTCCCAATGTCTTCTTCGAGGAAAAATCAGCTTGCAAAACAATACATTAGAAAGTAGTACAGAAATACAAGCCATTTTCCTAGAACTCATTAATTGATTTTAGTTGGACTATATTACACTGTGCTTACGTTGTTAAAGAAAAAAATCAATACGGAAATATTTCACTGTGTAGAAGTATTAAATATTTCTTTAGGGTATACTTTTAAAGTACATTTCCACTATTAACATTAATGGAATACCTCTGAGAATGCAAGAAGTTACAAATGTGCATCTATTATAATTTACATGACTTTAATGTTTCACGTGTGCAATAACAGATATTTACAATACATGTTGAACACTAATAGTTTGTGAAGCATCACTTTAAAAGTACAGGAATATAGCTAGTTAAATCTAGCTAATTAAAATAAACCCCTAAAATAAAATCAGAGCCTCCAGGGGCCTCATAGAGGCACTTACTGTCTATTTTGTCTCCATATTTGATCATATCTCCTTCTTAATTCAAGACAATGCAAATTTAAAGTGTCTATAAAACAAACAGAAACCCAGTACAAACACCGTGAATGACACTGACACTTGACTGTAACACAAACATTCCAACTCCAGAAAATAAAAAAGAACAACATTGTCACATCCACATTGTGGAAAAAAAGGAGTGTTTGTGTGCTAGAATGTTTAGAGGCTTTTATCCACTGAGTGCAAGCGAGTATTATGTACTGGGCTAACAAGGGCATTGAAGCATGGACCCATAGTGCCCATTAGTAGAGTACATTTTTTGTTTTTGTTGTGTTTTTATGTTTTCTGCAACTTCAATCAAATTGCAAACTTATTTTCCCAGAATTGCCTTCCTTTTAGTGTGCGATACATCAAGTCGTGGATCATGCTTGAATTGCATAAAGCACCTAAATTGTTTGTTTTTTGTTATGTTTTTTTTTAATTCACAATGGTTGGGGGTAAAAAACCTGTACATGAAGTATGCACAATCCTTCAATAATCAGACAAAGTCAGGCATGCATTACTTTTAATATTTTATACATGTTCAACTTCTATTTTGGAAGCTTTGTTATTGTTTTCTTTTTTTAAATTGATGGAAATAAGCAATTGTGTCCCTCTAAAAGGAAGATGTGTCTATAATTTAAGGTGGAAAATTAAAATGTTTGACAAATATTTAACATTTACAACATTAGGAAGTGACTTTTAGTTAGAGATAATGAGATAATCATTTTTTTGGTACTTTGTACACTGATTTATAATTGTGTGCGTTTTTTAAAGTGAGGGAAAATAGACATTTACAAAAGAAATATTGCATATGTATAGGAATCAGTGATTTAACAGTAAGTAATACCAAATGAATAAATACTTTTATCAAAAATATGATTAACAATGAATCATTCATTTATTGCACTTTTCCCAAGAGATTTTGGATATTTAGATATTAATATTATATTTCATTTGGAAAGCTGACTTATATAGTCATAAAAACTAAAGTTGGCAAAGTCCAGTTTATCGCCTTATAACGTATTGTTGCTTTTGTAAAATCTCATTCAAAAAATAACAAGGTGCTGTACAAATATTCATTGTTTTTAGTATACCAGATGAAAAATTATTTTGAGAACTTGTTTCACATTTTTTGTTATCATTAGTTCGGTTATAAGATTCGGAAACAATGTGCCTTATGATGATTAATTCTGTCCTGTTATTTTATTTTAAGATGTCAATGAAAAACAGGTAAAAGTGAATCTTTTTTGAAACTGTAATACAATTCCTTTGCTAAACAATGCGTTTACATTGAATCTATTAATGAAACAGAAGTTACCCTTCTATTTTTAAACCTATTTTCTAACCATGCATCATAAACAGTGAGATTCACAAGACAAGATTTGGTCTACATTCAAGTTCACGTGATCTTATTGCTATCCGTTTTGACAGTGTGCAGCGTCCACGGAGATTTATACGCATCTTTTAACATCCCGTCTTATGCGGCCTTCCCGCTACAAAATGGAGGGGATTGGCGAACGACAACGGCGTAACGGGCCCGGTGCCTCGTAGCTTTCGAAAGGTGGGCTCGTGATGGGGGCTAGCCGTAGAGACGAGCCAGACATCCCCGTTACGTTTGTTAGACTGCGAGATTTCTCATAGCTTGTAGCTATTTTAAGGTTAAAGTTTTACCACCCAAAAAAAATTGAAGAATCGACAGTGGTTTGCACCCAAAATTTTAACGTAAAAAGAAAATGAAAAGCATGTCAGCAAAAAGTCAGTTTAAAATGTCATGAAATTAAAAAGACATACAAAAGGACAGAAAGACACACAAAGACAAGACAGACAAGACAAAACAAGAAAATGCGAGTTATGACATGTCTTTGGTTTTTGTTTTTTGTTAATTTTTTTCTTCCAAAAAGCATAGTTTTAATAGCGTACAGCTTTATAGGCTGGTTGAATAAAGCACCCGTGATACGTGTGCTTTAGACAACACTGAGCCCATACAAATTATTGCATAGGTTTTGACCACCTGAAGTTTCAAGGTACAGTATATTTAATCATTTTTACAGTATTTTAATTCCAGTAACAGTACAACGGAAATTTCATAAAACGCCTTTGATGGGAAAAATGATGGTCATGTCAATTAACAATGACACCAAATGTCAAAGAATTTGTATTTGTTGAGAATTGCTTGATTTTTTGTTTAGAGCAGGCATTTTTAAACCTAATACACGAGAACTACTATTGTAGTTTTTAAATGGAGATTTCACAATTAAAGTAAATACATTTTTTATCCGTCCGTATGTATTGTATAAAAATATGTTTTCTTTATTCGCTTTCAAATCAAGCTTTTGAGTCTAGCAAACTTCACCTGGTCAACATATAAAAAAAAAGAAAAAAGAACTTTGAGCAAAATTCAAAACACATCCTAATCCAGAGAAATCCGAATATGTGGATTATTATTTACAGTGGGACATGACACTTTTTTGTGGATTTACTAGCAACCTTTTCGTATGTGAGTTATCGAATACCAAATAATGTGTCCCTTCCATTTTATAATTATTGTATAGGAAAGCATGGAGATGTGCAGTTCCCAACAATTAATGATCGTGAGTATCCAACCTCACCTTCTCTTAAAAAAATTGCCACACACTCTACCACATTTTCTTAACTTGGGGGATAAAAACAATCAACAACAACTGTAAAACTGAACTAAAGGATGTTTCCACCCAGAAAAAAAGTGATAACAGTTCATTTTTGTCACGCAATATGACAAAAACAACTAGTAAGGCAGCCGCTGACCCTTCGATGATGCTTGACTTGAGCCAACCATACATAAAAGCCTGCTTTTCCTTTTTATGTGTGTGTGCGCTGAACCGCATTAGTCGAATGGTAACTCGGTAAAATATTGATGATGACTTTTCTAGGGCTGAACATTTCTAAATAAAGCTGTTTCGTTTTAGGAACTGCGTGGCACCCAAAAGTAGAGACGAAAGGGTACATAGGGTAGATAATAATAAAAAAAATGCTCTCAGAGTTTTCAATTTAATGCTTCTTTTTTTGTGCATGCGCAGCAGGTAAAAAAAGTTATTTTCACTTTTTAGTGTTGAGTTAAAAGTTTGAGAAGTATTTTTGTGTCTCAACCTAAATAAAATACCCATTTTCTTTATTAGTTTCTTAGTTTAAAGAAATGATTTTACAATATATTTCTTCCTTATTTCCATAAATCTGAAACACTTGTCCAATGTGGTTCAATGAAAATTCAAAAGTGGATGAAATAGATGAAAAATGAGGCTTGTGCTTATTTTCACATATACATACATAAATATTGTTCTTTACCACATGGTTGTGTATTTCCAGTTACCCAGTTTGTATTATGACTTCAATTTGGTTCTTTTGTACATTTTATGTATGTATAATCATATTGTTTAGTGAGCATAAGAATAAAAACAGAAGGTGCTCATTGTGTATCTCAGCCACTGCAGTCTGTAGAAGTCAACTCGTCACCATGGTAACGAGTGCTTTTACAAAACAAATGCCAACGCTTTGGTCCCTTTGCTTTTTTTTTTTTTATCAGGGGAAATAGTCGCGTGTGGCTAATTGATGACAAACGACTCAACCCACAGTCACACTGCACTTTACACTAAGAAAGGGAATGTGTATATATACCTACCTACAGTCAGACTTTAAGATACACTTGCACTGCATTGGCGGCCTGGAGATGGGATGGGAAAATGAGCGTTAATCGCGGAAGGTGAAGCTGATGGAGAAGGAAGCATAGGGAGGAACACAAGAAAGGCAAACACTGCAAATAATCTGACCAGACTCTTAAAGGAAAGAGGAAAAGCAGCGAAATTGAAAGTACATTATGAATAAATACTAGTAAGGATTCAAAGGATTATTCGTAAACGTTAGCGAGGGCCACAAACTGCGTTCTTTGGAACGCGGGATCAATTGGCCGTTAAAGATGCCGCGACTCCTGTTACACTTAATTAAAACGATTGATTTGTTCTTGGCCACATTCGCGATCGTCAGGCGTAATCCAGAGCAGGAAATGGGACCGTTTCATTAGGTACACCTCATCTGCAATTCAATACTGTGCTGATAAAGCGTCTTGCTGGTGACGGTCACAAAGGTCACATTGGACGTTATTATAGGGTTACGGTCGATGGGAAAGTCGTATTGGGAACTTTTAGATTGAAAGGTGTATTATGTAGTCAATCGACTAATGGGATAAAATTACAACCTCAGAACTGAGGACAGTTCCTTTTATTTTAACAAGGTTAATGAAACTTGAGCGCATTATTTTAACATTATTTTAATATAATTGTGCTGATTCATAGATTGAGTGAAGATTAGAATTCCTTATTGATTTTCTTATGATGTATTAGCTTAATTTCTGATAAAAACTACCTAACTCTGGCTCAGAAAAAGTAATATTTGCAGTAAACCATAATGAGGTGATATGAAAATGGAGACAAGTGTTACCACTTTTACAAGAAATACTGTATTTGGTTGGATACTGTTTCAAGGGCTCACTATAAAAACTGACCGTGATTAATATTTTAACGTGAGCTGATACTACAGAGACCAATAAAAACGTGCCTTAAGGAAAACAACAATAAAATCTATCAATAATCAATGAGATATGTAGTATACTGGCTGGCTAGTTGTTAAAAATAGACGGTGAAAAAGAACACATTAGAGTACTGCTCTTTAAAACAGCCTTAAACAGGATTATTCTAGCTTTGTTGGTAAAAAATGAATAAATTCCCCTGCTATATTTGTTTGATGTATTTTTGGAATATGATGTTAAAACTGAAACTGAACACCAGGTCAACTAAATGGTGGTGCACAAAACTTATGAGTTCAACCACACAGTGAAAAGCCACCAAAAATAAAATTATAACTTAGCCCTATAAAAAATATACAGGAAAAAAAACAAAACTATAAAATAAAACACCACACATAAACACAATTTAAAAATCACAAAAAAGCACAGTTAACAACAACACAAAAAGCACAGTTAAAAACAACACGAAAACAACCAAGTGACAAAAACTAAGCGAATAAAAATATTTAATAAAACCACACGAAGAGAATTAACAAGATGGGGGGGAATTGTTGTTGAAGGTCCCCAGTAGCCACGCAAATAACCCTCTAAATTAGCCATGCATATTTTGCATTGAAAGCAAAGGAAGCCAGATGGCCCACAATCAAAATTGAAGGAACATGTAAAGCTTTCCAAAACAACTTGGCAAAGACACCTTAAGCGTTTATCTACGGGGCGGGGGGAAAACATACCTGCAGCACACAAGAATAACTACGAATCCCTCTTTAAAAACAGGATATTTTTTTCCTTTTAACCTTATTTTATATGTACTGACTTGCATCTTTTGGGTGTGTCCTCTTTGTTTTTCTGTGTCATTCCCCATTGTGTTTTAGCATTACTGTCATAAACTGTATGTTTTAATCTGTAAAGATTTATACAGATCTTGAGGCCTGTTTCTAATGGACTAAATTTCTCTTTCTGTATCCTGATTTGCTTTAAAGAGGGATTTATTGGCACATATGTTGTTTTTACAGGAGTATCAACCAAAAGGTATAGTATTGTATTTGACCTATTGCTTACCTTGTTGCTACTTTTTAATTCAACCTGCCAAGTTTTGAAATCTTGGACTGTATGAGCAAAGTCTTTTAGTTACCAAGTGTAGCTTTGAGCTGTATTTCATTGCATTTCTTTCAAGGGAGCAAAGAGTTATGAAGCTTTGGGCTACACTTGGCACTGAAAGCTCAGTCGCACGATCTTGGGAATAGTATTTCCGAAGCACTAAGCTCCAACGACACCGTGTTCGATCTTTTATATGATGATGATGATGACAGGGAGAACCTGATTGATGAAGGTCATAAAGGACAAAGCGGAATTCTCGTATGGAGGGTGTTTAGCTTGTCGTCAGCACAGTGTCGTTTTCAGAAGTACTATCCCTTTGACCTTAATGTCTCCCCTTTACCACAGTGACCTTGGGCCTTGGGGAAATTGCACTTTGGAATAACATGACGAGCTGGGGATGGATAGTTAAATGGACAAAAGTCTTTGGACAGACCTCCTGAATATTTGAAGCAATCAAGAGGTGGACCCTATTTCACATATTTGTAATAGCCTGGTGTCCAATACTTTTGTCTTTGTATAATAATGTGCACTTTTCCTTTTTGCAGTGAATTTGCAGCTTTGTGCACAACTAAATAGTTTTTCAATTTGTTTTCAAAGGGTTGTTTTTGTTTCCCCAAGGGTGAGGCCCGTGGGGCGAAGGAGTTCACACTGCTATACACATTATCAGGGGGAAAAAGGAGTAAGAACCAAAAGTAAGCCACGCACGACAACACCAACACGACACTCAGACGGCGTTGAGACAGTGTGTGTAACGTGTAGGAATGAAAGAGCCCACATACACACGCGTGATATGACACAACCTGAAGAGGAGAAACAACAACAACAACAGAGGCACGTCAGATGGCAACTATGTGAACCGCTTATTCCCGTTTCTTCAAGTGTGTGTTGCCTTTTATTCTACAGTCTTTTGTTCTTTTTTTATTCTATTGCAATTATGAGGGAGGGGGTCAGAAATGAAAAAGGGGATGCATTTTTTTGGCAGTATACTGAGATTTTTGAGATCAATTTATCATCAACTGATGTCAAACAACAGTTGAGTCAAAACACAATGAATAGTAGTAGTACGAAATAGTAGTACGAATGATTGTGAATCTTTAAATCTACTGCTTTTCGTATATCCAAATATTTTTTTACTCACTCATCCATAAAAGAACACAATATTCATTGATGGTGTTTTTAGAATCAAATTCACTGCCAGAGTATTTAAAATATTCAAAAAGTGGGATTTTCATGACCCCCTCTCCCTCCTTCCACTACATCTCGTCACTACTACTGTGTTCATATTTGAAGGTTTCCACCAGGACACACACATGATCACAAAGCTGTGTTATATTGTGTAAAAACAACAAAACAAACACACACAATGAATGTACTGTATTGCTGCAATTCACAAAAAGAGCAAACCGGCTATGCGATTGGGCTGAGGTTCGGTTATATTTGTTTCATATTTCAAGCCAAATAATTTTTGTCTGTCCGCCGTAAACTCAGCTCAAGAGCCTGCACATCTGAGGCCACGGGTTGGGGGCGTCTCATGACGAGGGAAAAGACGGACAAAGCCAGCTAATGTGTGTAAGTGTAATTGCAAGTGTGTATATTTTCTGTGCTGGTCGTTTCTGTGTTGCTGCAGTTGATATACAAAAAATGCAATAGCATGCTACATGATGGAGAGCCAAATGGAATTGAGTGGACACTTGAAGCCAAACCTGTTGCTAGGGCTCTTTTGACTACTGTGATTATTGGATTTGTTTGTCTTAATCTTGCATTGTTACCTCTGGTCTATGGTTTGATCCAGGAAGAGGTGGAGTTTGCATTGAGGTCCTGCTGTAACAGAGACCCTTCCATCTTATACCAATCCTCAGTCAGAGGGGAGTCTGGGCTGGGTGCCAGGGCTGCTGCCTCTAGTTTGTTGTCAACAAGGGGGGTGTTGAAAAGTTTGGAGGGAGTGTGAAGGAGTGTTTGGGTGCAGGTTGGCGGCAGCGGTGGTTTGATTGCGATGAGTGGCCGGCAGGTGGATAGATGGATGGATGGATGGATTGATGGATGGATGAAGGTGTTTGGTTGTCATGAGCACAAAGATAATGCAGTTGATGTCAAAATTAAGAGGGAAGGGGGAGGTTTGGGTGGGGTTGGATGTGGCACAAAAGGAGAATAGGGGATGGAATATGGGGCCATGGAATTATCCCGGGGAAGGGAAATGAGTAGGCAGGTTAAGGTTAGGCAAAATGACAAAATAAGGGGTAAAAAATAAAAAAGTACATAGGGAGGAGTCAGGAGAGAGAGAGAAAAAGAAGTGACGAGAAGATAAATTAATGCATGGTCAACTGTCTGAGTCCAGAAGACAGAGAAAGACTGTTTATGAGCATGGATGGATGCCACGGCACACGCAAACAAACGTATGGACACCGTAGAAAGGTGGAGCAAGTCAAACCAGAAAGGAAGCAATCAAATCGAGAAGACGTACAGAAATGTTGGAGGTCAGACGGAGAATTGAGGAAACCAAGCCGTGATGGCACACAGACAACATGGATGGAAAAGAGGCGCTTATACGCCAGAGCACAGCACAAGAGCTGAGTGTGCATGTGAGCATGTGTTTGGAGTCAAATATCTTCCGCTTAATGTGTGCTCTCCCTTCTAAATGTTTACTCAAGGTGTAAACAACATGTTTGCGTCAGCGTTTTCCGGATGCGTGACGTACCTTTCCGCACATTCCCATCTGTGGCTCGGAATTCCCTGGTGTTAAGCAGGAAGCAGGCGCGGTCCTGCTGGTACCGTTCCCGGGTCGGACCCCGCCCGATAGGGCTCCTCTCGTCGGGGCTGAGCACCTGGTCGATGGTGGGGCAGTCTTCGTTGGCCAGCGCGGCCGAAGCCGCGTCACCGTTCTGTTTGGAATCTGCACAGGAGGTAACCAATGGAGAATTGGAGCCAGAAAATACATGACAGTGAAAAGGCTCAGCATTTATCATTGTGTTACAATAAAGTCTGGAACCCTTTTGCTCTCATACAAAATACTGAAGCTCTCTCATATATTGAACTTGAATACTCTAAACGTTAACATAATTGACACTCTTACAAATGCTTTCATTAAGTACTATACTACTCTATCACACATTATACAAAAAACACCTATGCACTAATGAAATTCTCACATGTGAAAAAAAAACATTTGAGCTTTTATTTTAACAGGTTTTAGAGTAGTTTATTATGGCTTATTTCTCAACAGAAAAGATGGAGCCTATTTGTAATCATGAAAAAAAAAGAATTAGTCAAATATGTCTAAAGCACAGCTTCCTGTGTTAATGGCCAATGAGAATTTTTTGATAAGTAAGGGAAAGCAACGCAGACGGAACGTCATAAAACAGCTGACGGGAGCAATATTTTTTAGCTCCCTGATGACCATCATGATGCATTAAAGGTGCAGCGGCACATGTAAAAAGCAAACCAATAAGTAAATTACCTCCCTTGCTGGTTTTATTGGTGACGCCATGGAGGAAATATGCCAAGTCAGTGCAATTTGAAATGCATTCAGCTCTTTTAATGGATAATTGAGTTCACTCCCTCCTATCTTTATTTAGTGTTTATTCCTAGATTTTCAATTGTTAAACTGTATGACTATCTGCTCATACAAATGTATGACTTTCTGAACATCTGAACAAATTGTACAACAAACTCTTGATAGATATTAAAAAATTAACTGGATGCATGCGACCTTTGCCCAACTATGTGCAGAACTTTCTCTTATATTAGTTCTACTAGAGTAAAAAACAAGCCGCTCACCTCTGTTAATCTCTATAATTTCTTCTTGGGCAAGAGGACAGTCACCCCCGAGGCCCCCGGAGCCCATGACTCCACCTAGAACATTTCCCAAGAGCCTTTGCGGTGAGGCAGTAGCCATGGCCAAGGCATCCGGCTTGCAGTAATTGGGAGACCCCGGTTGAGGTGCTCTGGGAATGTGTTTGTTCTTCTTTTTGGGCAGCTTTTGCTTGGCCATGGCCAGAGAGTAATACATGCCGAAGTTGTTGACGATGACAGGAACGGGCATGGCGATGGTCAGCACGCCGGCCAAGGCACACAGAGCCCCCACCAGCATCCCCGACCACGTCTCTGGGTACATGTCTCCGTATCCCAGAGTGGTCATGGTCACCACGGCCCACCAGAAACCAATGGGGATGTTCTTGAAGTTGGTGTGGGCGTTCGCCGCCGGGTCGTCCGGGTGGGCGCCGATCCTCTCGGCGTAATAGATCATGGTGGCGAAGATGAGGACTCCCAGGGCCAAGAAGATGATGAGCAGGAGGAACTCGTTGGTGCTGGCGCGGAGGGTGTGGCCGAGGACACGAAGACCCACAAAGTGACGGGTCAGCTTGAAGATTCGGAGAA
This sequence comes from Stigmatopora nigra, assembly GCF_051989575.1. NCBI lineage: Eukaryota > Metazoa > Chordata > Actinopteri > Syngnathiformes > Syngnathidae > Stigmatopora > Stigmatopora nigra. Next base: position 8,421,107 of record NC_135525.1, read on the forward strand.
TTCGGACAAATCGTACCACGCGGAGGAATCCCAGGACATCCTTGGCGGCTTTGGATGAAAGACCGCTTAAGCCCACCTCCAGGTAGAAGGGCAGGATGGCCACAAAGTCAATGATGTTCAGGGAGCTTTTGAAGAACTCGACCTTGTCGGGGCAGAAAATGACTCGCAGGAGGACTTCGATGGTGAACCAGATGACGCAGACGCCCTCCACGTACGTCAGCCAGCTGTCGGTTACCACTTCGTAGACGATCTCCTCCCGCGTTACGTTGCCCACCGTCACGTTCTCTGTCTTGTTGAGGATGGTGTTGAAGGCCTCGTGCGTCTCCATGCAGAAAGTGGAGATGGAGATGAGGATGAAAAATAGGGAGCCAAACGCCACATACTGGAGGGACCAAGAGAAGAATGCAGTTAGATGTAAGTGACACTAAAAAAAATACTGCAAATCATAATACATTCATTGAGGGTTCTTTTAGTATTATTATTCTAACATGGTGACTATTACAAATGCCAGCTCATAGTATACCATAGGGCAGTCTCAATTCACTTGATCTTCTTCTCTATATATTATAATAAATTCTAAAGTTGACCAAGATATAAGTCAAATCTCTGGACGACTTTAATGTAATTAAATTTGAGGTGTTGCCTGCGTTACGGTGTCCGGATGGAGTCTGTAAAAAAGTGTGAGACATGGAAAGAGGAGCTCCTAGTCTTATTATTAGTCTTAATTACTCTGATCAGTGTTGAGGGAAAAAAAATTGTACATAGACTACTTTATACACATACATACGCACGTGTTGCCTCTGCTAAAGCTTTTTTTTATGTGCCACTTTGTTTGACTGCATTTTACTGTGTTTTATGAGTACAGTTGAACCTCTGAAAGGATCTCTTCCTTCCTCGCGAATTTCTTTTCCAAGCATTCCAACATTCTCCCATGACTCATGAAGGCAATTTTCTATATCAACAGCAAGTGCACTTTCTATATGTACCTAAGCAATTGTCAATGAATCAATTCCATTGTGTGTGCGGTTACCGCGCAATCTTTTTCCCTGGCGCAGTCCGATCCAGTGGGGCCGCAGTGTGTATTTATAGGCGCAGTATACTTTGTGCTTCATCAAATAAATAATAAAACACCACCCATGCCCAAAGAGCAAAAAAGAGAAAGGTAATTCATAGCTGAGTGGAGCCCATATACGTATAAGGAGCCTGAGTGCATTTAGTATATACTACCGTGTATGCCGCGCTGTATTTTTTGGCTTTGTGCGCTTATGTAACATCCAGAGCAAACTTCCTTAAAAGAGCCATTTGGCTTGTACTTATTGGAAAGGCTATTGACACGTTTATTTTTAGAACGCGTGAGCTAACGTTCAGCCAAAAGAGGAGAGTCGTCGGTCAATGGCCAGCAAACATGGCCTGCAGGTGCATCTGGAAGAGTCCATTAAAGAGGCAGTAAATTGTCGCATTCATGCACACATTAGTTCAAGTACACTACAATTGTCCATTTTTGTATCCCAAAGAATTGCATTTCCTTTTCCTTCTCCATCTCTTTCCTGTACCTCTTTTCTCCTCTGCTATGTCTGACCTATTTTCTCGGATTGCTGCAGTGCTCTCCCCCTCCATCAGCAAACACGCACACACGCAGCTTCTCAATCACCCTCCTCCTACCGCTACCCCCATGCCGGTGTGTCTCGGGGAAGCGGGATAGCACCAGCGGGACCTGCTCATTGCACTTCCTCATTGGCTTGGAATTTCACACACGCAATTGAGGGCAAGCAGAAGGAAAAGAATAAAGTACATATATTACCCTCAAGTCTTCTAGTGTTGTTTTTTCATGACGGCGCGTGTGATGTAAGGTATACTGTACAACCACGCATCGTATTGGCAGAAATAGCACTGATCGTAGGCTTTAAGTGTACTTATAGTGTCATTTTCTGATTGTTTTTGGATGTTTGCAAAAATCAGACTGTGGCAGTGCAAGTGGTTGTCTGTCTCCCTGTGTGCCCTACGATTGACCGGCGACCAATCTAGGGCCAATTTCAGTACATAGACAGTTAAGCAGTACTGAAATGTGAATATTACATCCACAAAAACTATTTTTACGATGCACTCTGACAACACTGCTGTAAATGCTATTAATATACTGAAAAATAAGATAAAGCCTTTTCAAGTATATCCCAAAATAACACAGTTTTCTGCTAATTACAGAGCATCATTTTTTGTACCAAATCCCACCGAATTCTCAGGAGAGAAAGCTCAAAGCACTCACAAAGGAGAAAAAGACCAGCCAAGCTACAGTAGCACACACACAAAAGAATACAGTGGCAAAGCTACAGTAGTGTCGCTTAAGTAGGATACGCAGGTGGAGGCACAGAAGGGGGCGGACAGGTGGGAGGGGGACTAGACGACCATTGCATGAAGGAGAAAGTTGATGGCGACAAAATGAAGTATAAAAATATGAGATGGAGCTTGATGTAAAAAAATGTAGGGCTCTGGAAAAGTGAAATAGGTCAATGTAAATAGAAAATACAATCTCGATTAAAAGGAAAATGACATCTTTGATAGTGCGAAGACTGAAATAGAATCAGAAAGAAATGCTGAGTTGGTTCTTAGGTATTGGAATACCTTTGGAAGAAAATAGATTTGGAAGAGAGAACTGCATTTGATCGCATTTCAAAATAGCAGCATAACATTACATCATTGTGCGCCAATCTACAAGCAGAAAATAAATCGGTGCAAAGTGATCAACATTGATCAAGATTGTAAAAGGTCGGCAATTAGCTATTTGTAAAATGAACAGTTTGTTTTGTTTTCAGTTAAAATGCAAAAGCAATGGAATGGAAACCTTTGACTTAACTCAATCTTTGAGCCATGCTTTTAAAACAAAAAAAAACTTTGCCAGGTGGGCACAGGTGTTTGTGGTGACCAACACAAGTCATCTCCTGGAGAAAAGTCAGAACGCAAGCCAGACAAACGACATTTGAGCCGTTGCCAGGCACGTGCACGAGCCCTAGTGCCGCATCGAAGGGTCGGCGTCAAAAGAAAGAGTTGGAGGACGACGATAAAAGGAGGATTTCCGATCCCTCATAATTATTTATCCCCTTTTCCCGCGTGCACCCCTGCATCACAAGCTTGTGCGCATGGCACTGTGAGTATGCCATCCTAGGTGAGACCTATAATGCTCTCCATTCCCCACACTGAAGCCCAAACAAGTGAGACACCTGCAGCCACAATGACCTTCAAGGCCCGATAGAGTTCCGCTCTCCCGCTTCACTCTCAAATTAGATTCCTAGAGATCATCAACATAAATTCAAAAGGTTGAGAGTCAGATAGAAAAAGAGAGAGACAGAAGTTGATGGAGCGTTGATTGTGTTTGGACGACCACAGTGAAAGATTGGAGAGGGAAGCGACAATGGCGTTCTTCTCACCAATGCCAATGCGAGAGAGGACGGACGGCCACAATGAGCGGAGAGGACAACAAAAGAGGGGTAAATGGAGGGTGGCGATATATCCACATTGAGATGGTCACCGCTGATTTGTGCCACGCACCATGCTCTTCTTAACGGGACCCTAGTGGTGCTGTGTTTACTGCGGCACCATCCAGAAGAGCTTTATCATTACAGTATTACACTCAGCACCCCCCCAACCCCTGCCTGGCTCTCGGTCGCCATGGCAACCACTGCGTTAGCCTCTGCTTTCAGACACCAAGGACAGGACGGAGCCAAATAGTGTTTCAATGCGGCTGCAATGACGAACTGGTTTGCATGCACAGAAGCCAAATTAGGAATGAGGGTGTCAAAAAGGGGAATGACCTTGATACGGTTCAAATGACTCTAATAATATCGACTAGACAGGGATTAGGTTAAAGATTAGTTCGTTTGTTTTTTCTCGTCGGGTGGAAGGACAACTTTACACCAAATGTTTGTTTTTTTCTTCCCTAAATCTAATTGGCATTGGGTGACGGTACTAGAAGTCAATTTTATTGGATTTCTATTGCATTTATTGACTATTTTTATTTAGATTTTTTTTTATAATGAGGAAAAACTGGTATTAGCTGGCTCAGTGATTGGCTGGCAACCAGTACAGGGTGTACCCCACCTCCTGTTCATATTTAGCTGGGATCAGCTCCAGCAAGCCTGCGACTCAGATGAGGACAAAGCAGAGTTGAAAAAATGAAAGAATGGATAAAAGAATGGCAGAAATGTTATTTTATTTTAGCGCAAACTGTAAAATGGACAGACATCCTTTAACTTTAGGTCAGGTCTTGCAACATTTTTGAATTTTATGTAGAGTAGCTCCGACTCCTCAAGATGGTGGGCGTTAATATCACGCGTCAAGTCAGCAGAAATCAAATTGCATCGACAAAAACGATGCAGGAAAAATGAACATTTAAATGCTGTGTGACTGAGAATGCTGGCTCGTAGGACGCGGCATAATCTAAACCAGGATGGGATCATTCCTCGATTATTATGTCGATCATTGATGGCATCCATCAAAGTTGCCACTCTTTACCCATCAGAAGTTTAACCTTGGAATAAAGATCACAAAACAAAAGAGTTAAGGGTCCAAAACAAACAAGACAGGTTCCTTAAGGACATAGTGTGCAGAGTGGACAAGTGAGCGTTCAAGCTAAGAAAAGTACACTGAAATCACATTTTAAATTATGAATGACATCAGTGACTTTTGTGCCAGTATGAACAGGTAAAATGTGGGCAGGTTCAATTTAATTATGCCCCACAAGAGACTGCAGGGAAGACTTTGGAGGTCTGACCATTGACGGTGATAAATGTCTAATCCATTTAAACCTTGAGAGCTACTAGTGAATAATCGCAGCTAAACCCCCCAGTCCAAATGGATCAAACCTCCATCACTGTCATCAACCGATAAATTAACTATAACCAGCCAGTAGATTTTACATTTTTTAAAATGCTGCATTGAGCCAAGCAATAATTTACGAATTCAACTGAAATTAAACTGCTCTTAGTATGTTAGAAGGACATTCTTGATAGACTAGTATTTCCCCTTTGGCTCACTTTACCAATATGTTTGAACAATAGCTCAAAGTTTCTAAAATTAGAAGTAAAGAAAAACTAAAGAACTATTTTGCATGTCCACCACTAATATTTGCAAATATTTGATCTGCCTAAAATAATTTGTGAAATGATGGGAATATTTTCACACATAAGTCATACTGGAGTATATAAGTCGCATCCTTGACCAAAAAAAATGTTAAAAAACTGCAATTTATAGCCCAAAAAATCTTGTATTCCCAGATTTGATGTCTCAAGACAAAAACAATTGTTGCATAGAAATCACAACAATACAGACTTCAGTTTGAGAAATTCCCTGAATGACTCAACTCCTTGACACGTTACGGCTGAATCGTCTCCCTCATCCCCCCCACGCACACGCGCACGCACCAGTCAGCGTGTAACGTCACAGTCTTATCAGCGCTGCAGTGTTCACAAGCCCCCTCCATTGCATTTGCACTGCAGTCCTGTCAAACATTAGCGAGGACAAACAAATAGTAAGAGTGAGCTGCATGTGTGCTTTCCCTCTCTCATCTGCTTTGTATTCCGAACATATTACTGCAGCATATTATGTGCACTTGTCCTTGCGACGCAGCCCCCCCCCTCTCTCTTTCAGCCAATCCCTCTTTTTTTCTTTTTTAGCTCCATCTCTCACTCACTCTGCACCCTTCATCGTGTCCGACACACACCAGGAGAGTTTGGTTACGACATCTATATATGCCTTTTTTTGTCTTGCATCTGTCTGATAGGCCATCTAAACACGTGCAATGTAACTGCAGAACCTTAAAGTATTACATACCATGTAAATGCCTTTGACATTAACACTAATATGCTTGGCTATTAACTCATTGGCTCTAATTGACGGAGATGGACGTCGTTCCGTTGTGCGTCTAAAAGTCGCACTGGAGTATAAGTCGCATTTTTGGGAGGGCATTTTTTTGTTTCATTAGAAACTATGAACAGACATAGGTTAAACTAATGATAATAAAAATGGAGAGCAGGGCTGTAGCATGACTTTTTTTAGGCTGTCTGTGGTATTGAACTTGAAATGAACTTTCCAGAGTTAAACATTTAAATTTAAGGCACTGTTTTGTTGTCAATTATATAATTTTGGGCAACAGTGAAAAAAGACCTGTGGTCAATCTCAAATTATTAACATTGCAACTCATAGGGTATCACATTTTTAAGTCAACATAGCAATGCAATTGGTGTGCCAAGATGATGTTGAAGTTCTAAATTTGGAAAGATGCCAATCGTTTAATAGTGGTGAGAAGATTAAGCAAAGTAAGTACAGATATCTATTTGTAAATGTAGGTAATAAAATAACAAAAATGACACATGTACAGAGACTTGAAAAATCTACTCATTTGTACACATTGGGGTGCTGAATAGTCAATAGTGTCCGTGTACCGCTGCCACCGGTTGGACAGGAGGCAAAATATAGAGAAAAGCAGATGGCTGCACAGGAACCAACCAACTGACGCAATAATTTGTCCAATCACGGTTGTTATGCTTGAATCACAACATCTTTACATTTCTTTGCTTCTTGTCCTGGTAGAAAATTGCTCAATTATACGCTCTGGATGTTAAATTTAGAGATAATGCGTATTGTTAAGCCAAAATTCTGAATGAGAAAAATGTGTAGTGAAGGAGTAATGAATAATAAGTTCATCACCAGAATGTGTGGTTTGTGGTGTTAATACTGGCTAATTGTGGTAAATGAGCAGAAAGAGAATCCTGATTAGGGCAGGAGGCTGAAAAGAAATTGGACTTAGTAAAGCTGCGCGCAGGAAAGCGTGCGTGAGGGCACTCCTCAAGGGTTCCACAAGGGAGGCGTGTCCAATCCGCTGATTTATTTGCATGCCGTAAACAGCAGCCCTTAGCCCGAATGCTTTATGGCTTGCTCTTCTCATATCGGATGGGCCAATGTGGAAAGGTGAATGTACGCAGAAGGATGGATGACCCCTCAGGTGTTTCAAAGGGTCAGCATTCATATGCATTTTGTAATGAAAGTGGATAAATGTGTGTTTGCCCTTAAAATTGACCACCCAAAAATGAGACTTTTTGCTTTTCATGGTATATTCTTTGGGCTGGTGCAATTTATAATCCAAAAATAGCGTCAATTTCTAATTGAACTGTTTCTAAACAGAAAACAAGCTGAATAGAATTGTTTTAAATAAGAATTTTGAAAAAAAACACTCTTCAAGATGACAATAACATCAAATAGAGTTCCTCCTGTGACTCAGTAAGATGAGCTAATATTATTCATTTCTGCAAGGGCTCACTCGCAGGTTTAGGTCCCAAGAACATGGCCCTAATTGACTGGTAGCAGAAGGCTGAGTCAGCACTTAAGCAGTGAGGCTAAATTGATCTCAGTGCAGAGGAGGAGGAAAGAAAGTACATAAAGATGACACGAGCAGAATTTTGAGAGATAGGGAGACATGCATTTTCTGTCTGAAAACTTTATGTTACATGAGCATTGTTTTTTTTTTACTAGCTGCAAGAACACAATAGCTCCCTCTTTGAAAGCCATGTCAAGACGTGATTGGTTGCACGTTTCCTTGTGTAAAGCGATTGGCTGGCCACTGATTCAGGTTGTCCCCCACCTGGTGCACTTAGTAAAATGGGTTAGGCTGCACTCTTGATTCTGAATCTGTGCATTTCTTCCAAGGTAAAATAAAAGAGTGCTTTTGCCTGCCGAGACAGAAGCATGGACTTCCTTCCAAGAGGCCCACAGGGACTGGAGCACGTGCGGGGGTGGGAAGGAGGCCACTCAACAGGTACGTACTGCACAGCTGGGAAGCTCCAATACAAGCAAAGTACCCTGTGTTTAATCCCGCAATGCTTGAGCGCACTTCCACGTTATTGCAGGGACAATGTTTGCACTCTGAGAAGAAGAATTATGCTTTTTAGGTTCAGAAGTGATGTTTACCTGCACTGCAGTGGGAACATTTGCAGATTCACAAAGCAATAAAATTCACATCCTATTAATATCATCCAAAGATAACATTCAGTATATAAAACGTTAAGAAAATAGACTTTGTTGTTTTATACATATTTGAACTAGTTAAAAAAATACTAGCAAAAGATACTATTGCTGTGTTACATTTGTATTGGTTGAATAATGCAAAATGATTGTATTTCTGATGACTGGACTAATCAAAAACTTAATAACTGGAGCCTTAGATTACAGTGTAAAATCATAAGTGGTTGTAACTTGCATATGAAATGATTCATGATCATTTTGAGTACTTAAAATGACTGGTAGTCCAAAAAAATATGGTATTTTCTATAAAAATATTTTTTAAACGTAGACTATTCAATCTCTGAACAACTCAAATTGAGAAAATAAACATATTTTTTAAAAATCTACATCTTGGTTCTAGTTATGATCGCTTTTACATTATATACCTTGCATTTCCATCCCGTTTACAGCAAAGGAAATATTTAAAAGTATTTTCCAGTCACAGCTGGACATATTTAAACTGTCTCCCCTTAAGCTCTGCTGACAAAATCCTCTCCAAGGTGATCTTGCATTTCCCTTGTCTAGCTGTTCACCTGCCAATGCATCTTTTTTTTCCGTTTTCTGTCCACCGCAGTGGTTTTCTATCAAGGGACATCAGGTCCGAGCGGAGGAGGACGGGGGTCGAATTTTGTGTTTGTGGCAGCAATGCTCCAACACAACACAAATAAGGACAATCTGTGTGCCCTTCAGGGTACCAAGAGTGGCACCCCACAAGTAAGTGTAGTGGGACTGCAGTTAAGCATTTATTAGCTGACAGCTGAAATGAGCTCAGTGCAGTTGAGTCATCATTAATCTCTCATGTTTGGGTGCTCTTTTGAGCTACTAAGGTCAAATGAAACATTGTATGGATTGTTATGATCGTGTGGTGGAACATTTTTATCTTGACCTCTAAAGAGAAGATGACAGCATTGAGTGATCAGGTTTCAATGCCACCGACATTGATAGACGTCCAATTTGGGAGGTTGGAAAGATGGCTGCAATGATTTATTGCTCTTCATCTTTAAATTTGATAACCTTTGGTCATTTATTAATTTGATTATTAAACTTTTTTATTATAGGGGGGAGCAAATACTGCTGCATTTTAATTTTTGGTGAAGGAAACTGTAGTTAGTACTTTGTTTGAAAAGTTGATAACCTTTTAGTTATGTTTGGGAAGAAATACTGCATGTGCAGTTTAAAACAGTCTTGTTTCACAAGTATTATTCACCTGTAAAAGAAGATATTGATTGTAATATCAATTTAAATTGAAGATCGGCTGGTTTTGGGTTTTAATAAATCAGGGATTGGCTAGAAAATCGTGATATGTGCACTCTTATCACTGTATATAAACTAACTGGCATGAATTGCAAATAAAAAGCAACAAAGAGTCACTAAACAAAATGAAACAAAGATAATCAATGAAATATCAATTGATAAATTGACTTGCAGGATTGCCGAATCATATGGGGGTGATATATATTTGAATATGCAAAGACAAGCCACCCTTCCACCCAATCGCATTTCTGACATCCTCCATTGTACCCCCTTCTACTTTCATTCCATTTTCCCAGCGTCTTTCTCCGCTCTCTCACCCCTTCTCCATTTCCCTCTCACTCTGCCTACCCCCCTTTCCCCCCATCCTCCCCGCCTCCCACCAGCAGCACCCGCTGCACCTCTTTTCTCTTTCTCCAGTGCTCCCCCCTCCTCTCTCCAGCGTCTACTGCAGCAGAAAAGCCAGCATAGATACCATGCGTGTGTGCGCGGCGCTATGGTAAGAAGGCGACAAAACATAGAATAGAATAAAGGAGGAGGGTCTCAAACAAAGAGATTCATTTGTTTGATTCGTTACCCCTTAAATCATTAAACCGCCATCCCTCCTCCGGTTTCCCTTTATTTCTTCTCATCAGTCCCCTTTCGTGTCTCCAACATCTCCCACTACATCCCCCATTGCCTCTCCTCACGTCATCTGCATATCTCCGGACCAAAAAGGTTCCGTCATTTCAGAAAAAGAACAGCCACCCCCCCCCCCCCCCCCCCCAAAAAAAAACGAATGATCTGGGTCACTTCGCCGTTTGGCGCTGGCAGATCGGAACCTGAAGACACTAAATGTACAAATGGTGCTCAGCGAATACACCTGCAATGCACTCTGCATAACCCCCCCTGCTTCTCCTCCCTCCACCATCACCACAACTTTAATCAATATGCATAGCCAAGCTACACATTTGATATTTTGCTTCGATATCTCACAACAATGCAAATCCTGCAATACAAGAAAGCCTAATATAAAAAAAATGATACATTTCCTTATAGTATCTTGATCTCTGAATCCAATGTTTACCAAAGTTGAGCTCCTTAACTCATTGCCTGCCATTGACAACAACAAAACTGGCTATGATTGGCCGTCTTGCATAAAACCAATGATTGCTGCCAACCCTCCCAGTCAAAATTGATTGAACGCTTCATCCATGGCAGCCGAGGAGTTAAAGACCATACAAACTTGGAGAGGGGCAGAATATTTGCATTAACGGCCCATTTCCAAATCACAAATGCCCTCTTAACCTAGCTAATCTGTGTTTTTAATTTTTATCCACAATTTTAGATTTAGGTTCCCTGCACTGTGAAATGATCGCGTTCACATAGCGCCTATGGGGTGGAATTATACTGCACCAGTCAGTCTTGCTTCATCAACAATCTCCCAAAAGGCCACATTCCTTTAGCGTTCTTACCCGCGCAAGTCGTGTGTTGCGCGTAAAAGTCACGGAGCCAGCGCGTAACGCTCCTGTAGCGTTCAAATGGGACGGGGATGTCAAAAACAAGTGGAGCATCACCAAGGGCAAACGCGGAGGAAGATGAGGAGCTTTTTTTGCTGCATTAACTCGGCTAAATCTCTGAAAAATCAACGACGGCAGTGAAAACTGCCATTCGGAAGTGAACACAGCGTGCAGACTTTTGATGCATTCCAAACGGACTCTTCCTATCTGCATCAATTATTCAACATCACAGTCTATATGGTGAAATGCAACATAATCCAGTCTCTATGGAAAGAGAGGGTGCTGCTGATGCGGGTTTTTAGTGTAAAAGGCTAACTTTTAGAAAAGTTAGGAGACGGTGGGTCAACTCACCCGGGCGTATTTGGACGAATAGGGGTCCTCGAAGAGAGCCCATATTTTGGGCTGCCAGTTTTTCCACCAGCCCGCCCTCCTGGCATCCTCTTGCAGACAGAGTCTCTTCAGGTCCCCGTCGGCGCCCCCCAGGGCCGGGTCGTCGTCGGGCGCGTCCGGCTCGGGCGTCTCGAAGCTGTCCAGCGCCTCCTCGGCGTCCCGATGCTGGCGGTAGTTCATCCAGCAGCACGCCTCCACGTCCGTCTCGTCGATGCCCCAAAAGGCGAGCTCCTCCTCGAACAGGGGGCCGCACACATCGTTGGGACAGTGCAGCTTCCCCGTGCGGTAGTAGTTGAGGATGAAGGAGAAGACGGACGGGTGGCGGTCGAAGAAGAACTCGTCCAATTTGGGGTCGTAGTCGAAGTTGCTGAAGGCATCCGGCTCGGTAAGCCAAGACAGGCGGGTACCGGGCAAGGTCTTCAGGGTGCTCCGGTACGTCTCATGGCGCACCCCGCCGCAGTTTATCACGATTTTCTCGCTTTCCGACGGACAAGTCATGTCTGCGCTGTAACATGCTTTGTTGGACGACTTGTTCCCACCCTTGCGCCCTTTGAAAGAGGATACACACACCGAACTGAGCATAGAGGACCGGAGGGGGAGGAGGGAGGAGGAGGAGGAGGAGGGAGAAGATGAGAGCAACCGGAGGGAGGTGGGAGGAGGAGTCTGCGGGAAGAGAGAGAGGGGAGGGGGCGAAAAAAAAAGGGAAGCGTTTTAGCACAATGTGGATTCTCGACCATGTAAAGTCGCACGTTAGGATGCAAAAGGTCACCAAATAACCTTGTCGTCTGCAGACGGCAACCTGTCATTTACCTCTGCTTCTCGAGGACCACATTTGGTTTGTGCAAACAGGCAGAAAGTTGCATACGAAAATGAGCAAAATGGTTCATAAGCGGTCATAAAATAACATAGGAGACCACTTTTGGGGGGTCAATTCTGATTGGAACTAAAAATAGCACGCTGATACCAAAAGTGGACTTAGATTTGTTCTATTACCTCAAGGTTTAAATAAATTACAATCTATGGTAGCAAAATTCTTTGCAAAAACAGGACAGTGTAAAATCATAGCTTTTTCTTTCATGTTGTGTTGTATGTCAATATTCTTTACAGCAAGCACATCTGTTGTGTGCAATAGTTTTCATATTTCTCCAAGTAATTGGAAAAACTGTGATTGGTTTTGTATTTGAATAGATTGGACTCCCATCACAGTCCAGCAAATGCTTTAAACCATAATCCATTCAATTCATAAAACTCTAGATATCGCTGTCCAATTCCTTTCCCCAAGAGGCCAGATTAAACAACTCTGCGAACCATATAGGGCCCCAAAGCCGTACTTTTCCCACCCCCACCTCCCGCATTGTTAATGATGAAATCGCTTAATTGCCCAGCACTGTTATGTCTCCCCCCTTTTCCCCTCACTCATCCCGCAATCTTTAAATTGATCCGACGGATGCTCAAGTCGGTGCTCATTTAAATCCTCTCCCTAATTAGGCCACTGCGAGATGTGTGCGCCAAACCACCCCAACCCCCACCCAGCCCGGACACATGAGCGTGAGGAAGGAATGGAAAAGTGGGGGGTTGGTGGGGAGCTCCTGCTTCTCAACGCATTTCTGACGTAAGGTGCCGCAGCACCTCGTCCGTATGTGAGTGTGTGTTAATTGCCTCCCCGGAGTGTGGCGTGCCCGTGCTTATGTTGCACGGGCGCTTTGGATTCATCCCGTGCACAATTACGTATGTCACTTTCTGCCACGCAATAAAGTGCTTGGGGCATAAATCTCAGAGTTTAATAAACAAATGGATGGGGCATTCTTAAAGGATGACATGGAATGTTGCATGATGTGCTATAGTGCATTTTCTTCATTAGAAATGGAGGTACAATGAAAAAAGGTGAATGAAATGGACACACACACACACACACACACACACACACTTCCAGGAGGTCAAAAGCCTTTGCCTGAAAGCACCTCGCCATTCACCGGAGAAAATATGTGTACATTCATGTGGTTAACCCCTATCTCTATTAAAAATAAATAAATAAAAGTCCCACACACGCCTCCTTTCTAAACACCCCCTCCCACTTACTACTCTCTCTCCTTCACTTTTCCTGGCTTGTTCGGTCTCATGTTCCGCATAAAGGAATCACCTTAAAGAAATGAGAAGCAAGACTAGTTCTGATACCCACCAGCACTCACCCTCCCCCCACCCTCACCCCATCCCCTATCTTTTTCTTCCCCCACTTTTGGGATAACTTTCTTCTTCAGTCTTGTCGGACACTGCAGCAATGCTGTACTTATTTCTGCGTAAGAGGAACAACTTCTCTTGAAAGTTGAGTTAATGTTGGATGCTTTACTTTTCCGTGCCTGGGAACGAGCCTAAAACCAGGTAGGTTTAGATTTGTGCTGCATGTCCACATTTCAACTGGAATTTTAACCAAAAAGAAAAGTCACACTGTTTAAAGTATTTATGTAGTTTGTCCCATTAGGAAAGGCTGGTTTTCAGCACCATGGATAGTTCCACTGCAGCTTTTACTGCGCTTTCTAACAAACGATTAGCTTGGTAACTGTATGTTGTTCTAGTAACTAAACTACTGAATATTTTATACACATCAGCCACAAATCTGCAAGAATAGTTAAGTGTCTGTTGTTCCCCTTCTCGGTGTCATGTGTGGTCAGTATATCGATCGCTACACGTGTGGGAGGTTTAATTTTGAGTTGAGAGTGCATCCGGTTGGTGGTGTTGGTGAAGTGCGGATTTGTCTGCTTTTTTAAGGTGGCAGTTTAAGCTGGCAAGGGAACCGCGGCACTTCAATGCAGAGGGAACAAAGCGAGCAAAGGAGGGAGGACAGGTATGAGCGGGCAATGGAGGAAGGGCAAAAAGCATAGGTGGGGAAAGAAGGCAGAGGGGCTCAAACTGGAATGAGTGTGTGTTACTGGGGGGTCTTTGTGTGTTTTTCTCCTGCAGTATTTCCAACCTTGGGTGTTCACCTGGCTCAACACACCGAGAAACTCACCGTAGCGAGGGTAAAAACCTGCCAGCAAAGGCCCTAATAGACAGAAGCCCAAACACTGCGGCGAGAATAGAGGAACGGGTTGGTGCATAAGGGGGGGCATGGGATTATGGGATGCATCGACTGCAAGGGGAGGGGAGCAGAAAGAGAGAGAATTTCGGAGGAGTGCTGAGTATGCGGAACCAACCAGGCTGTTGGCAGGAAAAGGAAAAACCTATCCCAATCACAGAGGGAGGGGGTGGGGAGCCAGATAGATGAGAAGGAGAAAAGGACATTGGGGTGTACAGTGAAAAAAGGGTCCATCTATTATAAGACGGAAGGAAAACAAGGAGGTACACATGGTACCCTAAGGGAGGCTGTCTATGCAGGGAAAAATGACATGCATGAATTCACGTGTGTGATGTTTGCACGCCCCCCACACCCTCCCTCCAAGCCATCGCTGCCACCAGCTCCCTCATCAAAAGATGTAACCACAAGGCGTCATGCTGTTCCAACGAGATCACTTGCCTCCCTCCCTCCTTCACGCCATCGTCACACTCAGTGCACAGGAGACCTCTACAGAAGAAACTGGGGTACTACAACAACCAAGCACTGCGGTTCTATTCACATCTCTTTAACTCATTCATCGCCAGGGACGTCCAATCATTTGAAATGGGAAGGCTGGCAGTGATCATCTGCATCAAACAGGTTTGGACGTCTATGACCATCATTGGTTGACAAATCGGGAACTGAAGTGTTACTTTTGAATCATAATGAAACGTTTTTTTCAGCAGGAGTCGTGTAAGAAAGATGGCACTGGTCATCATAGCAAAACTGGCCTGTGGCCAAATCCCACAACATAAATGAAATAGGCAATCAATTAACAAGTAGGAAGGAAATGGTCCGCGCCTCTACTCCAGTTAGCGTGGCGCTCCCCCAGGGGGCAACCAGACCAAACACATCACTAACACCTGCATACGGGGGGCTTGATCAGACCGATTGCTTTAAATGAGTGGTAATGTTAATATTATATTAATTTTTAATAGCATTTTTCTGATACCCATACTTTCCTTGCCTTATTTTTTGACTTGTTAGCTGTTTGGCAAATAATGATCCACATTTCAACTAATTAATTGTTTTTTGTCTTCTAACGGTGGACAGTTACGGGTATACAATTATAGAAGTTGTTGCCAGACTTAAAGATAAAAGACAATTCCTTCTCGATTTGTATCGTAAACTTGAATCCACGTGATTGAAACTGTCGAAATGAAATTGTGATGAAATGATATTCAATTGTCGAAGGAAGTGACACTATGAAACTGAAACTGTGATTTGCAGAAGTGTGCAAAACATCATGAGTTAAAAGCAATCACATTCTGCTACCATAAAAACTACCCCCGATTAATCAGATAATATATATAATTTTCTTAACCCACAGGTCAGAGGTCACATGGTGGAAAACAATTGAGTTATTGTGGGTTAATCCTTTTATATTGCAGAAATTGTCCCATCTTGTTAGAGTGGAAGTGTGTGCATTTGTTTGTGAGTGTGCATTTGTTTGTGTTTGTGTGCATTTGTTTGTATTTGTGTTTGCTTTTCCACTCTTTTGTCCCTCTTGGCTTCCCTTACTTTTGTACCCAGCTGCACCAGATTGGTGATGAGGCCTTGTGTTCTAATTCATTGTTGGATGGTCAACTTTGTTTACTTCATGGCAAGTTACCACGCCATATTCCATTTGCCTTGTCTCCCCATGTCTTCTTTATCCTTCTGATTTCATTATTTGATTCTAAGTCATTGTTATTTTCTTGATGTTTTATTAAAAGTTTTGTTAGAGCACAGCACCCACATGTTCCTAGACTGCTTCCCTGCATTTGGGCCCAACTATGTTCCATGACTGAGCTGATCGTAACACAACCTGCCACTGAAACAGGGGTGAGTAGACATTTTATTCTTGTATACATTAGTATTGTTTCATAATCCTTTTTTTGATCCAGCTGTTAAACAAACAAGTGTCTGTGTGTATGGCAAATTCAGGGAAGGAGACAAATATAAAATAATGTATTTAACCTAAAGTCATTTTGCAGGTTGCAAGGGAAACATCAATATTGTTATAAAAATAAAAAAAATAGGAGTGTTCTAGCTGTGTATATCATTGGTTGTGAAAAAGTACAAACTGTTTCCTTGGAGTAATTAGTGCAGTGGAGTGAATTAGTGTTGATTGTATAAGACTAAAAGGGCCAAAACACACTTCATTTGGACTGTGAGGCTTCATCACAGAACTAAAGCTTCCGTACCTTTTTTTCCATGATTATTTAATGCGTTTGATGATTTGTCTTCACTATAATCCTCTAATTATCGCTAAACTTTACTTTTGTGTCCATTGTACCTGCACGCCTCTTTCTAAGCCGCAAGTGAGAAATTAGTCATGTGGAAGGTGTCAAAATATGTTTAGAAAGGGATGAAAGGTTAAAGTCAAGGTCAAGGATTTTGAGGTTCTCGAAGATGGGGATAATGGAGCCACAGGGACTATGACAGGAAGGTCCATAGCCGTCATTTAGTCCCAAAAGTCAAAAAATCCACCCTTTTTTCCCCTCTCGTTTTGTATCATTTTCAACTACAGCATCTCTACTGCCAGGTGGCTCTTTTTGGGGGGTGGCGGTGTAGGGTTTCTGGGTTACCCTCAGTCTAAAAATAGCACCAGCTGTAGATTTATAATGCAGAACCAGTGAGTATGTGTGTGTAAGAGAGTGGTAGGGTGGGGAGCAAATGGAGGAGAGAGGAGAGGAGAAAGAGCGTTACGGGAAAAGCAAACGACGGAGCCAGTTGGCAGGCGGGAAGTGACGGAAGGAAGGAAGCGAGGGGCGTTATGAAACCGACGACTTGGCGTGGATGTGTGCGGGTGATGCTGCGGAATGCAGAAGATGGAGCAAGTTGGCTGAGATGGACCTGATGGCGCGGGTGTGAGAGCCAGTCTAGACGTCTAAGCACAACTCTATACTTCCTGGATCCCCACCAATGTTTAAACCCTATCCATTCATGTCTACTCATTCATTATCTTGATTCTCTTCTCTAAACCTTCCTCCTGGGCCTTAACAACACACACATACACACACATATGCGAGTATAGAGAGACTATCTGCAGCCTGGAGAAGATGGGGAAACACCCACTAGTGTTTTGGGCGATAATAATAGAGCTTTTGGGGGAAATTTGCATCGATTTTAAGATGAAAAATGTACATTACACGTCACGACTGTGTTATCTAGTGGGGGTGGGGGGGTTAATAGTAGGAGAATGGAGCTCTCATCACGCAAGGGCAAAACGCGACTTGTTGAATGTGCTCGCTAAATGAGCTGAAAAAAAAGAAGGACAGGCTTGTCGAAAGCGTGTGCGGATGCGGTTAATACTCACTTGGCTCCAGCAGGTTGCGTGCGCCAAACCCGGAGAAAAAAATATAAATAAGAGATCAATCACGGCGTAGTTTTCTTTTCTTTGTTAGATGAGGCTTTCACTCAAAATCCAGTCGCTCGCTTGCATGCAGGCAGATGATTCATTTTTGGGTTGAATAATAATAAGAATGATTATTATTATTTCCTTTCGCTATTGAGGGGAATTTCCCAGTTAATGCAATGAAGCAGGGAAAACAGAAAAACCCCTCTTATTTTGTAGTCTATCACCCTTTTTTGGGCGTTTTTTTTCTCTGAAATTGAATGATGGATCACCAGCTCCCATTCGGCGTCTGTCCGTCTGATTTTGAAATATTTCAATGGAGATGCAGCCTTGCTCTTTGCCTTGTCCCTCGGTGTGTTCCTTCAGAGGAGCGTCACCTTCTGCACTATTTTTTTTTTCTTTTTTAACCCTCCCTCAGACGATCCATGTGGGCGGATTAGACCCAAAGACAGAAAGGTGGGAGGAACGCGCTAAATGTATGTTAAACTTCATCAATACGCAAATTGATACATAAATGAAATGGAGGAAAAACACACAAGGGGTGAAAGAGGAGGGGCTGCGTAAGGATTGTGTTGATTTATTACCAATCGGTGCCTTCTCTCTTCTCTTTTTTTCCTCTCTCTCTCTTTCTCTGCTTGTTGGAAGGATGCACAAACACCATTTTGTCCACAGGTTTCCAGTTTTGACATCAGTGGTCATCATTCAAGTTGGACAATTTAGGTATGACGTATGTGCGCATCTTTGTCTGCTATAGTTTGTGAGGAAGGGCATTTCACTTGCTATAATTGGTTTTATCTAGTGTTTTTGATGGTGAGGGATATAAAAAATCAGCTGGGAAGGCAGGGATTTAGTGAGCAAATTGAATTGGACGTCTATTGACGTCAATGGTAGAATTGATGTTGATAGAGGTTCATTCCTTTTCCATTGGGATGATGCTGAGCTATTATACTTGGGATTGGACGTCTAATGTTGTGAATGGCGCTGAAATGTGAATATTTAGGATTGTTGTGTTCTTCATCGTTGTGTAAATGGCAGTTGGTGTAAAAATTGAATAAATATATGAATATTTTAATGTCATTCTGTGTAGAAGTTTTTCACATTGGGACATTTACACAGCACATCACCAAAGAAAAGTCTCACATTGTGTAATTACACAGTTGTGTTCTTCATAATTGCTTTTGATTGACAACTAATCCAGTTCCTTGCAGCTAATAATGTCATTTTTTTTAAATCCAAAACAAATAGGGGGGAAACGAATACTGTTTTTATGTATCCTTAAGGCTAGACAAATGTATTTGTATAGCACAATGTAAAAGACAGAAAACTAATTCTTAAAAAGCAAAACTCGTATTATGCTTGAAATTGGAAGTACATGGGCTATTGGGAATATACTGTGGTAAACAAAAGTGTTTAACCCTGATTTAAAGCAGCTAAATGTTTGAGCACATTTTCAGGTCCCCGGGTAAGTTGTTCCAGAGGTGAGGAGCATAATAATTGAATGCTACCTCACCCTGCTTGCTTCTTATTCTTGGAACAGGCAGCAGACCGATTCCAGACGACCTAAGGGGTCTCCATTCTTTGTAGGGGGTGAACAAATCAAGAATGTATTTTGGTCCAATGCCTTTAGGGGGTTTGTAAACCAACAGTAAGATGGTATAGTCTATCCTTTGGCTCAAATGACTCAAGTATTTCAAAAGAAAGATTTTAAACTAAGGAATATATCTATATAAATCGATTTTTGGCTACTTTTTTTAAAAAATGAAATCTGAAACTAGCTGAACTCTGCTTTGTAAAACAATGAGAGTTCCTTAGGGACATTTATACTGCTTTTTCTTGGCATAAAGTTGTTCTTCCACTATACATTTATGACTAATATGTAAAGACTAGAGTAATATGCAATTTACAAATATTACATTTCTCAATAGGAAGGAAATGGACAAAATGAGAGTCAGCCTTAAAGAAATGAAAGGGTCAGCAAGACAGCTAATGCACTAATTGACAGGAAACTCCAAGAGCAAGTGCTTCATATAATCTCATGAAAATTACAGTGGGTGTAAAAGGACGAAAGGGTTAGTGTGTGCGTGTGTGTGTGTGTGTGTGTGTTTGCGTGCATGGCCACAAGTGCACCCGGAAAAAAACGCAGAGCCAAGCAGACTTGGTAAGATGTGCCGAGTCATATGTTGACTATTAGTGCAAAATGCAGCTCGTGTTGTTGTCAAATGAGGCGCTTTGTGAGGCTTAAACAGCTTGCTTGTACGTGTACGGTAGCATGTCGAAAGGAGAAGTGCATTAGAGGAAAGTTGGAGAGGTAAAAGTTTTTCTAAGTCAATTGAACACACAGTTAGACGGGTAAAATAAGGATAGATTGGACGTAAATACTGCTCTATCATTTTAATCATGAGATATACGTTCATATTTCATTATATCAAATCAGTTTTACTGTTTTAGAAAAATGAAATTGCTGTATTGTTACAAATATCTATTAAGGGTGAGAGTTGTTGTTGACATTAGTTGTTTGGAATCAAGTAGAATTGGAGTATCACAACATTAATCTTTACTTCCATTTCATCAGGGCGTTTCAGCAATTATTCCAGTACCATGGACAGCGACTGACGTTCAATCGCAATGATTAAACATGAATGGCTGCGAATGAGTCATTAAAAATGGACTACTATTCCAGATGATTGTATGGTATTTTAATTCAAACTGTACAAATAAGTTTGCACCTCAAGACAGCGAGAAAATGAATATTAATATCAAGTTCTACTCATAATTGAGGAGGAACATTTCACACATCCATAAAGAGGAGAAGGGGAATACTTAAATGTATATTAATGTAGAAAACTGACCACTACAATGACATTTAGGTAAACATTCACATATCCCAGGATGCCTTTCTCTGCTGGTATTTCTATTTTTATATAACTTTCTCCATTGAAACTGAAGTTGCTGCTCATCTTGTGATATATTTTATCTCCTTAAAGTTTATTAAGAATCTATTTTAAGTTCCCAGGATTAAAGACAAGATTTAGGTGCAGTTGTTTAAATTAAAACATGGCCAAGTGTCCTAGTCTAGGCTTACGGGCTGTCTTAGACAACTTGGGCTTCCTCTTTTCCCTTTGCTCCTTGGCGCCATTCTTAATCTCAGCCTCCCATTGCTTCTTCACCATTGTGTACAGTCTCATAGTGGCTTGTGCATCTTGAACCTGAAACATTTCAACCAATAGATTACAACCAGCCACCTCACTGAACAATATACAGGAGGAGAATGCTCCAGTTGCACTTACAGAGGAATGTTCGCCCTGCTGGACCGTGACATTGAGTACTTGTTTGCAAAGTACTTTCAGGGAAGGGCGTTTTGTCTGAAAAAAAAAACACGATTATCATATAAATAATTCAACTAAGGTGAAAAAGAGCTTTATTATGTGTTGCATGCATGGGAATTGCTGACACCTTTAGAGCTTTCCTGAAGGGTACATATTTCTGAGTGTCTCGGATTTTCTTTTTTGGGTGATCCAGAAGCAAGATCTGCAAAAAAAATACATCAAAATGTTGTGACAATATGAAAATAAATACCCTAATATGCAGGATGGTTACCCAAAACCAAACTTGAGTATGATAACACTAATATAAACATTAAATACATACCTTGAAATCATTGTGTAAGGCATGACCAACTACTATTCTTCCGTGCAAGATCGCGGCAACTTCCTTCCGCACGGTGGCGACGTCTTCGCCTGCCATTTTGAGGGGAAAATAGTTCATTGGAATATTTTGAGTTCCAAAATGAACAGTACAGTTATTTAACAGGGGAATTAAAAGGTATCTAAACTCACCATTTTCAATGTCCTTTGGCCGAATGCCACTGACGGCCGTCCTGTAGTCCGTCACCTCTTCGGTGGGCTTTGCATATTTGTCGTAAATACACTTCCCAAACCGGTTGACGAGCGACACACGCGCCAACATGCTCTCCTCACCATCAGGACCGACACCGACCATCTCGCAATCCATGGCGACGGCTTTGGTAAGACTGAGAACAAATGGTGGTCATTTAGGAGAATACATTGAAAGGAAGAAATTGAACTCACCCTTCGTATGCGTTCTCTTTGACCAGCAAGCTTTCTATGTCCTTCTTCTGAATGCCTTGCTTCTTTCTCATGATGTCTGCCGCTTCTTCCCCGATGGTCGCCTCGATGTCATCGGGGTCCACGTCATCGAACCAAATGTCCTTTCTGCCAGGATACATCATCATACATCATTTTTAATAACCTAATGACATTGATGGATGTCAACGGCATCGAAATGTGATCATTTGCCAGATACTCACTCAGTGAGTTTGGAGTCATTTTCTACAAATGTCTTTTTCTTGGCTGCTTGATAACCGTTTGCTTGAAATGTCTTTTTCCTTTTCAAGGTATCTGGCTTTTTTGTGTCCGGAAGAATTGCATCTTTGGAAGCACTTTTTAGTTTGGCTTTCTTTCCTGAACCAGTCTTAGTTGGGGTGGTCTCTTTTTCACATACAGTCTTGGTCTTGGATGGTTTGATTTTCTTTTCTTGTGCAGGGCCATTAAGTTGTTGTTTGGCTGCCTTTGGCTCATTTGTTGTCGCTTTATCGGACTTTAAAATCTGTGAATAGCAGTGGCAGTGTTAACAACTATCTCTTATTTAATGTATGTTTTACCTGATCTTGAGTTCATCAAGTTACCTTTTCAACAAATCCATCTCAAACACATAGTAACAATGCAGTACAGGTCAAATTCTTACCTCTTGCAATTGTTTCCAATTGCAGGAAACCTGATTGGAATCTTTGGGTATTGATAATTGAATTGTGCTTTTTTTCTTCTTGGTTTTCTTCATTTTAACCCAGAATTCTTTTTTCTTTTGCACTCTGTTGTCTTGATGTACTTTGGAGGAAGGTTGTTTATTTTTCTTCGACATTATGACCAATGGGATTAGTTGTAAAATGTGATCGAATAGAAGATGATCAGCATCCACGCGGCGTCATAACAAGATAAATGTCACGTTTGAAAAGTTGCGATTATCGTTTGAGGTGGCTCGTTAAACGTGTCAAGAAACAATCAAATGGTTTGAAGAATTGTATTACTTTTATAAGAACCCGATCACATGTATTTTTTCTCACCCATGCAGAAATACCCTCGTTTATTTGGTGTAACATCTAAATGTGTCCGACTAGGAACACAAACCCAGAGTTCGAAGAGAAAACACGTTTCTAGTGATATAAAAACTCAAATATAATTTTAAAAATAATAATACGTTTTCTTTCTTATATGTTGTGGAAATTTAAATGTATTTGTGGCGTTTAAGTGGGGTTTTTAAAAATAAATCATCTTCGCACCATGTAACCGGAAGTTCAACATTTTGGACGGATATAGGCAAAACTAGTCGAGCTCCGATTATTCGATTCGTTTTTAAAAACAGGTATGTTTCGTTAGTTCCTCCGTATTTTTACACTTTTGCGTTGAATTAATTTGATTTGGACGATTTTATTGTACAAGTTGTCATATCTTAATAGCTTGATTTCGAGGTTTATCGGGCGTTAGGCTTACTTAGGTAAAATATATTACGATGCTTTTAATAGACATCTTCCCTTTTTATTTTATATTAGTGTATCTGTTTGCAGATAATGGTGGAAAATACTCCTTCGCCTCTGCCTGAAAGGGCAATCTATGGCTTTGTTCTCTACCTTGGCTCCCAATTTGGCTTCAGTAAGTTTATTACCCCCAATTTCCTTAATAGATGAACGTTGTAAATGTTTACTTCCTGACTTTTTTCCCTAACTCCCGTCCGCCAAGTTTTATATTGCGTGTGGGCATACATACCTGAGGATTGGCTTCATTCAATTGGATTCACTTACTGGCCTCAAAAGTAAATAGACATTTGGTTTTGAATATTATTGAATGACTTTGAAGTCTTTTTTCAAACATTGATTTTGTCTTATAGGTATTGGGCTTTGGCTGCACCAATTTATCTCCTGGTGGCATTAACCATCTCTGTGTTGTTGTTATTTGGAATCAACATGTACAATACAGCACCGTTGGACTCTCTGGACAACGTTACAGGTCAGCAGAATCTTCATATTGAATCTATTCACCTTTATAAAACACGTATCATATAACATCTTGTCCATCTCATGGAACAATTTCAGATGGGTTTGCAAAAGGCCAGCTGAGCGAAGTAATGCGTAAGGGTCAAATCCAAAGACTGAAGGATGTTCCCATCAGTGATGTCAATAAAATGTTTTACTTGTCACCACTAACTGTAAAAAGGGGATGATCAAGTCATTATTTTACTGCCATGCCATACTCTGTGAATACTTTACTTATAAGTATGGCACTGAAATGTTTAATAGAGTTCATATGTGATAAATGATTCATGTCATATAAATTATTTTTTTTATATTACATTGTGTATTTCATTTTTTCACCCAATTTGCGAAGCTCAAAAATACAGGAAAAACATATTTCACACTCCACCCCACAGGAGGGCGCTAACGAAACAGCTAAAAAAAAATATGGGTGCTATTCCACTCCACCCCACAGGAGAGCGCTAACGAAACAACTCAAAAATATGGGTGCTATTCCACTCCACCCCACAGGAGAGCGCTAACGAAACAGCAATAAATACGGAGAAAAGAAATGATTCCATACTCCAACCCACAGGAGAGCGCTAACGAAAAGCTACAAAAATACGAAGGGGAAAATCACACTCCACCCCACAGGAGGGCGCCAACGAAGCATCGGCGCGCTCCAGCACCCAAGCGATGGAAGTAAACAACGCTCGCACCCGGTCATTCTGCATGTGGTTTTAACTTTTTTAATGTTTTAAAGCCAGATCAGGAGCGACCAAATGTCGGATCCTTTAGCAGTGAGGTTTGCGGTCCAGTCAGAGCTTCTGGGCCACGGCGAGGAGTTTGACTCCGAGTCGCGTCGTTGTTTTGACCATTATAATGACAGCGCGTTGTTTGAACTGTTCCACCTTACGCGGCCCTGCCTGGAGTTCGTGGTCGACATGATGCGCGTCTGCATGAAAAAGAAAATGCAGCTAAGCCCTCTTTCCTTGGACGCCATGATTCTGGTAACCCTGAATTTTTACGCACGGGGCTTCCACTCCTCTTCGATTTTGAAACGCTTCGACCTAAACACAGACTGCGAGGACATAGTACTGAGCGTGTCCGACGTGGTGGCCGGCCTGTCCGAGCAGTTCATTTCATTCCCGCAGACGCACAAGGCCAAAGTGGGCATCGCACACATGGTGGAGGACTTTTGTGGGATCCCCAACACGCTCGGTCTGCTCATTCCGGCTCACTTTCGGCTCACCGACGGGGCCCGGGAGTTGTGCGTCAACTCAATGGGCTACACGTCAGTGGTCAGCCAGATGATTTGCGATCTGGATGGCAATATACTCAGCGTGGAGCAATGTTGTGCGGGCAGCACCCGGGAGAGAGACCTGTGGGGGACTTCGCTCACTGGACGAGAAATCGAGGAAGAACTCTACGGGCGATACTGGGTCGTAGGTAAGTGGCAACCTGTCGAAAATGGGATGCTCAAAATAGCCTGCCCGCTTAGTTCATGCATTACGGTAATTCCATTCAAAACGGTGAAGCAGCGGTGACTGCTGTGATTTTTGGCATCGCTGCTTAACTTATCAATGTGTTGATACTGATTTTGCTATTTTATTTGATTAATTCCAATTATTTCCTTATAGGAGGGGAATGCTACAACTTAAGCAAACGCGTGCTGACCCCCGTCACCGGACCAAAAACAGATTCACAGAGGAACTACAATGTGGCACACGCCAAGCTCTACAAGGTGGCACAGAACATGTTGCGCTGCTTGAAATGGCGCTTCAGGTGCTTGACTCAACTGGGCTTTGCCCAACACAAGTTGACCAAAATCATCAAGGTCTGCTGCGTCTTGCACAACATTGCCAAGAAATTCTCCGTCCCCATGCCGCACGGGATGGACAAGTTTCAGGACCCACAGCCCAATAACTTGTGCGGCGAGTGGACTGATATTTGCCCCGATGCGTTGAGAGCCCGGCATGAACTTATCGAGTATAATTTCTCTGTTGTGAAAGGCCAAGGGGAAGAGGAATTCGACTTTCACGATTGACAAAAAGATTTTTATCTCCATTTTAAATTTTGTGGACCCTTTTGAAATTGAAGTATTCTCTGTATTGAAAGTTGGAGTTTTTAGATTTTTAAGCATTATTTGGTCTCCTGCAGTGTCATTTTATGCTTTTTTTAAATATAACTGACCGAATAGGCAGTATTGTAAATGAACATATACATTAATTATAACAAGTGGTAAAGGGTTTAAATAATGTGTAGTTTGTACCAGCTAAAACTAGAAGCTAATTTTAACACAAGTTAAAAAGTGGCAAAACGGCAACATAGTTTATCTGATAATTTATTTGGTTTCCATCCTCCATTGCATTTTTATCAATAATATCAGTCTTCTGATATAAGCTCTTATTACTGCCCTTGAGACTTCAGATAATCCATGATGCACTGGTGCAAAAAAACATACTGGGACTGTAAAGAGAGCACAATAACAACTTAGTTTGTAAAGTGGATGTCACATAAAACAATTTCAATGAGGAAAAGCATAGTACATAATTGCCGCTACCTCAGTTTGCACCATATGTGGGCGCCGCATTCTCATGTTGTGTACGAGAGCATTGATGCTGACTTCCTTGTCCCTGTGCAGCTGTTGAAGTAAAATATCTAAGGCTATAAGTGTGCCTGTCCTGCCCACTCCTGCACTACAAGACAAAAAAATATCCATCATGTCATATTCATTGTTTAATTACAGATCACTATTTTTATTTTTCCTGTTTCATACCTGCAGTGAACCACGGCTGGGGCTTTGGTTCTGCTTGCGTCCATGTGTTGTCGGATGAGACCTCGGAATTGGATGAGGACATCGGTGCAATGAGGGACTCCGTGGTCGGGCCATGCAGTAAAGTGGAAATGTTTAACTGTCCTCTCTTCTGAGCTGTTCTTCTAAAAAAGAAAAAAATACATTCAGTTTATGGTACACAAGAAGAGCATTTTTTTTCTTCAAAATGTGGTGGTCTGCCATGTAAATGCATTCAAGTGCAAATTTTGATGCTAAATCATACATGTTTTACTCTGAACTCCCTTAACGTCCAGCTCTTATCTTGCTGTTCGGACATAGTGGTGACCGTCAATCGTACATGCTGACACGACTTTCCGTGCTCCGGCCAGTAAAGTTCGCATTTAGTCTAGAAAACATGCATTTAAAAGTGACAAAGAAGTTCTGAAAATCTTGTAGTGTTTCTACAATGGAACACACCCGTATTCCTTCTTTGCAGTTGGTCACCATGACGACAGTATTGACTTTTTGCTCCCAGATCATTTTCCAGAAGTCGCTGACCGTCGAAGGCAGAGGACCTTGAGTGGCGATGTACTCCCGTGGGCTGTTGAAACCCTTTTTCACATCATGTGGACGTCAACGCTTTAACACCCCAACATCACCCACCACGTAAACGTACTTACCGCCATGTATGAGGCATTAATGTAGTCCAAATTTCCACCTAACTTGACTCTGCTCCTGTCGTCTGTTCAAAGGAGAAACCAGTTATGTAGTGGAAAAACGTGCCCTTCGTCGGTCACGGGCCTACACGGCAGCACGTTGGTGAAGCGGTTTTTCTCCATGTTTTCATCCAAGAGGGCAGCGTCTTGAGTGTGTTCGATCCCGACGAGAGCGAGGCTCTGCATGGTAAGTTTTGGGGTTTAGATGCCAGGGAAAAGAAACAGACTGCTCATTTTTGATAGCCATTCTTTTTCCAGCACCTCGTATTCGTCGCTGAAACCCCGGTTCTGATTCCTACTCAATTTTTCAACGTGGCTGGGGAAATCTGCCAGAGAGATTTCTCTGCAGCCAGAAAAGTACAAGCATTTCACCTTGTTGTTGAAAAGGGAGACAAAAGACCCCATACATGAATGTGAAGGAACCTCCATGGAAATGTAGCCAATTGATAGCCAGCTAAATTATGGTCCTTTGAGCTAGAAGCAGTTTGGGCCATATCGGGCATCAATGGTTTAGCGGCGGGGGGCTTTGAAGCGATGTCACCGCATCATCGCTTTTGATCGTGCGACTTCATGTTTGATCTTGATCGCTTTCGTCCAATTGGCAGGTGTATCATGTTTATGGCATAATACATTGAAAATGCCTGATCTCTGAACCTTTGTAGGATCGGGCCTGCTTAGGACGTGGATGGGAGCCTGCCTAGGGATACCAGGTGCTTTGAGATCTTAAGTTAGTATTTGGAATTAGCTCAGTAGTTAGTGCATCTGCCTCACAGGTCTGGTGTCCTGGGTTCAATTCCCGGTGTTGCAAACTATTGTTACCAAGGGGAATGAGATAAAATGTTAAATTATTCGCTTGGCCCATTAGAAGTAGTGAGATCTCTTATGTTCATGTTCTATCGGGGGCCGTGGCCTAAGTAGTTAGCACATTGCCCTCTAAACTTCACTTCTTTTGCCGTGTTGGTTCAAATCCCGGTCTGTCCTGTGTTCAGTTTGGCCTTTGATTTTGTGTCCAATATCAGCACACCACTGCTAAGTATCAATAAAGTGTAGTATTTTAAAGGATTATACCCCCCCCCCACTGACTAATGCACATTATAATGAAAACAAAGTATTTTTTTAACTATGAAAGCCCAATCAACACGTATTTGCAGCCCCACCCCACCCACTGACTAATGCATGTTATTATGAAAACAATGTATTTTTTTTAAGTATTAAAGTCCAACCAAAAAGCATTTACAGCCCCTCCACACAAACATATACTGACTAATGCACGTTATTATGAAAAGAAAGATATATTTTTTATCTGTCCTTTTTTAATAGGCGTGTCCGAAGCCAGAGTTCAAATAGTCGACGTCAGACGCCAAACGGGCTTGATGCGCCAGGAGGCATGATGGCGGCCGTCCGTGCGTGCACTGCAGAGCGGCTCAAAAGTGACGATTTGCCGACGAAATCCTGCCAAACTTCTCGCTGAACGACGCTGCACATTTGGTACCTTGTCATTTGGGGTTTTCAAACCCCCAGTTCTCGTCTTAAGAGTGATTTTTGACGACGCGATGTAGCCCCACGTGTATGCAGACAGCAAAATGTTTGCAAACAAATTGGCTACATTGCGTTAAACGATCGCTCCTTGTTTAAAAAGAAATCATTTCATTGTGTGTTTCAGCCACTCAACGAGCACAGACTGCTGGGAAACATCAAGAATGTGGCCAAAACGTCCAGAAAGGAGCAGCTTGTCGACGCCATAACAGCGAGTCATTCTCAAATCGTTCTGATTTTCTCCATCCGTGTAATATTTAAACGCCAGCGTTCGTTCAGTGTTCAGGGCTTTGCGCAATTGGCTCGATTTTCATCATGATACATTGAAATATTTTTTAAATAACAAAAAAAACTGAGGATTAGTCACCCACACGTCATTAGTGGATGTGTAAGGAATATACAGTAATCCCTCGATTATCGCGGTTGATGTAGACCAGACATAGCTGTGATAAATGATAAACTGTAAAGTAGGCTCATCCCTTTGAAGTAAAATTAAAAAATATGCTGTAGTGGCAGGTGAAGGAGTAGCTTCAATGTGGCTTTTCACATCTTTCTGAACTTACAAAAAAAAATCTGCCATGTAGTGGAACTGAACATAAATAAATTATAAACTTTCACCCCTTTAACTTTTTAAAGACTTCGACCTTTTTCATATTAGTTTTAAATGTGGTTTTGACAAAACAAATTTAACAGTAGTGCAGGTGTCATTCTTGACTCATTTAAACATAAGAAAAACAGAAGCTCTTTGTATATTTAATTTTTTAAAGAATGATTGGATTTGAAATTGACTGAAAACTTGAGGCAGAAGTAGGCTTTATTTTAACCTTGTAGACCCCTGTCCAGTGTTTTCAAATTTCCCACCACATGATCCTGATATATTTTCGTGGAGGAAAACAGACGATCGTTTTTTAGTCTCTACAGCAGACTGTCTAATATTGCCTTTTGGCGCTAGTCTGTACTTTAATCTATTGTGCCTTCACTCTTTTTTTGGTTTCCTGCCTATGTACAGACAGGCACGGGGCAGAACCAATTTGAGTTTTTTTTTTTCATTTTTTTTCATTTAACTTTGTGTATTGACCCCCCTTTTTTTGTTTTCCAGATTCCACCTGAGGGGGACCAGGTTTCCTGCCATGGTAGAGGCTCAGGCACCCCAATCTGAGTTTATTTCCCCTCCAGAATCCACCCAAGGGGAACCAGGTTTCCTGCCTATGTTGAGATTGGTTCTGCCTGAGCCTATCTCGACATGGGCAGGAGACCTGCTCTCCTTGGCTGGAATTCTGAAAAACTAAAAAATTGGGTCAATACATAGTTAAATAAAAAAAAACATTTCCAAGGTCTTACCTTTTTATTTTGAAAAAACTCATAGATTTGTTCTGCCTGAGCATATTGATGAGTTTTTTTCCAAAATAAAAGGTAAGACCTTGTGAATGTTTTTATTTTATTTTTCAGAATTCCCCCCAAGGGGACCAGGTTTCCTGCCTATGTTGAGATTGGTTCTGCCTGAGCCTATCTTGACATGGGCAGGAAACCTGGTCGCTTTGGGGGGAATTCTGAAAAATAAAATAAAAACATTTCCAAGGTCTTACCTTTTTATTTTGAAAAAACTCATAGATTTGTTCTGCCTGAGCATATTGATGAGTTTTTTTTCCAAAATAAAAGGTAAGACCTTGTGAATGTTTTTTTTTTATTTTTCAAAATTCCACCCAAAGGGGACCAGGTTTCCTGCCTATGTTGAGATTGGTTCTGCCTGAGCCTATCTCGACATGGGCAGGAATTCTGAAAAACCAAAAAATTGGGTCAATACATAGTTAAATAAAAAAAAACATTTCCAAGGTCTTACCTTTTTATTTTGAAAAAACTCATAGATTTGTTCTGCCTGAGCATATTGATGAGTTTTTTCCAAAATAAAAGGTAAGACCTTGTGAATGTTTTTTTTTTTATTTTTCAAAATTCCACCCAAAGGGGACCAGGTTTCATGCCCCCCTCCCCAGTTTTCAAAATAAAAGGTAAGACCTTGTGAATGTTTTTTTTATTTAACTCTGTGTACTGACTTTTTTTTTTGCTTTTCAGAATTCACCAGAGGGACCTGGTTTCTGCTTATGAACAGATAGGCTCAGGAGCCCCCAATCTATGAAGTTTTTCAAAATAAAAGGTGAGTCCTTCTCAATTTTTTTTATTCAACCCTTTTTCTTGTTTTTCAGAATCCACCAGAGGGACCTGGTTTCTGCATATGAACAGATAGCCTCAGACACCTTAATTTTTCAAAATAAAAGGTAAGCCCTTCCCATTGTTTTTTCAACTAACTTTGTGTACTAACCCCCTTTTTTTGTTTTCGAATCTTCTCCACCCCCTGGTGGAGAAGATTCGATTTTTTACGATGCTGGACCACCAACGGGAACCAATCTACAAACTTTTTCAAAATAAGAGCTGGAGCTTTTATTTTCCAGATTTCCTGCTGGTGACAAGGGGAACTACTTCAGTTTTTCAAAATAAAAGGTGAGCCCTACTCATTTTTTTTTCAACTAACTTTACTAACCACCCCTTTTTCAGTTTTCGAATCTTCTCCACCAGGGGGTGGAGAAGATTCGATTTTTTACGATGCTGGACCACCAACGGGAACCAATCTACAAACTTTTTCAAAATAAGAGCTGGAGCTTTTATTTTCCAGATTTCCTGCTGGTGACAAGGGGAACTACTTCAGTTTTTCAAAATAAAAGGTGAGCCCTACTCATTTTTTTTTCAACTAACTTTACTAACCACCCCTTTTTCAGTTTTCGAATCTTCTCCACCAGGGGGTGGAGAAGATTCGATTTTTTACGATGCTGGACCATCGACGGGAACCAATCTACAAACTTTTTCAAAATAAAAGCTGACATCCTGTTTTCCAGATTTCCACCTGGTGACAAGAGGAATTACTTCATCTTATTCAAGTTTTTCAAAATAAAAGCTTTGAAATGTAAACATGTGTTGGTCTTTATCTAACAAAAAATGCAAGTCATAATTAGAGTTAAAAAACTTTATTTACAAGTAAACATTTGTAGATAAAAAAACAGCAAAAGACTTAGAAAAAAAATGACAAAAAAAGGGGGGATAAACACTTAGAAAAAAAAATGACAAAAAAAGGGGGGATAAACACTTAGAAAAAAAAAATGACAAAAAAAGGGGGGATAAACACTTAGACAAAAAAGGGGGGATAAACACTTAGAAAAAAAAATGACAAAAAAGGGGGGATAAACACTTAGAAAAAAAAATGACAAAAAAGGGGGGATAAACACTTAGAAAAAAAAATGACAAAAAAGGGGGGGATAAACACTTAGAAAAAAAAATGACAATAAAAAGGGGGGATAAACACTTAGAAAAAAAAATGACAATAAAAAGGGGGGATAAACACTTAGAAAAAAAATGACAATAAAAAGGGGGGATAAACACTCAGAAAAAAAATTGACAAAAACAGGATAAACACTTAGAAAATTATTCAGGAAAAGAAGCGGGGGGGATTGACATTCGGAAAATAAAATTTGAAAAAAGCAGGGGGGATATATAATTAGAAAATTAAATGGGGATAAACATTTAGAAGATAAATCTTTAACAATTGGGGAGGATAAACACTTGGAAAATAAAATTTAGAACAAAAATGGGGGGATTAACACTTAGAATATTAGAAGAAAAAAACATTCTTGCTCCAACATTAAATGACAACCTTCTTACTTTAAAGATCTAGTCAAAAAGCTGTGGAAATGAATGGCCAGTGAAATGTCATCATGATTTAGGCTTTTATTGAATTTGGATTTTCAGAAATACAGACACCACATGATGCAAGAGAGACATCTTCAAGTGGGCAACCAAGATACCTCAGGCCTGTTGTGTGGAAGAAAAATAGCAAAAGTTAGAATATATAGAGACTGGAGATTCAACTTTTTTTGTGGGGGTAAGTTTTACCTTGATCAGTCCCAGTCTCCCCTTCTGTAACCTCAAGAGTGATCTAGGCACGCAGAAAGCTGCATCTTGGTGCTAAACAGAGAAAAAAATGCACACAAAAAAGCACAAGTTAGCATATATACAGCCTGGAGATTCAACAGGGAGACTTAGTTTCTTTTTTTTTTTTAATGGGAAGTAATTTTATCTTGATGCTCAACAGTGACAACTTCATTGGGGGTTGCCAACCAATTATAGCATAGAGAAATCTTACAAGAATTTTAATAAACGATCAAGATAAAAAATGAAAATAAGTTAGCGATTAAATATAAAGACTGAAGTTAACAGCTAGGTAGGACAAGGGTGTCAAACTTGGGTTGGTTCGCGGGCCGTAATAAAGTTAACTTGATTTCACGCGAGCTGTACTATTTTTGAAATACTTAGATATTTTTTCTATTTAAATTGGATTTAAAAAACTGCATCGAAAGCCCTAAATATTCAGTTTTTTATAGATCTGAAACAAATGTTTGAGCTTTTATTTTCTTCACGAGGGAAAATATCTTGTAATAATTTGTTTTTCATTTCAAAAGAAAACAATATATTTTGGGGAAAATGTTCAATATTAGTGTGGAAAACTATTTTCAAAAATAAATTTATTTTTAGATTTTACAATATGCTTTTTTTTAAACTTAAAAACACAAAAAGTAAAAAATGGATTAAAAAATACAATTGATTTAAAAAAGGGGAAGATGAGGTAATAGAATATACATGTATAATCTTCATTTAAATCTGATCCTAACAGAAAGTCAGCACTCATGATTTACTTTCTCGGGCCGCACAAAATGACACAGCGGGCCAGATTTGGCCCCCGGGCCACCAGTTTGACACCGGGTGAGCTAGGAGAAAGTTTGCTGAACGGTTTTGTATAGGGCGATTAAATATATAGAATGATGTTAACAGCTAGGAGAAAGTTGGCTTAACAGTTTTGTATATATATTTTTAAAACAGAACAATTACAAATCAGAGAGCGGTGTTTAGCAGTTGCAATGAAAACTCATTACATACACCACAACAGGAACTAAGTCGTGCCTCTGGAATCTAAAGTGAACATTTACCCAGCAAACTGTCGGTTGATGTCTCGGCATTGTTTGATAAAAGTCTTGCTACACGACTCAATAATGGAGGGAAAACAGACAACATAAAGTCAAATTGTGACGCTAAAGCGAATACTAACGAGGAACATATGGCACAGAGCCGGTCGGGAAAAGAAGCCCAGACTTAAATTGTCGACGGCGTTTTAAACCTGGCATTAATCTAAGAGATTTGTTGGTATTTTGGGCTCAGTTAATAGCTGAAAAATCTCCCGATCGCGTGATAAAAACGCATTTAGGCTACAGAATTGCCCTACCTTGTTGGCGTGGTGTTCGGCGTGCTGTTCGGCGTGCTGGTCAGCGTGGGAATGCCTTCCAAAAAGGAACGGTTAATGCGCATGCGACTAATCAACTCAGCCGTCTCGTCAATAGGCGTAACCACGCCCATATAGATCTTTCTGGAGTCTACCCATATGTAGTATGCTCCCAATACACAGGAGGGCAGTAAAGAGTCAGTATTTGACACAAAGCAAAACAAACATTGCTGCTGCCGGAAGACCAGCCTTTTCCTTTTTTTCCTTTCTTTTAGTGCGTTTTAAACCAAGGGGGCGTCTAACTTGTTTACGCTGAACAATTTTAGAGGACACGGGGAACGAAAAAGTAACATCGAAATCTTGGTGAGCATAACTGTCCCAATATATATTTTCTTGCATAACATTTTGTTCTTTTAAATAAAGAAAATGCAGTCGGCAGTAAGGCAAAATCTCCATGCAGAATGCGAAGGCGACATCAACAAACTCATCAACCTTAAACTAAATGCCTCCTACACCTACCTTTCTCTGGTAAATCTTTCTATTTTTGCATACATTTATAGCTATTACTATTTGAGGGATTACTACGATCCACGCAATTTAGCCAGCCAATCATATACCTTTTGCGCACACACTTGATTTTGTTTACTAACAAGAAACTATGGGGAAAAAATGAGATAAAAATAGATCCGACTAATTCCACGATTACCTCTGGCATAAAATTCACTAGTAAATATAATTATGAAATGTAGTCTGACTTCTCCTAACGATTTTGGTCCATCTTTGTCCATTACAGGGCATGTACTTTGACAGGGATGACGTTGCCCTTCACAAATTCTCCACTTTTTTCTTGGATCTCTCCAAAAAAGAGCGAGAACATGCCGAGAAGCTGCTGGAGTACCAAAACATGAGAGGAGGTCGCATTTTGATGCAGACTATTACTGTAAATGGCCTGTTGTTGTAATAAGTGCAATATAAATGAACATGTAGTATAGGGTGCTTTTGTGACGGGTCAAATTTGATGCAGAAACCAAGTCGAGAAGATTGGAGAGGTGGTCTTGATGCCTTGTCTTTCTCCCTGGACTATCAGAAGGCTGTGAATACTTGTATTTTGGAAGTGCATGTCAAGGCTGACACCCACACTGACCCCCATGTGAGTAAAAAAAGTCTCTCTTACAAAGATCTTAACTACAAAATTCAAGCCATAACAAGTCTCATCATCGACACTATTGATTTTTTATTACTATTTTTTTGCAGCTTTGCGACTTCCTCGAGCAGCATTTTCTCACCGACAGCCACGAGACCATCAAGAAGCTGGGCGACTACACCGGCAGCCTGAAACGCGTCACGGCCTCCGAAAGCCAAGGCTCCTTGGGAGAATACCTCTTTGACAAGCATACCTTGTAACAAGCTCATTCCTAAAAGCAAGAACCAAGTCTGATTTGCACCATCAGGAACGCAAATAATTATTCTTGAGCAAATGTCAACCTGAAAATACCTCAAACATTAGTTCTGGTGCTAAGAAGTTGTATTTTCCTACATTCCTATGGTCAAACATCAAATAAACTACACCTATGCCAGCAAATCACTTTGTTCCTATAATCACTTTTATAGTATGTTCAGAACCTTTTCTCATGTTATATCTGCGCTTATATAACATAGATAACAAGGGGACTTTGCTTAGTGACTTTTTAGTTAGGGCTAAAAGTTAAACATTAGGTACAGGCCTACGGTCAGTTTCCAAATCTAACAAAATGACATGTTTCTGCAAAGATAAGAAAGATCTTGCTAGTGCTTGCCCGACGCATTTTATAATCTTGTCATGCAAAGGCGCACACACCCAAAATGAAACACCCACTGACTTCACTTAGGCCTTCTTAGTCAAATTAAATTTAAAAGCACTCAAATAAACGCCCTACACCATCAATGGAAACCAAATAAGTGAAAATGTACAATATAATGGCCCTTGGAAAGAAACCATAACTACAATTGTGGTCTGCCATTGGACGTCCATTGCTGTCAAAAGCAGCAAATGATTAATGCCTCATTTTATTACATATTTCCCCTCTACATTAGCTACTATAAAAGATCATGCGACAGCGTGCCAGCGGATTATACATCCCCATGCTGGTTTAAATATGAGCACGTGTGTATCGGGATGCAACGTCCACTCTGAATGAAAGTTATTGCTGGATTGGTGTGAAAGCGCTCGCAAAGCTACACTGAGGAGATTAGCAGAGGCTTGGCTCCGCTAAAGCAGGCATGTTCAAACTACGGCCTGCTGCCCAGTTTTTATTGGCCCGTATCACAGAATATGGCCCATGTAAGAAGCTGCAGTTTGGCTTATATTGTTGTACTTCCCAGGTCACTAGATGGAGTGAGTCAATTAAACAGTACATCTCTCAAAATAAACATAGGAAACTGTATAGAATTTCAGCATTTTATCGATTTATCTCAAAGAGGAAAGTCATAACTATTGTTTGGAATATGTGAGTTTCAGTCCAAAAAAAAAGGAGACTGCCGATTCGTGGTCACAATCAAATGGCCGTCAAGCAACAGATGTTTGATCACTATTCTGATATTTCAAGGAGGGGAGGTAGTGATGGTGATGGAAAAGGGGGGGGGGGGGGGGGGGGGGGGATTAAATCGCGTCACTGCTATGGTGATTTGCCAGGGCTTTAGCTTTGATGGAAACGGGCGTATCGAGGGAATGATGGACATCTGAGAGCTTTACAAACGAAATATCCACAGATTTTTATAAAATTGTCAACAGAACGTGGATAAAAGGAACATATCTACAGGTAGGATGGATGTTGTTTTGTCTTAATCCATGAAATAAGAGAGAAATGTCAAAATGATTCATTATATCTCAAATACATTAGAGAATTTTGAATATTGATAGCCTAAAGCCTACCCTTAACCACTTTGTGTCATTTTGCCAAGTATTTGAATTAAAATGCAATGCATTAATAAAAAAATGTCACAAAATGTGCATACTGTGCATTTTGTTTGTTTTGAACATGTTAAAATAATTCATGACCACCCATTTAGATTCCCAATCAAACTTTACTGTTATTAGCTCGTATATTCAACTAATTTACATTTTTCAAATAAATAAAATGAATTCCTCTGCAAATGCCATTATCAAATGTGGCATCATTGCCCTTGTAAAGGATAATTTGAGAAAAAGCTTTTCACACTATACATTAGATTATGATCGCCATGTTACTAAATGATGGAGGAATTCAACTTTTTATCCTGTGTCTGGATTATAATATTGTCGAATTAAATCCATAAACGTGCATGCAGATGGAACACAAAAGCAGAGAAAACTATTGGTTGACCGTCAAGGCAAATATTAGTGTGTGTGTGTGTGTGGGGGCAGGACGAGGGGGGGGGGGGGGGGCAAACAGAGGGATTAGGGTCAACCATGTCGAGCTTCTAGCTTAGAGATGTTCTATGCTTCTACGCTGGAGTGCAACGGACATATACAGGGATTACACCAGCGTACGCGTCCACATCGTTATATTCCGCTTTATTTTGCCAGCCGACATGAAGTTGCCGAGCGGCGTCTTTCGGAACCGGAGGGCCGCCGAGTTGCCCGAGAAGGAATCTGAGGAGGCCACGGAGCCGGTGCACCACCACCAGCAGCAGCATCCCGGCGGGGAACCCCACGGCCACTCCGAGCATCATCCCGGCCACGACTATGACCACATGAAGAATAAGTTCATGAATGAACTGGATCACCTTCCCAGTGAGCATGTCCAACATTTACAGTCTGCATTCAATTGCTATGCAAAGTACTTGAGTGACATTAAAATATTATTCATTGATATTATGTCATTGAATAAAAAAAAATACACAATATACTACTAATAATGATAAAGATCCTAACTTCCTTTAAATGTTTGTAATACATATTTTACTCATTAAACCATCTAATTTTCTGAACCGCTTTATCCTCATTAGCATCACGGGGGGTGCTGGAGCCTATCCGAGCTTTCTCCAGGCCACACTGTACATTAGCCACTTGTTAACATATTTACAGAGATTTTAGTAGGCCACAAATTACAGCCCAACCATTGAAACTACATTTTTATTATGCTAAATTTTAATATTTGAATCTTAAAAAAACAACAACCTTCTTCATCCTATTTTTTTATCTTTGGCTGTGTTTTGAAACCTTGAAAGAATTTCTGTACCCAGATGGCGAGTGAACGATTTCAGATTATAGGAGCAAAGGGTAACATAATCCCTAATTCTGAGAGAGTTTAGTCTTTGACTGTTTTTTTTGTGTTGGGATGAACTAGAAGATTAGAAAACTATTCTTCACCATTTATTTTTCTTCTCTTATTTGATCGCAGTTCCCATGTGGGCAGTGGGAGCCATTGTCGTTGTGGTTCTCGTGCTGGTGGCGTGTTGCGTCTTTTGCGTTTTCAAAAAATGCTTCGGAAAGAAAAAAAAGCCCAAGAAAGTACGAGAAAAGAAAGCGGGACGCCGCAGGAAGACAAAAGAAGGCGAAGGAGAAACGGGTGATAAGGTGCCAACAATTATTTCCTTAGATTTTGGGTGAGTACTCACTTTGGCGCCCATTTCGTAGGAAGGCGAGGCGAAGAAGGACGGGGAAGACGAGGAGAAAGAGCAGGAAAAATTGGGCAAACTGGAGTTCTCTTTGGATTACAACTTTACAGATTCCCAGGTGGCCCTCCTGCAACACACAAAGCCAAAACAGTCAAATGGAGGAATTCTTGAAACTGACTCTTGTACTCTTTTGCTTAAAGCTCATCGTGGGGATCCTCCAGGCTCAGGATTTAGCCGCAATGGACATGGGGGGAACTTCAGACCCTTATGTTAAGGTCTTCCTCTTACCAGACAAAAAGAAGAAGTACGAGACCAAAGTTCAGCGCAAGAACTTGTGTCCAGTTTTCAATGAGACGTTCTTTTTTAAGGTTTGAAAAGCCTGATTTCACAAGTGTTTTCATTATTTTAAGGAAATAATTGAATATCTCCCTCTAGATCCCGTATGCAGAATTAGGAGGCAAAACGTTAGTGCTTCAAGTCTTCGATTTCGATCGCTTTTCCAAGCACGATATGATCGGCGATATTAAGATCCCCATGAACAGTGTTGACCTGGGTCAACCCATGCAACAATGGAGGGATTTGGAAAGTGTGGAAAAGGAAGAGGTAAGTCTTCTCTTTTCAATTTGTCGTCATTTTGTACAAAAACGTCTTCCTCTAATGTCTCCACAGGAAAAACTGGGTGACGTATGTATCTCCCTGAGATACGTCCCCACCGCAGGTAAACTCACGGTGAACATCATGGAGGCCAAGAATCTGAAGAAAATGGACGTGGGGGGCTTATCAGGTAAACTAGTGTTTTTGTTAAATGCTGCCATCCAACAGAAAGTGTGACAAATTTATATTTAATGTTAATGAGAACTTATATACCTATTGTTGACATCTTGTCTTCCATCTGAAGATCCCTTTGTGAAGATTGTCCTGCAGCAAAATGGAAAACGGATCAAAAAGAAGAAGACAACAGTCAAGAAAAACACACTCAATCCCTACTTTAATGAGAGTTTTAGTTTTGAAGTCCCCTTTGAGCAGATACAGGTAAATGATATTAAGTATGAATTGTGGTGTTTTAATTTTTTTGTAACTATGTGTTTGCTGATTTAGAAAGTGCAGGTGGTCATCACAGTGTACGACTACGATAAATTGGGGAGCAACGACCCCATCGGTAAAACCTTCATGGGTTACGGAGCAACAGGTGTGGGCCTGCGTCATTGGTCGGACATGTTGGCCAATCCCAGACGACCTGTAGCCCAGTGGCACACGCTTTTGCCCGAGGAGGAGGTGGACGCGGCGGTCAAAGCTAAACCTCGCTAGAGAAAACATTTCAACGTTTTTACATGTGTTTTCCTTTTGAATGTTCTCACACAATCTATGAGAGTCTAATTACCATGATTGAATGACTGAAGTATAATTTGCTGGTAAAGTTGTGAGATATTTTCAACAATATTAACACTACCTTTCTTGCTGTTTTTTTATGTTGTTTATTTTTTTTTTGCAGTAAGGTTTTCCATGCATGAAGTTTCTTTTGGTGAATTGAAAATATTTTTTAAAAGAAAAAGACCCCTTTATGGGTCAATGAGCCCCCCTCTTTATTCATTATTATTATATATAGTATTATTTATTTGTGTATATCTGAAAGTTACCCGAGTTCAAACAAATGTAAATGTGTTTATGTATGAGCATATAGGCAGATGTACTTCATTGTTAGTATTGGAGTATTGTGGATATTTCCTTTTATTCCCGTATTTTATTTCCAAACGTCAAACATTACCATAATAAATCATTTAAAGTAATGATAATATCAGATAAGGAGACAATAAAATGTGTATTGTGTATCCGATGAGGAAAATGTTATTTGAGCGCAGAATAAATTTCCATTGAATATTTTTTGCCTAATGTACCTTCTATTATGTCTGACATTTAATCATAAAAGTCGTGTTTTCTCGAACAAGACGTCAAAGCGTGAATCACTTGAGCGTGCGCTCCAAGCAAAGGTGCGCACGCGCGTATAACACAGAAAACGGTTGCTACGCAACTAAAGAAAAACTCAACTTTTGGTCGTTTGTAGGCCAATTGTCACGTTAAACTTCTTAAAAGTACTCACGGCACGTAGTTCATCCAGGCGGCGTCCTCCAGGAACCTTTTATCGTCACCGATCTCCATCTAAGTTTCATTATGAGCGCCGGGCGGCCATCAGAAGGTGCGGGTTGCATAAACTGGTGGGGTTTTGGTCCAGCTCGAGATCTCATCGGTACAGGTGAGTGAATTCCAATAAAAACGTGGGAACACTTTTAAATTCTATTTTCTTCACCTTACGATGAGCCAAGCCAATATGGTTAATTTTTCATCAGGTAATTTACAGAGATACTGACCCATCAATCTATCAAAATGTGTTTGTACTACGTATATAATACGTTCACAGAAGAAGAAAAACACATGGCAAACGCCAGCCGACGTTTTCTCCCCCAACTCTCGCGTGAACGTGAAAACAACAAGCAGGCGACAATTATGATAAAGCTGGAAAAATATTATTTGTGTTTAACAGCAGAAAAAAATATACTTGCCAGTTAGATAAATAAATCATCTGGGAAAGGCAATGTTGCAATGTTTTCCAGAGTAATTTGTAATATTTTCTGATATTGCATTGAAAATAAACATATTCTAGATGTTTAAATAGTATTATAAACTAATTGATAGAATAAAAAGGGAAATTGCAGGTTGTGAACATTTAATGAGAAGTATATTTTGTTTTAATTGCATAATAAATGACTAATATAATCAATTACAAAATTACAGTAAATACTAGGCAGTTTACTATGGAATTGCTTTTTCAAGAAGTCCAATTTTCTCAGTTGGTTTAAATTCTATTTGTGCCAACACTTTTAACTTTATGTTATAATTTCAGGACCTGTTAGACATGAAGGAGAACTCAACATTTTGCTTGTCGGGAATGGAGACCCAAGACACCTTCTGAAGACCTTGGCCGGCCTTGGAGATGACAACATTCTAAACGTGAGCCTCTTATTTTTCAGGATAACCCAGAAAATGAGAAGCTAAACATCTTCATATGTGTCCATCTAGGTATGGTTGTTTGAAAACTGCATGGAGGTAGTGGCCAGACAGATGCTCCTGCTCTACATCACGCTGACTCCACCAGAAACGATGGGACTTAACGGTAGGTTAAGCGGGTTCTAACTCTTTGTTATGATCCCTAATCCCATTTAACGCAACCTTCCTCCACATTTAGAGAAGACGGAGATGTTCTTGGAGGTATTTGGGAACAGCCTAATTCGTAGTCAGACGGAAGACACGGTGAAACGTATAGCGTCGCAGCTCTTGCTGCACGTCAGTGACCTTCCGGATTCAGACGTGCACCCCTGTTTTAACACCACTCATCTCAAGGTTCTCGCTTGAGTGGAGATGCTTGAACATCTTGTCTGCAAAAAAACTGACTTCTCTAAATGTGTCTAGTTTAAGGAGCGCGATGAACTGGCCAGGATTTTTAAATCATGGATGCAACCCACATCTTCTTCCACAGCCCCTGTCTCCATAGCCAAAGCCTGGGATTACCGAGTCAGGCAGCACCTTGGGACACGCTACGACGCCAAAAGGGGCTGCTTTGACTGGGATCTTACTATGAAGCTATACGAGAAAGGGGTAATAACAATTAACAATAGGGGAGCTAGAATAGTACCTTTTTTTGGTATCCTAGTCCCTTCATAGCCATTGTTTTGTTGATATGCTCTTAAATTAATCCTAAAATGTTTTCCAATTTTAGACTGGAGATTTACCAATCCAGTGATCAAACTTGCCAAACAAAATATTTAACATTTACAGCTATTACAAGTGGACAAGAATCAAATGAGTTCATTTGTATGCCCCTAATCCACTAATATGAGGGTCCAGCTTTGTTCATTGACCACAAGAGGGCGCATCCATATTATTTTAGAATAACTGAAGATATTAACCATATTGGAAAATACATTAAAATGGTTTCATCTACAGGGTAGTGTTATTAACAAGCACCAGTATTTTCGATGGAGATTGAGCGGCCTGGCCTTTGAGCTGAGGGAAGGAGTCTACCAGAGCACCAACCCGAGCTTGCTGTCTTCTCGGGTCTTCAACCAGAGGGGGGACAAAGTGGCCATGAGGGGCTATTGGGGCGATATTGTGTCGAGTCCTTACCTCGCCTTCGGGATTGAAACTGAAGACGAGAGCCTGCTCAAGACACAGAATGGCCAACATGTGAAGGTAAAGGTGTATTCATCCATGATCAAGCCTCAGTGGTCATCCAATCCATTTGACTTGTAATTTTGTCTTTGCAGACGGCACAAGATATTTCTTTCGCAAATATGCAAGTGCTATTCCAATCTTTGTACAGGAGACAAAAATGCACAACTACTCCTGAAGAGGAACCTCCATCCGCAAATATTGAACATCATTCTGTCCCTGTCAGCAGTAAGCGAAATCGCCAAAAACA
Source organism: Stigmatopora nigra (assembly GCF_051989575.1). Taxonomy (NCBI): domain Eukaryota; kingdom Metazoa; phylum Chordata; class Actinopteri; order Syngnathiformes; family Syngnathidae; genus Stigmatopora; species Stigmatopora nigra. The sequence goes on from NC_135525.1 coordinate 8,464,212, forward strand.
CTAACGGCAAAGATCTGTTCAGTCATTGGACATTGTTCCTATCTTTTTCAGAACTATCACATCTTAAAGGGGTTTCCATCAATTTCCTCCCTTTGGATTCCCTTCAGAAGCTGCCAGAAAAAGAGAAATATGCCCAATTCTTCAACGTCATTCACTTCTCGACTAGGTGACAAATCGAGTATTTTTTACTCTATTCCTCCATAACAATGAGCTTTAAAAAAACCCATTTTTAAACACAGCTGTCCTATTAGGCCTTATGGGATTAAAAACGTGGAGGCGCGTACCACGTAATCTGTCTGAAATCTTTCCGTTTGAATTGCAGCCAATAGATAGTGTTTGTCGTTCACCATGTTTTCTCTACTCTATTCGGTTTTAACGCTCTGAAGCTGCTCGCACCATTTGGGCCCGAAAATCCGTCAGATTGCAGCACCAGACGCTGTGCTTATCGTGGAGTTGGCCAAGTGAGTTCTTTTTTAAATTTAATTATTAAGTCTTGTCACCATGGTGACGACAGTAGAGTGTACATGGTACTGAAACTGTGGTTTGGGATCTTCAGGTACATTTTGGACCTGAATAAAGAGCAAGAAACTGGTTTCACTGAGCAAGTAACCCGCATGTGTCAAGAAGCGGGATTCCAACCATGTGACGGGGCAAACGGTGACGACCTTCATGCTGTTTTTCAACCACACCAGGACAAATAAGATGTCTCCATGGTTTTACTATTTCTATTTCATGGCACATTTTGTTTTAAAAGAAGCGTGGGTTAACTTACCAACCAGTCAGAGTGTAAATTGTCAATGATGGCCAAATTCAAATGCAACGCTGCAATTTATTCCAAATGGGGCAACACTACAAATTTGCTGCTATGTTGCCAAATTCATTTTTTTTTTTTTTACTTGAAACTGCCAGCTCACTTCCAGCGTCCTCCAACCATCCCCTTACCGTGGCTCTTTTTGCTGCTCGGAGAGAAGACAAAGATCCATGAGTATAGGGCAAGTACTCATATGATCAGTGCGATGTGTGGACTCACAACTTTTGCGCATGTTGGATTCTGTTCAGTAGAACGTTGATCTGTATGGAGCAAAAGGAAAATAAATATTTGAAAAGGTGATGGTGAAATCCCTAGTTTGTTGTCACGTTGAAAAGATTCACCTCATATTTCTGCCTCTTCATCTTCTCCGATAAGTCGAATTTTTCTGACTCCAGCTGGAAGATGCACTCCCATATCTCGACGGCTTTTTTCCTAAAAGAAAATAACCTTATCGTTGAGGTGAAAGTGCATTATACTACCTGTGTGATGTTCGGATTGAAAGTGACCTGAGAGCATCCTCTCTCAGCTCATCGATGACCAGCGGCTGTTTCCTCTCTGAAAGTGTCATTTTCTTGATCTCCCTCGCTGTTTGCTTTTTGCCCCGCCTTTGCTCCACCTGGACCAGTTCAGACCGACATATTTTCAACACCGCTTGTCATCATTGATGATGAATGTAGAAAATCACAGTGACAAAAGTGCTAAATGGATCAATAACCTTGGCCAAGAATCCTCCAAAATGTGCACCCATGTTAGACAGCACTTTCTTCTTCTTGGCTTCATCTTCTGCCCTCTTCTTGGCTTCCTCCTCCTCCTTCCTCTGCCTCTCCACCTGTAGACGCCAACATTAAAAGCTCACCCATTCATCTTTTCCAATGTGAAAAATGTCACGGTCAATTACCGCAATTTTGGTCTGTCTGTCACGCTCTTTTTCGGCCCTCACTCGCTGCTGCTCGGCCCTTTCTGCCCGCCGACTCTCCTGAGGCACAAGAAGACAAATATGAATGTTTTATGTACAATGTATCATAAAAATGACAATAACAAAAAATGAGTCTTACAATCCTCGATTTGAGTCCAATGAGCTCCTCCTCTTCTTTTTTCCTGTGCTCAAAGTGGACATCAATCAAGGTTTGGAGCTCCAGGAGGTCTTTTTCCATGCGCTTCCTATGAATATCCTGATGGCAAAGGAGAAATATATAACTTGTAGCAATCTGTCTACATGTGTTGCTTTAACATGTATATACCATTAATATTACTGTCAGTGATGGAGATTGGCATTAAGGGCAAAAAATAGTTTAAAAAAAAAACGTACATCAAAGTCCACCCGTTCGCCTTCAGGGATCTTTGGGGGAGCGAGTTGTGTGGCAACTGGCCTGTAAAATATGAATTTTAATCTTTAGCAGATATACATGCAAAGTTTAACACAATAAGATTAGACTTGATGCTCACTTGTGCTTTGGTCGCTCTCCTTCAATATGTAAAGCAAAAAATACAACAACAAAAAACTAGGCTTTTAATACATCATATAAACAATTGAAGATGACCCCAAAAAATCCTCACATACATCCTTACCTCCTTCTCCATGCTCGTCTTCATCTGTAACGCAAAAAAAGCCTCAAAAGTGATGATTGAGCACAAAAGGATTATAACTTTTACCCCAAATTAAAGGTACTTACCCTCTTGGTGCACTCTAGAGCAGAAATAGACATACATTAAGCCTGTGTTTGTTTTTTGTTTTTTTAAGTCAAACATGATAAACTTGTGGCAATTCACTCACCCGGGCTCTTCTAAATCAGACATTTTGACACACTGAAACACACAAATAAGTCAAAAATTGAAAACTTAATCAAATTCCAGTAATGGATAAACATACAGAATACACATCATCATAGATACTATAAAAAGTCAACACAGCCCTATGTGAATGATCACAGTCAGCCCTCCTAGCCTAAAGGGATTGAACTTCTATCATCAAAAGCAGTGAATGAGTTCAAATGACTGTTTCTGTGTTCTAAGATAACAGAGCGCTGATCTCGGGATAGGAGAGATAGACGGCAGTTGAGTCACACCACTCCAATAACAGTGAGGAATTATGCGGGCGACCATTCTTTGTTAATTTGATTTACTCCAAAGGACTTGGTGCGAGTGGGCTTTGAACTTGGCACTTTACACTAGCCGGACCTCCTATTACTGTTTAATCTACTTGTGTTGTTGGACTTGTCATAGTCAACATACTTTCTTCAGCCAGAAGAAATATAATAAACATTTCAGGCACTCACTGTAATTTCACTAAGCATTGAATTATATTATTCAGTGATTATTAGTTAAAATAGTCAGCACTTTTTTAGGACAAGGAATGAATGAATAAAATATTTGGGATAATTGAGCTCCCTTTAAGTTGGAAAAGTATCAACATATCTCCCACACTGGCCATAAAAGTCTGATTTAGAAAATGTCTGTGTTCTCTGTCACATACAGCATGTTGACAATGGTTGCCTAAACGATTAATAACATGAATGATGGCCTTACATAGTTGCGAGCTTTGGCAAAGCATGAAGCGCATTCAGACCATGTCAAGAGTGTGAGCAAGGGATACTAGTTAAAAGTCAAAAAGCAAACAACGATGAAGATCAGACATAAATAAACAAGTGAGGAATTAGAAGCAGTTAGGATAATTTTGGGATCTAAATCATTTAAATGAGTTACGATGCAGCAATTGAAGCGAGTGCTGAAATACTTTTGGAAACAAGTAGGCAATATAATAAGCATAGCAAAATCATAACACTTTCCAAATGATAATATCGTTGTCCGTAATCTGAAATCACTACATGCAGTATTCCTTTTTAAAGGCCAATTTGCATGTGATGACAGAATAATTTTTAGGACTGTTGTTGGCTTTTCCTCTGAAGAAAATAAATTTAGACCTGATAACTATTCCAACCCATACGAAATACTCTTGAAAATGACCTCAAAAAGCTAGAGAAGAGTCATTGTACATACCAGTTTAGTGTCAAATGGGCGTCAAGGCGTAATGAGCAGACTGTGGCGGATGCCGCTTCATTTATAAAAGGCTCCGGTGGGGTGACAAGTGGGGGACGTGGAATAAAAATGAGCTTGTGGATTATTGGCGGCTTTTAGGGGCTGAAGGCCAATTCTGGCGGAGCGGTTTGGGATCGAGCGCCTCATTGCTGAGCTCACAGCTGAAATAAGAAGACAAAAAAAGACAGGTGCTGGGAGCTGGAACAAAAGAAACATTTTTTTTTAAAACATGTCCATCAAGAAAGCAGTGTGGCAATCAGTGGCAAGATAACAAGTTAAGCAACCTCCAAAAAATACAACAAGCACTTTTTATTATTGAATGTCTCTATGTCACCCAGTGAAATAAAAAGCCTAGCAAAAGAATTCTGACAAATTCAGTGGTAAGAACCAAAAACAAAAGTGTTCTCCGACATTTCACTGGTAACCTTCTCGACCTCATGTTTTAAAACACACATTGCATTGTTACATTGCTTCCTTTAGAAATGCTGACATTAAAATAAAAAAAATACAAAAAAAGAAGAGTGGACGTGCTTCCAATGCCTCCTGGACAACCTGAACAGATTTGAAAATAGACAAAAGCCTTTGGCACGTTGTTAAGAATGACCACAACATATTACTGTGGTGCAAAGCAAAATGTTTGAAGTTAAGGAATGTTACAGGTGCCTGTTATCGTCAAGTGTGTAAGTGTGTGTGTGTCGTCAGTGCAGTAACATCCAAGCAAATCTACTCAGAGCAATCATTGGTATCGAAACAGAAGCATGCCCCTTTAAAAAAAATTGCCAATATCGACAAATAAATGCAATACTACATAATAAACTCAGATGAAATTGAATGACAAACACAAAAATATAAATGTATGTCGTAAAAAGACCTGCTCCCTTGTATATTGGTTTCTTTTGACCCGGTTTGTTGGAAAACTAGACATTGTTTTCTTACCTCTCGCAACATAAAAACATTACCACACTTCCCTCACTCAGTAAAAACCTTTTTTTCCTCAGAATCCCTTTTTTCACTCGTTTACAAGTTTTTCTTGACCTCGGGTCGACTCTCTTCGGGCTTGCTGGGTTCTTTCTGGACAGGGCTCATTAGGTCCAGCAGGTCGTGCAAGGCTTTCATAATTTTAGCACCAAACTTATGGGCATCCTGGAAGAGATACAAAAAAAAAAAACAATAAAGTGTGTTCTTTCAAAATAATAAGTTAAAATGTGTACAGTAACTCACAGTGTCAGGACATGAGTGCTTGCAGGAAATGTGAAAGTTGATCAGGCTATCACCCAAAATGTAGTAGGACACTCCATAACCATCATCAGCCACCTGAAAAGACAGACATAACAGAATCAAATCAAATTATTGGATTAAAAATGTTATTTAATATTGAAAGTTACAACGGTAATTTTTGGATAGCAAATAATGTTTTTAGGCAATGCGAGAATGCAAGTACAAAACATCTATATTTCCTCTCTCCTGCTATTTGTGCTACCAACCCTCAAAATAGAATGTAATAACCATGCATTTAAATGCTTCCGTAACACACAGAAAGCAGCACTCACCGGCCCAAAGCCTCCCCCGCATGAAATGTACTCCGGGTGGTTGACAAGGTCAAACAGCTCCGGCTGCTGGAGAGAAGTCTGACTGGTAGACAGCCTCCACGGCTCGGACAAAACCTGAAACAGTCGGTGTCAATAAAGCTATAAATTGAGAAAATGCGAGAAGAGTCCAAAACGAACCTCTTTCAAGAAAGGCGACTCCAATTTGAGGTACTGGGAAACTACATAGAGGCAGAAGAGGTGTCTGTCGATACCGGCGCCTGTCATCGCCATGCGGCAAAGGTTCTGGTGCTTTTCGGACGCTGTGCGGAACAGACGTCTGCAAACATCTGCTGACTGGTGGAGAAAAAAAAAGAAACTCATTTATGCACTATACTCCTTACTCCACACTGAAGTTTGCTTGCATCGCAAACTTGAATGAATCATGAAAAAAAGTGGACATCCCACCTCTTCGCCCACAAGCGCTTTAACAAAGGCACTGCTCTCATTGGAGCACGAGCGAACAGTCTCGGTTCTGCCCTCCCTGAACAGGCGGGTCATGGAAGCCTCATAGGTCAGACAAAACGTTTTCCGATTCTAGAACATAAAACAAAAACAAATGGCTTGTAATCGCTGCAGCCTAAGTCTAGAAACGCATCCAAACTTGCAGGTGTTTCTCACCCTGAAATAGGCTAACTGAAGAGCTATTTGAATGAAGGCGTCCGGGCTGACTCGACACTTCTTGATCTTTCCCTTGCCAAAGTCTCTGAAGGACACCACGTGGAAGTCAATGTCATCAGCCAGGGTTTGGGCCACTGACAGGGACTTAGAGACTTGTTCCTCACACTGAATGTGACACACACACACACACACAAGTGCTATTCAACATACAATTTTAAGCATTCTGAGCTCAGTGGCTCTACTTGACCAACTAACCTCTAGGGAAATTTCCCAAGAAAGCTTGACAGGTTGTGCCAGCGACGAGTCCACTTCACCTTTGCAGTGACCCTCGCCGTTGTAACCGAGCTGGAAACAGTCGGTGGCCACCACATACTGGAATGGCAGGACAGGGAATCATTTAAAAAAAAATGGTTGGCACTCAGATCCACCTCTCGGACAACACTCCTTACCTCCCACAGGTGTGCGATCACCGGCGCGTCAGCCCACGAGTGCTCCGCGTTAATTCCATTCTTACCGTTTTTGAAGACGACCACGGAGAAAGACTTATCAAACCACCTGCATGACAGAGAAGATCATTTTAATAAGATTGCATGTAATAAAACATGCAGTAATGGTGGAATTGCTATATAAAATGGTTTTGCACAGAGTTCACTTTGGACTATAACTACCTGTCGTAACATTTCCCATGCAGCAATGACTTAGCATAGCGGTCCAGACTCCCCGACGGGTCGTCTCCCATCATGCCCTGCTCCTCGTCATCAAGAGCCACAAAGAAGGCAGCTTTTTCGATGCAGTCCAATGACCGCTTGTTGATGCCGCTGCTGAAGTACTTGATCCTGGCTTGCGCCCAAGGAATCCTGGGCCAAAAAGAGTTTTTTAACCAATAATTCGGAGAAAAAAAATGCAGTTTCTTGTCAGACAGACCTGTCACCAGCAGTCAGAGCGCCAAGTTTGGCTTCTCCCTTGCAGGGTGTGGAAGGGTCATCGAGGATCCTCTGAATCTGGAATTCAATCTCCCTGGGGGACAGCAGCCTCCCTGCCTGGTACACCCTGAGCCGAAAGTAGCGGCCTCTGTGATATACGACCACATAGTCGCTATCCTGCCAGTGCTGCAAGGTGTCTTTGGGAAGAGAAAGAGGCACAGTTTTATTACTAAGTAGAAAACTTGGCATGTATTATAAGTATGTTGAGTAGCTCTTGTGGTGTTGCTTATATGTTGGTTTATTCAGCAATTTAGTCTGGGGAAACTGGCACCATGGCACTCTTTCAGTTTGACTACCTGTTAGTGTTCCAGGGATTCGACATGTGTCAAACATCCTCTCAAACTGATAGGAACAGCAAGGAACCGCAGATCTCAATAACCACTGAGTCAGAAGAATGGAACGCCGGAAAAGAAATAAAAGATCATAGAATGGAAAAAAGGAATTGAAGAAAGATGAGAGAAAATATGAAGAGTGGGCAGACAAGAAAATATATATTAGTTAAGAGAACCACTAGGCACATAGACCCAGAAAGAGCACAGTAGGAAAAAAGGAGAGACAGGGCGAGACTCATACACAACTTTAAACGCTTTTATCTACCCATTGTGGATCACACATTAAAACCAAAGGCCATTTTGAGTGGATGTTGACACAAAAAGTGTGCGTGTGTGTATTCATGTCTGTATCTTTACCCGTCTCCTCTCCAGGAGTGCGTGTGGTGTTAAACATCCTCTCACACTGAGCTGCACACAGAGGAATGACAGTGCCGGGTATACGACTCTGAGAGACAGGGGGGGATCATGAGGTCAGGCAAAAACAATAGTGGGAGTGGAGTGAAAAACATACAGTAAATAGGAGCAAGGGTGAGACAAAGGGGTGCTATGAGAACATGAGGGTTTTCATAGGCAGATGAAAATTACAAAAAATATATATATATATATGGAATAAAAACTAAAATCCACAAACTAAACAGGTGTTTGCTCTGTTCATGCTTAAATAATTACTAAATCACAACATAATATGTAAATTTGCTCTGCAAAAGTAAAACGTGCACTGTTGGACGTGTTGCCTTAGCAACAGTAGGCAGACTCACAGGTTTGAGTTCTTCTTTGTTAAGTTTGCGGCGGTATAGAAACATTGCGTGGATGGTGTTGCCAGCTCTGGCTGCCTGGATTGGTGTGGGCGTCACATACAGGAAATCCTTAGGGGGAAGAGAAGACAAGAGTTTTTATCACAGCAATTGCGGACAAACACTACACAATTAGGACAAGCTAGGACTAAGACAAATCAATATCGATCCAATAAAAATACATACCATGCCATAATAATTGCTGTTGACCATAATGGGGCTCCTTCCTCTTAAATAGACATATTCCTCCCACCAGTCGCTGACCTAAAACATATAAAACAAACTGCGTGAGAAAACAACCAATAAAAACATTTCCTGCTGAGTTATCCTAAATAATGCAAGGTAGAGAAACCCTCAAAGGCATATATATTTGATACAATTTTCCAACGTAGACTTTATTTACTCAAAAAGTAGGTCAATTGTGGTTGCTCACATAGTTGGCGGCCCATAGAGATTTGACTTTGAGGTACCACTGAAGGCGGTTTCCGAGGCGACTCTCAAACTCGCCGGCCAGTTTGGTCATCCGTTCGTACTGGGTGTCGTCCATCAGTGGGCGAACTGACTCCAGATACTAAAAAGGAAAACCCAATCAGAGTTATTGGATGCTAGCATTTTCTGGGCACAATTTGGCGACCTACCCTCTTGATAGTATCCTTGACAGCCGGAACCGGCAGGTTTGGCAATGAGCCTTGGTAACTGTAGAGCATAGGCTTTCTGCCAGAGAAAATGCGTACCAGTGCCTGGCTCGTGAACATAGGCACGCAGTGAGTGCATTTTGGAATAAAAATTAACTGTGGAAAAAAAAAGGCAGGGAAAAAAACACTCACCACCCAGATTTTAGTGGTGGTGGACATCTTGCCGTGCTGCTCGAAGATCCAGCGGTGGTAGGAGAGCAGCTGCTTGAGGCACAGGCGCATGGTGAAGATGAGTAGGAGCCACAGTAAGGTGCTGAAGAGCACTGCCGACACTACTGTCTGACATTGGGTGCTCATGGACTGGCTGGAGAGGAGCAGAAAAGATTGTTTTTCTGTGTGCACATCATTATTAAAGAATAGCAATGCAAATTAAAAACACAGCAAGAGTGTCAGACTCATTTTCATCTGGGCCGGACCATTTTAGATATCATATTTCGATTTTTTTTTTTCTTATAATGGATTAAAATAACTGGGTTAAAATCCCTGAATATTCAGGTCGCCACTTTGACACATGTGATTTAGAGTATCTAATGAAACATACAGTGAGTGTGTTATTTTTTACCTGACAGGGAGGTGTTCTTGTATCTTGGCTATGAGTCCCATGGAAGGGTCGGATCGAGTGTACATGGTGGCCAGGATAGCGATGACAACAAAGAGCCATGAGGACGGACTGGCGGGATAAACTCCTGTGATCACGCTATTCTGATTTTTTGAGAAAGAGAGCGAAAGATTGACCGTAAATCCCGTTTTATCCATTCTCATGTCAGGTTTCTTACATAATGAATAAATTACAATGTTTTCCAACAAATCACCACTCTGCACTGCAAAGGTCATAAACAGAAAACCCTAAAGAAACATTCAAACACTCTTGTATAAGTTCATTATAATATGATTTAATAAATGGGCAGCATCACGCCTGCCACTGATAGCCATAGATGTCCACTCCAGTTCAAATTTTCAATATTCAATTATTTTATTCATTATTGCCACAAAGCCTTGGGCTAAAATAGGGCAAAGTAATTGTGTTATTGTGCCAGTGTGTTTGTTTTATTGCTCCATCGGGCCCCAATTTGTGAATCACTGTGTTACTGCCTGAACATGTCCTTAGAATTGCTGGTTATTGAGCAATCTGAAACATTCATAATGACACGTGACAACACTTTGATTCATCTACTTATTAACTTCTTAAGGAAGCAAGTCAACCGAGCTGAAACACGGAAGTATTGCACTGCAAAAAAAGCAAAACCAGTGAGGCCAACCCACCTTCAGTCTAATGACTCGCTTTTTCCAGGAACGGATGCCTGAGCGGTAGATCTCAGTCAGTGCTTGATGGGACAAGTGATACTCGATGCCCTCTGGGGTGACAGTGAACTGGAAGGCCACGGCTTGGTGGGCCTCTGCCATGACGACGGTGCACTGTGTGGAGAGAAAGTGGCGATATGCATGACAGTGGTTCTTGGGTTAGGAAAAAAACGTGGGGTGACGAGAGCTCAGCTGCAAACGTGACGTGGGTCACGTGAACCTCTGTAAGCAGCTGCCTCTCATACCGGGAATGACCCACTTAATCATGGGATGCTGGGGACTGCATATGAACTGTCAGTGACAACAATAAACAAAGAGACAAGAGCGCATGTGGGACTATGTTGCAATGTAAGCATGTAAGATTGTCTTCACAGGGGATGAGAATTGATGAGCATGGATGAAGATCCATTGTGTGATACGCTACTTTTATTAGTGACTCCTTTCAAATGCAAAGTAGGTTTAAATGAGCTACATCGAAAAGTGCTGACTGACTTCATGATTTTCCGTGTTGAACTCAATTACAATTTCACCTCATAGAGGGGATTGATTTCTGTCCCAAAATAGGTTGTGATATTGGGGAAAGCCTGAGGTCTGGTTTGTTACACACAGTAGCGTGGGAAAGGAGCATTTAACATAAAATCTTTTTTTACGTTATAATAAGCAACTACTACTATTTTTAAATTTTATAGGTTATAGGTACTGCCTTCTGATAGACTTTCTGATGGTCTTCTATTCCATCCCTAAGTCACAAAACCAAGACACGTCATCAGTTCAAGGTTATGATTTTTACCTTGACTTCCTACAATAAAATATACTGATAAGAGTTCATTTCTTCACTGTAAAGGTTAAACTTTGTTTTTCTTTGATTTTGAAACTCAGCTCAGTCACAAGATATTTTATAGAACTGCTGTAGGTGTGGCCCAGGAAAAGTTTCATTTATATGCCATAAGAGTCAATTTATTGTGTGGAAGGGCGAAAACACTTATCCATGGGCCTCATGTCATTATGCAGTATACTGTAAACCCAATGAAACTTAATAATAGTACAGAAAACATATATGGTAAATGGTCGTTCTTATTAAGAGGTACCAGAATCAAATTTCATCCGGGGGACAGTGATAGTAATTACTGTGTGCCGTTTTATGTGTTGTATGTTCAAAACTACTGAACATTGTTATTTGCTATTTAATGATTAATTGATCAGTAATTACACAGATAGACATGCTGTACTGCTCTTGTTCACCAAGTACAATTTGGACACGCCCACCAATGGTATGTTAAGTACACTGTACATATTACTTACAGATATACCAGAGTGATGGGTTGTCAGAATGGAAAGTGAAATTATCTTAATGTTTTTATTAAAAAGAGAGGTTGATCCCACATTTGCTACGTGATTTTAATTTACAATCGAAATATACAGAAAATAAAAGGTCGCACAATCAGTGACGTAACTCACCGAGTTGTGATTTGTTTCTTAGTTTGCAAAACATTACCGGACGATCAAGGTTAAAAAACATTTTCCAGCAATATTGTACAAAAGACACACAAGTATCAAAACGTTTTTAGTAAAACAAATACGTTAAAACGTTATACATTTGACGCTAACCAGCCAAGCGTTAGTTCCTGTTTTACTTTGAAATTACTTTCCTTTTCATGAAGACGTTTAAAATCGATCTCCAGCTTTGTGCTTATGCATTTTATGCAGAGATAGTACAGATGCAATGATCTGGATTGCAAAATTAATTTAACAAAAACACCTGCAATTGTCAGCGATTAACGCCGAGCCCATTTGAACTGGTTTTAGCACCATTACTCTATCGTTAGCTGCATACGTCAAGCAGCCTCCCACGGCGCCATTTACCACTACGCTTGTGTTTTCTTACCTTTTGGGCTCTGCGATTTCGAAAGCAGAGAAGAAAGACTCGGATTGTGTCTTAAAACATCGAAAAACGCCGTGACTGTGTCGACGTAGTCCAACCGGCCCTGCTAGTCTGTGAACTGGTCAACAGAACATTTCCCCTCCTACTGAATGGACTTGATGCACCCTTCACTGACTGTCGGAAATGTCGCTTACAGGGTTAGCAGATCGAAATGACAATACCCAGGCCAACTATAATGTAAATCCACCCAGTCAAATACCAAATAATTTAAGATGTTTGTTCACCATTAAACGTCCAAATAATGATTGTCAAAAGAAACTGTAGTAGGAGGACAATATGGAATATTCGACTGCATTGCATTTCTTTGAAATTGGTGTCAAAAGTAGAAGTAAATTCATCTGTCAAGTGGAAATAATTCGAAAAAAATGCGACAGATCAAATTAAAATTATAGTGCATCTATCTATCACGTCCTTTTCAGTTTTTTTTTTATAATTTCACTTTGCACTTGCAGTTCAGAGGCATTGAAACTGAACTTCAATCAAAGCGACTAATTTTGTCAAAGGAAGTACACGTTTCTTTCAACGCTCCTTCTCTATTTGCCACTCTAAATGACGAAATTTGATACTGAAATTTGAAAATGTCATATCAGTTGTTCAATAAAGAATCTGAAATTATAAATGATAGGTGCCACACACATGGATTTGGGGTTTATTATTGTAATCATAACAAGGTGGGTTTCTCTTTATTTTGACCATCAATTCAATCATAACTGTTATTCTTTTTTTTTTAAATCACAGGCAATAGTTATAATAGTGCACTTTTTATATTTAAATTATTATACAGACATTTGTTTTTCAAACACCTTATTCTACTGACCCTTATGGATGGAGAATAGTTTACAATCTTGGCCACAGTTGGGTCACTGACGGTGAAAGTGGCGTGTAGAAGAGAAAAAAAATGAATTGGATGATGGTGAGGAATCATAACGTGAACACACACAGTGAAGCGGTTTCTCGTGTGCTGATGAGGGCTACACAACACGTGGTGGGTGAGCAAACGGATCAAAGTGACGAGGGAAAGCAAGAAATGGAGCAAATCGACAAGTGTGAAGGAAAAATGACATGCCTGTTAAGAGTTTAGTTGCTAATCTGTCACACAGGCCCTGTGCAGCATCTTAAAAGTTCAATTAACTCATTGTTACGCCCCCATCAACCACCAATCTCCCACACATACCAGCAAAAATCTTGATGAATTAAAAAGCAGAAAAACAAATATTACTCTGTACTGCTATTGTAGTGATTCACATTTAAAAAGTGCTGAAAGTAATGCGATGGAAAGTTCATATCAACGGTAAAAAATAGGCAAATGTTCCATAAAGCAAAGGAATGTGGTAGAGTTGAATAAATATGTAAACCAAAAGCAGACATGAGAACTTGGTTGGACAATATCTTGCACTTTTTTGCATATTGTGCTGTATGGAAGACTGGTGATGGGCATTAGCTAGTCTATTAGAGAAGTTGAATACTAATACTGTATGACGTTGCAAGGGGGAAGGATGTGTGACACTTTGCTTCTGTTCCCTTCACAAAGTCCAGGTCAACCAGGAATGTGACACAGTGAGCCGTGAAACCACCAACATATCGACGAATGTGTCATCTCTGCCGACGACAAGGAGAAAAGCTTGATGTGAAAAGGAGGCTTCCGTCTGAAGCTGCACACGAATGTCATTCTTTTTCAATGAAGGACAAACAACCTTGATGAGGATCATGAACATAGTCACAAATAGTGTTTTTTTTTTCTTCTTCTCTCCATAGAGTCATGTTGAGATTTCTGTTGAAATCAAAAGTATTTTTCCTCAGAGGAGCAGGAGCTTAAATGGATAAGTTCGTCTGGTCTCTGAAGAGAAATTAAAGGGCCAAAATAAATAACTAAAATAAAGAGGCAGCTTCCTCTTTCCAGCACTGACTGCTGCCGTCTTGCTGCGATCATAGCGCACGCCCTCAAAAGGAAATAAATAACGTCGAAATAAAAAAATAAATTTTCACAATCACTTACATAGCTTACTTTGTTGGTTTTCTTTGAGTCACGTGTAGGATGCTGATTTCCTGAGAAGATCAGGACCTTTTCACTCAGCTTACATCCGGTTTTAATCTGCCACTGACTTAAGTCGATGTCTTTCAAATATGGAATAGCCGTGAAGACTACTTGTTGCATGTCACCTGAGACTGACATGAACATGCACTGGTAAATTTTTCAGTGTCATTCTGGAGGACCACCACAATACACCTTAATCTTTTTGGTATCAGATGCTGTCGTACAATGCTTATGGTAGGCTAGCTATCAGGTCTTGTCAGCATCCTTTAGCAGGCTGATTTGCTAACTGGCATGCACATTAGCACTTCAAAATTCCTATTTTGACTTGGAGAAGCTGTACCTACGGCGGGACACCAAACTACTCATTCACTATCACTTCATTAAACGGGGGATTCCATTGCTCTGGTGGAACTTTTTTGGAATCCAGGTTTTCGGACAATTGTTAAACACAAAAGCATGATGGGGGCGGGGGCTCAACGTCCAAGCACCTCATTGAGGATGTCACTTGTGGTTTGCGGGGATGCTTAAAGATGAAGTCAAAGAGAATGGATGTCGCTCGGTCAGGCATCCTGCGGTGTGGTTTTCCATTCTAACCTACGGTTGCGATTGGGTTCCGTTGGTGGACAGCAGTCGGGTTCTCTCCTTTGCCGAGCCTCTGCGCTGGAGAACTCCTCCACTGCCTCCTATGCCTGCGCCGTCGGCTCGGTCGCCCCACTCGCATCTGTCGCCCCCACCCTCTGAGCGCCTGGAATTTTGGCGGGTGGGGGTCCTGTGGGGTCTGCCGTTCTTCTCGTCTGGGAAGGGATCAGCAGACGAGAACAGGGAAGTCACCCTATGACTGTGAGTAATGCGTATTTAATGTCAAAATGCCAGTCGAAAAGGTCATTTAAGACTTTAAGTAACGTAAGAATGCTTGTTTTTGTCTACGTTTTAAACATGGATCACAACCTCACCAGATAAGGCTTGCACCAGGGGTTGATCATGGGAGCTGAGAAGCTGGGCTTGAATCGTTTCCACCACTCGTCTGAACCTGCGACTCGGACCTGAGGATGCAGATTTTAAAAAGCATTGATTGCAATGTGTCCTGCAATGGACTTGAGAAAAGATTCTACATTTCCAACTTGCCTGATATGAGGGTGAACGTCACGCTGTATATTCCCGTCTCCCTCCTTCCCTCCCTCTCGGTCCTCTCTCTGTCCCGCTCCCTCTCTCCCTCGGAGAAGGCAATATCCACCTGGAACTTGACGGGCTTCTGGAAGACGGAAGGGCCGCCGGAGGACTTGTATTCGGCCCTGAAGCTTGTCTGGGAGATGACGCTGTGACTGAGCGACGGGATCTGTGTGGTGGGGAGACAGAGAAGAAGCAGAGAGCCCAACAGACTTACGAGGCGGGAGAGGTACGAAGGGCCGACGTGAGTGTAGGGGAGACAAAAGGTGAGGGTGAGGGTGTAGAGAAGAGAGAAAGAGTGAGCCGTAGGCAAAAGCAAAGTGATACATCAGCGTGCCGCGAGTAAACAGAACTGAAATTATGAGCATACATATATAAAGACAAGAAAAAAGTACATGTGTGAGTTTGAACATGCTTCCTGATAGCCTGTGACCTTTGATATGTGTGATAGTTAAGCCACATCAGGTACTCACAGACAGGAAGGCGTGGACAATGTCGGCTTTGACAGAACTCAGAGGTTTGTCTCTGATCACCACAAAGATTTGCTCCTCCTTCTCCAGGCCAATGAAGTTTCCAAACCAAGATTTCTTGGCCAGCCTGAGAAGTGGGAAAAAAACATTCTTCAGCATTCAAGGACTTTGGACTTGATAGTAAAACTTGGCATTGCAAAAATGATGACTTACTCTGGGCTGGATTCTGGAGTTAAACTCGACATGTCCTCTGATGTTGGAACTAAAAGAGAAACCATTGAGTCAGTTTTGTATATATTTTTTTGCGAATTTGTGAATATTGTACTTACTGAATACGTAACGTTTTGACTTATTTTAATAACATAAAAAGCAAAGATTCAATGTTCATATGTGTAAACATTATATTTTCCTTTAAATGTACGACTTGCTTGAACAGAAAGAACCATTCACCTTGCAATTTGCGACGATGGAACCGTGGCGAGCCCAATAAGTTGTTCTTAAACGAATTGAGGCGAGTCCTCCAATGAGCAGAGCTGCTGGCCGCGAGTCCGCTTCCCCCTCCGGGGCTGGAGGGCGGCGTGAGGGACAGGGAGCCCACCCCACCACCCCCTTCTGCCCGCGAGGAGGATGAGGACGAGGAGGAGGAAGGTGGGGTAGAGGAAGGGTGGTGAGGGTGGTGGACAGGGGTACCCAAGGGAGTGGGCAACGGGGAGCCCTGGGGAGTGACCTGCGGCACAGAGTGGGCAGAGTTTGGGTACAAGCTCTTTGTCACAGACTTTAGGACAGAGGACGAAGGGAAGAAAAAACGAGGGATGGGTGAGAGCAGCGGAGAGGGTGAGGGTGAGCGGGAGGATGGGTTGTGCAGAGGCAGGGATTTGATGGGCTGCAGGTGGAGCCGTTCGGCCGGTCCTTTGGCGGGGAGGGTCTGGGTCTTTGTATTGGGGGAAGCTTTGGGCTTGTCGTGAGCCCGTGTGCAGCGAGGTGTCGTGGTGCTTCCCTGTTTGGGCTCCTTTGTTTGAGAAGTGGTGGAGGAGGCGGCGGAAGTGACGTCTGATTGGCTGAAAGTGAAAATGGGGCTTTGGTAGGACTGGGGAGTGGGATTTTGTTGGGGGCAAATGGAAAACAAGAAAGAGAGGGGATGGAACATAGAGAAAGAAGGATGGAAATGAATATCATGCTTCATGGTCAAAGACTGCATCTTGTGAGTAGTGAAAGTGTCGAGTGAAAGACAAAAGTGTGGTCAAATGTTCATTAGCAGTAGCAATGGGGTAAATTGCGGCTGGTGTCAGGTGCAACGATGGCTTTGCTTTCCGGAATTTTGGTAAGTGTGCGTTGCTCATGCGGGATTCGAAAGACAAGTGGCATGACAGTAGAAAAGTGAAAATGTTACACAAACCTGCCGCGTGAGGTTTATTCTGAGGAGCTTGATTTGTTATCATGTTAAAAAAATGATGAGAAGAGATGGATAAATGGATGTTTCTGGGAGTTATGAGTTTTGAATGTTGTTATTGATCATGTTGACAGAATCTATGGCAAAATATATCCTGAAAACCAATTAGCTGCTGTATTAATAGTAAGTTAAATATTACCCGGTTGCATTCAGCTATTGCTCATAAGTATAAAAGCAATAGCAGGATTCTTACCCTGGGACTACTGAGGGGGCTGGAGGAGAGCCCGGTGGATGCTCCGCTCACTGAGCGAGACCTGAGAAATTGAAAAATCAGCAAACTTTCATTCAACAACATAATCACAAATATTTTCAAGGCATTTTAATTTTATACCTCTGGCTGTGGGCAGCGTCTAGAGCACGACGAGGAGGCGTGGGGGAGCCTTGTTCTGTGACACTCAGCACTTCCAGGCTTTTCCTCTCTGGCCGGCAGCGACCGTGGCGCGTCAGCATGGGGGAATCCACGCGCTTCCTCGGAGGATCTGCACATCAACCAATAAAAGTTGAGAAAGTGATCCATAATTTGGACGTCGCTCTGTCAACGTCCCACGAGTGAAGGTATGCTGCCACCTAAGGACTGACCAGCATCATTGCGTTGGGGCAAATCCTCGTCCTCATAGCTGGGGTAACGCTCCTTTCTGTCCAGTAGCAGGTAATAAATCATCTTCTCCTGGTTTTCCCTAAAGAAATTGTAGAATACACAAATAACACCAGCATATTTTAAAATGAGCAACTGTGCTTTCATAAATTAAATCTGTCTCAATCAAAGTTAACCTATCAGTTTGGACCTGGCCAACAAAAGGAACATTTTTAGGTGGGGGTGGCCAAAGTGTAAAGACTTACTCTTCACATTGCAAATCACGCGTGAGCTTGACACGGTCTCTGAAACAGCCCAGTGAGTGCATGCTCTCCAACACATCTGGGTCCAGCTCGGTCAAGGATAGGATTCGACTAACGCACACTCTTCTGGGAGGAGGCTGCTCAGGACAAGGCTCGTTACGGCCACCCCTGGAGACATTCACATGTCCAGTATGTGACGTCGAGTGTGTATGAGCACGATTAAAGATAACATTATGTGCCACAGAGAAGTGACATATACTCACAGATACCAGGCATGTTTCTGAATGGTGTCCAGCTGTACATCACACAAGAAAGATTAAAATGTTATAGTCAAGCGAGGAAGAACATCCATTTTTCTGGCCGATACACATCAAACCTCAATGCAAAATTCACAGTTGTATTTACAAATGTGCAATGGAATTACATCATACGAGGAAAATATTATAATATAATATATATGATGTCTAACACTGTCTACTGCAGGGTGTCATTACGAGGGCTATCGCATACCGTGAGGCGCTTTTCAGGGTTGACCTCGATCATGCCCTTGAGCAGGGACTGGCAGTCCGGCGGGATGAAATGTGGCATGTGGAACACGCCGCTCTTCACTTTCTCCAAAAGTTGACGTAAATTGTCATGGTCGAATGGCAGGGCGCCCTGGTGAGGACAAAGAGCAAAATTGTGACACATCCAAAAAAGAATGGGTCATACGAAAGCACAAATACTCCTTTACTCAGACAATAATAATTACCACAAGCAGAGCAAAAAGAATGACCCCGCAGCTCCATACATCTGCTCTCCTTCCATCATACTTTTCTCCCTGTCACAGAAAAAAAAATCAACATTTACTGTAAAAACAGACATCATTTGAGTCGTATAAAACAGATCATCCTTAATGTGAAATGTGGTCACTTACCCGTATGACTTCAGGGCAGGCGTAATGAGGGGATCTGAAAGAGGAGAACAATGGCATTAAATGCATTTCTAAGTTTTTGCAGTGTTGTAGTGCAACATATAATGTGGCAGAGTTATTTGAAATATGTTTTTTGTGTGGATTAACACAAAGAGGCACTCACCCACAGCTGGTCTCTAACAGGCTGTCACCCACCTGGAGTGATGCCATACCAAAGTCAGCGATGCGGATGTTGTTTTTCTCATCCAGCAGCAAGTTCTCAGGCTTCAGGTCTCTGTGGCTGCATCAGTGCATAAGTGATGCTCATGAAATGGCCGTAAATGTATTTATGAGTGTAATTTTTAAAAGTAGCATCCCCAAATCAACTATTACTAAATGTATACAAAGTAAACAGTACAGCTACCACACTTGGTTAAACTGCAATATATTTCAATTAAATCATTGCATGAAATTACTATGCAATTTGTTCTCAATATGTTTTACTGTTTATTTTACTATGAATACAGGAATCTAAATTTTTATAGTTCAATCATTTTAATAGTTTCAGGCAACATTTTTTTACTCAAGTGGACATTGTTATCACTGCATTAATGGGGCACTTTAAGAGTTAATGGTGTATAAGTTCTCAACTAAAATGACTGAAACTAAGTAGTGCAAGAACAAGCGCTTGGACGTAAAAACTAACCAGATAGAGTGACTGTGGCAGAAATCCAAAGCAGAGATGATCTGCCTGAAGAACTTCCTGGCTTCCTTGGGAGTGAGACGGCCTTTCTTAACCAGGTAATCAAACAGCTCCCCTCCAGATACATGTTCCAACACCAGATATCTGTAGATGCACATTTACTATTTATTCAAAATTCTTTTAAAAACTAAATTATTCCATACTCCTGTCCCAAATCTCATTCAGTTGGACAGGTGTACAGTGCAGCAGAGTGTATGGTCGGTCTCATAACATATGTTAGTACTTAATAAGCATAAGTGTTTGCATGGTCTGACTGTGCGATGGGAACTCACAGGTACTTGTTATTCTCATATACATCGTGCAGCTTCAACACGTGCGGATGCTCAATTAGTTTCAGGATGGCGATCTCCCTTTCAACCTGTTCAGACCAAGAGAAAATATTGGATAGTTAAGAATGATTCTGCTAGTAAAACTGTTAGTGCAGTTCTGCACCACTCTAAAATAACTACACTGACACTTTTTTAACAAAGGTAACACCACTGCATATTATTTTTACAATGGTTTGATGCTTGTAACTTGATGTTATTTCCAAAGTAGAAAATATTGCAAAAAGAAACATGGAATTTGCATACCTTCATCAACACTGACTCAGAGAGCTTCTCTCTGTTGACGATTTTGATGGCCACCTTTTGACCGGTGATGCAGTGGATGCCGAGCTTAACCAGTCCTATAGAGAAATTAAAAGGTAAATCATTTTAATGGAGTTGTTTTTTTCTTTAAATGGAGCATAAACATTTTAATCAATGATTTCCTCACCTGTTTGCCCCTTCCCCAGTGTTTTTTCCAGCCGATAAGGCCCGACATATTGAGCGGACTGACTCAAAGACAGTTCTTTACTCATCCTGCTCTTACTTAAGAGACACTAGACTAAAAGATTATTGCTTTTACTGTAATATTTTACAGTTTATCCAGATGTTAGTGTGGCATACAATGTGCCCACTTATGAAGATGTTCAGCAAATCAAGAGGAATCTTACTCAAATACTCCATTTAAATCTGACTATTTAGTCATTGCTGCCCCTTTAGTATAGAAAAAACAACAATTTTGAAATCTGGGATAAAATCAATAATTTTGACAAACTAATTCAAGAAGAAATTATGACCTTATTGGCATCACTACAACATAGTAACACATTTTGGGGTGAAAAAAACTCATCAAAAACACATTTCTAAATTATGACATTAAAAGTCGTGCCAAAAGATCCTCAGATGAGTTGCAAATTAGAATGTAATTTCTCTCTCCGTCGGGCCTTTTTTTTCCTCCTCACAGGTGCAACGACATGCTAAGTGTAGCCTCGCCGCCGCTCTCCCACTCAGCAGCGAGGCTAGTTTCTAGCTTTAGCTTCGGCGCCTTGACCCAGCGGCCGTCCTGTCAAAATAAACTACACCAGATCGAGTCGTTGGCCACCGAGAAACGCTTGTAACCCTTGTCCGATGGATGCCTCATTCTCTCGAAAGATGGATGGAGCGCGTATCCGGCGTACAGATCGCCATTCCGGCGCCGTCTCGAAGTCCTTCCCCCGCCTGCCCTGTCCTCCCTTTACCCAGTGTTTGCCTCTACATCCCCGCTAGGAGCCAGTGATATCACAGCAACATCTTCTCGAAGCAAGTGCAAAAAAAAGCCCACGCAGACGTCCCCGATTTAGCAATAAACCCCTTCGGTTCCTGCACTAGAGCTCGGTAATAGTTGGCGCAGGGTTTAAAGGCCTCTTAGTATTACACTCCCTTCGGTTTTCTTGCCGTAAATCGATATTTTTTCCTCTCTCTCTCTCTTTCTCTTCTCTCCCATCGCATCACTCGCATCAGCATCCGGGTCCTGCTCCATCCAAGCGCCTGGCCCCGCCCTCCATCTCCTCCCGCATCCAGGTCATAAACAGCCGCCACAGGCAACCAATGGGAGGGCATTAAAATGAGGATGCTGAGGTGTTGCACATCTGCTAATAGTGACAGTGCAAAAAATAAGACGTTTGACGATGTTTATGGGTCATTGTCATATAATTGGATGAAATGATAAAAACTGTTGTAAAAATAATGAGTACAACTTATATCTGCTTTATAGCAACTTGATTTAATATGGGTAAATGTGTCACCTGGTTGAAGTTATAATCTTAATCCTATATGTACAACTGTAAATGAAAAAAAGTGGAACATTTCCAAGACTTTCAGCAATTCTTACATATGTTAGAAATAACATTTTTTTCCACTATATGCTATTATGAAAACAAACTGGCTGCTTACAAAGCCCTCTGGTGTACAGTATTATAACAACATAAGGAGCTTTCAAGTGGCAATAATAGTGTCATTGGAAATGTGTAACTTATGTTTGGGTAGAATCAGTTACTCACCTAAAAAAGAAAAAAGTAGGACAATTTGAAATTTGCCTCAAACGTGAAAGTGCGAAGATCTCAATTTGAAATGTTTTGCGTGGGCGGATAATTCCCCAAAGCTTAGTTTCAACTCTGCCAAGCCTGGGTGATTCTCACACAGCCAGGAGGATTTGCCTCAGCCATGCAGCTGAAATAGAAATAGGAAAAAGACAATTACTGAATTTCCAAGCAGGTTCAACAATGATAACCATTAAATTGCACTAGTAAGGACACATAATGTTGAATTTGACAATGTTGGATGAATCCCCCAAGAGAAAATTCACATAACATAAAGTGACTTTGTACGTATTCATTTACGAATAAATATTTTAAGAGCAGTATATACAAAATGCTACTTATTTGGGCATTAAATAACACAACAGGTCACATGACACTGACAGATTACGTAATTAAAGAAATAATAATATGGTCCTTTTCATAATATTTAATAGCATGGGCAGGCAATCACCAAAAAAGCTACTACATGAAAAGCATAATATAAGACATTTCTACCCCTCTGCAGTTTTTCCTGATGGTTCAGTCCACATTCTCCTGTCCTGAGAGCTGTCAGAAAAAAACATGAATTGAGAAATAAATGTTACACAAGATGAATAGATGAAAGAGTTATTACCTACTGTACATTGGTCATGATCCTTCAGAGAGGGTCTTTGCACAGGCATTGAAGGCATCTAGGAGGTCTTTACACGCCACTGCTCCTTTATCTCTGATACTGAAAACAAATCCAAATTACATACTCATAACATTGTGGAGTATACATCACCCTGTATATGTTACTATATAATAACACACAGGATAGATAGCACCTGAAATGCTGCCTCAACCTTTGGATCAGATCATCTCAAATATGACCCTTAATCTGCATTAAGGATTATTTATGTACTCTACTGTACTTTTGTGTGAATAAAGTGATAACACGTGAGTAAACAGTACACCACTAATCACCCCAGCACGTGCACATGCAATGAATATCCCCAGCCCCTTTTGTGGATGTAACATGAAACGGCAGCCTCAAATGCGCAGGACAGGTCGTTCATGTCAGACTATTTTAAACCTTTTAATAAGGCACAAGACAGTTTTGTTATGTAACAAACCAGAGTAAACATATGTGTTACTGTGACCACAAATATAGTATATATAAGTAGTGTATCTTCAATTGTTTTTCTTAGTTTTTGATTTTTTTTAAATTGTCTCTAATGCTGCATTTTGTTTTTGTTTGACATCTTTTGCTTGTTTCTATTATATTAAAACAATTATAAATGTGCAAATGTTCCTGCTGTGACAAGTTAACTTTGCACCACGAATGAGTAAATTTAACATCTACTGATGACAAAGATTTTTGCTATTGGTTTTCATGCTTATTATTATATGATGGCACTCTAAGCACAAGGTATTTCGTTACAATAGACAGAAATACAAAGCTATAAAGACGCACTTGAATGGATTTCTGTATCTATCCTAACTTACCAGTTGCCAGCGTCCGCTTTGATAACCTGGCACGGTGCCGGCGCAGCGTCGTCAGAGCCTGGCATGTTGACAGAACAGCTGCAGTGTGTCGGGAGCGTGCTTTCAAGAGTTTGCGGTCAAATGCACATCTGCTGTAGAAGACACGAAAGACGGAGAGACAGCTTTGAATAGGTGGGGAGGGAGGGTGGATTGAAATGTGACAGTGTCAAGTAGCAGCAGGCCACAGTGGAAAAAGTACAGTGGATATAAAAAGTCCACACACCCCTGCTGAAAAAGCAGGTTTGATCATTTTGACAATAGTTGAAGGTTAATCTGAGAATGTTGTTTTTTATTTGATGAGGCATAAACCTGGCAGTTGAACAAAGGTGCCCAAACTTTCCAGTGCATCATATATATACCTGCTTTAAACTTCAAATGTTAACATTTAATCTCCCATTTTTTGCAGGTCTTTTGTATTATTGATCCTCATGCATGTGTAATCCCACCCCTTTAATTGAAGGATTGTTAAATACTTAAATTCCTCTTCTTTTGTTTTGGGAGTCTTCTTAATGAATATGCTGATAACAGTCCTTTTGCAAGCATTGTGCATTACAAAGACCCCCTAATGCATCTAAAATAGTCTCGGCAGGGGAGCTGACAGAGGGGCTTTTTTCGAAGAGGAGGCTGGAGATCCTGATTTTGTATTACAGTAGATTTGTTGGCTTAGCATTTGTTGAACCAACAACTTGCCATTAGCATTGAATGTGACATAACATTTACTTTTTAAAATGACACTTTTTCTTAAAAACATGAAAACTATTCCTTTCCTATAATACATATCTGAGTAATGTTAGACTGCATTGCATCGTGGGCTTCACTGGGTACTAATTAGTAGTGGGGTCTAATTATTTAAAGCTTAAAAACTTAAATACAACACAAAAAGGCCACATAGTCTATGAAGAGTCAACAATATTATGTAAATACAATATCAGAAATGTTATTCGTCAAATAAAGTAAACAAATGTGCACGGATAACAGGAGACTGGTTAAAGAACTAGTCACAGTATTAACATAGTTTAAGTAACAATGGCCAGCAAAAGTATTTTTATGGAATACCTTGGGCAAGTAGATTGGAATGGCAGGAATCTGATTGGACAGAGAAAATGTGACATCTACATTAATGTGCTAGGAGCAACGCAACCATCTGGAAAACTATGAAATTTGGAGATGACACTGGTGGGAATAAATTAACGACTTCATTAAAGAAATATTGGAGTGCAGGGTCTAAATATAATGTTGGAACTTCTGGTCATGTTTAGGTTTGATGGCCCATCACTGAAATTGATCAATAGATTTATAAATACATATATCTGTCCAGAAAATGACTACTCTTGCAGGTCTGTTTTATAATAATTGTGTTTTGTAGGTGTTCCAATTGTTTTGGCCATACAACACTTGGTTGTGCTCAAGTGTCGCCCTCTACTGGCACACTTTTGACCTGCAAATAGACGCACATTCCAAATCCAAGCAATAGCTGTGATACTGTCGTAATGATATTTTCAGTGCACTTTGTTACTTAGGACCAATGCATTAAACCTATTGTGGGTAATATTTATATAACTTGTGTTAAGATCCAATGAAAATATGATTGTTAAACCACACAATTTGTCTAGGTCCAAGTAGTGTTTACTTCACTCTTTGGAGCTACCTTGTGCTGTCCAGTGTTTGGTATCAATGGCATCATTTACTTAACAAAGAGGTGAAAATGTGGAAAAGCATGCCGATCTGGTTAGTAAGCGCGTCGGGAAATGGAAGGGAGGTCAGCCCGGACGCGGAGCCGATGCAACCAGCGAGGACGAAGAGAGAGCCGCCTTCAAAAATGGCGTCTACGGATGAAAATTAGTAAAGATGTATTTAAAAAAAACGCGGCCTGCTTTTTTAAGCTTCCTTGTTCTGTTTAATGTTTCTAACGATCGGCTTGATTCCCCTGCGTGTAGTTGCTTTTTTTCCACTGAAATACAAGAAGGTTTAACTGCAGGAAGTCGGTATTTAATGGGGGCGTTATAACGCCACTTT
Source organism: Stigmatopora nigra (assembly GCF_051989575.1). Lineage (NCBI taxonomy): Eukaryota > Metazoa > Chordata > Actinopteri > Syngnathiformes > Syngnathidae > Stigmatopora > Stigmatopora nigra. The sequence continues at coordinate 8,489,833 of NC_135525.1, forward strand.
TATTCGTATGCGTCGTTCCTGACAGCTAGCATGCGCGGATTGCAGTTAGCACACAACAGATAGAAGAAGAAGGAGGAGGAGGGGTGTTCTGTGGCGGTGATTTTTGCATGAAATGCACATTTAAATGATGCGTTTTTGCGCTCATCGAATGCGTAATATATTTGGGGGAGGCGATCTCCATCAACGTGGTTATTTCCTCCGATCTTTACTGGATTCTTAGGTGGCGCTAGTAGCGTAGCCCAAAAAGACTAGCCTAAAGAAAGGGGAGGAGGCACCACAGAGAGGAGAGAGAAAAAAAGGGGGACGCGTTGGAAATCAAATGTTCGTCAGCGTTTCGCCCATTGGCGGCCAAATCCGCGACATCTTCATCATGAGCGGGACCGGATTTGGACTACCTTCATGGAAATGATAAACGTGGAAGGAGGAAAATGAGGAAGACTATCTTTTTTCGAGGTGCTTGGATTATAGCCCCGTAGACCCCCCTCTTTTTCTCATCCAGCTTTCTCCTCCTCCCCTCCATTTCTCTTTCAATATGCTGTTTTCCACCCCGGAGGACTTGCTTATGAAACCGGGGAAAATAGCCTGAAACGGAGCTCGGGAAAGACTGGATTTTTTCCCCTCCTCCACCCCCTTGCGACGTTGCTTTCGCACACGGTTGTCCCCCCCATTTAGATGGATAGAAATTACCCGGGAACAGGGTTCGGCGATTTGGGCGCTGGAGCAGGATGGAGTTACGAGAGATCGGCCAAAGCAAGGTAATCGGCACAAGGCAGACAATGTGCATGCATGCATCAGTGCCTACATGGCAGGGCACCGTGTGTAAACACATTGTCGCTATTGACTTCGCGATCCACACACGCACTCGGAACGCCGATGCATTGTCATCCCAAAGAGTTGCATAGTAATAACATTATCAACAGCAATGGAGCAGTGTGCGTGTCGTGGGGGTGGGCGGGGTGGAGAAAGGAAAAGGTTGGGGGGGGGGGGGGGGGATTTGAATCGAATGTGATTGACAGACAGACAGTGGATTTTTAGCGAGACCTGGATGGAGCAGATGGTAGATGCAAAGTGGTGGTGGGCTACCATCTACAGGTTTTTTCCACCTAACGGGCCTGGACATGCTCTGATAAATAAATAAAATGGGTTCGAATGGTGCAAAAGCTCTAAAGCAGCCCCCTCCTGACAGACATCAACAAAAAGAATTGGAGGCTGCATTCGTGCAGCCGTCTTCAATGGTGCATCGTAAAGAAAAAAATGTCCCATGTTAGCGTGATTGCAATGAAAATGGCCACATCTTTTATAGCAGAATTTGGCCTCAGACATGATTGGAGATGATTTGCAGAGGGTTCATGAGCAAGGCTCATTTGCATAATAAAATTGTACCATTGCATCTGATTATTTGAATAAAAACAACAAGGTCAAAAGGACTTGCTTATTTGATTATACTCACGGCGAGTTTGATGACGACGTGCATACGCTGTTTAAAAAAAAACTGAAATCGCCTGAGACCTCTGTTACCTTTTACATTAGCATGCGAGCTAATTTTGAATGCAAGTCAATAGGGGCCTGCTAGCATCACTTCAGCTATCCGCTCCAGCACATTTTCCCACACCACATCTAAACGCTATTGTGTCCAATTTTAGACGCGATGTGATGTACAAATGCAATACATAGTGTTGCTGTTTGTTAGTTTATGTAGGTGGAACGCTAGTACATAGTTAGCCACATCAACATAATCAATCAATCAATGCTTGTCTTGTCTATCAATCTCGAGATCGGGCTGTGGAGTGAGTGAATGCACTAATCTGGTTTAGTTTCACCCCAAAATGCCGACCTTGCGCACACTAAGGCCGTGTGTCTACTCTGCTCTCGTCGCTACTGTGCACAGAGCTCCCATCAAGCAAGCACCATGGCCAACATGTTAACAAGGAATCTGCCTGCAACCACGCACGGCATGTTCAGTTATAACATGTCAAATTACTCACACTTACATTTCTTTTGAAACACACCCCTAGTCTCAGAATGATACTATAATAATGTAAATGCCATGGTTAAATCTGAGGATCTGATCATGACATTGAATGATTGCTAATGATGCAATGGAATTGAGGACCTTGGCTATATATGAGGGTCTGAGATTTAAGCACACTCTTGAATGATGGGGGATTTTGGTGGGAGTCTGTCACCATTTTTTAGTACCAGCTAATATTTATGCAAATGCCCTCTGAAATTAATAACACTTTATGATCCTGCGCTCCTCCTCCTCCTCTTAGTCTTGTATATGGGAGTTCCAGATCATCCCACCCTGAGTCTGAGCTCCTCCACCGCCAAGCCTACGCTACCCCACACCCTCTGCAGGGCTATGCCACCAATCACCACCCAGGGAGCTCCAGCCAAGGCGGGGCTTGGGGAGCAGCTGGACGGAGTTTGGGTGAGATAAATGTCATACCTACCGTGTCCCCAACAGTAGGGGCCACAGTAATGAATTATTAGTGTGGCCGACCAGCCGTGCAAAATCGGGACGCGTGCTTTATAATTTTGCACACTGATTTCATTCATCTGGGCTTTGACTGAAAACAATCAATAAATAGCGATATACGTCTCCAATAGAAGACAATGGCAACGTTTAATGTACAATTATATTGATTTCATATAAAAGTGATTAAAACCCTGAACAGTAAGTTTGCCTGCAGTGTAATGAGATTTTTTTTTGTCTCAGTATTAAGTGCCATCAAAACATCAGTTTTTTTTAACATGCCACTTAATGAACAGTGAAAAACAACTCACGGCTGAATCAGTTTGCAGGTTACAAGTGGGAGTAAAATCCATTACCGAGGCATTGCCTAGATAAGTGTGACTATGAGCATTTAATAAAAATAGTCGCCATGCAAAATGGATCAGGCCTGAGGAAGATATCATAAGGTACTTTATCACTGCTAACCATTTATTCTTAACATTTATGGAATTTTAACGTGATACTGTATCATAGCCTTATCCAAGTCTAAACTCATTATCATATCCTGGGCTTTTAGATCTATTCAATGCTCTCTATTTATTTGACGGCGCAAAAGAGCTATAAAGACAGGGTCGTTAATACTTATTGTGTTACTGCGTCATCAGGAAGAATTATGTATTTTCGAAACACGTTTTAATTGTATCTCCTACTATTAGGTCTTTCGGGGCTGTTTGACACTGGCCTGCACCATGCCAGCCCCTCAGCCCCTGATGCTTCAGTCATGAATCTTATTTCGGCGTTGGAGTCTCGGGGTCCCCAAGCTCCCCCCTCCGCCTCCTCGCTACTTTCCCAGTTCCGCACACCATCTTGGCAGACAGGTGAGTCTGTGTTCCTTCATGTGTTAACTTGGAAACGTGCCCTACTTTAAAGAAACTTGTGTTTATCGTTTTGCCGGCAATATACTATGCGCTAATTTATTTGATAGGTTACTATGCAAAGAAGAAACCCAAACTTCATTGGGCATTTTTATTTGCACTGTGTAGATGACTGCATTGATTTTGAGTAATTTCTCTTCTGTACCCCCCACCCCACCTCTTCCTGAACAGCGATGCACACACCTGCTCCTCCAGAATTATTCATTTCTGGAGCTCTTCCTGGCTCGGGCTCCTTCCCCTCCTCCTCCGCTCTCTCAGCCTATCAGCACCCAGCATCCTTTTCCAGCCGCTCCTTTCCCGGTGCCTCCCTTTCCCTCCAAGACACCCCCACGTTTAGCCCAACATCTAATGGTCTTCTGTCCCCACATGACCCCTTACTACACATCAAAGCTCCCTCCCAGTCTAGCCTGGGTTTTGACAGACTACTGTCCTCACAGGGGGCTGCTGCAGCCGCCTATAGGGGCAGTCAAGACCCTACAGGTGCCTCATCAGCCCAGGCATCCTCTGCTAGGCACCTGCAGTCTCATCAGTTCAACCTGCTGTCCTCACAGCTCCAGGACCAGTCCTCTCAGCTGTATAATGCCTCAGTATTCTCCTCGGCTCAGCCCCAAGCTCATTCCCAGTCAAACTCGGCTCAGGAACGAGCCGTGCCCAGACAGGATAGCGTCATCAAACACTACCAGCGGCCAACACCAACGCAGCCGCAGCTCTCATCCTCCGCTGCTCACTCCCTGCAGCACTACCTCAGTTGTGGAGGGGCAGGGTACCAACAAATTGCCTCTCATCATAGGCACGCTGGCCTTTCTTGCAGTCCCCTGGGTGACCAGAGCCCCTCATCTGACCACAAAGCTTCGTCTCGCACTGAGCAATATAGGCCAATCATCCAGCCTCCGTATTCGTCATCTTCCTCTTCCTCATCCTCCTCGGCTGGGAAAGGTACCAAAAGCAGCTCCAGCAGTGGCTACTCATCTGCTAGTTCAGCATCGTCTTCAAGAACGCCTCTCACGCCTCCTTCTGCATCCTCTACCTCCTCGTCCTCTTCATCGTCTTCTGCTACTCCTGGGGCTCACCCTTCTAACTCAATCCCCACCTCTAGCTCTAGTGCAGCCCCCGCTAGGCAGCAACCCCCCACTCAACCGGCACCACCTCCCCCAGCCACTCAGCAGCAACAGCCCCCTCCCACCTCCACTTCAACACCCCAGTCTCTTCCCAAATCCTGCCTCTCTGGTTACGGTTCACCTGTTCCCCCTGTAAAACCCCCCACATCTGGTCTCACTGGTCAAACCCCACCTCAACAACAGACTCAGTCATATTCTCCAAATCAGCCCCCTACTTCTCACCTAGCTCAGTCCTATGGCGGCTTCAGTTCGCCACAAGCCCAGGACCTGAGCTCAGGTACTGGTGGGAAAGGCTATGGAAGTTTAGGAGGGCGAAGTCAGCCGTACCCCAGTGATCTATACGGAGCAGATTCTGCTTATGGATCACTTCCCTCTTCCCTGGGTGGAGCTGGAAGCCCATCACTGGGTTATGGTGCTCCAGGCCATTCTCCTGCGCTTTTAAGATCAAGTGGTTCATCAGGCAGTGGTGCATCTGGGGGAGGTAGTAGCAGTGGTACAGGAAGTGGAAACTCTGGGTCAGGAGGAGGGGCAGGAAATGGTATGACAAGTGAGCGAGGTGCTGGAGGGAGTGGAGGAGGGTCTTATCATATTCCCGATTCAAGTCCCTCCCCATCTGGAAACTCTGGCATTATCCGCCCAGGGCTGCACTCCCCCGTGCCGGCATGTCCCACGCAATCTCCTGGAGGTGCTGGTTCTAATAAATACATCTCCTCAGTTCTCTCTCCTCCTTTTTTAAGCTCCCCTCAAGGCTACCCTGACACCAGAGGTCCTAACTCTCAATCTCAGTCTTATCATGCGAACTCTTCAAAATCAAAAGCCGACACTTCAATGCTCGGAGTTGGTTCTCAACGATCACAAGAAGAAGTAGATGATGACGATGAGTTCCTAATTCAACACTTGCTGCAGGCACAGGCGAGTCCTGCTCCTCAGGCCACTCATCACCAGCCCCAACCCACTTCGCAGCAAACACAGCCACAACCTCAGTCGGCACCACCAACATCCGATGCTGGCAAAGGATTGAGCTATGATATGGGAAAGTCTTCTGAAGAAAGGTATCATCCCCAGAGTGTCATACGCACCCACAGTGCCACATCTTCTTCTGGGGTAGGTAATGCAACCTCTGGGCTAGACAGTCAGCTGGAGATGTCTTTGAAAAAACAGCAGCAACATCAACAACAACAACAACAACAGCAACAACACCATCACCAACAACAGCAAAGGAACGAGAGGCCTGTTGGGAGCAGCAGAAACAGTGGCGGACGAGGCAGTGCCGAACAAGTGCACTCGCACCTACTTCACCATGACAACTTGGGCTCTGTAGTCCACTATGGGCGAGGGGACCCATATACACAACACTCTCTTCCTCCACAGCACTCGTCCCATAATCAGCATGTATCGTCACATTCGCAGATGCCACCCCACAATCAGATGGAGTTGCAGAAAAAGGAGCGCTCTGAAATCCCTTATCCACGGAAAACGCCAGAGGTCCAGCCTCAGAGCACTGCGTCTCTTATGGACTCTCCCACAGATCAGTCCCACCAGCCCCCACACCTGCTCCAGTCTGTTTTATCCCATACAACCCGCAACAAACTCGAACCTCATTCGCAGCACCACAAGATGGACACACACCCACAGCATCAACAGCAACATCACAAAATGGATACTCACCGGCCTCATCAGCAACACCATAAAATGGACTCCCACCAACCTCACCAACACCCTAAAATGGACTCCCACCCCCAGCATCCACAGCACCACAAGATCGACTCTCACCCCCAACAGCAGCAGCACTCCATTGGCCAACAGCAAACTGTAATGGAGAGTGCGAGCGGACGACTGGGTTCGACTAAGCATTCGGCTCAAGCTCAGTCCCAAACGACCCAGCTGCAGCTGCAACTCCAGTCACAGGCTTTAGAGGTGGCAGCGGCTCATTACAACCACGGACCCTCGTCACATCAACACGAGCAGAGTCAAGTCAAACAAAGCTCAGTTGTTTCATCTTTGGACATGCTGGAGCGCTCTCTTTCGCAGACCTCCGGCACAGATGTAGCAATTTCAGAAGACCGACGTGGTGGGCGGAGCGGAGGTAGCAACGAGCGTCACAGACAGCAAGAGCAGCAGCAAAGGCAGCACCCGTCTCACCATCACCCGCCGCCCCACTCGGCCCCTGAACTCCATTCGTTCCTCTCTGAGTCTGAAATCTCCATGCCCACCCCGTCTCACATGCACCACCTCTCGCAGCACCATCCACAACAGCAACAGCAGCATGCTAGCTCTCAGCACCAACAAGCCCATTCTCATCACCCTCACTCTCAGCCACAGACCCCACACTCTCACCATATCTCCTCTCAGTCTGCCCCGACGCATCCCCAACCTCAGCCCGATACGCAGCAGTCTCTCCCCTCTCAGCTCACGCCCCAGCAAAGCCAATTAGACCAACAACGCTCAGAGCAGCACCAGTTTGATACTGTCAGCCCAGTGGAAAAAGCAGACCAAACCCAACAGAGTAATCGCTTTGTTCCCCTAACTTCTATTTGTTTTCCTGACTCCCTTCTCCAAGATGAGGACCGTTCATTTTTTCCAGGTATGGAAGACATGTTTTGTGCGGAGGACTACAAATCAAGTTGTGCGGGTGGTGCAGGACCAGGTCAGGAGGAGATGAATGATAGCCATACTGGGCAGGAGGCTATGGGCTCTATGAAAGCTGGACAAAGTGGTGCTGGACCAGGTGGCGGTAGTGGAACTGGCTATGATATGATGGGTCATCATGGAGACCAGGGTTATGAGCCATACTGTCACAGCCTGGAGGAACCCAGCAACAACACTATGACTCTGGATCTTGACTCCTTGAAAACCCATGAGCTACCTTCCACCGTTAACACTGAGCAGCTCGGTCTAATTCAGTCCCAGGGCCCAGCAATGGGTATGGGCACTAATAATGCTGGACCTAATAACCCCGGTGCGAAGCTGTCCTCCGGGCCTGGAGGTACAAGCACAGGCGGGGCATCCGGTGGCCTCCAATCGCCAATTTTCTGCTCATCTCGTCCGAAGAAGCTCCTCAAGTCTAGTTCTTTTCACCTCCTAAAGGAGCGCAGGGACCCCAACACACTGCCTAAGAAAAGTTATGCCCAAGAGTACGAATTTGAAGATGATGAGGACAAAGCTGACCAGCCTGCTGACATCCGATTGAACAGTCGCAGACTTCCAGATCTCTTGCCAGATTTGGTGTCAAGCTGCAGGAAAGGAGGAGGAGGGAGTGGCTCTCTTAGCCCTTTAATGGGCGAGCTTGACTTCTACCATGCCTCTAGCTACCAACCTATAGGTCCACACACTCTTATGCCTCAGGAAGGCCCTAAGAAGAGAGGTCGAAAGCCTACTAGGCCCAAGAGGGAGGGCCCCCCACGGCCCAGAGGCAGACCTCGCATTCGCCCGATGCCCGAGCCCTACACACCGCGTGGAATGATGGGTGAGATGGGCGGAACAGTTGGAGGTGGCGGAGGGGGATTCAATGTGGAGGGACGAGGCAGGGGTCGTGGCCGTGGGAGCAGAGGAAGAGGAGGTCGGAGAGAGGATATGTACATGGAAATGAGTGGGAAGGAGCAGGAGCAGATGCATCATCACCACCACCAACAGCAGCAGCCGCTCCATCATCAACCCCAACAGCTACAGCATGAACCAATCCCACCTTTGAAAGTAAGTGGCTTTAAGAGCAAGTCTTATCAAAAAACTATGAGAGCCATTGCTTTAAAACAATTACGCGTTTTCAGTTTCGTTATTGGGCTTTACAAATCTGACTATCAAGGCTCAGCATTCATAACTGATTAAACAATTTGCTGTGCTGGGTTATCAAAAGTATGCTGGAAATAGTACATTATAGTGGTCCTTCTCTTTTTTTATAGATCAAGTTGCCAATTCCCATGTCCTCTTCTGATGACTTGCTGAGGACAGACTCTCTATCTGGTACAGACCCTGCTTTGTCTGATGGCTCAGTAGGCTCAGCCCCCTCAATTGGGCTGAGTCCTGGCCCTTGCAGCACTGAAAGCACTAGGGCACAGGATAAAAACAAGCAGAAAAGCCAGATGATAAACGAAGGAATGGATGAGGATGGTCTGCAAGAAAGGGTAACAGCCATTGGTCAATGTTGATGAATTGAAAAATATTTTCCCTTTCCTGCTAAGTAATTGAATTTTTGTTGTTGTTGCCTCTTTTAGGGTGATGAGAAGGACTCTGAGTCCAAGGCTGGTTTGGTAGCTTCTTTGCTGGACTTCCTTAATACAGGGAAGAGACCCCCAGGTTTGGATATTTCCCCAGGAATGGAAGCTGACAATGGTGAAACCTCTCCCTGTAAATCAGGATTGCGCCCACTATCACCGGCACCCCCTCCACCCCCACCAGCAACTGGTTTTGGGGACGGTGAAGGTAATGGTGGTCTCGCTCTAGGCAGCTGTCCCAGTCCTAAGCGCTTGGAGGACGAGTTGAAGAGGAACTTGGAAACCCTGCCTTCATTCTCCTCAGATGAGGAGGACTCAGTCGGAAAGAACCAAGACCTCCAGAAAAGCATCTCCTCAGCCATTTCTGCCCTGTACGACACTCCACAGCTAACTGCAAACCTCCATCATCCGATACCCCCTCCACCTCCTCAGCCGCAGCCGTCCCATTCCCCTCTGACACCACCATTGCAACCCCCAACTCTTAGTCCTCAAACTGACATTCATACACCCCACACACAACCCGAGCTGAATGAACCATGCGTCCTCCAGCCAGAGGATGAATGCACGCACGAAAACAAGCATGAGGACGACGACGACGAGAAGAGTACTAAAGTGGATGAAGAGAGCGAAATGATGGCGGAAAGAGAACAGCAGCTGGAGACGTTAGGTGCCCCTGAACTTGAAGGTCAGCAAGGCTTCACTCATTCGCACCCCGAGTTGTCAAAAGCAGATACACAATCAAATGGAATACATAAATATAAGTTCAGATTTGATGTATGGAAGTCTTGTCATACATTTCAGTAGGCGCTCGTTTTAGTTTTAAAATAATGTTGTGGCAATGGACTTCCATTTTCAAGCTGAACTTGCGTTTACAGGTCGCAGAGCTCAAAATAGCCAACAAAACAAACATAATTCTGCTCTAGCTATTACATTGGCACAGATGCTACTGGAAGTAAAGATTCACAAACTCTTAAATATCCTCATCTACAATTTAAATATTTCTTTTTTCAAAATCATGATACTACTTGTATTATAAAGATTTGCTTAAATTAGCATTTTTAAGCAGCAGTAGTTTGCATCTTGTATTGAGCACAAGCTTTTTGCACACATTTAAATCAACAGCTGTCTTACTTAATAGTCCAGACTGTCCAATTATGTTAGATGATGTTAATTTGAATACAATGCAGTGCTTGTACAATTTTCCATTGATCTGTCAAATGGTTCTCTGCCTTAAAATCTGTCTCCTTTCAGCGGCCATGCCAGAGATTCCTCCTCCTGCAGCAGCAATTCCCCACCCTCCTTCAGTACCCACTTCTCCTGCCTCTTCAGCGTCGTCATCTCCAGCTCCCTCCCCCCTTCCTCCTCTCTCCATGCCCTCGCCTCCACCCGCAGTAGAGGAACAACGGGAGGACTTGAAACCTTCAAGTCCCGCGGCTGCCAAATCTCAGACACCGCCGCCTCCCTTGACCGCTACTTTTCCTCTGCCAGACACTTCTCCTCCTCCCCACTCTTCTCCTGCTCCTCCCACATCTTTGGCTCAACATCCTCCCGCTCAAGCGTCTCCTCAAAAGGAGTCCCCGACACCATCTCCCGAGTCCGCTGCCTCTCCCGAAGAAGAGCGCCCACCCCCAAAGAATTCCAACTTACACCTAGCTCAGAAGCAGGAGGACGCGGCTATTGCGGGAGAGAGTGAGGAAGATGACAGTGAGAGCGGCGGAGAGGGGATCTTCAGAGAGAGAGATGAGTTTGTGGTTCGAGTGGAGGACATTCGAACACTCAAGGTAAATATATGTGAAAATAAGACAATGCTGAAAACGCCATCAATGCCATTATTTAAACTAGAGCATACACACTTGTGTTTTTCTCATAGTTGGCCTTGCAGACAGGTCGTGAACCTCCACCCATCTGGAGAGTACAGAAAGCTCTGCTGCAGAAGTTCAGCCCAGAGATCAAAGATGGACAGAGGCAGTTTTGTGCTACAAGCAATGTGAGTTAAATTTGGGAAACCACAAGTTTCTTTTAGGGTGAAAGTCATTTAACTGTTTTCTATCTTCCCTCATGCAGTATCTCGGCTACTTTGGAGATGCCAAACGACGTTACCAGCGCATCTATGTCAAGTTTTTGGAAAATGTTAACAAGAAGGACTATGTCAGAGTCTGCTCTCGGAGACCATGGCGCAGGGCAACACCTGCCCTCAGGTAAATATCTCCATATTATCCAGACTATAAAACAAATTAGATTTTCTTCAACCCACCCAACTATAGAGCTCTCTTTTTGCTCCAAATTCTTATTTCATCTCAAGATGATTGCTAATCATTGGCTTTTTAAATGGCATTTCTCAATGCATCACAGGCGCCAATCCTTTCCCAGAATGGCTTCCCCACCTGCAAGCCAAGCTCAACCAAAAGAGGAGAGATTAACTCCACCCAGTCAGCGCGAGAAGGATACAAAGGAGAAATCGAGAGTGACCCCAACGCTGGCAAAAGAACAACGGGAAAAAAAGGAGGCCCCAGCTGCAGTCCCTAAGGCCAAAGAGAAGCAACGAGTGCAACCGTCTCAGGACAAAGTGGAGAAACGTACCGCCGAACGTGGGAAGAGCAAGGACGAGAGGAAAGCACCGGAGAGGAAAGAGAAACCCGACCGGCTACCTAAGTCCAAACCTGCCAAGGTGAAGGCGGAGCCTCCACCCAAAAAGAGGAAGAAGTGGCTGAAGGAAGCGCCTTCCTCTTCGGACTCTGATTCATCGGATGAAGCAGCAAGTGAGAATGAAAGTAAGTGCTTGACTTTTTATTCGTTTACCAATGAGCTTATAATAAAAAAAAATAAGATGGAAATGAGCTTTGACTTTCTGCACTCAGTGCCCGTGAAAGGTGGCGTAAACAACCGAGCGATGAGGGAAATGTTCCGCAGCTATGTGGAAATGCTCGTCAGCACAGCTCTGGACCCCGACATGATCCAAGCCTTGGAGGACACAGACGGTAAGAATGTCTTTGGGCCCCTCCTTAAATTAGATTACGGAAGATTCGCTTAAACGTTTTGCAAGTCAATGAAATGCAGATCGCATGCGATCAGTAGCACGTCGACAGTAATTAAAGCAAACGCAGTACAGTAGGTACTGTTTAGCATGGCATATACTAAATTGTCAACATGAGTATTTCAAAGTACACATTTATGATATATAATGAGGAAAGTAGTATGACAGCTTTGCAGGATGTCTTACAGAACATAAAACAAAATGCGTGAAAATACACTTTTACAGTAGTGCTTTACATTGTGTTGTAGTAGTATTAGTAGTTGTTGTAGTAGTACTAGGAGTAGTAGTTGTAGTAGTACTAGGAGTAGTAGTTGTAGTAGTGCTAGGAGTAGTAGTTGTAGTAGTGCTAGGAGTAGTAGTTGTAGTAGTGCTAGGAGTAGTAGTTGAAGTAGTACTAGGAGTAGTAGTTGTAGGAGTACTAGGAGTAGTAGTTGTAGTAGTACTACGAGTAGTAGTATGGCCAAGGTCATTAAAACAAATATCTGTTCATCCCCCAAAAAATGAATTTGGCATCTTTTGTGCTATACTGCTGACTCACAACAAACAACAATGAGAATACAGAACTTTATCATCTCCATGGTAGAGGGGCTGACATATTTACTGAAGTACGATACCGAAATAGATTCTGTTGAAAGAATGAGGGCTGATAGAAGAGCCGCTACGGGTCAGCCCGTGTTATTAAAGCGAGCGGCAGCTCGGCGTATGATGACTAATGACACCTTCGCTTTCTGACTGGCCTGCAGATGAGCTTTACCTCCCCCCCATGAGGAAGATCGACAGCATCCTCAGCGAACAGAAACGGAGGTTGTTGAGGAGAGTCAGCATGAGCTCTCAGCATCAGGTAATCTGCGCTCAACTGTCCTTCAGGTATTCTAGTACTTGATCATGGCATTGCTGACAAATGTGCTTTGTCAGCTATGCACTTTTATATAATTTGTCAACAAGATACATTCCGGGTCGCATCTAAAATTGTTTGCGAGTGTTAAACTGAACGTTGTTATTCTAGGAAGTGTCAATAAATTGGACTTGTGAGCTGCAACTTTTAATTTTTGGTGCATCTGCTTTTTCAGGAGGTTGTGCATGCATACCCTCAGATCATTGTGGACCCTTTGGACTCGGGGGTGGTGAGGGTGCGGCTCAGTGGCGACGGCTACAACCGCAAAACCCTCAACCGAGTCAAGAAAATCCTGCCTAAACCACAGGTTTGTCATTGCTAACATCTTTATTAGAAATGCAGCTAACAGTTAGGTAAATAACCAATACATTGTATTGGATTGGCAAAGAAGACAAAGGTAACATGTAATAAACATGAAGAACATATAGTTTGACATTTTGGTGATCTTTGATAATTTGCAGTTTCACAGATATGGTTAAAATTGTAATTTTTAAAAGTGTGGTGATATATGATAGATTGACATATGTATAATGTGATTCTCTCCAGGACCTTAAACTGTCATCTGATTCATACCAAATCTACAGTCTTTACCACTCTCTGCATCATTATAAATACCACACCTTCTTACAGTGCAAGAAAGAGGTAAGCTCAGACACTTACCTTGTAGAACTAACCTGCACGTGTGCTTGAGTTTCAGGAGCCTTGTTCATTTTCTTTTCTTTCCTATTATGCAGACCAACACGATCGAACAGGCAGCCGAGGACCCGGGCCAGGAAGAAGTAGTGCAGCAGTGCATGGCCAACCAGAGCTGGCTAGACACACTCTTTGGCTCCTTCATTGAGCTCCTCACACTCAGCACCAAAGCCTGAGAAAGATGAGATTAATTAAAGTCAAGGATATGAAAAAGAAGAAAAAAAAGAAAAAGTCATGAACATGATGGATCCTACTGTACAGACCCCCAACCCATTTATTTTCCTCGAATCTAAAAGATCTGAGGATGTATTTTCAAAGCCCTTGATGAACTTGAGGCAGGTCAACAGAACCGTAGCCTCGTTTTCTTTATTGTTTTCTTTTTATCGAACTATGACTAAAGAAAAAGTGTTTCATTTTGAGGCAGGGACCTCACTGGATTAGCGCTCACTTGGAGTCATGGGAAACCTGACCACCCGTGAAAAGGGGACACGAGGTCGGAGAGTGTCGAGCAACGCCAAGTCCATAGAGGAGCCACTAACATCTCGTTAACTGCACCTCGTTAAGACAGTAGCTTGAAGAGAAACTATTACTTCTTAGTTTTTACATAAATTATTTTTTTGAAAAGACTAACATGAAGTGTTGGCTTTGGGAAAGACTGAAAGAGGGCGAGAATGCTTTTTACACTGCGTGTGGAGCGTGCCGTGAGCAGCGTAAACATGGTCTTGTACCATTAGATGTGTTAAGAAATGCTCTCTCTCTTTCTCTCATCCTGTGCTATGTGAAGGGCAGCACAACTCAGCAGTGTGATAATATATAAACACATTTTTATTATTTATATGAGGAGGTTTTTAACTTAACAAGCGCTGGATTGCTGCCCTAACATTTTAAATACTTTTTACTGTCCACATGTTCAGTATACTACAATCGTGACCCACATATCCAAGCTGTCTTCTCCTTCTCCATACAAGAACAGACATTAAGACCGGCATAATGTATCAAATACAGTGGGTGTAAAAAAGTTTTAAAAAGGAGTGCGCAAAGAGTGAGGGGAGTGTATTTGAATCTTTACATTGTTGTGCTTCAATTCAATCATCACTAATGCAGATGCAACGAGGAAAAAAAAAAGTCAACTCTCCAGTTCCGGTGTGGGAAGAAGTATAAATAGGTGATATTTAAAGAGGAAATAGTCATGTCATTTTTATCATTTTGATGTATGTGCATACTTATTTTGAAAACAATCTAATTTTCCATAAAAAAAGGAAATGGGTGTGTAAATATTGTACAGCTCTTGATGATATTCTTTGTCATTCTGTACATTAACTCCTGTATTTGAGAAACAAATAAAACCTGCAAAGATCATACAGTTTCCTTTTTCTCCTAACCTCGAGAGAATCTATTGTTTATTTTTAATACAATCAAATCATGAAGTGGTAAAGAGTGTCGGCCACACAGGTTCTGGGGTCGAGGGTTCGATTCCACTCACCATGTGGAGTTTTTACATGTTCTTGCGTAGGTTTTCTTTGAGTACACCGGTTTCCTCTCACACCCCATGAAATGCAGGGTAGACTTGACTGGTCACCTGCCTGGTGCCTGTAGTAGGTATCTGGGGATGGCTCCAGCACCCCCTGCGACCCCTGTGGGGATACGCAGTTCAGAAAAATGAATGATTCGTGAAACCGTTCGGAAAACGAAACTGAAAGCTCGGGAGTTTCCGAAGAAGATCCTCCCATATTCGATATCACAGTATTTAAAACATTTGCTGCTTAAACTTGTCGTAGTACAACACAAAGACTGAAAGCAACGCATCCGAAGTTCGACCACTTTACCAGGTATAAAATCTAAATGGTGCATGATTATTTTTATATTAAATAGCGATCGTCCGTGTTTTATTTCGCAAACCAGCTACAATATTGTCCTGCTCGGTATAACTAAACAGCGTAATCGACAGCATATTCGAGTAAGTACGTGAACAAACATTCATTGAACTATTAGATCTTATTAAATGTTTGGGTTTTTTTTCCACAGAAATAGTGGGTTTCAATACGTACGTGGTTTCCAGTTCTTATAGATTCGGAAATGTCATTTGTAGTTAAAGTTTTGGCACCATTGTAACTTGGTTCCTAACGTGTTATATTGGTACTTCGTCTGTATGTGTATTGTATGTAAGTGTTATTGTTTTTAAAACTTGTTTTTTCTTTGTTGGTTAAAATATTTAAACAATAGCACCATCTACAGGCCAGTACTGTAAAATACTACAAATATACAAGGTATACTCCATAACACAGTACACTTTCAGTAGTCTACATTAGTATTTGTACAAATTTGTTAGTTCAAGGTATATTAGTGTTTATTTTAACCAATGCACTGTTTAGAAATTTGGGAATAAAAGGCAATTTCTTTGTTGCCTTTTTCCCCCAACAGTCTAATTAACTTCATAGAAATGTCACAAAATATGATGTGGACATTGACTAAATTTTGTTTTCTTGCTCTTTGAAGATGGCTCATTCCAAACCGCTGCTCAAGCAGTGGCTTCGAGCACAGATTGACAGCAGAACATATCCTGGTGTATGTTGGACCAATGAGAAAAAAACTGAATTTGGCATTCCTTGGAAACATGCCTTGAGACAAGATTCTTCAGATACTGACATTCTCATTTTCAAGGTACACCTATCACTGTTTCTTGTGCAGCCTCTTTAATTGTAATTTTTGTAATATTTTCTGTTCTTGTATTTGTTGACCAGATAAGTGTGTCTTTCTGGGTTGTAGGCATGGGCAAATGTGAGTGGCAACGGGCGCATTCAAGGAGATCCCTCAGTTTGGAAGAGAAACTTCCGCGCTGCCCTGCGAGCTAAAAGGTTTACATTAATCGCAGACAACAAAAACGATACAGCAAACCCTCACAAAGTGTTCCGTTGGCCAGATGAGTCAACTTCAAGCCAAGGTAATTAGTGGGTCATAAATGATCAAATACCAAATTATTTCTGATGGATATCATGCCCTAATGTACACTGAGTCACTTTGATGCAATACACAAGTTTCCCATAACACTTTGAATCCCAAGAAACACTCCCAGATTATTCAGACAACAGGATTTATCACCAATCTCAGACATGAGAGAGGCTATTTTCATGAATGTTCCTAATTCTGCAAACAGCAGCAAGTCTCAACAAGTCAGATAAACCTGCATAATTAACAACATGATTTTTTTTCTTTTTCAAGACAACTCTTCGGCCAGACCATCCATCCAACCTGGGCTAGATCAACATGAAAGTCCTCCCGTACAAGAAGTATGTGCATGTGTTGTGCTTCCCTCCTTAAAATATATGTTCAAACACTAACGCTGTGCATGTCTTTCTTTTAGAGCCTTGTTGTCCCATTCATGGATGACTTCCTCTATTGTCCTACTGAAGGTGAACACCGCTCGATTTATTAGCAGAATGACAGCATGAAGAGCATTCTCCTTCCCCTTGCTGAACCAAAAATTTGCCCACAGAATGCATCCCCAATGAGGACATTTTGCAGACGTGTCTCGCACAACTTGACATCAGACCTCAAGCAGGTATCAGCAAAAACTATCGTCTCAAAGTAACCGGCACCACACCTAAAGAAAGCCCTCTTTTGTCTTCAGTTTATTTTTTTGTCCATTATTGCACTGCGGAAATATTCAACTCTTTGCAACTCCCTCCCACAGAAGACAAGTCCCCCTGTGCGTTTCCACCCGAGCAACAGGAGCTCCAGGATCAGCTTGTGATAGGCGCCCGTGCGTCGCCATGGCAACAAGCGCATCCAGTAGCGGCGGAGGGCACGGTCGGCGAAGTTCGGTCGCCTGGGCAACCGGTGCATCCAATGGAGGAAGCTGAAGATGGGGCTTGTGGGGGACAGTTTGCGAAACAGTTTTTAGACTATTTTAATAAGTCCACGGATGGAGGTCATTTACGTAAGTAAATTTAATCGAGATCCCACTTAAACTTGAACTGGATTGTGCATTATCAATACTATCCTTGTTTTAGAAACCCAATTCAGGATAACTGTGTACTACAGAGGTGTGCAGGTTTCTGAGAAGCTAATTCTCAATGAAGCTGGATTCCGTTTAGTTTACAGGTAACATTTAAATACAACTTAACCTAGTTCAACTCCTTGACTGCCATTAACCAATTTTTAAATCTGGACTTAAGCCCTGAACTGGTGGAACCAGTGTTGGACGACAAGTCGGGGCTGTCTGTCGTCTCCCTACCGTGCCCCGTTAATATTAAGGATCAAAAACAAGCCAGGCTAACCCAATGCATCTTGGACAAACTTGGCGAGGGATTGGACATTGGCGTTTCAGGCAAAGTCATTTACGGCCAGAGAAGAGGCGAAATCAAAGCTTTCTGGAGCTTCTCCAATTTCGACAACAGTGGACGACCCCAGGAAATCGCCAAAATGCAGCCACAGCCGTTTTTTCATCTGAAGGATTTTATCCAAGGTAGGCTTGAACAACACAACAACCCTCCCCAACCCTCTTGTCAATCACATGACGTCTGCCTCCCTTGATTGGTGCTATATCCTCCAGGTTTACAGGCATTTATAGAGCTTGACAGCAAAGAATGTGGTCCCTGCTCACTCTTTATCTGCCTGGGGGAAAAATGGCCTGACCCAGAGAAAATGCCGTGGAAGAAAAAACTCATCACGGTTGAGGTGAGCTCAGCATTCAGAGTTTTACGGTTTGAAAATAAGAATAGATGCCAAGGAAGTTTGCCCAAAGTGAGAGAGGCACTGACAGCCTCTCCCAGTGGAAATAGGTTAAGAGCAAGTTATCAGTGTACTTGTTTTGTTTTTTAAGTATTTTATATGAACCTATAGAATTCCTCTCCTTTAGGAATAGTGTCAATTTACATCTATATTGATTAAGAAATAAAGGAAATTGTCCACACCTTTTCACAACTGCTTCTCTCATTCCATCAGGTGACTCTCACTACCTTGGAGTGCTTGAAGATCATGGCAATGGATGGCGGCGCCTCATCTCTCAAATCTGTTGAACTGCAAATGTCGCTGGAAGAAATGATCATAGACTGATTCTTGGTGTTCAATTTTTTTACTCACGTCATGCTTTCTGACCTGTACTGGTGGTGCCTCTGGAGGTGACTGCTAATAAAACATAGAAGACTGCCAGCCATCCTTTTCTCATCATTTCTTTAATTACTAGAACCACATGCCACAGATGATGGGTGACTCAATACATATTAATAAATGCACAACTCACTAATTTCCAGGTGTCAAGAGCACAAAATAGTGCTCTTGCGTTACTAGAAATTTCCAACCAACAAATGTAGCGAATGTCTTCTAGGCATCCTTCTGGTCTGTCTGTGGAGACAAGTTGAACAAATATTTTCTGGATTAATGGAAAAAAAAGACATGGAATAATGGAAGTTGTTAATTATTTATGAGGTTTAATGGCTTTGTACCTAAAAAAAAAGATTGTCTTTATGCTTTTTATTACTGCAAAAACTGACATTTTTGTTTGTTTATGTACCATGAACATTTTCTAGTGTAAAAAAAGGGGCAAACTCTGTTATAGTGTATTCAGCAACTCCAACTACTATAAATATTAAGCATCAAAGCAGCAGTCTTCTAATACTCCTCTTGTTCTAACTTTGGGACATCAGGTTTATGTACTGATACATCACAACCACTTAAGCAGACCCTCTCAATCGACAGCTCGGAAACTTTTTGAGGGTCCCAGGACTTACTTTGAGAGCCACTAAATTAAAATGGTATTTAAGACAAAAAAATAGACTTCATTTATTTGTCTCAACTGGATCCAACTCGTTGTCAGACGTGGACGCTTCCGTGAGGCTGTTTTCTCCAAGTCCTGCCATAGGGACCAACTTCCCATCTGCGTCCACTCCCATTGGCTGAATAATGTCATCCCTGTAATGATTTAAGATACATTTTTTAGATAGAAAAATGAATGCTTATAGGATAACTACACTACACGCAGACCTTGACATTTTGTTGAAGATCCGAATAAGCCTCGTGGCTTCCTCCTCTTTCTCCTCCTCTGTCATGCCCTCCATGGGGTTCGGCAGCTCCGCTTCCACTCGTCCCGTCACCGGGTTGACTCGGTCTTTAACTTGACGGTATTCTTCCGTATCCGAATCCGAGTCGCTGGAGTATAAGGTCTCGCTGCAGGCGGATCTGGACGCAGAGCCCCCCAAAAGGCCCCTCGTAGCCAACAGTCCTGCCGCATTGCCGTAGCCCGTGTACTTGACGAAACGTCGAACTTGGAGGGAAAGATATATATTTGTGTTAGGAAATTAAAATTTGATTTGTAGAGCCATTTTACAAATTGAAGAACAAGATTCTTCGCAGAATTCTAAATTTAAAGCTAATGTGGAAGCACTTATCCAGATAAAAATTGTGTTTGTTACCATTTTCCTTGCAGAGGACAAAAAGGAGGTCAGCAGCACAATGTTTTAGGTCTGTGTCCAAGTGAGTCATGAGTCGAATTAGTCGGCTCTTCACAGTGCAACCTTCCTCCGGCCTCTGGGAAACATCCCTCAGGGGAGGCAAAATCTGTGTAGAATAACTTCATTAGTTAAAGTATTTGTATTTGGTTTACTCCTGCCTTGTTTTTTTTGTCCTTATTACATATTTCCTGATGTAGTGGCGTGTTTCCTTGTGTGCCCTGCAGCTCTCTGTGAGCAAATTGAGGATTGGCGTCAGTTTCTCTTTGACTCTGTCCCCCTGAGAAGTGGAACAGCATGGTCAAGATATTGACCAAGTGCGAGTGTGTGCACTGCAGTAATATTTTAACCAACTACCGATTCAAGGCGTCTCTCCATGAAGAGTAGCAAGTTGTGGACGCAGGCCATGTTGACGCCCTGGCACTCCTCTGACTCAAGCTCCAGGGGCACCGTCAGGAGAACATCCAGACACTGGAGTGGCAGCGCCGACAATAGGTTGACAGTGTGACTGTGCAAAAAGGAAGAATAAACAAATTGATTTTTCAAATACTGTCATGTATTAGGGGGATTGATGACTGAGTGTTTTTCTCCTTGTGTGTCCTGTCCTCGTGATTGGATGAGTTTCACCTGCTGTGTTCTTTCTGGCTCTCCTTCCCTTGTGTTCGTTATAGTCATCAACCCCTGTCTGTGTATTTAAATGCTGTGTTTCTGTGTGTGTATTGGCATGGAAGTTTGTAGTGTTATTTTTTCAGGTAAAATCTTAAATTGTCCACAAGCACTTTTGAGAAGTGAGAGTAATAAATTGAGCAAAAAGGAGCTCACCCTTGTAGTTCATCCGTGTCCTCAGGAATATCGCACTTGCGCAACATGCATAGACGAAGCATTGCTACTAGGTGGCGGTACAGAGCTGCATCAGACTGAAAAATGTATCAATACAAGAGTTGATTGTGAGCGCAGTGACAGGACTTTATGAATTACAAACTCACGTCAGTGGGCGCCTGCCTGTGGGATCTGTGTGTCACATTGAAAAGTATTTTGAGAATCTCGATAATGCGCTGAGAGGATTCCAGAGAAATAGGGGGGGCCATGGGGTCCAACGTGCACTCGTACGGTGCCTTCCACTGCACCTCCAGGCAGCCCTCCAAAGCTGCTGAGAGGATGGAGACACCTGCCTCCTAAATATGGGACACAGAGAACGACACACGTTTTCACTACCAGTCCTCCCAATTTGCCTCCAATGGCATTGAAACATGTTCAGTTGTTCGTCACCTCCTGGAGTTGAGCGCTGAGCTCAGGTCGCAGCGCCGTGACGAGAAATGTGAGTCGTAATTCGTAAAACTGCACACTAGAGGGAGATAAGCAACTGACGCTAGAGGACAAACACTCTCGAAGACCGCGCATGAGCCTGAAATAAACAAAAAAAATAATGTAAAATGTAAATGTAGTTCGACATCCCCGGCCTATAAATATGAAATTTTTTGAAGAAAGATTCCCACCTGAGGGCGCTAAACCTCTCCTGCGCCCATGTACTGTTGTAAACCAAATTACACAACACCTTCAAAGCTTCCTTCCTCTGCACTTCATCCCCAGTTGCTCCATCCTCTTCATACTCGTCCTCCATTTTGCTCTCTCGGCGATCCTTCCTCCCTCGTTCTAGCTCCTTGTGATGGATGCTACCCCTGTGCATGTCATCAATGCTGGGCCGGTGGGTGCTAGGCCAGCTGATACTGTCGGGATCACTGCAAGCGTCACTCTTGCCGTCGCCCTCAAAGGTCGAGCACTCTCGGTCGGGGTCCTGGTCTGCATCCACACAACATGGTGGTGTTTTGACACCCTCGGAGAGAGAAAAGATGATGTTGTCGTAGAATTCCGAGTCGGTGACATCATCGTCGTTGGTCTGGCTCGGGGTCGGTAACCCTGCTGCTTTGGCTAGCTTGAGGAGAGCGTCGTCGGTCACTAAAGGGCCGAGAACCCGCTTGTCTCTTGAGAGGATCCTCAATGTGCGTAATGTGACTCGCATCAGAGGACAAGGAACTTCTTTCCTTATGAACCGCACCAGAACTGCTGCCAAACTCTAAAAGAAAAACATGCAAATGGTTTGAATGTGCACAGATGAAGCATTGCAAGAAAGTGCAGTTTAGGGTTCAGACCTGTCTGAGGAGTAGACCTCGGTCTTCCTGGTCATTCTCTTCATAGTCAGAGTTGGATTCCGTGCTGTCCCTGACTTTATTCTTCCTAAACTGTCAAAACAAGGAAACAAATTGTATTTTATGATGTGAAACAAAGGGACCATAACCCTAATGAGGATAAAAGGGGTCAGAAAATGAGATGAGAAGGCATATTTATATGTAGTACAGGAGAATGGTGCACTACAGGTAAATTCATACTTTCTGGTAATATCCTAAAATTCAAATGGTGCTGTTGTCTGAACTTGGATCAGTTTTACAAGACATCTAATGCTCTCTCATAGAACTACAGTCAGAAATATCTGTATCCATATACCTCATCCAGTTTTCTTTGCTTAAGTTGAGCAGCCACATTGATATGACCAAAGAAGTAGCCAAAGAACAAAAAAAAAACAGAATCAGTACACCAATTAAAAGCACAGATCCACATTAAATACTGCTCAGAGGCTGCAAATGACAGGAGAAATGTCAAAAAGATTATCAGCTTCAAGACACAATCTGCTTGAGCATGCAAACAGAGAGGATCAGGGATGACTGATACAGCAGAATTACTAATCAGAGATGGACGGAGGAGGGGATCTGAGGATGGCTCCATGTCATACAGGAAAGAGAAGGAAGGGGGAGGGCTTTTATTTGCAGGGAGTGGGCTTTATTATATTGTAAAATATGCTTACTTTTCTTCTGTCCCTCTCCTCTGCGTCAAAGAAGAAACACTGGGCGTACTGTTGGAACACAGCCACATGCAGTCAATGATACACACTGTAAAATCAGTGTATCCGTGTTTATCTTACCTCGGTGTTGAATTCCTGCAGCTGGGTATGAACGCTGCTCACATCATCGCGCCTGATGCACCGGATAATCCCCTCGACGTCTACGACCATGCTTCTTCCTGCACGAGCACACCAATCATTCAAATGGAAGTTACACAATAATCACGATGAGAGGTGGAGATTATGCCTTAATGGATTGATGAATGGATGTGATGTCATTTCAGTGGAAAGCCAATCAACTTTAAAAGGACAGTTTAGTGCACATTTAGTAAACATTATGTTTAGTATAAATATGAATACAAAAACACAACCACATAATGCATGGAGAGTGTGCTTAAACCTACCTTGATGTGGTTCCCGTAGCAACTAGGTAATCTTATACTGGTGGACTGTCACGACTCCAGAAGCTCCGTCTACGTACGAAGTGTGCAGAGTTCTGCTGGGTTCTGTTCAATTCCAGTTGCACTCCACTTTGCTCCTCTCTCTCTCTCTCTCACCCATTCTCACTTTCTCTCCTGTTAATCCAAGAGAGATGAAGGGGCCACAGAGTTTATAATCCACTAATGGACTCCCACTTTATATCTATGTTACTACCATGTAACCTTTTCTAGACTTTCAAGCCTCGGCCAGCTCCCTACCTACCAACTGTACTTTTTTTTAAAGCTTTCCTTAAAATGTTCCGAAGAGCTATTATGTAATTAAAACAATTACAACCAATCAATAATAGGGTAAAACTAGTGTAATGTTTAATATAAAGAATAATGCTCAGAAAATATTCCATTCTAGATGGGTTGCCATAGTGTTTTACTTCTGAGCATATTATTCTCACAGTTATGAGTTTGGGGTTTGAATCTATGTGAAAATTGATTGACTGGTAACCAGTCTGGCATTCCCAGTGCCTCACTACTGGTCTCAATGTGCCAGCTTCCGCCAGGTGACGCTATTCTCGCAAAATGGGGTAATGGTTCCACAGTTTCAGGACCAGTTTAGGGCACACCTGTGAATGCTTTTGCCCAAAACTGATAAATTGAAATTATCATAGTTCAAGTAGTAAAATTAGTTGTTTAGTAATATAAATTAATAGTTAAGTTTTAACTTGTCCAAATAGAATCTAAATCTAAAAATTAGATGTAAAACTATCAAATCTAAAACTATAAAATATACACGAGTAATATTTCTTAAATATTGGATGATATCAAATCATATCAAAAAAAGTATTGAATGACACAAATGGAAAAAAACAAAGTGTGAGGAATAAAACTTTTCCATGACTCCAAATATTAAAGGTCATTATCAAAAGCTTCCTGGTGACATGGGGATGTTTACACGTGTCCTCAAGAAGGTACCCTGAGACCTCTTAAAATTGCCAAGAAACCTGTGAGAAGATAATAAATGGGAATGACAGGTTTTCCTGGCAGGATGCTCACTCCTGTGCCCAGTGGGCAAAAGGAAGCAGAGCCAAGAGGCTCTCCAATGTCCAACTGGTGGCTGCAGTCACACAACAACAGGATGTGCACTACGTCAGGAAGAAATGGGAAAAAGGGGAAGCCGGGTCCCCTCCAACTGCTCTCAATGTATATTTATTGCACATGAACTCCACACTTGAGAAAGGCTATCAACAAGTCAAAGTTAAAAAGAGAAGGATGACCCTTGGGCACCTTTGAAACAAAGATTGTCACGGATATATGAGTTAGTCTAAAATACTTCTAAATTTGATTTATTGGGACATTGTCACCAACTGCCCTAACACAGAGGATGCTGTAAATCATATACCAACCCAACTGACCAAAGGAAAAATTTCAGACTTGAATTAACCTGTGTTATGTAACAATGCTATTTGACTTTGTGGCTATATCTTATAGTGCAATCGCCCCCTGAGCAATTTAATAGCTAGGAAGGTGGTGTGCACACTGCATTAGTGGGTCACAAGGTCAACTAGACGGGACACATACATTGACTCCTATGGAAGATTTAAAATCGTGCTTCAACTAATCCTAATATGCGTTATAGATATATAATGTATATGATTTAATTGAATGTGAGAGTATGCAAGAGTAAACATTCTCAGACCATCACCTTTCAACATGGACTATAAAATATTTGTAATTATTAATTATTATTTGATCCAGACACATAAAGGTGATGTTGAAAATTTATTTTTGTTGGCCACACAGAATCACATGCCGGGCCGAATGTGGTCCCCGGGCTACAAATTTGACAACCTTGAATAAAGAGAAAATATATATATATATTTTTTTTTTAACAACTGTGGTTTATCAGATATTTGACTAACCATCCAAGCATGAGGAGAACATGCCAACTTTAGATGGACAAATTAGATGGATGAGCATTAATTATGTATCCAACTCTGTACTATTAATGGAACTCAGAACCTGTCATTGATCTGCAGGCTATTGTTGGTGGGAATGTAGGTCAGTGGCCAAACTTGAAAACATGCTTAGGCTACATAGGCTACATTAAGTGGAAATGTCAAAAGAATTTCCTGCTTTTTTTATGATGCATTGTGCATTTCTCATTACGTCTTTACACTTGATTTCTGGGTGGGAACATCCCAAAATTCTAGACTGACCTGACTGAACTCAATAGATTGCAACATAAATGGATCTTGTCAAATGTGGGGAAATTGGTTATTTCGCGGGATAGCTAAGGTTCATAGGTTGGTGAGCTGAGAAGGTTTGCTCTCTTTAAGCACGTACTCCTTTTCCCTTGCACCAATGTGTCAGTGTGTGTCGAATGGGAAATGAGAGTGTTCATAACAATCTGACGTGCCCCTTCTTGATCACGCTTTAGTTTAATATTGTGCCTCGTGATGGTGTGATGACTCAGTGCAGTGACGACACACAGAACAGATGCTACACAGTGGAGTTAAACAATAGATCCCAGAAGGGAAGTTGTGCACTAGAGAGATGAAAAGAGGGGGAGAGAAAATTACGGTGGTAATTGGAAACTGCTGGACAACTTCCAATTTAATAAAATGAGAGAAAGAATTTCAGGTATTGTATGGATGGATATTAGCTGATTAGAATTTGACACTTTAAGCTATTTATTTATTTTTTGTGAGCCTATCATTCACATCATACTGCTAAATTCCTACAAAATGACTGCCAAGATGTTTTTTTTTCTGTCCAAAACCACAGTTTGGCATGAGTTTGAGTAACTGAATTAAATATAGACAGTGAAATGAGCGATATCTCGAGCAAGTTTCTCAAAACATGATCTATTCTGAAAAAACATGTCTGTATAATAGAAGGCCTGCTACTACGTACATTACGTTACAGCAGGAAACTCTCTGTAATGCAATAAATTTCAGGTTTGACCAAACAGTTTGGGTTCAAGAGGTTGTTTTTCTTCACACTATGTGTAGGGGATCAGTGGGAGCGGAGGACATTTCAGGAATAAACATGCTGATGGCAAATGTGACTCAAGGGGAAAAGCCACAGGAAAAATGGGGCGATAAAGAAAAGCCAGCAGGAGAATCAGCGTTATTTTGAGCCCGTCTGCACTTCCTGCAGGTGATGGAAAAGAAAGAAAGATTTGTGGAACAATTGCGCAGCAGCAAGTGGACCGAGAGTGGCGGGATGGAGGAGGATGTGGAGGAAAAGGGGGGTGGGGGAGGTGGGGTGTAAGTGGGGGGTGAAGGCTTTAAATTCAATGTAAACATCAAACAAGGTACAAGGTCACTTATCATCACATGTCTTAGCTTCTACTGAAAAGGTTGCTGACAATAAGTCATGCAATAAATTAGCATATAACCCCCCCGAATGTCAAAGCATTACCAGCATGGGAGTTGATCTGGGGTTACCGTGACTACACTCCAGACACACCCCCTCACCATATAAAAGGTCCGAAGGGCCGAAAGTTTGAGAAGTTCCAACTTGACAATCACAAAGAGACAACAACAACACATCTGGATTGATGGTTTACTCCAAAAGTAGCAGCGGATTTTCTGATTTTCTTGGTGGTAAGCTTTATCCCGATGTCAATGTTTGGAGATTTTTTTCTCCAGCATCACTTTATTGGAGTGTTTCTCTACTACAGAGCAGTGCGGTATGGAGATAGCTGTTCTGTTGCTTCTAATTGCACCTTTGACTACTGCTTTACCACTCACACCCGCTCTCAGGTAAATGAAAACACACAAACATGCTTGATAGGCGTAATGATATTTGGCTCTAATTGGTACCTGGTTCTGTCTGAGCAGCAGGTCAGACAAAGATATCTCCATCGCAGTGGACACGGTTGAAGGATCAGGCTTGGAAAAGTCAGAGGAGGCTCAGAAGCGGCATGTTCCATTTCTGAAGATTGTGCCTTTTCGCCCAAGAGAACTTCACCTAGACGTGGAGGCAATCAAACGCAGGTATATCATTCAAAAAGACAGGATGCAATTTGTTTTTGGTACTATTGTTGGGTCATTTAGTAACTGACCTTAATGTTACAGAGTTTATATTTTGGGGGAAATTAAGTACTGTAGTACTTTTTTCCAAAGTATTTCTGAGTGCTGAGGATACAAAGTATTTATATTTTTTATTTCAGAACAATTTACAATGAATTTGTTATGGTATATTTTGGGGCATTTCTCCATCAGGGAATCATTGGAGTAGAATAACAATTTTCCTAAATTTAAAAGCCTTGTTAATATTTCAACTCTGCATTTAAATTTAGGAAATAATTATTCACTTTTGAGCAAGTAGAAAGCCTCATAGTTCTTTTTTCCTCCAAGCACAAAAATATATCCTAGTACTGTACTAGTCTTATATCATCATTAGAGTTGCTGTATTGCAAACACCATATTTACGGCTATATGCAACAAGCCATTTCATGTTTTGCCCACATGTAGGAGAAATCACATTAAAAAAATGTGTCACTTTAGTTTATTCAGATTAATTTCTAAACACACTATATTGCACATTCTTTTTAACAGCACAAATTTGGTGTTACTTGCACCCTGCTCATGTTTTTCCTTCAGATATTTTTTCACAGTCATTAGTCCAATCTGTTTGAACTGGGATGGCTTGCTGTGATATTTTTTTTTAATTACTATTTATTTGACTTATATTTACTCATGTATTTTCTAATTTTCACAGCTTAAGCCCAAGACTCCTCCGTCTAAGACGTGCACCCAAGGGTGGGTGCAAACTGGGAACTTGCCATGTCCAAAACTTGGCCAACACTTTATACCACATCAGCAAAACGAGTGGAAAAGACAAATCCCATAAGGCGAACGACTCCCAGGGTTACGGCAGATAAAACTCACATTGGATGAAAGCCATCACAAACTCCTCCGCTATGTTCCAAATATTTTTGTTCTTCTCACTGACTGGTACTTGATTCTTATGTATGCTTTTTTTGCCACTGTATTTTAGTCATGCTTCCAAAGAAATTATATATTATTTAAATGTATTTACAGTAATATATTTATGTTCTAATTAAAGTCATGTCAACATAAATGCTTCCAGTGTCATGTGTGCTTGTACAAAGTGAAGCAATGTGATATTTTTAGTCTTTGGGCACGGGTGTTCTTGCTGTTTTATATCTTTTGGCTGCATTTAGCATTGAAAGTTTGATCTTAGACACTCTTTGGAGAGTGCTTAGGATAGGAACCATAACTAAAGTCTTAAATCCGGGACCAGGTGCGACATTTGTGTGTCTGTGGGTGGTTTTGGGGGGAGGCAGTGTCCTCCATTTGCTTCTTTTCACCACACCCTTACCTGTAGGCTTCGCTTTTTCTGCACCTTTCTTGCAACCTGCTGCTTAGACTAAGAAACTGCAATGACATCGGAAGGGGAAATAGTTAGTGCATAATGGTAAGGAAAAAAAACGAGCATATTGTTTTTCCTGTCATCTGCTTCTGAGGAAAAAAACACTATGAGAGACGCCGGAGACACGGCAGACGCCGGACACAAAAACAGCAAATCTGAGAAAGACCAGGTGAGAGGAAAAACTTTTTGGTAGTATTGTTGTGAGAGAAGTAGAAGTTGTGAAAGTTTCCTTACCCAAAGTGAGTCATCATGACGCGCTCCCACGCTTCTGCTACCCTCATGTGATGATCTAACTTATATAGTTAAGGCTCTCTTATCAAAGATTGGGGAAAGTTCGTTGCAAATGCTTCCATTCGGTCAGAGAGATGCGATTTGACTCCTTTGCGTTGTAATCGGGATTATGGTGCAATTAAAACCATTTGGGCGGGCGTTAGCAGATAGTGTATGTGCTAGCATAACAGTCGGAACTTGCAAGGAACAAAGATGTTTTGAGGATGAAATGACACGATTTAAATGGACTACAGTTGTAAAATTAATGAAAATGTTGACACCGTGTCCATCAACTTGTCAAATTTGAGCGTTAGAGTGCTGGACTGTACACAAAGTGGCTACGGTCCATGTTGCTTTTACAGACTAGTTGCGCCACAAGAATGTATTGTTGTCGCTCGGTTGATCTTGACGGAACAACTAAATGGAACGTGGCCTTCTGTGTACAACTAGTCTGAGCATGTTGAAATATGTCAAAAATATTTTCTTGATTAATAATGATTATAGAATAATAGCAGTTATAAAAATAACCAAACCTATAATAAAATATTATTATTTAATTATAATCACATAGCAAATAGCAATTTGCATTGCCCTGCACATCACTGTGTGTTTTTTCCACTCACATCATATTACTCATACATACCCTTTAGTCTACATACCTGCAGAAATACACACTTTGCTATGTTTGCAGGAGCCCCAACTTATACAGTGTGAGACACTGGCCATTGTCCACATTATTGACATTTTTTTCCTGCTAAAAATAGGTGCATTTTTCTGTTTATAAATATTTTAATTCTCACCCATATCATGCCTTCACATTCTCTCTGCATACTCACACTGGGCCAAACTGCAGTTCCTTGCCATAAGTCACAGGCTAGTGTTTGAATGCTGCATGCCTCACTAGTGTAATAGCAACTACTTTCTATCATCTAAAACCAATATGGCAAAGTTTGCGCTCCCATCCCTATTCCATCTCAGAATTTAATGTTTGCTCACAGTCTAAATCCTAAATCTTGTTGAATTTATTTTCCAGAGCTGGATCCCCAAAATCTTCAAGAAAAGAATTTGTACCACATTTGTGGAAGATTCTCTCAGGTACCCTGAAGTTGACATTGGTGCCTCTTCACATTATTTTATTGACATTTAATTTCCCCCATTTCCCTTAGTAATGGTGCTTTATGCCAATGTGGAGGGACAAGAGACACCCATGCCTCTGTGGCTCTCGGCGACTATTTCAGCACGGCTATTGTCAATCACTGGGCCAGTTCCCAGCACTCTTCAGAATACCCCACCGATGCCTTCGGAGAATTGCAGTTCGCAGGCGCCAGCAAGAGGCACAGCTATGTGGGTTATTTTTCAATCACTCTCATTAACAATTAATCTCCCATTTGACAATTGGTACATTTTACAAATTATTTTTTGAGCTATAGTACACAGAACTGGCACTAGAAAACCAATGCACTAATCATGAATCTCCCTCCCTATGGTTCAGTTCTTACGGCTGTCATGGGACACACAGCCGGTGATGGTGTATACTTTAATGACGGCCCACTGGGGTCTGCCCGCTCCCAACTTGGTGGTGTCCGTAGTGGGCGGCGAGGGCAGGACCAAAGTGAAGACGTGGGTGCGGGAAGTCCTCAGGCAGGGTCTGGTCAAGGCCTCTCAAAGCACAGGTAAAAATATTCTGCAAACAAAGGAAGCAAGGGACCCCAGTAGATTTATGACTCATCGCTCAGTGTTTTTTTTCTTTCTGAAGTATTTTGAAACGATCGCGTGAATACTTGTAGCACATGGAAAAACAAAGTAGTGGTGGTCATAAACTGAGGGGGTCCTTTGGGGTGTTAACCTAAATTTGGAATGACAATGGGCCTTTGCTTTCCTGAGTGGTTGGCCAATTGCAGGTGGCACGGAGTGTTCTTCCATCATCTGAGGTCATCTTTGTCAGCTTTTCTCACGAAGTGCTGCAGTTCAAAGGAAAGATAGCAACTGCCTGGCACACGATTTAAAAAAAGAAAAAAAAATGTAATCAAACAAATGTCACGTGGGCTTATTTTTTTGTCCAAGTTACCAGACCTATTCTCAAGGACTGACAAATACTATGGTTTGGGTAAAAAATCTAAAATTTATCAAAACAAAAATTCCATGCCACGTATCGACCTCAATATTGTTGAATTATTGATCGTTCAGTCAATAAATAATGTCTTGTCCTTTTAGGAGCTTGGATTTTGACGGCAGGCTTACGCGAAGGGGTTGGCCGGTGCGTCGGCGAGGCGGTGAGGGATCACGCTACTGCGGCTTCGTCCCTTTCCCTCAACAAGGTGGTGGCCGTGGGCGTTGCTCCATGGGGCCTCGTACACAACCGGGAGCAACTGGTCAATCCACAGGTTGTCCTCACACAATAATGCGTCACAAAGACATTTGCCAAACAAGCTGTTAAATAACACAGATGTGCTAACAATTTATATCTGTCTCAAGATCTACTTAACAAAAGTTTCTTAACCTTTAAATCAAAGAAAACCTGTCATGGACCTTTCCCTTGATTCTTCTTATTGTAGGGCAGTTTTCCTGCCAGGTATTATGCCCACAACACAACCCGGGATTCGTGCTGCCTGGATAACAACTACCAGGCATTCCTAATGGTGGATGACGGCAGCATGGGACGGAGAGGTGGTGAGACGGGCTTCAGGGCCAAACTGGAGGACTACATCTCCCACCAGCGCACAGGCATTTGGGGTAACAGCTTTGTTTGAATTGGAACCCATTGTGTGGGCCGCTTTTTATATCCAGTCCGTGAACTGAAGGTCAGCTGCCTCCATTGTCTAACACTTCCCGTGTTGTTATTATTGCGAGTATTTTTGAAGTATTACTGCTAGAATTAAAAGAAAGTAGTCATCTCCCTTCCTGATGCTTTCTTATGAAGCTGTTTTTTTGATTCCTGGACTGAAGGCGGATGATGATCCTTTGGTATCCAATAGCCGACAGCTGTTGCATGCCCCAGCGTGCATCTGACATGTTGCTCTTCAACATGTAAAGTCAAGCAATGTCGTCACAAAAAGACTGATTTTAATCCTTGCTTGTGTAGGCTTTAAACTTAATTTATGTATAGATATTTTTTTACATCTGCTATCCAGAGTTTAAATTGGATTCTGTAGACTTTTTATATTTGTGATAGGATGTAAATATTTGTATTAGATTTTTAAAAAATCTTCCCATTGGGCAAATCCAATTTTCTATGCATATATAATAATGCATGCACATGTATTCATATGCTCAGAATATTCCTACAATCCTACTGTGTTGATTTGCTATTTTAAGGCAGCGGAAGTATCGACATCCCAGTTCTCTGCATGCTGGTCTCGGGAGATGCCACTCTACTGGAGGTGAACTTTTGTTAAAACTCTATTGTCATTCATTAGCTTGAGTAAACCAAGCACACTCACAAAAATGGGCCCTATTTCCTTTTTGTTCCAGAGAGTTGATCTATCCTTAAAGACTTCCATGCCCTGGTTAGTGCTGGCAGGCTCAGGAGGCATGGCCGACTTTTTGAGTGACATCTTGAAGAACTTGTCGTCAGTGCCGGTCGCTCCGTCTTCCGGCGAGGGCGATGGTGACGCAGGCCCCAGCGTAGATCTGAAAGACAGAGTGGCCGAACGGGTTCGCAAATATTTTCCCTCTGAAGTCGAGACGGACAAA
The DNA here is from genome assembly GCF_051989575.1 of Stigmatopora nigra. Lineage (NCBI taxonomy): Eukaryota > Metazoa > Chordata > Actinopteri > Syngnathiformes > Syngnathidae > Stigmatopora > Stigmatopora nigra. Next base: position 8,522,316 of record NC_135525.1, read on the forward strand.
CTTGTCGAGCATGTAAGTTGTTGTCACACCTGTGTGCATTTTTGATAAGTGGAAAGTAGGGCAGTGCAGTTGTAAGGGTGTGACCTGGGGTGAGCATATTACTGTGACACAATGCATACACATTTTTCATTCTGTTCAATTGAGCATTTACATTGTCAACAATAAGCATGTGACCTTCTTTTTTCTCTAGTTTTATTTCTTGAAAAATATGTATATATCCTGTAAAGTTTAGTCTTTTTGATTGATTATAAATTAAACATGTTTATAAAATCAAGTAATTCTGAATTATATCTTAGAATAGTTGTGAATAAGATGTAGAAAATGATCATAAATATTAGTTAGCTTATTAAAATTTCAAAAAATTGAACCAAATCAAGTATTTGAATACTAAAATAAAATATTTTGTCATTCACAGCAAGCTCATCCATCCATTTTTAAATTATAATATAGCACATGACCACCCTTGGTTTCACCCTATAGGCAGAGGCCTTCTTATAATATATTATCTGAGAGTTTTGCTTGACCTTTCTTTGAATGCCAACGGGCTCAAAATTCCATCCGAGCACAGACAGGATATTTCATAACACTTGGCAAGATGCCAAGCTGCAATTTGCCATGGACATACATACCCGTAAGACGTCCCTCGACAGTTGACACAATAGCCTCCTCTTTTTATTGTGTGATGTGTGTGTTAAAAGTCAAACACTAACAGCATCATGTTACATAATACATACCTATGTCATACTGTAATTATTATTTATCATATTGCAAAGTAAGGTCACCTTCACAGCTATGTGAAAATAGTATAATTATACAACATTGACTTCACACAAGAGAAGCACTGACCTGTGATATTGTGCATGGCATTTAAAAAAATTAACAAATATTATTCTTTTTTCCCTTTGGACCTCTCTAGGCTTTGAGCATCTACCAAAACAAAGACTTGATCACCATCTATCATGGTGAGCAGGAGGGTCCAAATGACTTTGACACAGTACTTCTCAAAGCCCTGGTGGGAGGTATGTATAGTAGAAATATCTAATCCGCATTAACTCACCAGCTGCCATTGATGGTGATAGATGTCCAATACATTTGAATTGGGAAGGCTTTTCCTGGTCAGATTTGGCATTTATCGTGGTAAATGGCACGAACATTTTTCATTCACTGCCGTTTCGGATCTCTTATCTAAATGTGACTTTTTAGCATCCAAGCAACGCGCTTCAGTGGACCACAGCCCATATAACGAAGAGCTGAAGCTGGCAGTCACGTGGAACAGAGTGGACATCGCCAAAAGTGAACTCTTCAATGGAGACATCCAGTGGAGGGTGAGTTGGGATATACACGCTTAAAAAAGTCTCAAACCTTAAAATCGCTTTAATGATGGAACAGTACGAAGACCTTGAGGACTCCATGACCGACGCTCTGGTGAATGACAAACCTCAGTTTGTCCGGCTCTTCACCGAGAATGGCCTAAATATCCTGGACTACTTGACTTATGGAAGATTGGAAAGCCTCTACCAATCAGTCCCTGCCGGGACACTTCTCTACCAGCTCCTTCAGCGCCGTCTGATGGAAAGACTTGGTACTCCAACGCATCTCCAGGGTTCTCCGAGCAAAAGTTCAACTGAGAAAATACAAAGTGGACCAGTAACTGAGCTCAGCCTTTTTGAGGTAATACATACTTGTAAAATGCCCTATATTTCCTTTTCTTCTTTCTATTTTGCGTTTAGTTATAATCTTTATAGTTTTCTTTGTTTCAATGTATGTGTTTTCAATTCTCCACAGGTGTCAAGAGTGCTAGAACTGTTAATGGGTGATGTTTGCCAACCGTTCTATTATTCACCATTAGATTTGGAACAGATTACCTCCAAGAGACGGGCAATGAGGGTATGATTAAATTATGTCACTACTACTTTCACACTGTATTATCTACATGTCGTTATCATTGATAGTTTTTATCGCTTTTTCCCCTTTTATTGGGAACATCTCAGGCAGGACTTGTCATTTTGTCAAAATTCTTCCACCCACTTGTTTTGTCTCTCTCCAGCGTGCCAGTAAGCTGCTTCGTGGCGACTGTTTGTATCGGGAGAATCGCTGCCTTTTCCCTTGGGCTTCACTCTTCATCTGGGCCGTCCTCCAGAACCGCAGCGAGATGGCCACTTTCTTCTGGGAAATGGTAACTTTGCCAATGGAGTACAGAGCTTTTAAAAACAGGCACAGTGTTTAATTTAATAGGACTTTCCTATCTTTCTCTCCAGGCTGGTGAGTCGGTGTTGAGTGCACTGAGTGGGTGCAAGATACTAAGAGAACTTTCCAAACTGGAAGCGGAGACGGAAACCAAACTCTCAATGAAAGAACTGGCTCAGAAATTTGAGAATTTAGCTCATGGTAAGATAGAAAATCTACTGGACTCCATTTGAAATCTTTTTTGTAAGAATTGTTTCTTCTCATTGAATTTCAGATATCTTCAGTTCTTGTTACCGTAGCAACGAGAGTCGCTCCTTCACTCTGTTGATCCGCAAATCCCCCGTGTGGGGTGGCACCACCTGCCTCCGGATGGGAATGGGTGCAGATGCGCGTCTTTTCTTCAGCCACGATGGCGTACAGGTGCTTGGCTTGGTTTCCATGCGGCTCACTTTCAAATGACTAGTATTATTTGGCTTGTAGTTGAACAGAAACTCTCGTCCCCACAGTCTCTGTTGTCCCAAATCTGGTGGGGTGATATGAAGAGAAATACGGAAGTGTGGAAACTTGTGCTCACCTTTTTCTGCCCAGTCCTCTGCTACACTAACTTGATTTCCTTTAGGTAATTCACTCGTCTTTTGTTTCCATCCTATTTAATAGCCCCAGAAAATTCAAAAAGGAATACTAAGCCCATATTATTCTATATGTATACTATCTTTGTTAGTCATACTAGCCAAAAAATACACAAAGAGGGGGAAAAAAATGAATCACATTTTTGAATAGAATTTTAGGAGAACAATACACTATGTAACATATCAACAGGTCTTTAGGTAAGTACCAAATCCAGTCTTTATTTTCAACATCATTTGTGAACAACAAAAAAGGCTAAAATGTCACCCTCTTTATTTACACCACGTCTCTTGTCAGGACACCAGAAGACCAACAGCAGGAAAGCAGGGATGTAAAACCCAATGAGGACGTCACAGGCCGAGACAATGACAGCCTATATGGGACCACTGTCTTCTCCTTCTCTGACATTAAGCATATGTAATATTACACAGTGACTACCGCCAGTTTCTCACTGGGTTTTGCTCATTTATATATGAAAATAGACATTAAAATCATGTTATGTTTGCATTACTAGTGAAGCAGATTCACAAGGAGCGTACACACCCTGCAGGACAGCTACATTCAGAGGTGAATTACTACTTAAAAATACTTTCCACATCAGGCAATATTTTCATTTTTTTTTCTTTCCAGGAGTACCTCCAACTCCGAAACGTCCCGAATGGCCGTTCATCGTGTCGAGATGGCGTCAGTTCTGGTTCGCGCCAGTGACGTCCTTTTTGGGCAACGTGCTCATGTACTTTCTCTTTCTGCTGCTTTTCGCCTACGTACTGTTGGTGGATTTCAAGCCTCCGCCTCCCGCAGGGCCCGCCATAACAGAGCTGGTGCTTTATTTCTGGGTCTTCACCATTGTGTGCGAGGAGATACGAGAGGTAATTGCGGAAAGTAGGGATTTGTATATGTCTGAGGTGTTCGTAATCCCTCTTTCTATGCCAATTCATTTTAACTGGGTGGCCTGACAGTTTTTAATGGATTGGTGCTTTATGTCACTTATTTGTGAAGTTTTTCCTACAATTGTTTGTGGCAAGGCTTAATTCATAATAGCACAGAGTTTAGGAGTTCTTTGCAATAATACAAAAGTTATCCCACATGAAAAGTTTAGGTGAAAGAGTTGAACACTTACATACAAAAGTATTACTCATTACTATATCAACTGCCAATGACGGTGATAGAAGGAAAATCAATTTTACTACTGCTACTGTATGAAAATCAACAATAACTTGCCTTTGGCTGATTTCTATTTTTTTCTTTTCCCCTAGACATTTTTCTCAGGTACAATGACTTTACGCCAGAGGGTCAGGGTGTACATTCAGGATGTATGGAACAAGTGTGATCTCACTGCCATCATACTCTTCATCATCGGACTAATTTGCAGGTAATAATTGTATAATTTAATAATATAGTAAGTTGGGCCACCACTGAGTTTCCCATGGGGTTTTTTTTTAGCCAAGCAACATTCTTTATAATGGAAAAAGTCTTGCACCAATTGTAATTAAACACACCCACTTATTACGAGGACAGATGAGAACATAATCATACTTGGCCTTCTTTTATTTTGGCATGGCTTTTTCATACTAATCCCTGGGGGTGGGACTGTTATGAAATGTTAAATGGTGCAGAGGGTGGGACTGTTATGAAATGTTAAATGGTGCAGAAGGGATTTTATGCCATTCTTTTTCAATTGAATATGAACAACAACAACAAACAATAGATGTGTCAAGCACACATGTTGGTGATGTTCACTGCATTGGCATTTTAATATGGCAGGTTGTTTGTGTATTCATTTTTCCACTAAGATAATAAGATACAAAAAAATAGACTCCTTGTTAAAATGTATTAATCTTTAATCATTTCCAACAGTTATTGATCATAGGTAAATCTTAGGGATTGGAAAAATCTCCCTGCAAATCTGTTTCTCATGCTTTTAAAAGTGAAGCACAAGGAGGCGCCATGAACATCCTTTCTATAGGATTCTACGTATGTTGCAGGATGTTCAGCAGTTCCTACGAGTTCGGCCGAGACATTATGTGCGTGGACTACATGGTCTTCACACTCCGCCTCATTCACATCTTTGCCATTCACAAACAACTAGGACCTAAAATCATCATCGTTGGGAAGATGGTGAGAAATCGTATCAAAGCACATGTAGAAACTTCTAAGTCACTTTTGCTAAATTTTCCCAATATTCTTGTTCTTCAGATGAAGGATGTCTTCTTCTTCCTCTTCTTCCTGGGGGTCTGGCTAATGGCATATGGGGTAGCCAACCAGGCTTTGTTGTATTCCTACGACCCCCGACTTGACCGCATCTTCCGGCGGGTTTTTTACAGGCCATACTTGCATATTTTTGGACAGATCCCAGTTGAAGAGATGGACGGTATGCTCATATCTTTAATTTGTTTGCCGTTTACTTAAAACCTTCATTTTGCAAATATAAAAATGGAGTTATGTTTAAAGGGACACACAATAACAACCTTCAACTTAAACTATTTAAAAATGGAACATTTGGTGACCTCTAAAAATGGTGAAAATAGTATAATGAGACTAATATAAGAGTATATCCATCCATTTGTGTATCTTCTCTGACAACTATTGTCTTTATACTTTATTCCCAGTGGGGAAAGACTGGGATATGCCTTGCACCGATAACGTGACCCTAATCGACGGCGGCGCAGAGCCATGTCGAGTTATGTACAGCAATTGGCTGGTGGTAATCCTGTTGGTCGTTTATCTGTTGGTCACCAACATCCTGCTTATTAATCTTCTCATTGCAATGTTCAGGTGAGCACCTCTGCCTTGTTTTCTCACAAATTCACGTTAAGATTCCCCATTATACATCTCTGTTTGTCTTTGCAGTTACACCTTCAACGAGGTGCAAGCCAACAGCGACATTTACTGGAAATTCCAACGCTACAACCTCATTGTGCAGTACCACTCGCGGCCCTCCTTGGCCCCGCCGTTCATTATCCTGTCGCACATCAACCTCTTCATCAAAAGGAACATTCGTAAAGTCTCCTCGGTCAAGATTCACCATTTTGGTTAGTGCGTTCTCATGTTGTTTAAACCCTCGCGCAGTCCGGTGAATGAGCTTTGCTCTTTGCGTCCCGTCAGTGTTGAAATTAAAAGGCAAGGCGGCAAACAGGCTGATGACGTGGGAAACCATACAGAAAGAGGACTTTGTGACCGCTCAGAGCACTATTCAGAAAAGCACAGACTCAGAGAGGCTTAAGCGAATGTCTGCCAAGTAAGTAGAGAGAACCTTTTGTATTGTTACAATCATTTTATTGAAATAACGCCACGATTCTGGGATGAAAATGGAGAAAAATGAATTATTTCCTAGGGTGGATGGTGTCATAAAACATCTGACTGAAAGCAGAGACTTTGACCATAGGCTCAGGACTTTGGAAAATGAGGTAAAATTAAAATTGAAAATTTATTTTTTACCGCTCTTGTGTTCTTCCTCAGATTGTTATGCTATTTACCAGTTCAGTTTGTTATTTTAAAAAAATGTCCTCCTCTTCCAGCTGCACCCATACTTGCATGTGTACTGTCATTTCAGAGAAAGTGTTTGTTTTTGTGTTCCACCGTGACGCAGTTTCTCAGTTCGCTTCCCCTTGGGGTTTTTCGGACGTGTAATTAATTGTTTTACTGCAAAGGTGTGACGGATAAATTAACATGCTTCATCACCGTAGCATTTTTTTTTTAATCACCCAAGTTCAATTATACTGAAATCCAGAAATAGTTTGGCAGGACAGTTGAATGCTGTGTTCTCAAAAGAGAGAAGCCATTGATGTTTTGGCTGAAAAGAAAGGATGATTATCAGTTTTCATAAATATTGTTTACATATATAAATGGGATAACGTATTGAAATTAATTTCTGCCCCACAGATGGAGTACTGCTCCAGCGCCCTCAGCTGGATTGTCGATACTTTAGCCCAAGGCAGCTCTTTCAAACCTCCTCGACCTCCTCCCCCAACGCTTCGAGGTAAAATTGGTAGTTACTACTTTTATTACTAGACTTTTTCTTTTTTGACACTTTCTTTTTTCTTCATCCCAGACTCCTTTATCCCTTCCTCATCTGGCTCATGATGAAACTTTAGACATAATAAGATTGGACTGTTGCCGTGCTTACCAAATGCCGTGGCATTATATGAGTGGTATGAGTAGAAGAAGGAACAGCAGCCATGTTGTTTCAATATTGAGGGGAGTACTTTTAAATATTTTGAAGTGCAATTTTTGCCATTTATATGCCAAACTGTATTTATAGTCGACCACTGGATACTATATGATATATTTAACACTGTGACTATGGTGTGACACTGGAGTGGGGCCAAGTTTATTGCATGTTATTTCTCATTTTATGCTTAATGTGTGCTTTTTGTCACTTTATTTTGTTGATAGGTTAAAAGGCTTCTTTATAATACAGTTTTATAATAAATATATAAGAATTTACAGGTCTTTTTTTTCAATCCATAACATGCTGTGAAAGGCATCAAGAAATCATCCATTCAAAATAATTTGATTTCTTTTCCTGTCAATGACACGGTAACACAGATGTTTCCGTGAGCAGAAAAAGGGTTATATAATATAGTGAAAATGGCATCCAAAGAGCCATTTACAAATTCCTCTGCAACCCACATATGCCTCACCTAGCACTAATTACAGGTATTTACAAATCATTTTCACACTTGCCCATGTGATCAACCTTTCAAAGGACAAAAGTCGACTGTATGACATGGCTAAATGCTGCTAGGCAATATGGAACGCCCCCTTGAATGTAAACTATACTGTCACAGTAACACACTTTTCCAGATGGGTTATCTGATCTCTCAACAGAATGGAAAATTAATCCTCTATGACCTACAAATATATGTCATTTAACCTATATCTTGGGCTGTCCCACTTACAATTGTAGAATCTTCTATTCCTCACAATTGCAGTGCACAAGTAAGAAAGTGTTTCTGCATCTGATGAATTTAGTTCATTCTAGTTCTTTTAAAATGTACTATTATTTAACTTCTGAAGGTCTGATGTTTCTCTCTAGTGGCCAGTTAAGTACTCAAGAAATTGTGTCTTAATAATTTTAATTATATACAGACATGCATGAGTTTTTTAATGAACATTAGGTTGCTTCATCTTCTGAATGACCATGAATTAAAGCAATTTCAATGCTGCAACCTGCTCTGTGAGATTATACATGATGTAGTTGTTATAATTATATGTACAATGCACATGCATCCATGTGTATTAAATAATGTTACTGAAGCCAAATTGTCCTCCAAATTTTGACATCACCCATTTAATTGCACTTTATTTTGAATGAAAATCTTTTTTAATTTCTCCGGAACACAAAGCTACTGGTTTGCATACCATAGTTGATGTGTTGACAGTAATGCTGATGGACAAATAGACACTTGACTTGTAGTGATGAGCTTTATTGTCAATGTGTTTGACAGACATGACCACCTGCTATGATACTTCCCTGATGAGTAAAATAAACATTTGATTCACAGCCAACTAACTACAAATATCTTTGGCATGATATCAGTAGAGAATGACAAAAGGGTGCTTATAACATATGTTATGCAATAGAGATACTATAGAAAATGCATCTGTCATTCATTTGTAGGCTTCAGACCAGTGACTGACAGCTAATGAGGGGAGAAATACTTCAATTATTATTTTTCAAATGTAATTATTTCTTTTGAAGCAGTTTGATCCATCAAACACTGTCATTCAGTGTTTGCTGGTTCACATGGCAAATAAATTTAAAAAAAATAAACAGCAAGTGCTTAAAAAGAAGTGGGGCCAAGTAAATTTAATAAACCACACAACTGTTTCTCATTCATAGCACAAATAAATATAAAGGAAGAATACTAGTTTAATGGTAAAACCTCATGTACAAAGTCACATCTTTCCAATGAATAAATACATTATAATTCATTACTTTTTGGAAATAGAAATTCTGAAGTAAATCAAGAACTTAACTACCATTCTCAAATAACATTGTTGGGCCTTGTTTTAATCCCGAGGGTATCATTTTGCTTCTTGGGCCTCATTTAACTAAGGAACTTAAAAGAGTAGTCTTGTGTTTAACACGGTCGATTGCACTAGAATGGTCGCCGGCTTTAGTGGGATTTCATTCTTGTTTATGTGGGATAATGTGGCCTTTCACCTAAAGGGAAGCAGAGAATACCAACTTCCTTTATTGTGGTTGAAAAGTCTTTGTTGTCACTATTGTGGACCACCCAACCGTAACCAGTCATATAAGTGTTTACTTTTTATCTAAGCATCTAAGCATAAACTATATGCCTAAAGCACAATATAACAAGTCTAGTCTGTGGGATTAAAAACGAACAAAAAGTAAGGCAAAAATATATCATAAACATATAATTTAACAATATATTTTTTTTAAAGTAGTACTTCCACACCAATGCAATAATGCAAACAACAACTAGCTAATTTTATGTATTGGATATCATTCAATTCCTGGTGTTTTATTTATTTTTTTGTCCACTAAAAGTAATTGCATGTGTCTTAACAAAGTGGCGATAAAATATACATATATTTTGATCAAAGAAAGAAAAAGAATCAGATCGTTTGTCGGGTTTCAAGTGTCCCCTAAGCAGGTTAAATGTTGTCATTGTACACAGTGAGGGACCCTCCCTTCTTACATTCTTCCCACCCATATCATAAACTGTATTTTGACACTTTACTCCATTAGGATTTGGACGTGCTTTTCCTGTTAAACAATATATTGTGTAATATAATCTGCATTTTTTTTATTTACTGGGACTTGGAGCCTGAGTAAGGTAAAAAAAAAAACTCATTATTTTTATGATTATTATTTAGCATGAATTACTTGATATGCGTTGTTTATTATAGTGATTATTGTGTGATAGTTTAAAGAATTAGCACTTCAAATAACAAAGTATTTTTTCAAATTTGAGTGAGTGCAAATTAAAATGAAGACCTTCTATTTGAATATAATTCTGCGTTCTTTCTTTTTTATGTAAAGATGTATCTTTCCTTTATTGGGATCGGCCTGAGTGTGCTGATAAATAATGGTGAGTAATATTTGTCAATGTTACGCCATTTCTGGTCTATTAAATATAAAGTACAGACCAAACAAACACTTGTTTAATATTAGATACTCTGGGTGTGAATCATTCATACCAAAATAGATTCATATCTCGATTTACAGGGACTTTGAACCTATTTGGTCCAAATGAGATTTAAATTGAGATACTTAGTTTCAGAGAAAAAGCATGGAAACATTCAAATATTAATTTAATAATTGTACGAGCTTTCTGAAAATTATTTATTTTCCATTGTTCAGATAATACTTTTCGATGTAACGATGCAAATTTCAATGGCATTTGAATGAATAACTTCCAATTATTTTTCATATTTTGCGTGGCAGCAAGCTTGTTAGTTAGTCTAAGAAAAAGCAGCCAAGCACTTTCTGAATCAGTCACGTCGCTTCGGGGGTGCACGATTACTTCCAAGTTCATTTCACCCATCACTTGACGTCACATCAGTAAGCCATTACATAGCTTTAAATCAGAGCCATTCATGAAGGTCATTTTAATTATTTATTATGTTTTTACCAATCAGATCTCTCACAACACAGACCAATATAAATTTCAAAAGGATTTCATCCTGTCACCTCTATTAGATACATTTTTGGGTTATTTTTTTGTTTATAGGTCATTATTGCAGCCTTTTCTTTTACAAAACCCATTATTTACATTCAGAATGGGCGTGATCACTTGCTTTCTGTTGACAGTGTACACAGTGCATGTTTTTTTGTTTATTTTGGACTTTACCAGGCTCTTTAGCCTGCTGTTTACTCAAGACACAATTATAATCTAGCAGGCACTTATTGTTCTTTCTCTTTTTGTAAATAAATCAGCCACTGGAAGTGATTGGTGCTACACAGGCTGTGGTAAGTGAGTGCATCTTCCTGATATAATGTTTAAGAAAAAGCCAATTTGAATAATAATGAATGGCCTCTAATTGAACAGAACATACACCCAGTCACTGGAAAGACTTGGACGGGTCTTTCTGTGGGGCTGAAAGGCAATCACCTGTCGATATACTGAGTAGCAACCTCAAAAAGGACGAAACGCTCCTTGATTTCAAATTGATCAACTTCACGTCTAAACAGACTTTTAGGGCCTTCATAAATAATGGGCATACAGGTAAAGTTTTATAGATATTACACTAACTATTGAATGACTATGTCTGATTGCTACTTATTTTTGCCCAGCTAAATTCTTACTAGAGGAAGATCAGGTTGAAATCAGTGGAGGTGGACTTGATTCCACATATTCCACATTGCAGCTCCATTTTCACTGGGGCGACACGGAGCATCATCCTGGGTCGGAGCACACCGTTAATGGGCACAGATACCCAATGGAGGTACAGCAATATATGCCATTGACGGCGACACTGTCTATTTTTGTGGTGATTCCAATTCTAACTGCTTCAATATGTCTTGTAGATGCACATTGTGAATATAAAGAAAGGCCTTTCCGTGGAGCAGGCCCTCACTGATCCAACCGGCATTGCCGTTCTTGGCTTCTTCATCGACGTACGTGTAGATAAAACATCATGCTTTTGAGTCACTAACATACTGATTGTTCTTCTTTAGGCAACTGAAGATAGGAATTCATCAATTCCTTGGAGTATCTTGACTTCTTACCTTTCAAGCCAGATAGGTAAAGAACATGATTTGAACCTATTGGCAAAATATGTTGGAATTACATCATATTTTTTTTCATTTTCAACTCATCTAAAGACAGTGAAACTTGAGCCCATTTCTCACATTTCCTAAAGTCGGAGAATGTGATGGTGTTTAAGAGTAAACAGAATGTGCTCTATTATTTTACCCGGTTAATGCGGTTGGCATTGTTGTCTGAATACAAGCGAGAATCTTCCAATTTAATAACTTCTATTGTCAGGTAGTAAGGAACAACAAATCTGGCAGAGCTGACAATGGCACGGCCTTGGGCTTTCATTTTGCACTACCATTGTGAAAGACATGTGTATACATCACACAAAATTTATCATGGTTAATAGCTTCCAAGACATGCCAAATTAGGTGGGTAACCGCAATGTAGAGATATGTATAGGTTTTTTTAATGGTGTCTGAATAAGAGAGGCTGGCAGTGAATGTAAATTCCTCACAACTAATCAAAGTAACTGTAACACATTGAACATTAGAATTGTAACACTAATTAACAAAACCTATTAAACTTACTATATGTGTTCTGACAGCTCACCTTGCACAGGTACCCTAACCCTATTCTTTCCGGTCCTCCATTACCTTGTTGTATTATTTAGATACTGTACTGATACACATTTCTGCTTGCACAGATACTGAAATCAACGTGACACATGAAATCTCTATCAAAGAGCTCATTGGGGATGTGGACCTAACCAAATATTACCGCTACCTGGGCTCCTTGACCACCCCGTCCTGCAACGAAGTGGTGGCTTGGACGGTCTTTCATGAGCCTATTAGCGTCGAAAGCATTCTGGTTAGTCGGGAAGTCTGAAAAGTGAAATCAGCTCGTAAAACCATTCGTAACGCTTTGTGGGTATTTCAGCAATTGATTTGGGGAATAAGAAATGCTTAAAAGTTGTGCAAGGACGTTGTAGAAAAACAGTCTGATGAGAATTACTACACCTTTAAAGACAAAGCAATGCCGCTTTCATGGTGTTTTGATTGACCTAAAATATGATACATCAATTAGAGCGGGTAAAAATAAGTCTGGGTGTTGGCAGATTTGGGCTCGTCTCCAGACACGCCATCATTGAATTCTGTGGGAATGCTGCTTGGCTAGGTCAACACTGTTGTGGAATGCTGTCACGGTTTTTGGAATAGCTTTGTAATTTTTTGGGTCCGATTTTAGCTTCAACAGTTTCGTTTGAAGACTGGCCTCGCCAATGTATATCGCCCAGGACAAGACCTCAATGGACGTCAAGTGTATCATTCCCCTGCAGTCGTTTTGCCTATGAGTGAGTAAAGACTGTTATGTTTCAATGTTAATGTTGTTAATGCTATGTGCTGCCGTCCCTCCCAGTTCAGAATTGCTTAAATGTTTATCTGTGTCAATGACAGTCAATGAGCTTAACAGCTTTTCTTGTATTTTTTTTCTTTTCTGTCCATAGATCACGAATGGTGCTATGGCGAAGAATGTGGTAAAGCCATTTAATCCTAGGATATAAGTGTGTAATCTTTACTAATCTTACTTGGCTAATGGCCATTTACCCTTCATTAGAGTTCAGTCCTGCGAAATGGCCACTCCTGCCCGATTCGCAATGCGATGGAGAGCGTCAGTCGCCGGTTAACATCCAAACACAGGATGCTGTGAAGGAAGAAAAACTTGACGGCTTTACCTTCTCAAAGTTTGACGACAAACATGTCATTAAATACATCGCAAATACAGGCCATACAGGTTAGTGAATGTTACACCCATTCATTTGTAGGTTAACTTGGCATTTTCAAAATATGCATATTAACACCTGCACTTCATGACATATTGACCTATTTTAAATAAGGTCAAATATTGTGGCTATAAAACTTCCATACACAGAGAACTTGTAATATTTTTGTTATCTTATCCAACCTTATTTTCAATGTTGTTCAATACTAACAAAAATCCCAATTCCAAAAGAATAATGCATTTTTTTTGTAATTTAAATTGAAAATCAATATTTTTAACATTCACTTGATAAATTTATGTAAAATCATGAGTGTACATTTTTAATTTGTAAACAGGGTTTAAAATATAACATACTTATTATGTTAAGCACTTCAGACTAATTGGATTTTCATGCTGAAACTAAATGAACGCTGTATGTGTTCCTCTTTAGTCAAGTTTGTCCTAAAAGATGGAGCAATGGAGGTCTCGGGGGGCGGCCTTGGTCACATCTACACCACCCTCCAGTTCCACTTTCACTGGGGTTCTTTATCTCCGGACTCCAAAGGTTCCGAGCACATGATTGATTCCAAAAGATTTCCAATGGAGGTACACGGGAATCTCACTGGCAATGTTTCTTTCTTATTTCATTCTGATATTGCAACTCGATTTCAGGTGCACATAGTGAACAAGAGAAAAGATCTGACTCTTGATGAGGCGGTCAACACCACCAATGGCTTGGCAGTAATGGGCTTTTTCATTGAGGTAATGTGATCAAGAACATGTCATCTTGCAAAGCCATGATTTAAAAAAAAAAAAAAAAAAAATATATATATATATATATATATATATATATATATATATATATATATATATATATATATATATATATATATATATATATATATATATATATTCATAGAGCGCCGTTCAAAGCGGCTGCTTGTTGCAATAGCTCCCTAAACCCTCACTCGAATTCTGTGTTTGTACAGCTTTTTTACGGATTTTTATCCTTTATTTTATGTTTTTATTGTCTCTTAAGACTTTAGTTGTTACTTCACTTTATATATTATATTCGATACTTTAATGTTTTGGGACTTTACTTTCAAGACTCTACTCCAAGACTCAAGCTGTGCGAGAGGCAGTCTTTGATCTACTAGTTTAGTCCATCTTTTCAAATTCAAATTTCAAAATTTTGGAGACTATTTTGACCCACCCAGCCATGCCTACACTGCTTTACACGAGGGATCAACTGTTAGCGCTACGCAATACCGGGATTCCCCTGGACTTGGACCTCCCCGCTGAGTTAAAGAGGAAGAGAAGAGGATGCAGAGCCGGACGAAAATGTCAGGAGAAAAAGCGACGCTTCAGACCCAGCATTCCATCTATTATAATGGGGAACGTAAGATCTCTCCCCAACAAGATGGAAGAGCTAACGGCGCTGACCAAACAACAAGGACAATATCGGAGCGCCTGCATTATCTGCTTCACGGAGACCTGGCTGGATGAGCGAATACCAGACTCTCTAATCTCCTTGGATGGCTTTCAGCTGGTGAGGGCGGACAGGGACCCTGAGGAGAGCGGTAGGAAGAAAGGTGGGGGACTAGCTGTCTTTATTAACAGTAGATGGTGCAGTCCTGGGCATATTACTGTGAAGGAGCAATTTTGCTCTCGAAATATCGAGCTAGTAGCTGTTAGCATCAGGCCGTTTTACATCCCCCGGGAGTTCTCGCACGTCATCATAATAACTGTGTATATACCTCCCTCGGCCGATGCGGCAGTGGCTCGTGAGCTGCTCCACACTACTCTGTCCCGGCTACAGACGTCACACCCCCAGTCTCTCCTTCTTATCTCCGGTGATTTTAACCATGCTCCCTTGACTTCGACTCTCCCCACCTTCACTCAGTATGTGAAGTGCTGCACCAGGGAACAAAAAACTCTGGACCTGCTGTATGCCAACACAAAGGAGGCATACAGCTCAGCCCCCCTTCCCCCACTGGGCCGCTCAGACCACAACCTGGTCCATCTGATCCCCACCTACATCCCTATGGTGAGGAAAATAAAACCTACCACGAGGATCATACAAAGATGGACCGAGGAGACCAGCATGGTACTGAGGGACTGTTTTGAGACAACCGACTGGGAGGTGCTGTGCAAACCACATGGGGAAGACATCGACAGCTTGACCCACTGCATCACAGATTACATCAACTTCTGTGTGGAGAACATCGTACCCTCCAAGAAGGTCCGTTGTTACTCCAACAATAAGCCGTGGGTCACCAGGGATCTAAGGGCCCTCCTGAACAAGAAGAAGAGGGCTTTTAGGTCTGGGGAGAAGGAGAGTCTCAAAACGGTCCAGAAGGAGCTGAAGAGAGAGATAAGGAGGGGAAAGACCAGCTACAGGAGGAGGCTAGAGAAGCAACTCCAAAGAGGCAACACCAAAGAGGTCTGGAGGAGCTTGAGGACCATCTCGGGCCATGGAGGCAACAGTGGGAAAGGCCCGGAGCCCGGAGACGGGGAGTGGGCCAACGAACTGAATCAGTTCTTTAACAGATTCAGCCCTGCCCCTGCTCCCCTGACCCCCCAGACCAGAAGCAACTCTACCCCCTCGTTCTCCTCTTCCTCCCCCTCTTCCTCCCCCTCTTCCACCGGTCTCTGCATCACTGTCGATCAGGTGACAAAACAACTAAAGAAGATCGAGGCAAGGAAGGCTACCGGTCCGGACGGCCTCAGCTCCAGACTACTGAGAGAGTGTGCGGATCAGCTTGGCACAGTGATTCTGCATATTTTCAACCTCAGCCTCAGTCTGCAGAAGGTCCCAACCTTGTGGAAAACTTCCTGCGTGGTCCCAGTCCCAAAGACTGCGAACGCCAGGGAGCCAAACCACTTCAGGCCGGTAGCACTAACCTCTCACCTGATCAAGACACTGGAGAGGATCATTCTCAACCACCTGAGCCCCCTGATGAATGCAGAGCTGGACCCTCTGCAGTTCGCCTATCGTCCAGGCATTGGTGTGGAAGATGCTACCACCTACCTGATGCACAGGTCTCTTTCACACCTGGAGAACTCGGGAAGCACGGTGAGAATGATGTTTTTTGACCTCTCCAGCGCATTCAACACCATTCAGCCGGTCCTTCTGAGAGGGAAACTGGAGGTGGCTGGAGTAAGGAACCACCTGGCTGCATGGATCATCGACTTCCTCACCAACAGACCACAATATGTGAGACTCCAGGACTGTACGTCTGATGTGGTAACTTGCAGCACGGGGGCCCCACAAGGCACAGTGCTTTCCCCACTCCTCTTCTCCCTCTACACGTCAGACTTTAAACATAATACAGACACCTGCCACCTCCAGAAATTCTCCGACGACACCGCCATTGTTGGACGAGTGACTGACGGGAACGACCTGGAGTACAGGGGAGTCATCACAGCCTTTGTCGACTGGTGTAGGCAAAACCACCTGCACATCAACACCAGTAAGACAAAGGAAATGGTCGTTGACTTTCGGAGGACACCTCAACAGACCACTCAGGTGAACATCCAGGGTAAAGACATTGAAATCGTGGACAACTTGAAGTATCTGGGTGTTCACCTCAACAGTAGACTAGACTGGTCCACAAACATAGATGCCCTGTACAGAAGGGGCCAGAGCCGCCTCTACCTGTTGAGGAGCCTACGGTCCTTTGGTGTGTGCAGGTCACTGTTGAGGACCTTCTATGACACTGTGGTGGCATCTACGGTGTTTTATGCAGTGGTCTGTTGGGGAAGTGGGAGCACGGAGAGGGACAGGAACAGGCTGAACAAGCTGATCAGGAGGGCCAGCTCTGTTCTGGGCTGTCCTTTGGACTCTGTGGAGGAAGTGGGAGAGCGGAGGATGCTGACCAGGATGAGGTCCATCATGGACAGCACCTCCCACCCCCTGCATGAGTCTGTGGAGTCCCTCCAAAGCTCTTTCAGCAATAGACTGCTACACCCTCATTGCAGGAAGGAGCGCTTCCGCAGATCCTTCCTCCCATCAGCCGTCAGGCTCTTTAACTCAAAAAAGGCTGTGGGTTAGGACCTCCCGAATTTCGGATACAGTGTAGATGTGCTTGTATATATATGTATGTGTATGTATATATATATCTCACCAACACAGTTACCTATTTATATATTTATTCATGTATTTATTTATTAACTTACTATTAAGTACCCATTTGTGTATAATGCCTTTTCTATTCCTGCATCCTCACCCTCTTCCTATTGCAACAAAGAAATTTCCCGATTACGGGATGAATAAAGTTATCCAATCCAATATATATATATATATATATATATATATATATATATATATATATATATATATATATATATATATATATATATATATATATATATATATATATATATATATATATATATATATATATATATATATATATATATATATATATATATATATATATATATATATATATATATATATATATATATATATATATATATATATATATATATATATAAAAGATGTAACATCTGAAGATTAGTGATCCAGTTGATGGTTACTGAAAAATATTGACTCAAATACAGATTCATTAATGAACTAAATGTGTGATGGTCAAAACATCCCTTTTTTTTTTAACTGTAAAACAGGTTCACAGGTGGACGTCACTGAATGCATTTGAGAAGCACATGTTCGCAGAGAAATGCTGAACATTGCGTGTCGTCTCTTTTACAATCTGATAAAAACATTCATCATATGTCATCTCATGCTTTTAACTGACAAGAGAATGACAGTGATGTAAGATGGTTTTCTTAATTCTTTTGAAACGTCTTTTCCGAGCTTTGAATCACATAGCATGTTGCATAATTTTCACACATTGTTTGAACATTGCCAAATAAATCTAGGGCAAAGTTTTGGAAAAATTAAAATCAAGGTCAAATTTATTTCTGAGCAATAGAAAAAAAAATCTTTGGAGCTTAGTAGTTGAGTACATTTTTTAGGCCATAGTCATCCTTAGTTTCAATCACACCCATCTTTGTTTAAACTGCTCTCGTTGCTAATTAAACTTAAAATAAAAGGCATGACAAATCACATTAAAAAAGGTATGCCAAATTCTTCACATTGACTGTGAACCGAACAACAGGTTTTCTAAAGCTGCTTCAACACTTTTGTTTGAACTACACGAAAAAAAGCATGTCAAAGAACATATTACAACTTTGAGTGCTTCCTTGAAGTAAAAATAGAAAACCTCATGTCATTTCTCGGTAGGCCAAAACTACTACCAGAAGTAGCGGCGCTTCTGACCACAGTGAAGACGTAAGTCCATCAAAACCTTGCAGAACCTAACTGATGAACTATAAAAAAAATGATATCTTGGATTTTATTCTTTTAAAATACAGTCACATGACTCTGGTGATGACTCCTCTCACGAGTCCATAGATAATGTGATGACTGGCGCCTGGAAAAATCTGAGCAACTACCTGATGCAGATTCAAAGCACCGGTGGGTTTCGGGTCTTTCGATTCTATTTGTCGGCATATTATTCCCTTGAACTAAATGTATGATGGTCAAAACATCCATTTTTTTTTACACTGTAAAACAGGTTCACAGGTGGACGTCACTGAAGAGCTCTCTCTTGCTGAGCTCCTTGGTCACGTCAACCTGGGTTCTTACTATCGCTACAATGGATCGTTAACCACACCCTCATGTAACGAAGCAGTGGTGTGGACCGTCTTCAAAGAGTCGATTAAGGTGCATCCCGATCTGGTGAGTTCTTTTGTTAACCTGTAAAACCTTGACATAGTTTGTTGGATGACTATTAAACACAATTATCGGATTAAGAATGGTAACGTGGCAACGTTCAGTATAACTCGGGTGTTTTGCTCATTCACTTCCAAGGTAATTTTTAGTTTTACCAGTTTAATTTAGTTTCGCAATGTAAAGGTTAGTGAGTCATAGGCTCCATCCTTGTGAGAATAAAAAGGAGAGGAAAATAAATGAATGAAAGATCGGAAAGGTAATTCATGGTTCATCCAGACCAATTAAAACATCCGTGGAATTCCTTAAAAGTGTGTATAAAGTTGAAAACAAACGTCAACCAGAATAATTTCATATGACTGATATTGGATTGTGCGTCAGTGAGTAAGAAAAAAAATCTGTCATCTACGTGGCTGATTGAAATCGGGCAGCCAAACAACAGCCAGAAGACAAGATGTCTCTTTTGATAATAAAATGCCATAATAACAATAACGTTAAGTCATGATGACTGCAGGTGAACACGTGTTGAAGGAAAGTAAAGCCAGTTTGCATTGAAAATGTTTCTATTTGTCATTATTTGTCCAGCTGATGATGTTCCCCAACCAAACTGGATTCAAGGACGTGTACCGGGCCACACAGGATCTTCACGGCAGGAAAATTTACACCACGGCCGGAGTCAAAAAACTTGCACCCGTTGTGCAATGCCTGCTATTGATTTGTTTCTGCAACTTCATCATTTGATCAAACATTATGGTTTATTTTATTGTGCACTTTTTAAAATCAGATAGTATTAACTTAGTGTTGTATATAGTTATTTGGCAGTAAATTTTCTATTTCAGCTTGCAGAAAATGAAGTAAAAATGATCTGGCTGTTATATCTCATAATTGTAAGCCAATTCTATCAACAACCTTTGTGTGACCTCAATTTAAATACCTCAAATAAAATCAAGCCTTAGAAAATAGGGCACAAAGATAATACAAGATAAACAGGTACTGTTTTTGTGTCATAATTTCGCACGCAATACCCCACTTAACAAATCATCGGTTGAGGCTCATATGGACAGTAAAATGCTTTCAGAACTAGGTATGTGTGTTACGTATCCGGAAATTGGCTATATATTTGGAAGCAATTCATGGAATTGTTACATAGGCAAACATAGTTTACTTGGAATGTAATTACTGAGAACCTGTTTTCAAGTCAATAATGCGGGCACTGTACATAATATACATTGGCACACACCCCGTCGGATGTTTATCACCCATTTAGTAAAATTATATGCACAAGAACATTTGACTTACACAATTAGGAATGTAATTTACATTTCAAGGCAGCATCAGTTACTTTCAATGTAATTGTTATTTAAAAAGTGCCATTGAGATGAATGTGACTCAGGAGGGTGACATTGGCCGGGTATTGAGTGAGACCCATCAGCGAAATGTTTTTATGTTAAAACCAATCCATTTTTTATTGTTTTGTATTATAATATCGGCAGGTCTAGTCTAGTGCGCACTCTTTCTCAAGCACACTATTGGAACACCTCCCACCTCTCATGTCACTCAGCTGTTACAAAAAAAACTAGTTCACCTGTAGAACATTAAAAACAGGATTGCATGGTCTTAAATTC
Source organism: Stigmatopora nigra (assembly GCF_051989575.1). Classification (NCBI taxonomy): domain Eukaryota; kingdom Metazoa; phylum Chordata; class Actinopteri; order Syngnathiformes; family Syngnathidae; genus Stigmatopora; species Stigmatopora nigra. The sequence goes on from NC_135525.1 coordinate 8,542,919, forward strand.
AAGTATTTGGAGTTTAAAAAAGGCCATTTTCAACATTAATAGAAGCCTTGCGGCTTTACCATATGTAAAATACATACATACATAACAATAATTGGCCTTTGGTGGCCCGGAGACAGCTGGGATTGGCTCCAGCACCCCCGTGACCCTAATGGGGATAAAGCAGTTCAAAAAATGAGATGAGAAACATACCAATAAAGTAATAAATATCCTTAGACAATAGGAATTTTGATATTCAAAACCAAAATACTTAAAATATAAGTATTAACTATATATATATATATATATATATATATATATATATATATATATATATATATATATATATATATATATATATATATATATATATATATATATATATATATATATTTATATATATATATATATATATATATATATATATATATATATATATATATATATATATATATATATATATATATATATATATATATATATATATATATATATATATATATATATATATATATATATATATATATATATATATATATATATATATATATATATATATATATATATATATATATATATATATATATATATATATATATATATATATATATATATATATATATATATATATAACTATAAAAATCATACAAATAAAAACACTTGAAAAGGCTGTTATGTAGAATAGTTTAATAACTGCCTTGTATGAAATGCAGTTTAGTTTATGTCATGGGGATTAAAGTGAGACACTTTTGCAATATTATTTCATAATTAATTCAAGTATTTGTAGGTCAACTCTTATGGTGCATTTAGGATCTTTTACCACGTGGGGTTACATATGTAATTTCTCACTGTCGTGACACTAGCACTTTAACACAGATTTTATCGTTTGGTTGGAATCTGCATACAATGTTGGGTGGATTCATTCTATGAGGTGCAAGATCAGGGATAAAGGAGACGTTGCTTTTCTGTTTTTTTTTTTTTTTTTTTGCAGCGAACCAAGCATATAAATAGCGTGGTAGGACGGATCAGTTCCATCACCGCTCACCTGCAAAGAAAAGAAGAGAAGAAGAAAAAACACGCTCAAAGGTGAGACGACACGCATTCGAATCGCTGGAGTTATAATGCGGCATCATTTTGATTTAAAACCTTTTCAAGTTTTTATTTTAATGACTTCTCGAGTTCATTTTTGTTTGTTATGGCAACTCATTTATTTGCGAATCTGACGAGATGAGAAATTGACGATTTTCATCCTTTGGATACTGAATGCATTCGTTGTCTTTTTATTTTTATTTGTTCATTTAGATGAAGTGGTTGATCGTTTACTTTGTGGCTGGAAGCCTTATCGCAGGAGTCTATGGTGCTGACAATGCAATTCGTAAGTTATTTCAATTTTTTTTTTACCCCTTAGAAAAAGATACCATCTAACAAATTATGATCATTTAAAATGAGGGTTTTTCAAATCGACCAACTTTAATAACTAAAACTTAAATCAAATAGGTTGCACAAGATGGGCAAAACACTCAGTATTTTCAGTAGACATGATAATATATATTTCAAATTTAACATTTAATGATCAATTTAAGTATAGTAGTGATATCTACTAAAAACAAGAAGACATTGAGTACAGGGAAACAAATCTGAGCCAATCTTTTCTTATGAATTAGTTACTAATTTCAACCCATTTCCTTTTCCCCAGCCTGGTGTTATCATGATCCCTCATGCAGTAAGTAGCAAGCGGACTTGATCTCTTATCTTTGCTTCCTCATTGTTTCTCATTGATGACCCATGTTTTTTTTTTGCGTCTAGACGACACTACATGGCCGGTTATCGCTGGAAATTTTTGCAATAGGACCAGGCAGTCACCAATCGACATTGATTCAGCATCAGCCAGAGTGGACAACGACCTCACCACATTCACCTTCACAAACTACGACGACAGTAACGTGCTGGACTATATAGTCAACACCGGCAAAACAGGTGAAGAGCTGTATAATATTTTTAACTTGACTTAAACTAATTGTGTGCCTTATAAGTCTAATGACTTTGCCATTTGGACTCATCTGGGTTTTTTTTCTCCATCTTGCTTTCAGTCAAAGTGAGCCTCAATCCTGGGGTGCAGGTTTCCGGGGGAGGTCTTTCGGAGGCCTACGACGCCCTGCAGTTTCACTTGCATTGGGGAAATGGCAGCAGAGTTCCCGGCGCTGAACACACGGTGAATGGTGTACGCGACCCCATGGAGGTGAGTTCTAAAACCAGGTTCAAATATTGGCTTTGTTTCTTTTCTGTTTTGAAAACCTGATACGATTCCATTCCTCCTACAGCTTCACATTGTTAACGTCAAAGGCAGCTTGAATTTGAATACCACGTTAGCGGTCAATGACCCCACGGGACTCGCTGCACTCGGTTTTCGCATTGTGGTGAGATATTGTCATACCTTTTTAATGCTAGATCCAAATCTGTTTTCATGTCCTAATTGTGATCACATTGATGTGTAGGTAAGAGAAGACACGAGCGGAGAACCCGCCGCCTGGCGAAAACTCACCTCCTACCTAAAAAACATCACGCTGCAAGGTAAAATGACATTTTAGGCAAAAGATATGATATTGTTATGCATCTCTGACAAGTTGAAAACATTTAATTAGGTCAAAATGCCACCATAACGGAGCCAATTTCACTCAATGAGTTGCTGGTTGGGGTGGATCGCACCCAATATTATCGCTATCTTGGCTCGCTGACCACACCCTCATGCAATGAAGCTGTGGTCTGGACTGTGTTTAAGGATCCAATTGAAGTCAGTGCAGACTTGGTAGGTTGTGGTGGGTCGCGGGGGTGACGGGGGAACACAGCAAAAAAACCTTCCTAATTTTTCAATGCCCTTTCCTTTCTCCCTAGATTGACATGTTCAGCACAATGTTGTATATCGGCAATTCAAGTTCAACTCCGTTGATGGTGGGCGTGTTCAGGGGCATCCAGCCGAGTTTGGCTGTCACCCAAACCAGGACTACAAATGTGACGGATTCTAGTGCGGATTTGAGCTCTCCTATCAAAATTTGCATCTCAATGGTGCTACTTGCTCTGAGTTTCACACTGGGAAACAGATTTTAACTTTATTTTGAGTTTATTTTGTCATGAAAGGAGGATAAAACCATCTGAATCCCTCCACCCCTTACCCACTCCCATTTTGAGTGTACCCATGTAAATTTAACCTAATCCTAATTTACTCTTCTTGGGTTTAATCGCAGTAATTTTATATTGCAATAATAGCGCATGTGAAATATTTAGAAGAAAGATTTGCATTTTCCGCAAGACTGATTGTTTCTCAACTTGTTGACAATTTCATTTATTCATCAATAAAGAAAGTGATTTCGACAAGGAAATTAATGTTGCATTTTTTTTTTTTTGCTGGCTGTACACACCCACATTGTCGACACATTTTAAACTGGGACGGCAGCCAATTCATGACTTTTATTTTTCATGTTTATTTCTCAATCACAAGGCTAATCATTCTGCCTATAAAATATTTACAACCTGATTGACCCTTCTAACATCCTGTAAGAGTTCAGTTATAAAGTCTTTTGTTTGATATTCTGTCATTGAAATTGTGACACAACCCCACACCCACTTCAAACTTGTTCTATTTCTTTTTAATGACCGCATTCATGATTCACTTTACATAACAGTTTCACACTAAACAACAAGATCAATTACCGTTTTCATTGTCACTTTAATTCAAGCTGCCGTATTAACAAATGTTGTGCTGATATTGTATTTCTTTTGAATTGTATGATTCACAATAAAAATATTATATACAGTTGAGACAATCAAATCTGACCTCATTAACCACCTTTGATGAAGACAACCGTCCAATCCCTATCGCCACCAAAGGTGCAGAAATACAATCATTCACTCCCAGTTGGAATTTTCTGAATTGAAAGTCCACTATTTGTATTGTAGCTTATGAAAAAAAGGGAAGTGTGTAACATAAACAGATGCAAAATTCAACTTCTTATTATATTCATAATCTCTTTGACAACAAGTAATACAGAAAGCAGGAAAGAGTTAGTACTCGTCAGAGATGAAGACGAATCTTTGAGGTCACAGCGGCATTTGTGGGGGTCGTCGGGATTGGCCGGAGCCGAGGTTGGAGGAAGAATGGGACAACGAAGCCAGTCCACAGCGATGGATTTGGGTTCCACAACGTCTTGGTCCAGGCCTCCGCTTGTGAGCACCCAATAATTGTTGTCCTTGAAGAAGTAAGCATCACCTGAGGACAAATAATCTTGTAAACCGAAAGACATTTGGTCCAATATAGCCTTTCCTGCAATAATATTTATTTAATAACAAAGTGGAATCAAATTAAGCCTCTTTATCATGTAAGATTAAAAAGAAAGAAATATTGAAGATGCTAAAAAATATCGTAATCAAAGCGACCTTAAAGTTTTTATACCACATTTCAAACCTTGTTTGCACCAACCGTGAGAAAAAGATGTTGAAATGTTCCATATAACTCGCTTTATAATCAGCATTATCATTCAGTTTACAATCAAGTCTTTAAAGATGATTTCTTTTTTGAACGATAAACCTCTCTTTGCATTCCACCTTAGTATCTATTGTAGATGACCCTTTGGTTGCTTTTAAAACATTGCTGGAATGTGAACAAACAGATCAGTACGACTTCATTCACGTCACTTGCAGGAATTCTATCTTGATTTTAACTATATCTTCATCTACATTCCAAACTGTAGCTATGGGAAAATTCCACCTGACTGTAATAAATGGGAACTGCCAGTTTCATCGGGCTGTCAGTCATGTTACCTTCACCCCAGCTGATGATATCATCCATGTGGGACGGAACTCCGGTCCAGAGGCTGTTGTCCCGGGGATATCCCGATTCCGGCTGCCTGGTCACTTTCTGGTCTTTGCGGCTCTCGTCGAAGCGCCAAAACTCGCCTTGGCTGAAGAGGTAGGTCTTCCCGTTATGAGCCCAAATGAAGGCGGCGTCAACTCTGTCCACAATAAGTCCATTCTTCCTCTTCATTCCCCATTCGGAAAGTGGGCGAGGATACCCGCTCATGGCTACTGTGTCCTTGAAGACCCAGTACTGGGATCCTGTTGCAGAAATACATCCCAAAGTACACAAAATAAATACTCCCGAGCTAGGAGTTGATCATTTTCTCACTTATGTTTATGGTTGAATTATTTTTTAACTTCATTACAGTTTAATCTGACATCTGGACGACAAAATGACATGTTTCATAATGGCTACAGCATTTTTTTTAATATAATGTGAATTGTGCATGCATTTGTAATTTGACGTTTTGAGGATTAGTACATATTCCAAGCTACTAAATTCTAGTTATTAAAAAGAAATATTTGCACAATTTTGTCAAGGCCAGGTAAATGTTAGCATATAAACACTAGGGATGGGAGAATTTTACCATAATGGGAAACACATATTATGCTTGTAATGTGTGTTACAAAATATTTGAATCATTGACATTTAAGAAAAGGTCCGTTTAGATAAAAACTAGAATATTAATGAAATGTTGAAGATGATTAAGACTCTTTGCTTTGGTTCTCACCGATAAAAAACACGATGCTGTTGTCGCTCTTCCGCTCGTATACGGCATCAATTTTATTCGTCCCCGGGGGAAGGCCCATCCAAAAATTTTGGATCTGAGCTGGGTTGAGTGACAACAGTGATCCATCACGCGCAGTCCTCCAGAAATTAGCACCTTGGCTCAGAAGAGAACAAAATGAATTTCAACTGTGTACATTTGGAGTACAGATTTGAGGTTTTATCTTCTACCTTTGAAGAAGAAGACCTCCCCTCTAATGTTGGCCACGGCATCAAATCCACCTTGGCACCGATCGTGCACAGAAGGTTCCGAACTGGAATTTTAGACATCACATTTTAACTGGGAGGATGGCGACAAATTGATTTAAATGATATGAAGAGTACAGTATACATTTAGACATATGCAAATGTGTAGGTGTGTGTCCAATATTTTTTAACTCACGGCCTTGTCCGTCTTGTTGGAGGAGGACCGGGCAAACGAGGGAGGTTGGGATCTACGGCATCAGGTTTATCACCGTCTTTAGTGCCTGTAAATGAGCAATTTAGAATAATGTGTTTCCATACAGGGTGTGGACATTTAATGTTTGGGGTTTGGCATGAACTAACAAAGGCTTCCAGTCATTACATACGCTGTTGTGATTTCTTGTGAACAAGACAATGCTTTCAGAAGTGGAAAATAATCACAAGGTGCCATCAAGATGACACATGGTCAAGTTGCCTTTGATTTGTGGTTTTGAAAATGTGATTTGGCAGCATTCTAAACATTGCGACACATAGGGTGAGGCCACTAGACATGTATAAAAGACAAGACTATATATAAAGAGGAACTTGGACTCAGTGGAGATGAAAATATCTCAAAATATGTCAAAACTATCTCAAAATTACAAATCAACAACCCCCAAGGGAAATGCTGAAACCATAAAGAACCGCAATAAAGCACGAAGCAGTCGCATACTACGACTGGGTGTAGTATTCTAGTAATATATTACAGTAAGTGCCTAACACAATCACCTGCAGCCAACTGTACGCATCTTGTCTAAGCTTCCTCTTGTAGACCATCATCTATGACTCAGGGGATTGCTAAGAGATGAAAGATGAAAGCACTCGTGCTTAGCAGTGACTAACCATAAAGCTGCTGAATGGCCAGTCTGTCGTCCAGAGCCAGTTGGTAGTGGGGGATGTCTCCCACGGGACCCTGGTAATACGGCCTCATAATGGAGGGGTCCGAGGAGGAATGCGATAGGCCGAGAGCGTGGCCAAACTCATGCACTGCCACTGTGAACAAGTCGGTGCTGCGTCCACCATCCCCTGTAGAAGAAATCGACCATCAGTCAACATGGATAAATGTTAACCAACTATACAAACACACTGTCTATAATTTAGAGTACAAAAACATGACTTATTTACTTTGGAAACCCGTTATAAACATATTAACCATTGGTGACCTAGGATTTTGAGGAATGTCCTTGTCTCATAATTAAAAAAACTAATTCTTCTCCTGCTCAACATGCACCCTCCCACCATTCTGTACCTCCATAGCTCCAGATCTCGTGGTCGTCAAAATGCGTGTCACCCGACACGTCGTCCCTGCCAGGGAAGAATGCATGGGCAAGAGTTCCCCCCAGTCCATCAAAGGGGTATCCGTCATCATGCAGCAAAGTGTTGAAAGACACTCTAATATCGCCACCCTTGGCCCCGTTGCCCGGTAGTTTGCGAAAAGTCAAAGGAGCCGCGTCACTCCAAGCTTTGAAGGCGTGTGTTACAATGCTGTCCACTGAGTTTTCAGGCAAGCGAGAGCGGGAAGGTGATGGGTAGCTGTGGATGCTGTAAAAGTGACAATCCTGAGATAGTAAGCATTTGGGGCAAGTAAGATAGTGCCCCGCTAGAGCCAGTAGATGGCACTCTGGTCCAAAAGCCATATTTCTAATGGAATTTTGAAACCTACCTCCATGTGAGATCACGCTTGTGCCACTTAAGTCCAGATAGTGCATATCTTTTCCTCCTCCTCCTCTTCCTTAACATGTCCTCACTTCCAACAATATCGGGAAGGGAGCATCGCGGCGTAGACATGAGCTTCAGTGTTTCATCGTCTAAAACGTTAAGAAATATATATAGATTTATATTAGTTAATTCTAATCAGAATTTAGACCATCTTTTTCACTTTCACTTGCTGTAGACCCACTTTAGAATATTTTTTTAGATCTATCACTATCCATAATCCGGCGATGTCGATATTCACACCACTTGTTTTTGCGTCAGAGTGAAACAGCTAACAGGAAGTTAGAGACTACACGTGAGAAGCCTTTTACCGAGCACGCCGGTTTCCTGCACGCCACCGAATCTCTGCATGACCCGAATGGCTCTCTCGATGCCCTCCTTGGTCTGGAGTTTACTCGTACGTGGGTCAGGTGGAGGAAGGTAGCCGTACCTGCTCAACCAATCCTGGAGTGTACAAAACAAAGTATTAAAAAAGAGGAAGTGTGGTTGTGTGGTTTCCTCCAAAGATGATTACCACAGCATAATAGAATAATATGGAAAAAAACAATGTTTACTTCACTGATGCATTATTTCACTTCCTATTCCATATGTGCTTTTCTCACATGATTTAGGACCTTAAAGCATTTGGTCCTGTTTGATATTGTGTAATTGGCTAAGTGAATAAAGGGCATGAGTGCCATATGAAACTTTAAAAAAAAGTGTGCAATGTGTTCATGAATCTCTGTCAAAACAGGAAAGATGAACATTTTGAAACACATCATCACCAGCCTACTATTGTATAAGCAAGCCACAATTGTATCATAATAAACAAACTTTTTCTCCACTGTTAATTTAAAAGAATACAATATGAGTAGTAATGCACAGCAATGTTTATGTTAGAGATGATTTAAATGACATTTTGCCTGTTATATGCATTACTTTAAGAGTTGGCTTCATTCAAACATCCATTTTATTCTCATTACTGAACATTGAATTATAGTTTTAGGATGAATTGTCAGCCACAAGCGAGCAACGTTATCATTTCATGGACATAAATATATCATAAGAGAATATATGATAGGTCTCCTACTCACCACTGCTCTGCTATACTGCTCAGGCACAGCTGATGTGCTTGCAGCCAAAGTCAAAATCATCCACATCAGTTCCATCACAATTTCTGGGGTAGAAAACATGTTCTAAGATTCTTTCTTTTCTGGTCAGCTCATGATTCTCCTAAGAAAAGAACAAAGCTTACCGTGAGGTCTTTTCTGAAGCTTGGGTCTGCTCCCCTGAGACTAGGATGGGCTGATCAATATAGCATCTCTCAGTCTCTCTCACTCTCTCTGACTCAAGTTCATACGGGCAGGGACAACCCACCTCACTACCACAAGCCACTCCACCCAAGTATGCTTCATAAATGCATGTCACAATGGGCAATAAGTCGCATTTTTATGGCGAATTTAATTTACTCAAAGCGTGGTGATACTACTTGATATATGGTCTGAAAAATACTCCAGTTGTATAGTTGCAGTAATTGTTTAAACTTTTATAGACATATTTTCTAATGCAAAATGTATGCCTCTAATTTCATACTCTGGATTGCAAGTTTTTTATACCTTAGATACTCGGATATACCTACAATTTTACAGTTCATCTCTGGAGATGACTTTATATTTGTCTTCCATTTTGAATGCCTTATGTTACACTGAATGGGTCCCAATGCACATGTGCATGAAATCTCTATGATTACACTATGATGCTGCAAAATAAGTGGTCCCTCTCAAATTCACATCTTAGAAGGCCATTACTGCATGTTTGGTTGCTCTTCTTTTGGTGTTATGTTTCCCCCCCAACCCCAATCCTCCTTGTCTTTACTTCCTCCTCATCCTCAATGGTTTATGCGAGTCCCACATGCCATTACTACATTATATAATGTCCTGCTAACATTACACACATACGTTCGTTCATGTGTACTTAATACAAACAATAGCACACTTTACGTTTTGACTCTAACTTGAATGACACTATTTGTAGCACTCAAATTTCATATTATGTTCAACTCTTATCAGACTTAAACATCATATTAAACACTAATCCTAGCCTTAAACCACATAATAGAAAAATAGGAACAAACAAAAAGTACTCAGTTTGTACGGATGACGCAGTTTTATTTTCATTAAAGGGATCCAAGGTCTTCACGAAAAGGGTTGACTCTTGGCAGCTAAACAGTACTAGCACAAGACACACAGCAACAGAAACTACATCGAGGACCTGTGACGTGAAAAGACAAATAAATAGATTGCAAAGACGACGGCGGTACGGCCCGCACTGAGTTGCATCCACAAAACCATCAGTCACAAGAAAGTGAGCGTCGTTATTTGCCTTAAAATCATTTTCCCATCAAGTTGATTGTCTTACGGGTACATTTGGTCATGCACAGTTTATAATGTTGCCATTGCAGTGTTGCAGTATCATTTCACAGTATTTCCTCTCTGCTCTGCTTTGATTGTCAGCCTGGAGTGCATGCAGGCAGTTTTGATTGTCAGTAGATCATAGAAGCTTTACTAGTGATAAAAAAAAGAAGAAAATTCATTAACCTGATTCTTTTTTTTAAGTGTAGAAATCCCTGTGACCTTTTGCATTTGCATGATGAGTCATATAGTTCATTTTGGATGAAGGAATTAGCAGTTTTCAGTCCATAAAATGCTACATTCTTCCCTCCGGTAACATCTGACGGCACGTCATCATACTTGGATGTATGTACAAAAATACAAAGCAAAATGTCACATGTTTTTTTTGTTTTTTTAAACGTTTTTTTTTCATTTAACCTGAAGCCAGTGGACAAATCTGCATGTTGTTGTTGTTGTTGTTACCACTGAACAAGTATTGGACTTCACAATACACTACAAACATTTGTTGCCATTTTACTTGCAGTGTTCCATCACATAGTCCAACACCCTTTTTACCACTTTAATCCTCAACTATAGTTCTAATCCTATTCTGGTGGCCGGGCAAATAGCGGTAGAGTACTGTCAAGTGTAGCCAAAGCAGTTTTTGGATACATTTGTAAACATTTGATGCATATTGGGGTCCTAAAGCTCAGTCTTGCTTCATCCCTTATTGTTCTCACAACCCGTTTTGCTTCTTTCGCCATCTTCCCGTCAGGCTGGTTTGTCGTTCACTGTAACCTGGCCCAGTATTGGCCTAGGTTCTGGCTCATGCCCTGAGGCTCGCTCCCTGGAACCTGAACCGGCACCGAAACGCCGGGTGATATGAGGCCTGGAGAGAGGAGAGGGGGATAGAGTTGGTGGAAAGAAGGCCTCCAAAATAGAATTTGGAGAAATTAGAAGCACTACTCACCGGTGTTGGAGTTGGCCGAGGGCGCAGCCTGCAGGTGTGCGGAGGAATAGGCTGAGGAGTCAAAGCTGCGCGGGGCAGATGGAGATGGAGGCAACATGCAAGAGTACGAGGAGGCTGACTGTGGAGGGATGGACTGACGAGTAGCAAGAGAAGAAGAGAAAGTAGGTTACAATATAGGATGGTGTTGGATTTTTTTTTTAATGAATTGGATGCCTCAATGACAATCTATTTGAAGACTCTCAGTTTAAATGGTAGAGATGTTCATCGCCGTCAATGGCAGTGTACAAATTACTTCGAGTCATTTACTCCCAATTCAGTTATTTTCAGCCTGTGAATGCCACTGTTAAATGTTACCATGCCATTCATTAAAAGTCAATTTGGGATTTAGGAAAAGGTCATTATTGCACTGTGCATATTTTTTTCATCTGCAAGATTAGGGGATTGATAGATGTAGTGGCATAGTTTTGCTTGCTAGAGGGTGCTCCAGTTATGCTCTCCAATGCATCTTTTTTTGCAGTGTTTCTTGGCTCATACAGTTAAGCAATAGGATGATATATAGTCTGATGGTTTACAAACCTGGACTCCGGACGAGAAGACTGACAAGGAGCTGTAGCTGGGTAGAGAGGACTCAGCTTGACTCAACATGGACCCTGATGGAAATGAGAAAGCCAGCAAAGTGAGCATAAAAAACATTCTTACTCTTTCAGGGGCCTTTACAAATGCAAACACAATTAATGCTAAAGGGCCACAGATGAATTAGTTCATTTTAAAAGAAATGTATATACAGATATGTGTCTGACAGCAATTTATATGTATAAAATAGTTGAGATACATATAATTGAAAAAACAATACATATAAAACCAGATTGAAATGTATTAAATATGCATAAGATTTGTCTAAAAATAAATTATTACATTAAATAAAAAAAAATTTAAATAGATGATTTTTCTTAAGGTTATTTACATCTTCTTTGTTTGTCCAATCAGAAATCTCCATCAATCCCATGCAGGTGTGGTCCCATGACACACCCACTTACACACACCAGCAAATCCAGTTCATTTTACCTGAACTGCTGCCATGCTGTTGGTGATAGACAGATGTGTTAAAGGAAGTGGTCAGGGGGGCTTGACTCTGTGAACAGGAAGTAACCCCTCCCGACCTCCTTTGGTTACGTAGCTTCTCCTCTCTTCTCCATTTAGCTCTTCGATTGGAGAACCACACCTAGGTTGGACACCAGATTATGTTGACAATAATGAGGATGATCATAAAGCAATTTGAAAAGAGATTATATTCCAGTCTGCTCACCTGTATCCTGGCTTCAGGTAAGTCAATTTTATTAGCCAGTCTTTCCCTCGCAAAGACATCTGGGTAATGTGTTCTTTCAAATTCTGTGAAGGAAAGAAACTTGTCAGTGTAGGAAAAGCGTCAGATGCTTCTAAAAGGAAATGAAGTGGAGATGGAATTAAAATCACTCAGCATTCACCCGCGTCGCGTTTTTTTTTTTATTTCCCTTCGTCATATCTGTGTAGACTAATTCTACTTTCCGTGGGAAACACAAATCATGGAGGCTGAGAGATGTATCCTTACAACCATTTTTGAAATATTTATCTGTTGCACTTTATATGAATTATTGATGGTGATGGAACGCGCCCAAAGTTCAAACGAAATGATTCGAGTTGAGATGCTGCCTAAGCAATTTTATTTTAAAGTAGGCCGCCGACTTGGAACTCCCCAAAGGTTCCAGTTTTGTCGTCAACATTTATTTACCAAAGTCAGGCTTTGCCAATACCAGCGAGATCAAAATGGTTGCCCATAGTACACGTTTCCCCTCTTATGAAACATGATCTTTCCCAGCCAACCCTGCCATATTTGTCGGATTGGACGTGCATTGCTGTCAATTGCAGGGGTGCCTTGAAATAAGAGTTTAATTCATTGTGACTTATTAAGTTTATTATACGAGAAAAATTTCATAGTGAGTAAGATCTCATTCTATGCAAAGGATAAAGAATATAGTCTGGATATAGTCTCATCATTTCTATGCATATTTGCCGGTGAAGTTCTTTTAATTCACACTATATGCAACACAATTTTTCCATGGTGTATTCTTGGCTGGTGCGACTTATATTCCGCAAAATACGTTGTTTGGAAAAAATGAGGTCACAACTGGAATGTATTGAACATTAACATGTGTTTAACAGGTCCCATATTGTACAGGACAGTAACTTTGACCTGATGATTTAAACCTGTCTAGCAAATTGCTATAATTGGCTGTGTTATAATTGGCGTGTGCGTCAACACGTGATGGCGATTGCGCCTTGGCCGTGCACCGAGGTCAGTCTACCTCATTAATGTCATTTGCACGGAGTGACCGCAGTGATACACTTCCACTCGACTGAGCAGTGGACATCGTGTCCTTATTTTGCTCAAGGGCCCGCTACAGCCATATCCACTCAAGGGTGCCGTTCTGATGCCTCCGTGCATTTATGTGCATGTGTGTGTGTGTGTGTGTATGCTTATCTTACTGCATAATGCATTCACAGTAATGATGCATTATCAAAACGCCACTGTTTATGCAGCCAGAGGCTTTTTTTTCGGGGTTATAGCTGTGCTCTTAATTTGATTTTATCATCATAGTCGGGCAATCAGGGCTCATTGCGGTAAAATTAGGAAAAACACACTTTTTGTTTAAATACACCTGTCTACTCGAATGAAGCACAATTGTGTTGTTTTGCCTTGAAGGTGATGCTCATATTTGCGCTGGTTTGTGGTAGGAATTATAACGGACAGGATTAACCCTTTGCTGCCGTTGATGGGGATTGACGCCCAATTCTTTGGCAGATGGCGATCGCAAAATGGATTAGATGTATTTCTATGTCATTGGTAGCCAATGAGTTAATAAAAAACATTGTTTTTTAATGCAGATTTTTTTCCATAGTATTGGGCACTCACCATTTTTTATTAGGTTTTATATTGTCAAATTTCAGGCCATGTCACTAAGAAACACTAAAAAAAATGCATTTTTTTTTAGTTTTATCCATAAAGTGGAATTAGACAAGAATATTAACTGTTGTGGTATTAATGATTTTGGTGATTGATAATGTTTTGAATTAGGGTGCTGCAATATAAACCTGGCAGTGGAGGATGCTTTATATCTTCCACTTGTATTCAAACTATGCAGAATTTTGGATGCTAAGAGTTTGGGCATATAATTTTATATCTAAAAATTTGTTGATTTAAGGCTAGATGTTTGCATGTTGTAAGAGCATTAGATTTAGGTGAACTGTGTAGACCAAGAGTTGACCTATGAGATAAAAACTGAGATCAATTTTGGATTACCCACCCCCAAAATGTAGCTCTTAGACCTTTTCAAACATTTTTTTTATCATTTTTAGCCAGTTTTATTTGACCTCACAAAATCTACATAAGTGTCCAAACCCTGCCTTTGCTCTTCACCAACCCCCTAGTCAGACATCACGATATAGCGTGTCGCGATTGGCCGTAAAGTGTCATTGCGTGCAGCCCTGACCTTTCTCCAGCGCCTCGATCTGCTCCTGCGTGAAGCTGGTCCGGTTCCTCTGCAGCTTCCTCTTGAGCTGCAGCCTCAGCTGAGACTCCTCGCCCTCGTCCCTCTCGGGGGGCACGCCTCCCCCTCGGACCGCGCCTCCCCCGACCACCGCTTCTCCTCCCATGCCGCCTTCCGCATCCAGCAAGCATCCCTCGGACACTGAGGTGACAAAACCTCGGCGGTCAGCATTCACTGTCAACTCCCACGTACAATTTTATGATTATTTTTTTTGTCTCACCTGCACTGTGTTGAGTCTGTACTCCGGTAGGGTCGTGGTACCAGTTGTTAGGCCCACTCCAGTTAGAGCCGCTCTGCAGGTTGAGCATGGTTAACTTCTCATACATACTACAAGTGGCCCAACCACCATGAAGACCCAGGCAGCAGCAGTCCCGCTGTGTGCGTGCTCGCCCCCGTTTGCTGTCACTTTGGGCTCCTGGCGCCGTCCTTCGATCCTCCAACTCTTCCTTCTGGGGGGAAGGAGGAGGAGGAGGAGGCAAAGTAGGAGGGGGGTTTCATATCGCATGAGTTCACACATGGCCGGCATTGTGGCGAATTAGCCTCATGATGACAGACAGAAATGGAGTTGGTTACATGCCGGCTGTCGTAGTGTGTGTGTATGTTATACATTGGAATGCTGGTATACCTTTGGGAACCGAGGTACATTAGAAGCCACTCTGCCAGCCGCGACATTTATTATGCTACCCGCTTTTAGCTTTGCTGATAACATGCATGTAAGCATGGGTAGATGCGGAATTTGGATGTTGACACACGCCAAGGAAAGAGGTTTTGCCCAGTAACTATGACCTTAACAACTTGCTATGGAATTTTTAATGGGTAAATGTTGTCATTGTAGTCCAAATGCAAAGCATATACTTCAGTCACGTCTTCCAAATTCTTTGGAGCAACGGAAAGACTATCAATAATAAAAACGATGGTCGTCGGAGTACTATTAAACCAAGGCGTGCCCTAATTTAAGACACATAAAGGCTCTCTTTCCTGTATTTTTGTCATTTCTACAAGAAATAACCTTTCGCTACACAAACAAAACTGCAAAACAATTGCGACACCCGTCCCCATCAGCGATCACTTCTACAAATTAGGTTAGATTAAACTTTATTCTGATCAAATTTGTAGAAAACAGAACACTAATTTTGCGACATTAACTCATCACCAGCCCTTAACGACCAAAGACCTCAAATCCATTTAAAATGTGATACAATCAATGCCGGTTCTCCCAGTATAAACAAAATAGACATCTACCACAGTCAATGACATAGAAATAGTTCACAAATCAATGTGGAGGGGAAAAAAAGTAAAGTTTTCCACTCACAAGGTGTGTCGACGCCGGGGGTCCCGTGTACCTCGATCGCCCCCTTGTTCTCCAGCTTTGTTGACAATACTGTGTGCGTAAAAGCGACTGTGGAGGAGAGAGATGGAGGGAGTTAGACAGGGCGAGGGAGGGACGAGGTGGTGTGTGGGAAGGTGGTGGTGGGGGGTGCGCTCTGGAGAGAAATGCGTCTGTGGGCGCTCTTGTCCTCGGAGCGATGGAGAGAGAGAGAGGGAGAGAGAGCCAAAGAGAGAGAGAGAGAGAGACTGAGAGAGAGCGAGAAGAAGGGAGGTAGAGGGCCACCGAGGGGTGACAAAGTGAGTCAACATCAGTGTCAAGTTTGAACTTAATGCCATGGAGAGGAGGAGGGGAGGCGCACACATACAGAGTCCAGCATGAGGCACGCATAATGGAGAGATAGAGACCACGGAAAATACATGAAGGAATCTCTTTTTAAAACATAAAAACGCATGTCAATATTGCCAGGTGATGACATCATTTGCAGTGTTTCAATGTCGTCCCTTCTTTTGGAGTCGTGGCAGAGTAATGCGTGTCATACACTGGTTTGAATGAGTTGAAGGCAGATTTTAGAAATGAATTAAGAACTGGGAATTGTGTGATGGGTGGTTGCATTCAATTGGGATTTAAAGTGGTTTGTTTGGGTTGAATGCAGTTATGTTGATTTGGATTGTTTTTAATGATGTTTAAATGGTTGGTTGATTTGTGAAATTATTCAAATATAAGACAAGTTGAGGAATTTAAATGTTAATTTTGATTTTGTTCATGATGTGGGTGGGGTTGATTAAAATGGACAGTGTAGAGTGAATCAATAATAATAATGATGATAGAATTCATAGTAGATATGTATGATTGTATTCTATCCAAAATTATACTTTTACTACTTCATGATCAACAATAATAATTTCACAAAGTCACCAAGTTGTCCGAATGGAATAAATCATTGTGTAAATGTATCACAAATGAATGATTTGATTGCCTACAACCAACACAGAGCACAGATGTATTTTATCTCCTTTAGGCCTTTATTTTGTGTCCTGTTTGACCTCATTGGAAGGTTGTAAGCACACAAAAAGTCCAATATATTGCAAAAAGTCAGGATATTATTAATAAAAGCTTCAGTTTTTGGGCCTCAGTCAAGCATAAGTGGCGGGATAGTGGAGTAAACAAAAAAAGGCCCTGAAATTCATGATAATTATTAAAACTGCAAACCTGTATTGAGGGCAATTTCATAATAATAATAAGATCAACACCTTGCATTTAAGGCCTCTTACTAAATATATTTTTCAAAATGCATTTACTGCTTAAAACAAAAAGCCACATGAAGGCCTGCCATGAGGTGACGCAGGTATGACGGTATGTATGTGAGGCAGGAAGCGACGTGGAAGCACGGTTTAAATATATCTCTTTGCTGGAAGATGGAGGCCAAGCCGGGAGATGGAGAGAGTGAAGAGGAAGTATGTGACTTTGGGGTGGGTGCAGGGGCTCGGGGATGGGGAGGGTGCCAGCTTGTTTTATTTCCGGTTGACAAGACTTTGCGCTCCCTTTCTCTCTGTCGCTCCCTCTCTCTTTCATACTCGCCTATTCTTTGCCCCCCTTTCCACCCCCTGCGCCCCATCCCAACATCATTGCTATATTTTTTTCCTACTTAAAAATCACAAACAAATTGGAGTAAAATCTTTAAACAATTGACTTCTTTTAAATGTATTTCAATGCACTAATTGTGCCATTTTTGGGGGGTAAGTATGCAGTTAGTATGTGATTAATAATAATAAATTGGTATGGATTGATTGATAAGGCCCTAATGGAAATCAAAACTTGATAGAACTTCAAATAATAGTGTTTTTTTTTTTTTAGATGGGTTATGTTAAACTGTATTGTTATTTAATGGTTTGAAATGGTTTGGCCGAAAAATTGGATATAATATGAAAATTGTTCTAGATTTTATGTCTTTCAATGCAATGAGATTGTGTTAAATTAATTGATAGTAATATATTAAATTGGCTTTGCAATATTTGGAAAATGTTATATACCACTAAGTACTATTATCATATTTTAATGAAATGGATAGCAAATTTGATAGTACTGTATTTTTTTTAAACAAGCTTCAAACACCCTTTAGAAAAAATAATATTATATTGTTCTA
Source organism: Stigmatopora nigra (assembly GCF_051989575.1). Classification (NCBI taxonomy): domain Eukaryota; kingdom Metazoa; phylum Chordata; class Actinopteri; order Syngnathiformes; family Syngnathidae; genus Stigmatopora; species Stigmatopora nigra. The sequence continues at coordinate 8,560,867 of NC_135525.1, forward strand.
GAAATGTCTTATATTTCTTCCTTGTCTTTTTGTATTCATAGGAATGAATTACGCACTTTATGTGAGTAAAGGCTGGACTAAGGTTGCCATCTTTGCATTAATTACTTTTTAGAATAGAATTTTCCTTTTAAAATATGAACTTGTTTAAATTACTTTTAATTATTTTAACATTGTACTGTCAGCTTTGTATGAACAGCTGTTTTCCGGCAGACCTCTTGAACCACTTTTAATGATTTAGGCCTAAAAATTTAACTTGACCCGCCTCGAGATTCTCAAACTTTTACACCAGGTACACAAACTCCACCAAAAAGTTCACGTTCTCTTTTACTTTATTATTTGATATTTACAACTCTGAAGCATGCCTGTTTCAAACCATTTATTCAAAATACAGTCCATATATAGTCACGTTTCCATTTCTCATCATTTACTTCTTATTTACCTATTATTTGGCATGTATCCCTCCTTAAAAAAATCCATATACATTCCTATAGAGATGTGTGCTTATCCATTTAAAAGTGTCAAAGTTTATCATACACTTATAGATTGTTTAAAAGTACTAAATCAATGTGGGCTAGTAGAATCTTGGCTCACATGGCCTTTATTCCAAACCGATTGCAGCATCCTATTGTCTTCTAGTTGTTGGAATGTGGCCTAACCTACGTGATCCCTATGTGCTGAGTGCAATAATGTGTGAGTCTGTGAGTGTGTGTGACGGCGCGTGCTTCACTGCAAAGATTCATGTAGCTGCGGGACATGCTTTTTTTTTTTTTTTCCAGTGCATCTTGTTAGTTCATTCCTGTCACCTCTCTCTCTCCCTCCCTCGCCATCCCTTGCTTTTTTCGTCGCTGGAGGGGGGATGCGGAAGAGGGGGTGGGCGAGAGGAGGGCAGGGCCATGTGTGCGTGCGGAGGCAGTCACCATGGTTACCATGCCAGCCCAAATATTCATCAAGACGTTAAAATAAAAACAAACGGGAGTGCATTATAATTGCTCTTACTGACTGGCTCCTGTAATGCATGCATATATAATACACGAGGAGAGCAGGTAGGAGGACTTTGCCTTCTTAAGCGCCAAAAAAGCTAACCTGCGGCTACGTCACATACTAATTCCAACTTGTTGATGTTATTTACCTGTTTACGGAATTCCCCTATTTGGACTCTCTCCTCTGTTGGTCACCCCCCCTCCACCCAACCACCCTCCTACATCCCACCCACCTCCATCTCTTGCTCTTCCACTACTGTTGTGTAGCCCCAGGCCACAGTGTGATGTGTCCTCCCTCTGTCCCTCCCTTCCTCTCCCTCCCTCTCCCTCTCTCTCTGTCCCTGTCACCTTCAATTGCTCTCTGAAACTAGACACAGTGCCTAGGGGCACGAGAGAGCCAGCGAGCAAGGCAGGGGAGAGAAAGAGAACCGGAGAGATAGACAGACAGACCGCTTTAAAGACAGACAGGAGAAATAAGCATTCAGTATAATGTGGAAATAGGAAATGACCCACAGACTTACTTTGATCGTCAATTTGTTCTTTTAGTCCAAAACATCTACTTTTACAATTTGACCAAGTTTACCTTGTTGGGTTCAATTCACAAAGCTTATAGTTTTCCCCCGCCTACTCATGGGATAGGCTCCAGCACCCTCTCAACCCTTGTGAGGATAAGTGATAACCCTAAACCTCTATGTGAGGGGCAGTTTTTTTACTAACATGTTGGTCACTTTTTCATAACAAACACAGGAAGGTTATCACGTGGTTAACCTTTAACAAGAGTCACGTGACTAATGTGACGTGGCAGTTTTTAAAAGTTATATTTTAACCCACATGATCTATTATGATTCCATACCTAGTAGAATTTTGACAAATGATACCTTCCTAAATACAGGCACAAATATTTCTCAGTACTGATAAATGAGAAAAGAGAGGCCATGTTTTATCCATATATAGATAAAATGGAGAAAAACATTCATTATTTTTTTCTGTTTACTCATTCGCGCCCCAAACAATACACAAAGACAATTGTGACACTTTATTTGTCATATTGTCTTGACCTCGAAACTGTACTGAACTGAATTTCGGAGGAGGAGCTTCCTCCTAAATTCTTGGAGTTCCATTGGCTCAGGTGTCCCTCGGAGGGCGTCTTTCATTGGTCAGAACGAACAGGTACAACCAACTGTGGCTTGAGAAGAAACCATTCACTGTGGAATGTGGTCGAAACCACTTCAGTCTGGACACAAAACTGGTTTTCTTCCTTTTTCCTTTTTCCCCTTCTCTTTGCTGATCTTATAAAGTAACTTTTGTATTTTTGCGGGACTAAAAACGGAGAAAATGCCACTAAAAGCCCAGTTTATCGCTGCTTTGTTTGGCGTAACAGGTGAGTGCATCCGCCGGCATCTTTCCTGTGGTCGCCATGTCTGTTGTTCCTTTGTTCCTTTCTAAATGTCCTCTACTTTGAAAAAAACATGCAACTTTGAATGCAATATGTTTCCAGTTGTAATATTACTATTCTTGCTTTAACACTAAATCCAATTGACAGTATTTGCCTACTTATCTTGACATCATTTAATCTGTTTTTGGGAGTGGATTTAGTGATTCAGTTTCAAAACCGGCCATAAAAACACTAATCTTGCCTGATCTTTTTACTCTAACAAAATAATCAGATGATTCTTTCTGGTAGTTTTGCTGTTTCCATTTAAAAGTCATCTTGATATTGGCATTTAGGTTTCTTGGCTTCGTACGCACAAGACTGCGGGAGACCGGTGATCCAGACCAACAGAATAGTGGGAGGAATGGACGCCTCTGATGGGGCGTGGCCATGGCAGGTGTCTATTCAGGTGAGGGGTGGGGGGTCCCAATGGTGCCCTACTTTCGTTTCTTGTTTTTACCAAGAATGATGGGGTGATCCTGTACTTATCTACTTGTGTTGCATTCGGTGTGTGTTTGTGGATTTATTTTTTATACAATGTACTCTTTTGGCCTCTAGAAAGATGCTGTCCATGTCTGTGGGGGCTCGATTATCACTGAGAACTGGATCCTTTCTGCAGCTCACTGTTTTCCCAAGTAAGGAGACTTGTTCAAGGTTTCTCTGGAACTGTGGGAAAATAGGCTATTTTAGTGTATATATATATATATATGACCAGGTCTGGGAAAAATGCAAAGGATTATACTATTCCAAGGGGAAATAGTATTTTTTAAAAGTACTATTGTTTTGATCAAAGAATGTATACATAGTGTTAACATTTTAAAAACATGGTTTATTGCAAAGTGGCATTTAAAGCAATGTGTTGACGTCCCCTTTGGGTATGAGGAAGATTAATTTCATCAAAGGCAGTATGTTTATTGATTTAGCTCTAAACAAGTTTACTTAATGGACACTGATGTCCGCCATACGACAATTTGAAGCATCCTTCAATACTATAACGCAATTGCTGCTAACAAAGTGCCAAATTGGTGAAACTCAGCCTAATGTTGTCTATTGAAAGTGATATATTAAAAAAATGATTCCCACCAAACATTTTTTAAATAACTGTTAAACCTTCCATGTGTTCTATCACATTTTAAGATTTGCACATTATAACCTTCAAAAGTACTTCTCTTTATACCCTTTCAGTCCATCTGATTTGAGTCCATACACTATTTACGCCGGCTGGTACTACCTGAACAATTTCAACCCGCACCAATCCTCACACCGCATCAACAACGTAGTGATCCCGTCTGGGTACGTGGATCCTCACAGCGGTAGAGATGTAGCCCTGGTGCGCCTTTCCACTCCCCTGACCTGGTCAGATTGGATCAGTCCCGTGTGCCTGCCTACCTCCGGCACCCTATTTCCCAGTGGCATGCGCTGCCACGTCACTGGATGGGGGCACATCCGCAATAATGGTAAGGCTCCCATCACACTATTATTTTTGAGAGGCACATTAGTCATTACAGAATATAAATAATCAAAAAAGTGATTTTCAAAAAGGTTCCCTATCCTATATGCACAGTTCCACTATCAGGGGCGGGTCCTCTACAGGAGGTCCAGGTGCCAATCATCTCTCAGGAGTCATGTCGTGAGATGTACCAGACAGAACAGGTGGACATCATGTATGACATGATCTGTGCCGGCTACCAGGAGGGCGGCAAGGACTCCTGCCAGGTACTGTGGGGTCAGCGCTTTGTGTCACTGTTACCAAAAATAGCTTCATTTACACTATGCACTTGTAGTAATCCCACTTTCTCCCAACAGGGTGATTCTGGAGGGCCCCTCGTGTGCCAGATGCTCAATGGGACATGGGTGCAGGCTGGGGTGGTGAGTTTCGGGTTAGGTTGCGCTGAGGAAAACCAACCAGGGGTCTACGCTAGGCTTACCAGTTACACCAGTTTCATCAGTGACAATGTACCCGACGCACCACTATACGGTCGAGCAAATTTGGAACGCTCAGACGTTCTACTTGCCTGCTTTTCAGTCGTATTGCTCCTGCATTGGCTGTGAGTAAGCTTTGAAAAGGTTTTCAGGAAAGTTAAACCGGGCCAAATGAAGAAATTTGCATTACTTGCTACTTTTTGGAAGACAAACTGTAATATAATTTTTAGTATTTGAATGAAGAGCAAATTAAAATAGTTTTTTTTATATATATCTTTGTTCTATAAATTGCAACTGTGACCTGTATTTGTTTTTTCATTTGTATAAATAAATGTCTACTTTGTAAAATTAGTGTCAAGGCTTATGGGCCATATATTGTCAAGGACAAATAAACCTTTATACAAAGTGCAAACTAATGGATAGTGTATGTGGTGGTTACTTCTATTTTATTCATTAACATTCTCAGTCTGACACGGTGGTTTTTTTTTTTTTAGAAAATTTAAATTTTATTCATTAACATTCTCAGTCTGACACAGTAGGTGCTTTTTTTGTGGGGTCTAGGAAACAAACGTAAAAATACAATTCACAAAAATACATTTAAATTAATTCAGTCAATCATAAAATGACATTCAGTCGAGTACTGGCACTCAGTCAGGAATCAGGTGCGATAGAATCAGAGAGGATCATGGGAGAGCCCAATTGGAGCTCCTGTTGCAGCGATTCCAGATCGGCTGGAGTCATCCGGTGAACTTCGCTCCAGTCAGATAAGAGCGAAGCCGAGAGAGGAGCCGAGTCATAACTGATGAGAGAAAGGGGCAACAGGAAAAGTTTTTAGGGTCAGAGCTCCGACACTTGAAAGTAAGTCCCTTATCTTGAACTTAAATACAAAAGGCATTGTTTAAGATCTCACCTGTCTCGGTCACAGTGTTGCAGCTCGGTGAGTGACTGCGTGAGGAGGTCATCCAAGTCAAAACCGACACCATATCCTGCCCCGCTTCCTTTTGGGGTGACTGAAAAAACTGGGGGCAACACATCCTCCACCTGAGGTAGGAAAAAACACACCCAATCATTTTACAATATTACTCAAAAATGTCATATGAATAACTCATGATGAACTTCTTCAGTATACAAAAGAACCAACCTGAGACTTGGAGAGCTGTAGTGTTACTGTGTGGATATCGGGGGTGACGGAGGGTCCTTGCTGTCCCCTGTCTTCATAGGCCAAACTGGAATGAGCCTGTGTGGGGACTGGCAAAACCCCACAGAGGGGTCCCGACTTGTCCCCAATGGAGGGACACAGTTTCTCCACGGTAGGGCCATTGGCGACGGAGGGCGCGACGTGACGGTTGAGGTGATCGCGACCCCCGACGTCCCCGTTAGCGTCGCTGGCGCCCAGTGCCGTCGGCCCTTTGGTCAAAAAAGTCTCCACTGGGAGCAGCTGCGTTTGAGATTCGGCTAAGGCTTGAAAGTTCTGTTGCGGTGGCGTCCTTTGACATTTTGCCTGTTGGGAGGGCCTACTTTCTAATTGCTGTCCGCTCCAATTACCGAAGCAGTTGAAGCCGTCGTTCTCGTCGTGAGGTTTGAGCGTGTTGTTGTTATTGTTCTTGACGAAAGCGCTAGAACCGCCCATTATATCCACGCACCCGCTTACAGCGAGGACGATATCAGCTGGTTTCTTTTGGCTCATTGAGAAAATTAATTGCTGGGTTTTGCCGGAAGGCTGCAGCAAACCCGATTGGCTGGCTCGGACTTGAGAGTTTAGCTGCTCGTGCGATGGAAACTTTGTTTCCTTTTCCAGTTGTTTGTTGGATACTCCTTGAGTGTTCTCCCCAACAACAGCATTCACATTTAAGTCTCTATTATTGGTGCCTTCACTGTTAGGTGTGTGAGATTTGTCATTGCGACTGTCCATCATTTTGGTCCACCGTTGTAAAAGGCTCTTGTCATTGTCGCTGAGCAAAACCCCACCCAGCGAGTCCCCACGCCTTCCCTCTCGCCTTTCCTTCTCCTTCAGTTTCTTTTCCCTCTCCCTGGCGCGTTCCTGCCGCTTTTTCCGCTTCTCCTCACGCTCTCGTTGGCGCTCCTGAGCCGTGACAGGTCGCCGAGACTCTGGATTGGAAAGAGTTGATAGTGTTCCTCCTCCAACTCCTGTGGACGGTTCTGTGCTCAGTGTGGACACATTGCCATCTACAATGAAAATGGAGAAAAAAATCAAATTAGTATTTAAAAATGATTTCCTTCATATCAGAGGTCTCAAAAATTCAAAATTGGCATATTCAAATACTTTCTTTTATAAGAATATTTGTCCAAAGTGTGATCTTTTTCTCATTAAATACAACTTTGAACAGTACATGTTTAAAAAATGTAAAATGTGATCTTTTTCTTTTATTTTATTTAGGACCTGCAACTGACACATCAGGTGAAGTGAAAGATGAAAAGAAGATACGTACCACCCCTTGCTTTATTTCGGAATAAAGCTGCTTTGAGGGCAGCTTTGGTGTCTTCCGAGATGGCGCCTTCTTTCCTGGGCGCTTCTGAGGTAACTTGTGGGGGCCTCTGGTTTGTTGCTAGTGACTGTGAGAGGCTATGGGACAGAGACTGAGCTTGGGCGGCTGACAGCGATAGAGAAGGTACAGTGCTGGTTGAAGGTGTGGCAGAAGTAGGACGGTTCTGGTTCTCACTGGGCTGGTTCCGCCTTTCATTATCCCTCATTGCTTCCATTTCTTGACTTGAGACCGGGGTTGTCAAGTCAATGGTTTCTGGCTGGCCGCTGTCCGAGTTGGCGCTGGGCATGTCCACATCGACCGGGCCGCTTTCGCTTTTTGTAAGGTGTGGTAAATTGAGGCCATCTTTGCCACACGTGTCCATATGATTTGCAAACATCTGGTTGGCTCCCGACTCAGCGTCTCCTGTTTGTGAGGATCGCTGTTTGCCTTGGTCGCCATTGAACTTGCTTAGGCCGCTAGAGGAAACCTGAGCGACACTTTGTGTGGCGGTTCCTCCTCCTCCTCCGCCGCCGTTTGTCCTCGCTAGTGGCCTAAACTGAAGCCTCTGACGGGTGACTTGCTTATTCTTATGGAAATCTTGGATCTCCATCAAAATTTCCTCTTTAATTTGCTCCTTGGTCATCGGAAGCTTGTCAAATTCAAAATCAAACGCCGGTACGCAGATGGGCTCATCGTCGGGGTCGTGGTACTTTGCCACGTATGGGTGTTCCAGCGCCTGAGTCACCCCGATTCGCTCACGCGGGTCAAAGCGAAGCATAGAGGCGAGCAGATCCAAAGCCCGCGGCTCAACTTGAGGGTACAGTTTAGCCAAGGGTACGGGAGATTGTGACGGAAGGCTCTGAACATACGAGCGCACCCTGTCGGCTCGAATAGCGCCAATTAAGCCCTTGGGCGGCGTTCCCAACACGGATAAGATCAGCTGGAGCTGGTGGACATAATGCTTGCCGGGAAAAAGTTGCTTTCGGCCCAACATTTCGGCAAAGATGCAACCCACCGACCACATGTCAATGGCCAAAGTGTAGTGATTGAGGGATAGGAGCAGCTCGGGGGCTCGATACCATCGGGTGGCCACATATTCGGTCATAAAGGAGTGCGATTCCTCGGGGTGGGAGCTTAGACCCCTGGCCATGCCGAAGTCGCCGATTTTTAGCTCGCAGTTCTCGTTCACCAGCAAGTTGGAGGGTTTTAGGTCTCGGTGGATGACGTTAGCTGAGTGCACGTATTTGAGGCCGCGGAGGAGCTGGTACAAGAAGTAGCGCGTGTGCTCAGGTGTGAGTGCTTGTGCGGAGTGGATGATTTGGTGCAAATCACTCTCCATCAAATCCAGCACTACATACCTGCAGAATATCAGAAAAGTACATTTAAATGTACTACTTGATCGTGTAATTGTTACAGTTGTGTGATATTTTATGCATGGACGTGCAGTTGACAAATACTCACACAGACTTGAAGGCAGAGTGAGGAAGGTTAGGCTGCAAAATGTCTTTAATGGCTATGATGTTGTCATGTTTGAAATGTTTAAGAATTTTCAGCTCCCTCAAAGTGCGCTTGGCGTTGGTTACCACCTCAAAAGCATTGGAGATCTTCTTTATCGCCACCTGTTGGCCTGAGGAACATCAAGCATGTGAAAAACAGCAGGAATAACCATCAGGTACATGCAAAATGAACCCTGTCAATCAGCTGCACCATTATCTCGTCTCCTGGCAGATGACACGACGCCGTAGGCGCCGGTGCCGATGGTTTCAATGACATCATACTCCTCGCCGACATCAAACTTCACATCCAGTGAGTGCTTTTTGAGTAAAGCCAAATTTTTTGCAGTTGTGCTGGTATCTGTGCTGCTGCTTGTAATTTTGACTGCATCGGCTTTTTCGGTCGTCATACTTTCGGCCGCCACGGCCACAGGTTGATGGTTTTGACCTTCCCCATGTTCCTCAGATGACATAGCTCTAGAAATAAGATGGATACAATGTGATCGTAAGTACACCTTACTGTACCTGTGTTATTGATCTATGACAGTGACAGGTACACTTAATAGACAATAAACCTGTTGCCATGCACAGATCAATCTTTGATGGCAGATCCTTACATTTTGCAGTCATTAGATGTGTGAGTAAGGGCAAAAATACCCCTTGACATGACATAGCAAGACATTTTAATCAATTATAAGCAACTTTGCACCATTATTTGGCAAGCTTGTCAAACAATAAGAGAATCAGGTTACTCATTGGCTATTGTGAGGCACGCACATTCACAATCTAACTCTCTAGACGAAAAAAACGGTTTAGATGTAACATTAATGTGATCTTAAGCCTGACAGTGCACCAGAAACTGCATGGAGTACAATACCTGACCATCTCTCAAGACAGGGGCGTAGCCTTGCTACCATCAAATAATCAAAATCAGTAGAATTATCAACTAGATGTGACCGATCATGCGGATCTGTTTACTGTCGTGAAACAGTGTTTCTTATCAAGACTCACCAAAGCATCGATCAATTTAAAATCGTTTAATGATCCATTAGTTGCATATTTGGATCTTGTTGTTATTTCTCGTTTCCTTGTCTTTGTCTTCTTCCTCTGTATCGTTTCACGGCGGAGGCCAGCCACCGAGTGGCACGACCGCCACTTGGCGGACAAAATGTAGACTCATGGCAAAAGAAAAAAGGTTTTAGCCCCTGCCTTGTCTATCAATGTGGCTTTTCCGAAGGTCAGACTATACAAGTCGAGGACGATTTATAATCTTCTTGGTTCTGCTGCAACAAATTCATATCCAAATCCATGAAGTAAATGATTCTTTGAGCGAACTGCATCACCACAAAGCCAAAACTTTATGCGCGTCTGGAAAAGCGCTCGAGGGAAATACAGCGCATCAAGTTTTGATTGGCCTGTGAAGAGCGCATGTTAAATGACGTCACCATACACGTAAACAACCGTTCATTTTTACGCAAGTATAAAATGGAACAATTATACAATAAAATAATTGATATTTCGAATTCTCATGATATTAAAAATCCAGATTAAGATTGTACATAGTTTCCATTTTCCATAGTCCATATTGAAACCTGACAAAATTCCTGGCTGCAGAAGTTGCAGTTATTGCAATCCATCTACTGTAAAAGAGGCGTATTTACACTAAGTGGACAAACTCTAAAAACAAACACTGTTACGCCACTGCCCACTGACCATGTCCAACACTATTATTATAATGAAAAGGCTGGACTATCCCTGAGCCAATAAACAAACTAGGGGGACGGAGTTTGAATTTTCAGAGCCAATCAACAGTCCATTATTTTGCATAGACTTCCCCATTGCAGACGAAGGCGGCATTATGTCCTTTTCTCCTCATTTTGTAAAGTAGAGGGCGTCATCTTTGACCGATTTAAACATGGCAGTAGTAGCAGCTATGCCCAAGTGGGAGAGGACAGTACGCGTGTTTTTATGCATCTTTGGCTTGATTTTGTCCGTTTACGCGCTCCACGTGGAATTGTCCCGAGAGCACGACCCGGCTTACAGAGCGATGTGCGATCTGGGAGAGTCTGTTAGCTGCTCCAAAGTTTTCACATCCAGGTTTGGTTTCTTGTTTCTATTTTACTTTATGTTTTGCTAAAATGAGGGATTGCAGGTTTTACTCAAAGGCCTCTTGATTACTGACTGGGAACCGCCCCCAAGTGCCACGTTTTGCAGCCCCCACTTTCATGGGGGGCTTCTCACCAAAATGCAAATCATCACAAATCCTATATTTTGGGATGTGCATCATCAATACTTTTGTGTGTGCAGTCGATTCTTATTCAGTGTTTGGTTAGGTTTACAAAGTTAAAAGGAAATACAGCCTTGGAGTCCATTGACCCCGTGAAATGTTTACCTGGGAAATGTGCAAAAACGATACTATTCCATGTGTAAAATGTTTTAATGGCAATCCAAGGGGTGAACACATATTTTTATTGGAGCAGGCACCATATGCATTCAGTACAGTAGTTTGTAAAGCCTTCCCTTTTTCACAAAATGTGTTTGTTTCTACATTTTTCAGATGGGGACGTGGTTTTGGCTTGGTCCAGTTCTTTGTTGCTCAAGATAGTCTTCTCAACCAACCAAACAGTATTCTTGGAGTTATATTTTACACTCTGCAACTTGGCCTGGGTAAGTTTGCGTTCTTCAAATGACAGACTGCAGATATTGTGTATGAGGGTGGTTGCAAAAAAACACCAACATGGTCAAACCAGAATGTTGGTCTTCAATGTGGCTACATTTAATGTAGACCGTGTTTTTTTAAGGAATTTAAACTTATTCCAGACATTTTTGTCTGGGAAATTTGATTTAATGTTGCCTACTATAGGTTGAACAAGTAAACTGATGGGTTGAAATGCATATGTAATCAGATAAGTTTCTAATAGCAATAATACACCACAAGAGGGCAACAAAGCTTAACTATATTTTGGAAATGGTCTGACTTGATGATGTTTTTGTTTTCATCCAAGGCCTTTCCCTGTCCAAAAAGGCTGCTCTTTTCTTGGTGCTTTCTTCATGGGTGTCCGTGGCCGGTTCCCTCTACCTTGCTTCTATTCTGGCTTTTGTCCTGGGTGATTTCTGCATGGTGTGCGTGTCAACATACCTCGTCAACTTTGCGTTGCTGTACACCAACCTCAAGCGAAGGAACGCCATTGAAGGGAAGAAAGTGAAGGCAGGATAATTATCGTTCACACCCACAGAACAAAATACTACATCTCCAATGATTGATTTGAATGATGTTTTCATGCCATTTTAAGACTTTCCACCCCAAAACACTGATTCATCTCATTTGAAAATATATATGTTGTCTGTCCTCATCACTTGGATTTTAGAGTTTTGAACAATAAAGTTGAATGATTCTTTTATTGTGTTTTGTAGTATCTGAACTATCAAAACCACATCAAATGAAATAAGTGCTGTATGGAGTGGAAACTAATTATTTTAGTTTTTTCTCTTCAAAGGACAACCTCAATTGCTGAAAACCCATTATTGTTTACTTGGTGCTGTTTTTGTTGCAGCAACAAGATGACGTCAAAGACCTACTAAGCAGGTGAGTACCAATTTATATATTATATTTAAAAAAAAGGTGAAATTAAATAATGTAAAGGATATTTCTATTGTAACCCTAAATCTTTATTAGTATTTATTTATGGTGGACATGAAAACAGTACTTGTTAGTGTTTATGAGTTACTATATATTTTGAGGAGGGCTTCTTAAAAGTTGTTTGTGATTCAGAATGGCTTTGGGTAGTTAACCGGAAATGTTCTGATGGTTAAGGCTAAGGGTAAATGGCCTTCCCTCACTTTTGGAAAGAATGCACAGGCCCTCCAGCAACAGCTGACATTCTTAAGCAAACCTTGACTTGGGGGTGAAATGAACTTTAAGCAAGCTTTCTGCATTCTCTTCAAAGCTGTAGCTTTTTACACAAAACCGGTTGTTTTCCCACAGACCAGAAAAAAAGTGCCATCAGAGACACAATAACATCCTCATGGTCAAAAGTCCAATAACATTTGTAGACTTCACATTATTGAGAAGAGATTTTAAGATAAGACTGTCAGTCTTTTTCAAGGTATTTATTTGGCCCTTTTACAGAAACTATTACTGCTACTGTACTTTTAAAAGTAATTGCTTTTTTCATATAGTTTTAGCTGAAAGGCCAATTGATGATTTTTATATTATTATAGTAGGAATTATATTGCATGTCTGAAGCAGATTATTAATAAGTGCATTTGTCACAAGGTCTAATGATGCACCATACTTGACAACAACAAAAAAGCCCCTTTTGAAAATGTTGTTTTTCAGCTTTGCGAAATGTGAAATATTTGCTGTATTCACTTCATACGTGGGTAGCATTTAAAACCGGTGCGTTACGGCAATTGTGTTGTCTAAAAATGTGTGAAATTAAAGGAGCAAGAAAGTAGTTAACTTATGTAGGAGGGCCTCACCTGCCAGATGTTTAAATACTGTGACATGCAAGAAGTGTGTATTTCCACAATGGCTTGGAGAGAGTACCCCAATGTTTTGACTCTTGTCATCCTTTTAACAGCAAGTAAGTCTAAATTTGTGTTGATTTAATTTTGTTTCTTGTTTAAACATGTACCCATTGTTATTTGTTTATGGTTTTCATATGCTGTTGTAATATATACTGCAATAACAAACCCGAGGGGAAGATTTAGATTGATGTAGTACATTATTTTTTGTATAAATTCTCACTAGACACAATAATGGATTTGTATTTAGACCTGTTTTGTTAAAACAACTTTTTATTTTGTTTCATCTTTATAAATACTATTATTTCTCATAAAATATTCAATATTAAATTCATGTATGTATTAGTTTAAATAGTCAGAACTTCACAAAAGGTAAGTTTATTTTCAGCAAAAAATGTGTACATTTGAAATTGTCTAAGAAGTCTGTTTAGCGTAGTTTCGAAAATTGAGTTGCTAATTGTCCTGCGTCTGCACCTATCCCATGTTAACGAACCTGTTTGAGCTCAAGTGATAATTCCTTTTGTGTTTTTTGTGTTTTTGCAGGGTCACAAGCACAACTTGATGGTAATTTAATATTGTAAACTTTGTGATTTTATGCAAATGAGTATTTTAACCGCTTTCTTTCCTATTTTAGTCTGCGGCCGCCCAACACTAATCACAAAAATTGTTGGCGGTGGAGAGGCGCAAGAGGGAAGTTGGCCCTGGCAGGCTAGTGTGCGGCATTTTGGACTGCATTTTTGTGGTGGCTCTCTCATAAACAAAGAATGGGTAATGTCCGCTGCTCACTGCTTTGCCAGGTAAGACACGCCAAGTTGACCACAGAATCCTTTCTTCTGCATTCATCATGCAACCTTTTTGCATTAACTTTTTAGCCCTGATACCTCTGGATTGGAAATTTCTCTTGGTCTTCACAACCTGGTGGGAAACAACTTGAAAGAATTGAACATAACTGTCGACAGAATTGTTTTGCATCCAGACTTTGACATTTTCAGCTTGGAAAATGACATTGCTCTGCTCAGACTCTCCTCACCAGTCACATTCACTGACTATATTAGACCTGTTTGCCTGGCAGCCAGTGGTAGTTTTTTCAATAATGGAACTGAAAGCTGGGTCACTGGTTGGGGGACGGTCAAGAAATATGGTGAGGCACTCATTTTTCTCTGCATTTTTTCCCCATCAATTCATTTATTAAACAATATCTTTGCATCTTTTAGCGTCCGTAATCAGCCTACAAGAATTAGAAGTCCCAGTTATAGGAAACAGACAGTGTAAGTGCCTGGATGGAGTCAGTTTAATTACAGAAAATATGATCTGTGCTGGTTTTCTGCATGGAGAAAAAGACGCATGTCAGGTAAAGAACGCCATTCTTTCTGTAGGAACATGTTTCCACAAACAGTTTGTCTTCCCTTTTCTAGGGCGACTCGGGAGGTCCAATGGTGAGCAAGCAAGATTCTATCTGGATCCAGTCTGGAATTGTCAGTTATGGTCTTGATTGTGATCAGCTCAGTCAACCTAGTATCTACTCCCGCGTGTCCCGTTACCAGTCCTGGATCAATATGCATATCACCTCTGATGGGCCAGGGTTTGTGATGTTCAACCCTACTGGACTAGATGCAGATGGCCTTTATACCTGTGCTGGTCTTCCTCCTCCTGTTACTGAAAAACCAGTTCAAGATCCAATGCACATCTTCAAAAGTGCTGAAGGTGGGTATCATCTTATTTGTAATATCAAAGTACAATCCATGCACAGCACATTGTTAACCAATACAGTCCTGCTACTTATGTTATAGTCCCCATTTTATTTGTATTTCTGCATTGGGTTACATTTAGTCAAGCTGTAGTCCATCTCCCTTTGCATTTTAAACTTCTGTATCTCGTGGGAAGACTGTCAATTTACAAAGATGTCATATTTGCAGTGTGTGGAGTTCCATCAAAGAAGCACAGTATAGTTGGAGGTGACATTGCTTTAGATGGAACTTGGCCCTGGCAAGCTAGTCTGCAACATTTTGGTAACCATGTTTGTGGTGGTACCCTCATAAACAAAGAATGGATATTGTCTGCTGCCCACTGCTTCTCCAGGTGGGTCACCCATAAATTAGTACAGGCAATTATGACATGTTCAACCAATCGCCCATCTAACATTTGGTATTCTTTCTCTAGCACCAGCCCCAATGGTTGGTCAGTTTCTTTAGGTCTTCTGAAACTAGAAGAGCTTGAACCTCACAAAGTGACCATCAGTGTTGACAAGATCATCTTGCATTCATCCTACAATACTTTCAGATTTGAAAATGATATTGCTCTAGTGAGACTGACCACTGCAGTCATTTTCACAGACCATGTCAAACCGATATGTCTTGCATCTGAAAACAGCGTTTTTGTCAATGGTACGAGTAGTTGGGTCACAGGCTGGGGAACAATTGATGAAGGAGGTGAGGATCTTATTCCATAGTGAAACAAATCTTTAAAAAAGGATGTTTATTGAGTGTATCTCATATACTTAACTATATCTTTTAGTGTCTCTTCCTTACCCAAAGCCACTACACGAAGTTCAAGTCCCAGTTTTGGGAAACAGACAATGTAACTGCCTAGTTGGAGTGGGTTTAATTGAAGATAGTATGCTATGTGCTGGTCTTCTAAAAGGTGGGAAAGACGCTTGTCAGGTACATTACCCTCATTTCGTTCTTGTTTATTTGTTAAATCTTAAAAGATGCTTTGACAGGCACTTATTTTTGATTCACCTCAGGGGGATTCGGGAGGTCCATTGATGAGTGAACAAAATTCTATTTGGATTCAATCTGGAATTGTCAGTTTTGGAGTAGGGTGTGCTCGCCCTAATTCTCCTGGAGTCTACACAAGAGTGTCTTCCTACGAGTCCTGGATTAATTCCCACATCCTCTCTGACAAACCTGGCTTCATGCAGTTTAATGCCATTGGTCCTGATGCTGATATCAACTACATGTGCCCTGGTCTGCCTCCTCCTGTTACTGAAACACCATCTCCAACAGAAAATCCAGAGTCCAGCATATCCAATGAAATTTGTGGCAGGCCAAAACAGAAAACAATAATTGTTGGTGGTGGAGGAGGTGACGCTCAAGATGAAATTTGGCCTTGGCATGCTAGTCTACAGAATTTGGGTATTCAAATTTGTGGTGGTTCTCTCATAAACAGAGAGTGGGTATTGTCTGCAGCTCATTGCTTTCCCAGGTGGGTCTGCCAAACATGAATGAATATTTATCTCCTCTAATTTGACTGTGTATTATTTGTTTTTCAGCATAAGTACCCTTGGATGGAGGGTTTCTCTGGGTCTTCATGGTGATAATTCAAAAGAGATGTCCACAGATGTTGATGAGATCATTTTTCATCCAGATTACAGCATTTTCACCTTAGAAAATGACATTGCTCTGGTTAAACTATCATCGCCAGTCACTTTTACAGACTACATTAGACCTGTGTGTCTAGCATCCAGTAATAGTATGTTCAACAATGGTACTCCTAGCTGGGTCACTCGCTGGCGATCACTCCAGGATGATGGTAAGGCATATTATGAGTGGTAAAGTGCGACTTTCTAACTATAATACTTTATAATATAGCAAATTAAACTGATACACACACTTACTGTTTTTATTTAGTGCCCCTCCAAGAAATTCAAGTGCCAGTGGTGGGAAACCAACAGTGTAATTGTCTTAATGGATTAGGTTTAATCACTGAAAATATGATCTGTGCTGGTTTACTGGAAGGAGGGAAAGATTCTTGTCAGGTAAACTCAATCTAATTTCCAATTAGAATTTTTTTTTGGAGAGGTAATATATTTGTTTTTACACCCTAGGGAAATGGAGGTGGTCCAATGGTAAGTGAACAGGATTCTATATGGATCCAATCTGGAATTGCCAATTCTGGATTTGGCTGTGGTGAGCCTAACCATCCCAGTGTCTACACAAGAGTGTCCCAGTACCAGTCCTGGATAGACTTGCATATAATTTCTGATAAGCCTGGATTTGTGCAGTTTAACTCCAATGAGGTGGATACTGATATCGACTACATATGTCCCAGTCTAACTTCTATCACTGAAGGACCAACTACAACAGAAAATCCAGTAACTATCATTTCAAGTGAGGTTTGTGGCATCGCATCCCTGAAGACAAGGATTGTCGGGGGTGTTGACAGCCAAGAAGGCAGTTGGCCTTGGCAGGCTAGCCTCCAGATATTTGGTAGACATGTTTGTTCTGGTACTCTCATAAACACAGAATGGGTACTGTCCGCTGCCCAGTGCTTCTCCAGGTACATCACCCAATCATATTTGTAAAATTCCTCTAACCCAATTCACTAACCTCTGGCAATTTCTCTGCAGCACAGATACCTTTGGATGGTCAGTGTTTATTGGAGTTCAGAACCTTCTAGGATATAATTCAAATCAAGTATCCCGAAATGTTGATACCATCATTTTGCATCCAGACTTCACTATTTCCAACTATGATAATGACATTGCTCTGGTTAAACTTTCATCACCAGTCACTTTTACAGACTATGTCAGACCTGTGTGCCTAGCATCCAGTAATAGTGAGTTCCACAATGGGACGCCTAGCTGGGTCACTGGTTGGGGATCAGTTCAGGAAGATGGTAAGATGCTCTACCAATGATAACATATATTTACCAACAATATATGTCATGTACTGTCATTGTGTTGTTTAGAGCTTCTCCTTTTCCCGGACTCACTACAAGAAGTTGAGGTCCCTGTCATTGGAAATAGACAGTGTGACTGCCTGAATGGAGAAGACTCAGTCACAGACAATATGATCTGTGCAGGGCTTCTGGAAGGAGGGAAAGGCCCTTGTTGGGTAGAATGACTTCTCTTATCCTTTGTGGTTCTTAATACATATTTTTGACATGCAATTTTTTTTTACACAACCTTAGGGGGATGCTGGAGGTCCCATGACAAGCGAGCAGGGTTCTATATGGATCCAATCTGGAATTGTTAGTTTTGGAAATGGCTGTGCAAGACCTAACCAACCTGGGGTCTACTCAAGAGTGTCCCGCTATCAGTTCTGGATCGACTCCCACATCAGCGACGATAAACCTGGTTTCGTGCAGTTTAAATCCAGTCGGCCAGACACTGATATCAACTACATTTGCCCTTTACCTACTGTGGTGACTGATACACCAGCAACAACAACTGAAGTTCCAGTAACCACCGTGTCAAGTGCTGAATGTGGGTAACAACCTGAACTAGTATTATACACTAGTGTAACTTAAACTTAAGTTCAATGGGCTTTGCAGTACATTACAAAGTACTCTGATATGCCTTTTTAAGTCACTATAAAAAACATGTTATCAACCTACTCCAGTCCTATTAAAGTACAATGTTTTACAGTGTGTGGCAGTACAACAGAGGATACTAAGTTAGAAGAGAGAAGTTTCCCCTGGGAGGCAAGTCTACAAAGTTATGGCAGACATGTTTGTAGTGGCTCTCTCATAAACAGTGAGTGGGTAATGTCTGCTGCTCACTGCTTCTCCAGGTGAGTCATCTAAGGATGAAAAAATATATGCATCTCTTCCTAATTTGACTTGCTAACCTTTGGGTAATCATTCTGCAGCACTATTACCGTTGGATGGTTGGTTTCTCTCGGCCCTGAGGACAAACCCTCAAATCAAGTGTCCAAAAATGTTGATATGATCATTGTGCATCCAGACTACAATCGTTCCAACAATAACAACGACATCGCTCTTATTAGACTCTCCTCAGCTGTGTCATTCACAGGTTATATTCGACCTGTATGTCTGGCAGCCGATACGAGTGTGTTCAACGATGGTACTGAAAGCTGGGTTGCTGGATGGAGACCAGTCCAGAGAAGTGAGGATTTGATATTTCTTTAAGTCATATTTGTTGAATTTATCTCATACCATTACACTTGTTTGTGTCCTTATCCTGAAAATTTACTAGAAGTACAAATCCAAGTTGTTGGAAACAGGCAATGTGAGTGCCTGAATGAAGAAGGCTCGGTCACAGACAACATGATCTGTGCTAGGACTCTAGGAGGAGAGAAATACACCTGTCAGGTAGACTCCTTGTTGTCAATTTCGTAATTTTGACATGTTTCTTGCTGCATTTTTCCGAAGCCAAACCATTCCACTTGAAATCCTTAGGGGGAAAGAGGAGGCCCAATGGTCAACAAGCAGGATTCCAAATGGATCCAGTCTGGAATTTCTAGTTTTGGCTGTATGCCCACCGATAGACCGTCAATTTATGCAAGAGTGTCTCGCTACCAGTTGTGGATCAACTCTCAGATCGGCTCTGATAAACCGGGCTTTGTACATTTCAACTCCGATGGATTGGATGCTGATAGCAACTACAATTGTCCTCTACCGCGTCCTGTCATGGATATCACAACTACAATAGGAACAGCTCTCACCCCAACAACTACAAGCCCAACACAACCAAATCCTACTGGTTACTGTCTTCTTGTGATTCAAATCCTCTTGACTATCGTTTTCTTGCCTGATTTGTTTTATCCCTTCATTTAGGGCAAGTATGCGGTTCGGCACCCCTAAACTCTCGCTTGGACGGAAGCCCTCAATATGTACAAAGTGGAACTTGGCCCTGGATCACAAGTCTCCATGAAAATGGGCAATATGCTTGTGCAGGAACTCTTATTACTTCCAGTTTCATTCTCACAGCTGCAGAGTGCTTTTCCAGGTATTTTATATTTACTGGATAGCAGTTTTTTGTCTAATTGAATGGTCAATTTGGGTATTTCACTTTATATTCATATTGTACTCATTCAAACTCATGCTGTCCATATAAGAATATTTTTATTCTAAGTTAATTTATATGCTACATGCAGCTCTACTCCAGTGGTCAGTAACTGGACTGCATATGTTGGACACAAAATTGTCAAAGGCATGGAGGAGTTTGAAATCTCATTGGCCATCGATAGGATTACCATAAGCCAACTGCAGGATTCCAATGTTGCAGTGCTGCATCTAAAACAACACGTTGCATTCAGTATTTACCGTCAACCTTTGTGTTTGGACATCAACAATACAGTCGCCTTCCCTGTTGGAAGTCAATGCTGGATTGCAGGCTGGGGAAAACAGAACCTATATGAAAGTGAGGCCACAATCACAATGGAGAATTGACTAAAATAGCTTAAGATACCTATTTTCACATTAATGACTATGTATGTTCTTCTCAGGCATTATGAAATCCGAAAGACTAAGAGACCTTGAAACTGAGGTAGTCAGTTGTGAAAGTTCTGGCTCTGATACGAACAACATTTGTACTTCTTCCTTGGACCTTCAACAGGTACGTTTGTGTTCCTCAAATATCTTCAAATGGTCACTTATGGGCTTGTATATTTTGATTTCGGTTTTTGTTCTACTAACATATCTTGTGTCTATCTTATAAAAAACAACCCTCTATTGGATGATGTCATTTATACTCACCTCTTTATAGGGAGATGTCGGCGGGCCTCTTATCTGCAAGTCAGACTCTTCTTGGTTCCAGGCAGCTGTTGTAACAACAGCTGTCCACACCAACATTCAGGTTTTCTCCAAAACGTCGCGTTTGGCATCATTCTTGAAGGAAACGGTAGGCGACACGCCATCTCCTGCGCCAAAGTCCTCAGCAGGTTTGCTAAGTTCATACAGGTTCTCACACTTTTATTTCTTTTTGTCTTTAACCTCTTCCTACCTGGTTTCATCTATGTATCATGGAGAGGTATGAGATTAGTTACTTATAGTTACTCACTTTAAAGACCCAAACGTATGCCAGAGAAGTACCAAATTAGTTATTTTTTATTGTTGTTGTGACTTTCTTTTTGCCAATACAATGAAATACTTAATAAGATAAAAAAAGAAATCAATAATTGCAAAATTCTTGTTTTTCCAGTACATTTTTTATGTTAACACAAATATAGCAAGTCGTTCATGCATATAAACATATTAAACAATAGTGCAAAAATGTCATTCCTTATGTGAAATTTTATTGAAGTAGCTTTACTAAGATGATAAATAGACTACAAATTCAGTGTGTTGCATAGCTGGTTGCAAATGACTCAAATTATTATTATTTTTAATGTTATTGCTATGTGAGTGGGGCTCCATCATTGACTGGGCCACCTGATCCTCCACCATCAACATCATTGATCATATCCTTGTATTTACTCTTGAAAAATCCAGCCTGTGAATACAAAATGTTGGCATACTCTCAGGATGTATTTGTGTGATTTGTTCATCTTTTCATTCTCTTATTTTCTTATTTTCTCACCTTATATAGGACAATTGAAAGTAGAGCCAGTATTGCCACTCCTCCTAATGATCCACCAACTATCTCTTTGGTAAAGTCTGCTTGGGGATACACTTTTACCTCTGTTTCGATCTGATACGAACAACAACATTTGAGCCAATACATTCAAGTTTTGTCCCCCCCCCAATTGTAAAATTACCTTATGCACGGCAGGGTTACTATTAGACGATGTTGAGAAGAAAATGTACTTGTTCTGGTCATACTCCAGACTGGCTGTACTGACTAAGATGAACTTGGCATTATTGAGCCCAATCTGTTTCAAAATAACATCCTAATTAGACAGGCTCTTCAATTACATAGAAAGGAGACCACTCTTTAAAAAATAAGCGCTTATTAATTACCTGCTGGGTCCATGCTGAACTCATATTGGCGGATATTTTATACTCCTTGTTCTCTAACGTTCCCATGAACCTATTGCATTTAAAAACTCTGCACGTAGCTACAGAGCAATCCTGTGAACATTGAAAAAACCATGTGATGCATTTACACCCTCTCCTAAACAGATAGTGATGCTGTTCTTACCACTAACTTATTTCTTTGCACTAGATCAACAAAATTTGAGACATTAGAGATTTCATCATTGCTGTACTGGCAATCTGGAATCTGAAATGGAGATGCTTCATGTTAACAGACAGGTGAGGACAGTTAATATACAATAATATGAGTGGTACCTGCAAAGTTGTCAAATTCTGCCAGATTTCTTGTTCACCAAGCTTCACCGGGACTCTGATCACAACTGTGAGGTTCAAGGCTCTGATGTTATTAGAAACCTAACAAAAAATCAGCCATGGTTTCTTAGTCTAATCCTAAATTAATTCATACCTTTGTTTTTTTTTTAAATAATTATCTTACCAGTACTGATTGCTGTATTAATTTGTGTTCAATATTTGTTTCGTAGGTGAAATTGATGTATCTTAGAGAACTAAAAAGAATAATCTGATCAATGTTACACTCAAGTGATGGTCAAGTTCTTATTACTACCCAATGACTGACCTTTCCATTGTAACAAAAATGCTGTACTTTACACCAATGTCTTTGGATTTGTAAGGTTGACTCAAAGCCGAGTGTATCTCATTCCCACTAGAGCAAAAACAGGAGTTAAAGTGAGTGGCCAAAATTGGTTATTCCACAAACTGGTGAAAAACTCAACCTTGTTGCATTTGCTGTGACGAAAATCCTGTCTTCCAATTGACTGTTGGTTCCGATGCCGTACGAGACCACAAAGGCAGCCTGAAATCATTCAATCAATACTTAAGAAGTACAAATACTGTGCAAGAAATTGAACTAAAATCTATTTCAGAACAAACCATGGCGTTGCTACCAAAAATGGGTTTATCAATGGTGCATTCTGTCCTTCCACGAGTGAGACCACCTTCACTATCCAAAGAGTTGCACTCAATTCGTCTCTTCATGGAAGAAAAACAAAATGAATCATGTCCCAGTAAAAGAAAACTCTATACTGAACCTTACCTGCAAAGCGGTAAATTTCCTATAAGAGAACCCGACTGGGTACGTAAGAACAACGAGGGTGTTGTAGGAATTTTCTCCCCGGTTTTCCACAGATACGCTGACGTTCAAGAGTTCATCGATGCCCACTCGGACCTCCGATGAACTGCTCCGTGATGAACGAAGTCAAGCATTGCAGAAACAGTACTTCAAAACCTTGATGAATGTCTTACCTGGTAAAGTTAAGTTTGAGGTTATCTTCACAAGTTCTGTCCTCACCGCAGTCGATCTCGAAAGACAACTATGGAAAGCAGAAGATGGGTCAACACCTGAATCAGTGGAATAGGTGGATGAAGCTGTCTTACTGGATGCAAGGTGGTCATTTTGGTCTGCATGGCCAATGTGGGGCTCAGGTCATTGGCGGCAGGCAAACCCTCAAATGTCATCTGCAGCTCATTGTAAAGAGGATTCAAAGAGTCGTCTGTGCAAGGCTACAAAGTTGAGGAAAAGACAGCATGGTGAGGTCTTTGGCTTTGGCAGTTCACTATCTGGCAACTCACCTTAATGTAGAATTTGACTAGGAAGCATTGTTGCCGTTCTAAATCGAGAATCATGCTCCTGCTTGTTTCTCGATTCTTTTCACTGATGTAAGCTCGGTTGCTTGGCACTTTCCGAGTGACGTCCAGCATTAAGGTATAATTAACTCTTGCTCTCGCTGTGACATTTTTTAATAAACGTTAGTAAGATGGATAAGTCACTAAATGAAGATAGATGCATTTTTAGGTACCTGTTGACACGGGGGAGAGACTGCTCATCAAAAAGCAGATTTCTGCATTGAAGGGCTTTGGATTTTCACAAGTAGTGTTTTTGGTGGAGATTTGTTTCGGGTTGTAAGACAGTATGCTGTCAACCAATACTATGGGTTTCGATCTGAGAACAAAGATGTTGCAGACTTGTAACTTCATGAATTATCCACAAACTTTTATATCCATGGAGAAAAGTTTACCTGAGTAAAATGACTCTTCCTTTTGCACCCACTGCAAGGTCAACCATTTTATCCCCGCTGAGATCTGCAGAAGATTGACTGATGGACATGCCAAAGAACCTGAGACCTGACTCCAATTCCAATCCAGCAATCCTCTAAATGAGTAAGTGAAAAACATTTATTCATTTTGGAAGGAATAGTTGATCTTTGCAAAAATACCTGTGAGAAAGTAACAGAGATCTTTTTTTGCTCTCCGTGAAATATGTAGACGCTGCCTCGGCCGTCATCCTCCAACGGTGCCCCCACCACCAAGTCGTTACGTCCATCTGAGTTGATGTCGGGCAATATGGCGAGGGAGGAGCCGAATCGCCCTCCTGGAGATGCGACTCCCCTCAGGACCAAAGGCGAGTTGAACTGGCACTCTATTCTCTAGTGGCAAAGCAAAGGTAAGAGATTGTTGATCTAATTTATTTTCAAAAAAGAGCCCCAAACAATCTCAAAGTGACTTACTCGGCCAATCATGACGCAAACGTAAACTCTGCCCTGTCTGTCGTCCTCTACATACATGGGCGCGGAAATGAGGACCACATCCGTGATGGCGTCTTGGTTCACATCCATTGCACAGACCACTGCTCCGAAATATTCACCAATCTGATACTAAATCCATAATAACAATTAGAAAAATAGTTTTGTGTACGATTTTAGTTCCACAAAATCAACAATAACAATATAAATACACTGGAAAAAATCACAATATAATGAACTAGCTGAAAACCTGCAAGAAGCTACCCAAAGCCAACAAAAGTGACCGCAAATTGAACCAAAACCTATCAGAAAATGTCCCAAAATGGACTTAAAATATGTGCAAAGACTATATTTATTTTCCATAGCCACTGTGTGAACATACCTGCGATTCAAAGGGTTCTATTTTTTGTTCAAGCATGTTTTGAAGAATCACCATCACAACTCCTCGATGTTGATATCTTGGTGCACCAACTACTGTCAGTGTTGCAGAGCTCGTTCGGGCTGTGGTTATTGAATAACCTGAAATTTAGTGAGGTGATGAAGATGTTTATTGTGGCTCTAGACTGAAGTCCCTGATCACATTCATACCTAAATAGCTGTCTGGATCAATATCTGTAGGTAGATAAGAACTTGCAGTCTGTCCGATGTATGTTTGGAAGCCTCCTCTCCAACCGTTGGCCCCAACCGAAGTCATCTGTATTCCCTGAAATGATCCCAGAAACATTATAATCATTTTGTTAAACATCTTTTGCCAAGAATGCTCGGTTTAGTACGTCGGGTGTGTAGGTGGCGCTAAATCCGCGTTGAGCCATCTCCATTTTTAGCATCTCACCACTTGTTTGGGATCCTAAAATCAGCATAAAAGTACATAGTAAGTATTTATGAAGTTAGTGTTGTGGTTGTTCTTGTGTAAAATATTACAAGGCAGTTTAAATTTGACCTTCAATGGCAAAGATGCTTTCCTCCAAAGTGTCCTGTAAGGCATCCAGCGCATTGAAACTCCCCACACGAAACACGTGCTTATTTGAAGGAAGCGATGCGATGGTGTCCAGCTCCTTTTTTGCCCTTTCCTTTTCAAATGCACTCCCCACCTTGTCAAAATTGGAAAAAAAACATGGCCTCATTTAAAAATGAAATGTGCCTATATACTGTCCACCTTACTACTCACCCCAATAGCAAATCTTATTATATTTTGTCCATTGGCTGCTTGAATTGCAGCTGGCAATTTGCCGCTATCTCCAGATTCTCCATCCGTAATCACGATAAGAATCTTTTTTACATCCAGCCTGGAACCTCGGCTTCCCGAAAAGACTGTCTTACTATTAAAACAAAGTCATTTTTTTAAAATTACTATGCATTTAGATTGCAAAAAGAGTCTTGGAAGGAAAAATAAGCAAACAAACAAACATACACAACAGTTGAAATGGCACTAGCTGTACTCGTCCCTCCACTTAACTGCTGAATTCCTTGAATTGTGTTTTTCCAAGTGGGAGCATCCAAAGCAGACAAATAGGAATGGATTTTGGTCTTGTAGGAGAATTGGATGATGGCAAACTTTTGGAGAACATATTGAAAACATGCATATTAATATACATGCAAAAATACAAAATAATCCAAGTCACTCACCAGGGAATTTTTGCCTACAAAAGATTCAATGAGTCCAATGACAAAATTCTTCATTTTTGTGAACTCATCCCGTTTTACGCTGCCTGAGCCGTCCAATAGAAATGCGATGTCTGCTTTATTGCGGCACTCTTGTCATAAAAAAATACAAAATAAAATTATACCATGTGTAGGCCAGATTGAATGACTTGTTCAGTAAAATTATTGAATAAAAAATAAGGAGCACCATCGAGAGAGGCAGGCCGAGGTGGTCCGACTCTATTGGAAGGGTCTATCTCCAAGCACAAGCCGTTGAACATAGTGATGCTTCCACAATCTTTTGGAATTGTCGAACCGCAGGCCTGCAAGGGACCCAAATATGACGAGTAGGAAATACACAGTCCGCCCACGTGCAAAATGATGAAAATAATTTACCATAACATCTCGGGTAGACGGATTGGTTGCCATGGTTAAGCCTAAAGACATGTTGACAGCAAAATCCGGCACTGTAAAGAAGTCAATTATTTACATTTAGGTATTTACTTGTTATTTTTATGACTATTTTTATTTATAATGAAAAAAATTCAAAGTTAACTGCCCAGCCTGGATAAACTTGGACATTTTTAACTTTTTCAGTGCCACTGACAATCATAGAAACCACTTTAAAACAGCCCAATTGGTAACCAGTTCTTTACTTGAACTTGGAACTATTAAGAATATGATGTGGCTTACCTGGCATTTGCAACTCTCTGCAGGTGTCAAGGCCACAATTGAAGATTTGCCCTCTTTTATTTGCTGAAGTCTGAGCCAAAGGTGCACTGACAAGCAAACTGGCAAAACAGAATCACACAAATTCTACTGAATCCGACTACCAAAAGATTCTCAATTCAATTCCATCACTCACTCAGATTGCCGTTGTACTATTTGGTATCCAAAACCCTTTGCGGAGTTATTCAAGGTTTTCCAAACCACAGCATCAATATTGAAGGCAAGTGTAGCTTTAAATACTGAAGGGAAAAAACTGAATTACTTAATAGATGTCAACTTTTTAAAAAAAACTTATCTTACCTGACATTAAAAGTGTGATAAAAGTGAGCAAATCCATTCCGTTAATCCCAAAAAAAGGGTCCCCAAAATATCGTAAATGTTGCACTGCAACTACTGAACAGGAACTTGAAGGCAAAAATCATTCAACCCGTTTTGTGAAAGCTAAAATGAGAAAAAAAGAAGAACTCAGATGTGGGGTCACTATATTGTCTCACTTTTTTTGCTCGGGAAGGAAACATCCTCTCTGTGACTAATTGCTTCACAAGCAGAATTAAAGAATTTCAAGTCTTTGGAGTCATCATTTAGTTTTTTCCGCAATACTCGGTGACTTCTTTTTCTAATCTTTATAATACAGCTCAGGTGAAAAGCTTCATTATAATTTGGTTTATCACAAAACATCCCCAAATAATTAATTTATTTCTGCTTTTCGCTTTTACTTCCTCTGCACTGTCTCATTGGAGGATTGTAGCAGGAAGTTCCACAATGGCAGACAATCACGCAATAGCCCGCTTTTTAACCTCCTGATGACTTGGATGTTTAAAATAGTACAGACATGCTGTGTAGGCATATACTGTAAATGAATGAACTTTATGCCTCAAATGATCCTTTTTTCCTTTCGCAACATCAGCATTTTTGTTCTATTTTAAAAAAAACGAGATGATATTGCTCATCATGCATCATCAGTGTGTTTATACAAATACACGTGAACACTAAAATCTATTTATAACTTTGTAAAACGACAAACAAAATCAAAAAAGAATAGAAAATGGTATTTTTTCCCATTTTTCCTGCTTCATTTTCTTAACTATTAAGGATAGATTCACACTTTTATGCACCCAAAAGCAGCTTTTCCTATTGCTTTGCTAATGTTGTGTATGTACTCGCATAAAACTTATAAAATAATGAAGAATAATCTTGTCCAATGCAGATTTTTACCTCCACGTCGAACTTTCTGCTCGACAACTGGCTGATTAAAGCCTATGCGGGTGCACTATGTGCATGGGTGACCTTTACTGTGCATGCCAGATGACCCTAACTCCTTTCACCGTGAAAGGACAACAAGGAAAGGTCACCCAAAGGTCAAGGTTCAGTCCTCTCTTTTTTTTACTGCTATTGGATTAGATTACCAGAACAAATTCAGCATCTTGGACTTCACCTTTTTGAATTGAATTGAATTGCATAATAAGTACCGTCTAGAAATAACAAAAGTACTCTAAATAAGAATTACTATAAAGTTGAAGTACATGGACTAAATGCCACTTTTTTCCAGCCTGTTATGGCAACAAATAATATTTGTTTAATGGTTGCTAAGATGATTATTTCCCCCAAAATGTAGAAGGCTGCTGATGTAATAGAAATAATAGAAGTACTAAATAAGTATTATTATAAAGTTGAAGTACATGACAAAAAGCTACACTATGAAATTCACATTTTTTCAGACTGTTTTGATACACATATTATTTATGTTTAATGGTTTCTAGGATAATGATTTTTGATTTTTTTTAAACAACTATTGATGAGGATGTCCATACAAAAAATGCTTCTTTTTTAAAATGCTGTTCACATACTGTTTTTCCTCATTCTGTAGCGGTTTGTACTCCACAGACCATTTGCCCTTTGGCTGGCCCAGGGCCACAGCCGCACTCCAGCCCGAGACGCTCTGAATGTCACGAGCCATCTCTGGTTGCGTCCTGTTCTTTTTATAGCCGTGCAGCTGAAATGTGAAGGGTCACAAAGAGAGGATAAATACAAGAGCCAGCCAGCCTGGAGGGTGTCGCAGACGAAGGCCACTTCTCTACCTCCCTCTTGCTTCTCCCAGCTTCTCCTTCTAAACTCAAAGGTAAAAGGCCAACCCTGCCATTAATTAACTTTAATCACTTTTTTCTATTTAGTATACATTACAAGCATGGTGTGTTTACCTATATTTTCAACCAACTTTCTTGCAATATCATGAAAATATAGCATAACAATCATTTTATTCTACATCTGAAATGTCAGTCAATATGTATGACTATTAATATTTAACCAGAAACATGACTTTCAAGGCAAAAAAAAATCTCAAAAGCATTCTTAAGTCTTTCTGAAATGTTAAATTATATTTCATTATTTACTTTTTAATTGCTCTCACCTTGACTGTAGTTTTTTTTTCCTCAAATCTGGAAAAAAAACATGGTTTTTCTGTTGTGTAGTTGCCTGCATACTTTCAAATAACACCCAAGTACAAAGTTAGTGAACAGGAAGTGCCATGGTGGATATATTTAGTTCACTCTAGTGTTGTCAGGGGAGTGAAAAGGTCAGGGATAAGCGGGTAGAAAATGGAATAGGTCAAGCACATGCTTGTTCTAGTCACACATGCACCAGTATAAGATAGAAGGGGGGGTTTTGTCTTCCGGAACTTGTGCTACCTTCCCAAAAATTGCTTTCTCCTTTCACTGAACAGAGTCAAGATGCCTCACGCATACCCTTTCCTCACTCCTGAGCAGAAGAAGGAGCTCAGCGATATCGCTCAGAGGATCGTCGCTCCTGGCAAGGGAATCCTTGCTGCAGATGAGTCCACCGGTAAAGATTAAAATTTCCCCTCTAAATTCTTCACAATTCTTTTTTTTGCACATGTCTATAAATACCATTTTATTCCCAGTAAAAATACATTCAATATATACTACTTAACTACAGTTTTTTTCAATGATCTATATAAAATCTAACAGTTTCATAGCGTTAAAATTTGAAACTATAATGTGTCATTTTAAGGGGTTGTATGTAAATTATTGTTGTATTTTAGCCATTCCAGTTCGTTTTTATTTGTTCTCAAAAACTTTAACAAACTGTCTTCATTCAATTTTATATTATGCTCTTCAGGTAGCGTTGCCAAACGCTTCCAGAGCATCAATGCTGAGAACACTGAGGAGAACAGGAGGCTGTACCGCCAGCTTCTCTTCACCGCCGACGACCGCGCCGCACCATGCATCGGTGGCGTCATTCTCTTCCACGAGACCATGTACCAGAAGTCCGACAGTGGCGTGCTCTTCCCCCAACACCTCAAGCAGAGGAACATGGTGGTGGGCATCAAGGTCGACAAAGGTGTGGTCCCCCTTGCCGGAACTAACGGCGAGACGACCACTCAGGGTGAGCCAGGAGAGAATTTAGACTCAGAATTCAGACCTTTATTTTTTCTAAACTTAATCTATCTTGTTTGCTCCAGGTCTCGATGGACTGTACGAGCGTTGCGCTCAGTACAAGAAGGACGGCGCCGACTTTGCCAAGTGGCGTTGCGTGCTGAAGATCACCCCCACCACCCCCTCAAGACTGGCAATCGTTGAGAACGCCAACGTTCTGGCCCGCTATGCCAGCATCTGCCAGATGGTAAGACAAGAGCTCCCCTGACTACTTTTACGAGAGCAAAGAGTCTTAACATCTCGTGACACTCCCCCCTTGTCTTCCCCAGCACGGCATCGTGCCCATCGTGGAGCCCGAGATCCTCCCCGATGGCGACCATGACCTGAAGCGCTGCCAGTACGTGACCGAGAAGGTCCTGGCTGCCGTTTACAAGGCTCTGTCCGACCACCACGTGTACCTGGAGGGTACTCTGCTCAAGCCCAACATGGTTACCGCCGGTCACTCCTGCTCCATGAAGTTCAGCAACCAGGAGATCGCCATGGCTACCGTCACCGCCCTCCGCCGTACCGTGCCCCCCGCAGTCCCCGGTACGTCCAGCCTCCACCCCCTCCTCCGCATCAAATTTGACCAACACATTCGCTCAGATAGTTCTCATTTTACCTTTTCTCCTTCTTTTGTTCAGGCATCACCTTCTTGTCCGGTGGTCAGAGCGAGGAGGAGGCCTCAATCAACCTCAACGCCATGAACCAGTGCCCTCTGCACAGGCCATGGGCGCTGACCTTCTCCTACGGACGTGCCCTGCAGGCATCAGCCCTCAAGGCCTGGGGAGGCAAGAAGGAGAATGGAAAAGCTTGCCAGGAGGAGTTTATCAAGAGAGCTCTGGTATGTAATTGTTCCCATTGAAAGGCAAAATGTATTTTAGCATCTGTACTTTGCTTAATTTTAAATTATTGTCCTGTTTTTTTTTTCTTTCAGGCCAACAGTCAGGCATGCCAAGGTAAATACGCTTCAAGCGGATCCAGCACTGCCGGTGGAGAGTCTCTGTTCGTGGCCAATCACGCTTATTAAAAAAAATGAGCACATTGCCACCTTCACCTTCTCACAAAATTGCACCAGTCTCATGACTCGTTTGTCACCTCCCTGCTCATATGAAGCCTCTCGGTTGAAAATGAGAGATGGTAAAGCTCCTCCCTTTTGGTTGTGCTTGACCTTGGGCTGATTCACACCACTACTCAGGTGATTATTCCCACGCTGTTTATACTCAAGTTGTATGACTTTTCATTGGATTTATACCAGTTCAATGAAATAAAGTGTTTTCCCTTCTACACTATTTGTTCTACACGTTCCTTCGCGGCTACCCCTTTCACTTCAAACCGTCAATGGTAGACAAAGCATTAACATCCATTCATTTTCTGAACTTTTTATCCTCACATGGGGGTGCTGGAGCCTATTTCAGGCAACTATGGATATCAGGCAGGAGGTACCTTCAATTGGTGTCCAGCCAATAACTGCATAGAGTTAACAAATTAACATAAAGCATTACTCGAATGCATTGTTACATGAAAAAATATATATAAATGTAGAGAATTAAATAACATCCTTTTAATGAATTGTTTAAAATTTCAATGGTTCTACAGGCTGAGGTTTATTTGTAGGCTACTTGCTGTCATCTAGTGGTAAACTGTGTATAATTGTCTTCTGTGGTATACTAGTACACTGTGGTATTTAAATACTACTACTTCGGACAGATGATGACATTTAGTCGTGTAGGAGAGTGACAAAAATGTTTACTTAAATCCCAGTTATATGTTGAAATTTCCCATAACAATTTTGGTTCCATTCCAACAATCCCTGTAAAAATATGAATTCCCAATTAGTATATTCCATATCAATTTCTCCCTTTAAAGCAAACTATGGTGATTGACTCTTTTCTGCTCACATGGCATTTTGTAACAGGACTCAATTATCAACTAAATTGGAGACTCACATGTCTTTTCTGGCTTGGAAATGCAACAAAAAAAACTTACTGACACAATATTATCAGTGTTTTCTGGTAGTGAACGTGCAGATGTCAAAACAGTGTACAGGTATGTAAAATCTGTTACAATTTTTTTGTGCATGAATTCCCTATACTGCAGTC
The DNA here is from genome assembly GCF_051989575.1 of Stigmatopora nigra. Lineage (NCBI taxonomy): Eukaryota > Metazoa > Chordata > Actinopteri > Syngnathiformes > Syngnathidae > Stigmatopora > Stigmatopora nigra. Next base: position 8,592,869 of record NC_135525.1, read on the forward strand.
AAAGTAGTATTTTCTTCAATGTTGCAGGTTCCATTTTTGTGGTACTGTAAATCAAGATTGTTTTCCTACTTTCCAGGCAAGGTGAGTCAATACTAATAGTATACCGCTCTGACTACTTACTAAAAAGTATGCAATTTTAGAGATTAAATGACTGGCAACCATTTGAAAGTAATCTACACAAAAGACACTTTAATATTTCAACTGAGGTAAATATGACTTGCACAAAGACAAACTGGTTTTAGCACAATATAAAAACTAGTATTTTTCCCTCGCCGAAAATTTGCATAACCAGTGTGTCCAAGAATGATCTGCACCACGCCTCGATTTATTTTTATCTTTTTAATTGTATCCTTTTTTTTTTATTTGGCATTGTTTAAATGATGACTCATTAAAAAGGGGCATGGCTGTTTTAGATAAGTGTTGTGATACTATTTTACTGTTGGTTATTGCTTTCAGTTAGTACATATTCACATTACAGTATAAGATATTGAAGGTGTTGTATATTACATTTCATATGAAAGCTAATCTAATGTATAGTTTAATCACTTTGTATGCAATGACAATGAATTCCATACAAATAAGGGCTTATTTTTTTTAAATAATGGCTTGTTCTTCACTTCAAGACCATTAATCATCTTTAATATATACAAAATATCTTGGATTCATACAATGTTATACATGATGAAGTCCACGCTGGTTATGAATGAAATAAGACCGCATCAACCTTGACAGTGTTGTTACAATCAACAGTAAAATTCAGGTAGTTTATGTTGCTTAGTGGAATAGAATCATTCAATCAGATCCTTATTGAAGGAAATGTGATTCATAGAGAATATGTATTAAAATTTGTCATCAAATCAGTCACAAAGTCTGAATTAGCAGTACCACAAGCAAGAGGCTAAGACTGGAAAGAATTCCCGTGGCTGAGCTGTCATCTGTAAACGGACATACAAAGTTGTCATCCTGGTCATTGCCGGTCGCAGTGAATTCCACAAAACTAATGTCGGCGCCCTCCACTTGCGCCGTAATCCAATCCTGGAAATAGGACACGCGAGCAAACACCTCAGGGAAGCCGTCGGTGGCGCAGGGGATGCCGAAACTGGCCAGGCCTGCCTGGATCCAGACGGAACCTTGTTTACATTGCACGGGACCGCCCGAATCACCCTGAAAAGACATATAGATGTTACATATTTTGAGGTAAAGATGCAATGATCTGATAACTTGAAACACAAACCTGGCAAATTCCTTTTCCCTCCTGACCTGCGCATAACATATTATTGTTGATGTCGACGTTAGCCACAAAGGAGTAGCTGCACTTGCATTGGTTGTTTCCGATGACTGGAATTTCAACTTCTTGGAGTCTTTCAAAGGCTTCATTTGGTTCTGCAGGAAAAGTAGGACATTTTTAGCAAATTGACAGGACTACATCAACAACACTGTATCTGGGAACATTTATAATATTTGTTGGTTGAACGGTCGGGGGTTAAAATACTTACGATCGGCCCCCAGTCTGCCCCAACCGGTGCCCCAGCACATGGTGCCATTGTTGAATTGACTGGAGTTGCTTGCCATGCAGATGGGTCGAATGTAGTCGGTGTAAGTGATGGGGCTGCTTAGCTTCATGAGGGTTATATCGTTGTTAAAGCTCGTGTCATTGTAGTTGGGATGGACAATAATCTGTGTCAAAGTCCGGTTGATCTCATTGGGATTGGTGGTACTCTGATTCAGTTTTCCGAAGAAAAGGCGCCAACGTCCAAGATCGGTGCTAAGTGGAAAATTGGAGAATGTGGCTTTTGTCAAAAACCGCAATTAATTGCCCAAATTAAAAAAAAAAAACATTCTAATTTCGCCTTAATACGTTGCTTGGGGTTATCAGATCGGGAATGGAAAATCTGGTGATTCCGATTCAAACCTAGGCCAATCCAAATGATATAATAATCTAAAAGTTTGCATGTAATATCTTCATTCACTCCTTTTTCAATTATTTTAAGACCAGATATTGTAGTGTCCATTTATTTAAAAACCATCATCCTTGACAAAAGCCAGTGACACACCCTTATATGAATTCAGGGTGTGTGATGGTTATATCAGCTATATCTTATCTTTTTGTAGTGAACATTAGCCAATTCATGTTCAACACATTGCCAATCTTTAGAAATGGGTTAAACCTTAAACTTATTAAGGCAGGGTTTGGTCTCCCATGCAGGTTTTTTACCATTTACCTTGGAATGCAGTGGGCTGCCGTGAGCACCCATTCCTGGTTGATCACAGACCCCCCACAAATGTGACTGCCATCGAAGTGCAAACTGACTTGCCAAGGCCAGCTGCCCTCCGGGGCATCGTCACCTCCGACGATCCTTGAGTTTAATGGCGCAACTCCACAGGGCACTATAGATAGGGAAGCGTGAATAAAGGGTTAACTTGCCGCCATAGTGTGATTAGTGCATTGAAATTATGGTGAGGAAACATATTGGAAGACCTACCTTGAGCTTTCACACCATCTATAGAAAAAAGATTAGAAAAATAAGTGTATTTTTAATCTGACTCACATTTTTAAAACCATTAACAGTTAAGGCATTGACAATAATTTCTAAAAATGATAATATTAGAATTGCCTGAGTCAATATTAACCTTCTGTTATACGAATAAATAAGTGATGATCAAGTTATGGTATAAAATACACATATTGAATTGTTAATTGAGACCTATATGGATAATCGTCCTTAAGCCTGAACCAAAAACAAAGATTTACAAAGAAAATACTTTTAATAACATGCTGGGATTTCAAACAAAAATATTAGCATAATATAGAAAAGCAAATCATGCTCTGTTTTTCTATGAAAATTATAAATAGAAACGTAACAGCCCCTGGCTCTTTGTTTAATATATTATATCCAAGGAAACTTTAGCCTGACAATTAAACAACGTAAAAATAGACAAAGTAAAAGTTGAGTTCAGCACCATACCTTGACTTGTGAATAATATACCCAATAAGAGAGTCAATGTTGTTGGCACCATCATCATGTTCAAGTACAGGAGTACACTTGCTTGTTGTGTTGTTGGTATGCCTATTTATACTGTAACCACTCCTATGAAACCAGTTTTTCTATTGCTCATGTCCAGCTGCATGCAATGTTTGTGCTAGCCACAAAAGAAGTGAAGGTGTCTTATCTAGAGAGTTTGTGTTTGTTCAGTGATGCATTTATGACAAGTAATCAGATTTCTTTAGCCCAACTTTGGAATGTGCTCCTACTGGTCTTGATAGTCTGCAATGAATGGGAATGGAGCAATATGCACTTTGACCATTTTGTATTGGAATCTTATTTTCTCAAGACGTTTCCTGGATAGTTTTCGACTGGAATTAGATGGGCATATACAAGACATTTTAGGATTTCCAATCACCCTGTTTTATATTGTTTTTGATTTTTTTTATCGTCACAACAATTATTTTTTTAAGCATTTCTAATTCTAATTCTAACTTATCAGCCTTTTTCCTCTCTTCGACTATTCCCATCGATGCTTATTAAAATAATATAAGTATGTATACCACCAGCCATATGAAGAGCCAATATTGAGTAATAGAAAGGAAACGCCTTCTTTGTAGACAATATTTTATGGTCAATAAAAAGTAACAAGGAGTAAAAGATAAGACCAGAGTGATTATTATGTCCTCTGCTACTAGGCCTTGAGACGTCATAATTAATTTTTAACACACACGTGTTCTGTGTGAACAAAGCACGCCCAAAACGTGTACAAAGTGTGTGCGATCAATTGACTTTACCTTATATATAAATAAATATATATACAGCACACTATATTATATAAACTGGAATATAGTAATTTTCCTATATGAAGCAATACATTTTGTTTTCTGAAGAGTTAGGTTTAGAATAATTCCTATGAATTGGTTTATGTAAGTTACTTTTTTTATGTTTCTGGGACTTAAATGTTTATCGTGCAGAAATAAATACAAAAGACATCATCAATTATTTGACTCACTATAGTCAAGTTTAAAAATAAATAAGTAAAGAAGCTCAGATGGTGTTGTATGTAGATTGTAGTTTTTTTCATTTACATGGTTAGTATTCACAGAGTGTTGTAATACTTGGCAAATATTCTGTCCTTTTAAGTTTGGTTAAAGCCAGGAACAACAATTTCATTTTATAAAATGGAGGTATAATGAAACGACACGCTTGCATAATACAATATTAATATTTACACAAGCCAAATAAATCAAAGGGACATGGGTGTGTGCACTTGGTCAATTCTTTTCAATTGAGATAATAATATTTGTTAGCTTTGCATGAGGAAGTCTTTGTTAACAATTTCATTCAAGTTTATGGCCAAAAAAAAATCTATAAATAACAGAACACACAAACAAATTGACACATTTTTCTTAAACACCACAATGTATATTTAATATATTATAAAAAGATATAGTAATGCTTGCTGCTCAGATTGGATTAAATTGCCTAAACAGCGTAAACGACAAGCATACAATGGCAGTCTGGAGTTGAATTAGATGAAAAGAATTGGACACCGCCCTGGAAAAAGTAAGGTGTGGTCAGATAAATCTAAGAGAAGTGGTCTGGCAAACCCCCTCAAGCCCCATCTCTTTAACCAGGTTAATTTTATAATAAAAGATCCGCCTTTTGGCAGACTTTCAATGTAATCATTACCTGTTGGTTTGGATTCATTACAGGATTAATTCAGCCACAATGTTAGAACACATCATTCATTTGTGAAATTAACTCTCCCATTGACTACCCACATGCTGGTAATTTGTTTACTGGTTATATGCCAGGGGCACAACTAAGAGGGCCTGATGGTGTGGCGGGCCCCGGGGGTTTAGGGGCCTGCTTCGGGTAAGGTGTAACCTATGGATGTTTATTGATGTCACTAACCCGAAGGACACAAATCAGGCATGTTTGGCAGTAAATATAAAATTGTTGATGCAGTGGTTGAACAGTAAAGTGAATACTATCTGCCTTTGCTGATGTAATATGTGTGATCACCAGTTGAGGGTGACAGGTCTCAGTATATTTGTCACTATGAATGTTCAGTCAGTCCAGTAAAAAGTGCTTGGTGGTGTGGTTCTTTTTCATAGTTCTAAAAAGCCCAAACTATTTGATGATTGGATGTCATGTTCACTTATTTCTAAGAATGACATGATGCATATAATATGACTATGATTCATTCCTTCACTCTCACGGTTCAACCAGCCTAACATGCATGTTTTGGAATGTGGAAAACACCATTTGGATGACTGACAAACAAAGAGGAGGCATGTATAGCATTATTTTTTTCTGATTATCTTATTTGTGGTTCAGCTGTTCACAAAACACGCTTAGAAATTGTATTTGTCTATTGTACTTTTCTAAAAAAAAGACTAATTTATTCCTACTTGCAATTCTCTTATAGGAAAGGGTAATTAAATTGCTGAGGTTTACTTTTCCTTATCATTGTTTATAGTCGTTTTTTTCAAGAATAGGCGCAAATAGCCGACACATAAAGGTCATTACAAGATCTTGACAAGAATCAAATGGCACTTTATCAGTTCCCCTCCATGGGCTTGTGTGCCTGTTGACTCACTATCGGGTCATTTAAAACCGATGAAAAGGAGAAGAGAAAACACAACATTGCATCACAGCTTTCTTCACATGCAAGCTCGATTCCATGAAGACAAACGAGCAAGTAGAACACAAGTGGCACTCGAAATTCTTCTAAAGTTTGCCCCTTTGAAGCAAAGTGGAGCAATTGAAAACAATTGAACACGTACAAAACCAAACGCGTGTCCCATCTAATTAAAGTTTAGGAATTTCCCAAACCTGCAGATGTCCTCTTTTAAATGCCGAAAGATAATAGTATCAATCTTAAAGCCCAAGGCCAAGATCTGGCCCTTTGCATGATTTTAAGTGTCCAATCAAAACAACACTTTTTGCATTGACTTCATGTTCCTCGCTAAAGTAAAAGACAACTAAACTAGAACAAGAAACACATTTATCATCAATATTTTCCAAAATACACAGCAGTTATAGTTTGAAAACAGGCATTACTACAAGAAAAAAATAAAATAAAGGCATTTTCAACCAAAAAAGTGACATAATTCAACTCACATCTGTAAAAACAGTGTATATTTTTATTCAAATCATTTTTATTCCTATTTGTTTCCCCTTTTTTGTTGTTGCTAATAACCCTCATCTCCACACTTCAACCCAGTTGTTGGCAATACTCGTATAAGATGTGTTTTACACCCGTGCTCTATACAAGTAGAGGTCAAATAGCGTTAAATTCAATAAACATGGTATCCATCATTAAAAAAAAACATCCTCAGGCTTTAAACTCATTACAGTTGTTCTCCAACACATAAGGGAATGCCTCTCTCTCTCTCTCATTTTGATCCAAATGTAACCACAGATACAAAGGAGTTGCAGTCTCGCAAGAGTGTTTGCCCACATAAACTCAGCAGGATTACGTTTTGTTCCTGGCAACACAGCACCAATGTAAAGTGGGCCCAAAACCTTGGCCGGACGCCTTTTTGAATTTTAAGTGAACCCTTTTTTTTTTTAACTCTGGAAGTGTCCCTGCACATCCCAGCTTCTTTGCGCTAAGAAAATATATATACTACACATATCCCAGACCTTGTTTTTTCTCGCCTAGGGGAAGATATTTCTCATCAAGCCCACCCCTTAACTTAACTGCGCTATATAAGACAGCAAGAAGGCCTGATGATAAGAAGTTGTTCTCAAGACTAGCTTGGCCATGCAGTGTAAAGTCCTCGTCTGTGTGGTTTTGGTGCACCTCATAAACAATGGTGAGTATTATGTCCTCACACAAAGGCTGCGTTGTTGCTTTAATGATTTCACTTGACTGTACCGTACAACACTAATGTGAACAGGTAACTTAAAAACACAGTAAAGAGCGAGTTTTCTTAGAAAAGGTGGCATGTTTAAAGCTTATTCTCTTGCAGATGTTTATTTAAGAGTTAGAAAAGGTGCAGTGTGGCTTTTATGCATTGAATAAATGACTAATGTGTTCCGATTAGGCTTTGAATTTAAATCTTATTTGGATTAATAATGGTTTAGGAGATTAGAAAGTTGGAATATTGTTAAATGTGCACAAGGTGGCTTAATTTGCTGGGTAAAAACTGCAGTGATCACTAATACATATTTTATTTAGTGATCACTCTTGCTCACTTATATGTATGTGTATTACTCTATAGTATGCTTGCTACTTTAGTAATATTTGATGGCAATTTTTATTTAAGCAAACTCTTGGTTAAAAATCTGTGTTTTTGTTGCTGTGACAGTTATGTATCCATTCATTATTTATTTAAAAACAGATGAGGATTTTAATTTTTTTTTCGGTAGTTTTGCTTAATTTATGCAGTCATGTTTACTATGACAGCATAACTTAAATAAAATGCTTTATTTGTGTTTTCTAGGGGTCACTATCTGCCAAAAATGCTTGTTGTGAATTGAGTTGAATTCACCACCATATAATTTACACAAAATTATAGCAGGAACAAATAAATCCACTGAATAGCAGCTCTTATCTTTACAAATTCCCAAGTTGTATCCACTTGTATTTCAAGGGAACACTTTACAAGGTCACATAATGTACTAACTGCGACAATGAAGCGTGTTATAGTGATTGTGTTGATATAGTTTGACTAGTAAATGACTAATTATATGATCAAGACACATTTGAAGACATTCAAAGCATCCCTGTCATTGTTGATACTCTACTAATAAATATAATTGTTCCTACAACCAAACAGTTTTGTAACTCTTACCTTACATTGGCAAACAATTAGTTGGTCACGAGAATTATAAACTTTTCCACTGCACGCTTTTATATTTGCTGACAGGTATTTATTGTGCTCGCTAGTTACTTATTAAATGCATTGTCATGAAGAGTTGAGTAAATAGTTTTTCATCCACTTAAGAATGAGCAGTTAACAATTGAACTCACTTCAGAAATTTGCCCTGTCAAGTTCATCAAGTGTTTAAATAAACACTCTTTTATATTTTCGCACCACTTTGTATTTGTTCATTCATTTACTTTCACACAAAGTCCAATACGTATACAAAGATAACAATGTTGAGGGTTTTAGAAGTGTAAATTGAATTTTTACTTATTATTTTTATTGCAGTTTGCATTGTTGTGGAAGCTCATTTCAATAGAATGAGGTGTTTCCACTATATACTTGAAAATGCATTTTTTATGATATTATTCATGTATATTGAATGCCAAAAATATACGTATTTATGCAGTGAAATTTTAAACTCCCATTACCAAAGTAATCCAATGCAAACCTAACAAAAAAACGCATAAAAATCTGATTTTTCTGAAAATATTCTGCTATATATTTGCTTCATTTGAACCAAAATGTCTTCAACTTGTCCACAGTATCCTCCACTGTCATAGAAGCCCAAGTGAATACAAATGTCAGCCTTCCTTGCAACGTAACACTGAAGTTAGAGCAAGTGGAAGAGAATCTGTTGGAAGTGGACTGGGTGAGCAACGACACCAGCGTGGCTTCGTTCAAGAATGTGACCGTGCAGATAAAAGATGGCTTCTTTTGGACCCTCGACCATTTCCTCAATGGGGATTTTTCAGTGAGCGTCCTCGCTGTTGGGCTGAACGTGCAGGGACTGTACCAATGCACAGTCCGCTACAACTCAGAAAAGCTGCACTCCAACAATATCACACTCAATGTCATTGGTAGGCTGAAAATTTTCATTTATCTATTTATTTTTATTAACCAAGTGGTTAACATGTGCGCCTGGCAGTTCTGAGATCGAGGGTTCAATCCCCTGGAAGTTACGACCATCTTGAGCTGAGTTTATATGTTCTCCCCATGGCTTTGTGGGATTTCGCTGGGTACTCTGGTTTTCTCCCACATGCCAAAAATCTGCCTGGTAACAGATTGAGCACTAAAATTTAGAAGCTAAATTGTCCTTGAGTGTTGATTTTATTTTTAAAAGGTTTGGACACCCCTGCTCTATTAGAATAGCCACATGTCTAGTTTATGAAAGGGGTTTTACAATTATTGAATTAAGTTTCTTTTAGTTGTAAATGCACAGTAACATTTTATTCTTTTCTAACCATTTGCATTCTGATTTTCTCCGACAAAGCTCCCCCATTTGTGTCCGTGCCGCCACAATGGATGGTTTTGGGGGCCGAGAGCCAGCTTGAATGCCATGCAGATGACTTTTACCCTCCACCTGTGGCATTCACCTGGATCCGAGATGGCCAAATCATTTATTCCACCAACCAGCTTGAAGGGGAGAAGACCCCCAATGGCTTCTACAGCGCCGTTGCCAATCTCACCTACTACCCAAGTCGAGGGGACCAGAATTTGACCTTTGGCTGCAAAGTGAACCACAGTGGCAAAATTCAAGAAGTCCAATTTCTACTCAACATCACCCGTGAGTTAAGTCTTTCATTAGAGGCAATAGGGTTGCCACAACTGATTATATTTAACGGTCGAAGCAGTTTGTGTGGGTTATTTTTGCAGAAAGTGTCCAAAGAGTAATACATTTGAAGAGGGCACAAAGGTTAAAATCACACACAATCCTTATCATTCCAACGTCTTAAAGATGCCAAAGACATAAGAAATATATAATGTATACATGTATAACCTGAGAGGCAAGTTCCAATTCCCACACTTAAGACTGACATAATAGAAGCCTTCACTATTTGAACTAAAGCCAGTTGCAAAGGTCTTTCCGTTACTGTTTTCATTTCACAGATGTGACGAAAGATGAGCAAACCATGCGTGAATCTCTCACCAAACAAAACCTGTTTGTCCGTGCATGCATTTTATTTTCATTAGATGACTACATCTATTTGTTTTTTAATTAAATTTGCACTGTTTATCAAATCCAAGAACCATACCCCAAACTAACTGTCGTCTTTTTATGTTTCCATATCATTTAATCATCAAGTAAATGGCACAAATTACGAATTTAATGACAACATTTATGCTCCCTCAGACATCCCAACTGTCAAAATGTCAGCCATGCGTTCGCCTTCAGCCGACAGTAGTCTCACCCTCTTCTGTGACGTGGAAAGCTTCTACCCGGAGGATATTTTGGTATCCTGGCTACAGAATGGCAGCATCCTCCCAGACCCGCCCATCGCCCAGCAGAATCCCGACGGGACCTTCAGAACCGCACGTTACTTCACTTTAGACCACGAGCAGAGGAAAATAGGCGGAGAGGTTGAGTGCGTGGTGGACCAACCCGGAGTTGCCCAATCTACCCGGGCGTCGGCATTTGTGGAAGAACTGGATCCCCGTGGTGATTTATTGTTCATTTTTTCATAGCATGGGCAAATTCACAAAAGGTTATTGAAATTGACAATATAAACACAGAAGGTGCTCATCAAAACAAAGCTTTTAGATTTACTTTTCTCGTATTGTTGTTGAGGTGATTTGATCTTAATTCCAACTTGTTTTTCTGGTTTTACAGTACATAGCTTGGTCGGGAAATATGTTGTGATTGTTTTTTTTTGGTGTTGTTCTTGTTCAGATGCGGCGCCAGTGCTGACAAAGTCCGCCAAAGCTTCCGTGGCACTCATGTGTATCTCCCTGGTGCTTGTTTTTCTCTTGTGCTTTGGATTTTCTTGGAGGCGACGTGATGGTGAGGGGTTTGTGGAAAGTTTTTATGATATAATAGTGGAAGTTCTCACACTAAAGGCCCCAAATGGAAAAAAAAATGTAACTCGAAGACATAATGCTTTTTTATTTTATTGTAAAATTGAATGACATTATTTTTAGACAGCATTATGCAAAATTAAGAGTGATGAGAACAAGTTTTCTTCTGCTTTACTTTTTGTTTCACCTTTTGAAGTACTACTAATGTTGAACTACTTGTTTTAGATTCACCCATTTTAATTGCAGTCACTTTCATTTCATTACAATACCAATTAAGTAAACCGCAGTAAGTCAACACACATTTTAGATCAACAAAAAAAAATCTAAATTATGAGGAAACAACAAACAAACTGTCAAATCTGGGCCTATTTAAACAAACACAAAGGGGTAAAACCTCTTGGAACCATTACATATACTCCTATACAAGTCCCAATTGGTTTATTATAACTTTCATTCATTGCCACACTTTTCTTTGCTGTCCATCAGAGAAGCAGAAATCACTGGCAGTGTCCGGAATCATCCTCCCTCCTCGCATCATCGTGGGTCAAAAGGGCAGAGTGAGCGTGAGCATCGAAGGCCGCAGGGTGGACCGAGTCCAGACTGCCTGGTTCCTCAATGACACCCCCATCTCTGACACTTCCCTCACAGGTAGACATTACATCAAAAAGTCCCACATCACCTTAATTGTTATATTTAATGCTGTCCTTCCACTCTTTTTTCCAAATTGAACACCAAATATAACTCTAAATATGTACATTATATAAATAAAAAGTCACTTTGGACCTACTCATCATTGGCTTTTATATTTATCAACACATTTTCTTCTTTAGTTCAAAACAATGTCCACTCCTTAATAGTGTTCATGTTAGTCATCAACTTCAGAAAAATTCCTCTGCCAATCAAATGGCTCCTCTACCATGGGAAAAAGAAAACATGTATAATGTGTATTAATACTTCATGTGTGCAATTGACAAATGTGAGTATAATCATTGAGTACAAATCACTGACTTGCATAATATATTTTCTCTGGCTATTCACCTTCATTCTGCTAACAACGTCCAAACATAGGGACGTCCAGCGCAAATTTTAACTGCCTCTTTAACCGCCTAACCACCATCCATTTGCCCTACGGCCTAACTCTCACTTCCCCAGCGCCGGAAAAGGGTCCTCTGCTTCCTAACAGAGGAGAAATGGGCTACTACAAGCTACACTCGCAGGGACCCCTGTATTCCACGGGAAGTGGAGTCCAGCAACTCGTCTCTTCGCTGACGTTCATCCCGCAAATTTCCATCCACAAGGGTGCTGTATTTAAGTGTCAGGTGTCCTATGCTGGAAAAGACAAGATTGTGATGGAGAGATCATCAGAAAGGTTTACAGTACTATGTAAGGCATTACTTTAATTTATTTATATGACTAAAATCTGTTCCTTTAATACAGTTTGATGTATTTAAAGTGCAGTAGTACCTCGTTTATTGCAGTAGTACCTCGTTTATTGCAGTTAACCGGTTCCAAGACTTTGTAGATAAGCGCCCTATAGATAAAGTGTTTTGTAGTACCCAGTGAATATTATTTGCACTCTTAAAACCCCCTATATACTATATAATTGACCTCCCAAAGGTAGAAACTATCCCCCAGTGACTAGTGAAATGCTTTCCAATCATGACTAGTCTTTTTCCAACTCATTTTAAGTTTGTTTTATTGTTCCTACACTGTAAACTTTACGGTATATTTGGCAGATCCAAGCCATTTGATAAATCTGCGATACACTGAGAAAAGACAAATGTGACAAAAGAAAGGACTTTTCTTTAGTTTTCATTTAGTTTTGAAGGGTAGAAAATTTAGTTCTTCATGCCAGAAAGTGAAGTTCTTTTGTTTTCACCTATTCAGCCACACCAGAAGTATCTGAAATTCAGCTGGCAGAGACACTGAACGACCCAGGTGATTTACCCCTAAAATTGGCTGGCGACTACTTTGTATTTACTCAACTGTAGCATTAAAAAAATATTGTCTTTCCAGACGTCATCAGCATGACCGTGCGGGCATCCCACTTCCACCCAGACGTCATCACCTTCCGCTGGTTCTGCCAGGGTGGGGAACTGAGCCCCGTGGCCTCCCACGCCTCGACCTCACCTCGCCCCAATCCCGAGGGCTTCTTCACGGCCTCCAGTCAGTGCAAACTTCCCCGAGCTGAACTGGAGCAGGGAGGCACTAAAGTGTGGGTCAGCGTCCATCACATAGCCCTCAAGCAACCTGTCACTCGAGAGACCAGAGGTCAGACTCAAGACCCTTGACCTAAAACTCTTAAGCCTTAAATGTGAATATGACATCCTATCTCATTCTGATTAGGCTTCATCAAGCAACCACGCGTCTCTGACATCTCATCTGCTGCTTCTGCGTCGGACCAAATTCTGACTTTAGGGTGCGAGATCACCGATTTTTACCCACCCGACATAGCGGTCACCTGGATGAAAGTGAAAGGGGGCGAGCGAGACGACAGCGAGGACGAAGTGATGGACGGCGGAGAGCTTTGGGGACCCGTAGAGGTTTACCCCAGACTCTACAGGACCACGGCCACTTTGAGGACGGCCCCCAGCCGAGAGAAAAGACAGAAAGCGGGCTGGATTAAGTGCAGAGTTGAGCATCTTTCCCTACAAGAACCTATTGAGAGACTTTGGAGAAATGTTGACATTGGTAAACGTGACTCATTTGCTCTTTGCACTTTCATTGTGCCTTTATTTATTTTACTCAGTTTCCAATAGAGAATTTCTGTTCCATTCTCAGTGGCTCCAAGCATTCCTTCCTCCATTTCGGTGTGTTGGAGCAGTGAAGGAGTGGGCGTCTTCTCCCTCCTCTTGAAAGGAGGTCACCCCAAAGTCAAGTTACTGTGGACAGCGGGCGGGACCACCCTCTCGCCACTTGAGTCCAGTGAGACAGAGGAGATCGGAGATGATGGGCAGCGGGAGCTTAAAAGTGTATGCGCCCTCGAGCGGTCCACGCAAGGGCCTCCTAGGCGGACTGACAAACGGAGGAACAGACATGCAACAAGTAACACATTTTCTAATGCCCGTGAAGCTTACATTTTATTTTTTCCATTTGTGTCCATTCATATACACACAACTATGACTTATACTTGTGTGTGTGTATGTATACAATCTTATGATAAGATTGTATATCAATTTGTTCATAAATATCAATAATTAGTGTGGACCTTTGACCTGTTGTGTTGAACAGGAGTGGCAATTGATGGATACTTAGTTTAAAAGGTTAGTTAGCTTCTGCCATCTAGTGGAACGGCCCTTTACTCACTAAATTTTGCTGATCCTAGTACTGTTAGATGAAATATGTATATCTGTGTATAAGTCTATGTATATGTACATGTACATTTGCTTCATATATTTACATACCAACACATACATATAAATGTACATGTACATTTATATGTATATGTCTATATGTGTATATATGTGTGTGTGTGTTGGTATGTAAATGTTTGAAGCAAATTACTTTTGATAGATATTCTATCCATGGTATATTGACTCTACTCTATTTTCTTTACAGAGACAATTGCTGCTGTCACAGATCTGGACACAAAAGGGATAGCGTACATAGATGAGAAAGTGGAAGAAGAGGACAACAACAATAACAATGATGACAAATGTGAGGGACAAAAGTTATCCGATGTGGACGAGGACAGTGATGATGATGATGACGATACATACGATGATCGAGAGGACGACTCCGGAGCGTTGTATATTAACAGAGTTAATTTGACAAAAGGCAGAAGGGAAAGCGAAAGGGCTCGGCTGAGAGTTCTTGTTGAGCTCACTCACCCTGCACTCAAAATTCCTGTTTACAGAAGTTGGACAGGTAAGACAAGACACATTTTTTTGTTCACTTTTGTTTTTAAAGCAAGATACTAATCCAAGTGTTATTTTCTCTATGCCAACTTCTCTTTCAGAGCCCAATGAGGAAATGTCTTCCATGTGAAAAACCATGACCGTTACAAGAAGCATTTGCCACTAAAAAATGTTATACTCCAACTAAAAAGTAGAATTTTTAGCATTTCTCGTCAAGAAAAGTGTTGCTTTCACTAATGTATTTATTTGTGCAATCTCATCTCCAGCTGCTTGATTTTTTTTCTTTTTAAAATGTATTTTTGTACAAGTTTTTTTATGAAAAAATCCCACTATGTAACACGTCATTAAAATCAGTAAATAAAATCTGACTTTGTTTTGTGCTGAAATACTAAAATGTTGCTCAATACTTCCTATTTGAAATTAGACTTCTCCTTTTTTGTTATATATTAATACACACTTGTAGTTGAGACACTTCACTGTAGGTTATTTTAAGTTCCTCTTTTTTAAGGACTGTGAAATATTAAAAGTGACACACACTGATGTGGTAACAACAAAATGCTAATTTCATACAATATACTGTAATACAAAAAATGCTTAGGACCACTTAAAATTATTTGAGGGCCCACATCTAGCCCACCAGCCTTATGTTTGGCAAAAAAAAACCCAAGCAAAAGGTTTTATTTTCTCTCTAAAATGCCTTTGGTCATTTTACTTTGGAAGGAATTGTTCTTGTTTACAACCTTATAATGGGCAATTTAGAGAGTTTGGGGAGAAATAAAATGTCTTTTTTTGTACTTATCAGCTGTCATTAATCACGTTAGACCGGAAGATTTTGTATTATGAGGAAGTTACTAAAAGCACGCAAATGAGCGCAATCATTTTGTCGCTGTTTGAATTGGAAGCGACGCACTGGACGGCCAAGTGACAATTGGTGCTTTTACACAAATTTCTTGAAATTAACACAAACTATTCATTTGGATCCAAACTGGCGTTTTGGGCGATGGAGCCAACGAGGGTCGAGGGGACGTTGTGGAATATTTTGGTGAGTAGAAACACGATTTGTGATTATTTTGCGTATTAATTTGAAATTGCACTGCAGTTGAAAGCCCTTTTTCTTTTTCTATCTATCAACTCCAGAGGGAAAAAAACACTGTACATCCTTGAAAATAAAATAAAAATACTAAATATATCATTTAAATAAAGTATCCAACGGTTTTAATAGAAAAGACGTTTTATATTCACTATCTTCTGTAATGCGTTTCTCCAAAAACAAAGGGGAGCTCTTGCACATCTTGAAGCCATTTTTTAAATAAGATTTTAAAATATTTCATGTGTTTTAACTCTTAGATAAACGCAAAATCACCTTGGCTGCCATTGACTGTGATAAACGTCCAATCCAGATTGACTCTGCACACACCCAAAAGCATTTATGCTGCTTTACACTTTCTTTGATTTTAATAAGCATCAAAGGGGTTAACTGATAGGCCAACATATCATAACTTCACTAAACATAATATTAATAGAATGTCTATTGCTGTCACTGTCAGTAAATTTTGAATTCATTTTTCCTCTAACTGTTTTTAGTACTATGTTACCGGAGCCGTCAACAGATTTCTCAGGCCCGATCCTTCAAGCAACTACAAAGATGATCTGCTTCAGGAACCCACCATTGGAAGCAGTTTGAGCAGTGATGCTCCTACTGCTGCAGGTATCTGCAAAGACCACTCTGATCTAGTCGTGCCTTTGCCTGGTTCGACTATTGAAGAAACCCCAAAAAGAGAAAGGAAGGCAGAATTTGGCGATCCTAAAAGAAACTCTGCAATGACATTCTTAAGTTTGTCCAAGTTAACTGTGAAAGGGAAGACTATTGGTGACTGTCCTGAAGCTTCAAGCCAAGCAAATATGGAAAATGGAGACTGTTCAAAATTTGACATTGGACCACAACCTGAAGGATTCAAAGAGAAACATCAAGAAAACTGTGTTTTTGGTAGTGAAAGTCTAAGAAACACAACAAATGAACCTGAAAAGGAACAGAAAGTAGGAGAGCTTTTTAATGTAGACAAAAACATTTGCAAAGAAGAAGTCATATCAGCAGTATTGGTAAAGCCTGTGGTTGAGAATACACAGGAAATTGATGGAACCTCTAAAAATGTGTCTTTGATTGTGTGTGATGTGTCAAAGAAACTTCAACCGCTTCCTGAAGAGAACAGTGAAGCCTTTAAATATGAAACAACACGAGCATTCCCAAATACACCTCGTGACCAATCAGATGATAACACAGAAGACATTCAAGATGGCGTTGAAGTTACTACTGGATTCTCTCATGACAACCTCTTTGATGATGAGCAAAAATTGAAGATGGGGGCTCTTATTGGCTCATCCATAGCCAAAGATGAGACTGAAAATGGAATAAAAGACACAGAAGAACAAGAGGAGGGGCTTTTAAAAGATGGAGGTGTGGAGGTCAATGAGGTGATCAAAGACACAGAACAACAAGAGGAGGAGCTCTCAAAAGATGGAGGTTTGGAGGTCAATGAGGTGCTCAAAGACACAGAAGAGCAACAAGAGGAGCTCTCAAAAGATGGAAGTTTGGAGGTCAATGAGGTGCTCAAAGACACAGCAACTGTTATGCATCTTGTGAAAAACATAGAGGAAATAACACTCTATTCAGCCAGTCAAAATAAAAATGGCGTTCCTGAAGATATCCTCAACTTGGGGATGCAAACTGCTTCCGCGGAGGAAAACGTTGACTCCGAACATGTTAAGATATCCAGCAAGAAGCCATTTTGGGAAAAAAGGACGCTGCGAGTCAGGTCCGAGACGGAAAGCTTTATTGAAATATCGTCACCGGAGTTTGGCTTCTCAGATCGGTCATTTTGGGAAGCAAAGGAGGCGATAATCGCCGGTTCGTCTTCTGACGAGTTTCAACACAGCATACAAAATGTTCTCGAGTTGAGCACTTGGGAAGTTTTGAAGACCGACTTTGAGGACCGTAAAAGCGACTCGGAGGAGTCGCAAAAGGAACATTCCACACTTTCTGGTGGAAATAAAGAGACACAAAATTCTCAGCCTATGTATGAGGTTGAAAGTCAAGTACGTAGAGTACTCTCATAATCACAAATGCGTTTTTATCTTATCTTAAAAGGCACACTTTTTGGTATCATTACAGGGGAACACCTTAAATTTTGCTCCTCAAAAGTCAAGAATCTCTGTGAAAAACCCTCGCGCCAGGCCACCAAAAGACCGACACTCTCTTTTCCTGAGACCATCCGTTGAACCTGAACATGCTACACCGGCATCCAAAATTCCAGCAAGTGTTCATATCCTGGGAAATGTAAGATTGGGGATCAAAGTACCAGGCAAGTTTCTTCAAATCAACCTTAAAGTTTGCCATAGTATGCTCATGTTAAATATTATTATTTTTAAGGGTTTCCTAATATGAGAAAATTGCCAAAGATGGAGGATGCTGAGGCCCAAAAAGTTCCAAAGGCTGATGCAACTAAAGAATCTGATATGCCACAAAATGTCAAATGGATTCCACCAAAACCAACGGGGTAAATACCAAGTATATCATTAGTTTTTTCACAAAATAAAAGCCAATCTGTTTCTATAATCCAATCATATTTTCTTTTCAGATTTGGTAATCCACTCATGTCAGAGCTCAAGAACAAATTAAAGAAAGCCTCCAACAACTGACTGCAATTGTATATTTTTGTGAATACATGTCAAAATTAATGTAATGCTTTATTTAAACTCTATTAAAAGTCATTAGAAATGATAACCAGTCATTCAGCAGTTATTTCTATTATAATTTTCTCTATCAATTAATGAAAAAGACCAATAACTACTCCCAATTTATTAAAAATGAATTAAATTAACCATAAATCTACATGTAAATACATATAAAAGACTAAAAGTTGCTACTATAGTCCATTAAATACTCAAAGCAAACTATATTGCATCATTTTGAAGCATATCATCAAAGCAACATAGACTACAATTACATCTACAATTGTCCGACTGTAAGAGCATTTCTTATTATGAAATTCTTTTGTCTTTGATTTAATGAGGCAAAAGACCACTATCCGCAGGTCACTTAAAGGGGGCGGTTATCATGATCACCATGGTGATTGCTGTACATGTGATGTCACAAAGACACCAAAGGATCAAAGATGCAAGCATGTGGGGTGGCTCAAAAAGTCTGAAAGTGTCATTGACTGTTCAACTTTTCAAGGTGAGTGGATGACTTTATTAAGAAAATTCATATCTTTGCCTATTTTATTTTTTTAAATCACTCTTAGTAGATTGGTATAACTGTAAAATTGCACTAACTAGATATCTTCATTGCTTTTGTTACATGATGTGACATTGATTTCACTTTTTTTTTGACTTTTTTGGACCATATCTGACTTGTTTAAACATTTGCAGGATCCAATGGATGAGGGCGATCTGGTTATTTGTGAAGATGAAATCATGGGGGACGTCTCTGACCCGTCGTTACCCCCAAATCTCACTTTATTGGGTGACGCCCCCGACGAGACCATCTATGCCGAACTTCGGACTGTGGAGGGTGAGGTAGATGGCTCGGGTATGTGGTTCCCCATCGGGAAAAGACTGGAACCTCCAACTTTCATGTCTGTGACGACGGCGCCCACTCCAGAGTTGAATTATCCTGGTTTCATGATGCCATACAGTCAAGGCCTGGTAGGGGTTAAAAAAATTCCATTTAAATAAACAACATCTCTGAGAAATTGCACACTTTAATGGAATTTCTTCTCATCCACAGTGTCTCCCTTATGAGTGGTGCACAAGTCCTTTGAATTGTCACCTGGTAAGAAGACCATTTCTGTCATCATAAATCCTAACATGGACCAATTATGTCTTTCCAACCATGTCAAAAGTAATCAAATCACAGTTGAAAGTAAATGTATTTTTTCTGTGTTTATTTGACTTTTTAGTATGAAGACACACCAGTAATGATGGAGCCAACCTTTCCCATGGAGGGCTCTAGAATTGGTTATATGTAAGTCAACATGTCTACTCATTTACTACTAGTGACCCTCTAAAAATGACAATTATTACTTAATTACTATTAATTAATGTGTATTTTCTCAAAACAGGAAGAAAATTCCACCACAAAGTTCATGTCCACCTATTACTGCCACATTACCAAACAAATCACGGTCAAGGTATGAAACATTTTTTGTTTTTCCGAGTTGAAACAGTATTAAATTCCAACCTTGTACTGCCTTTCTATAGAAAAGGATCTCCAGAACATGAAAACGATAGAAAGAGAAGTGACCAACAACAGTACATCAAGAAGCCACTCAATGCCTTTATGCTATTCCGGCAGGAACAGAGGCCCCAAGTGGTGGCCATGCACAACATTCGGAACAGCGCCGATGTCAACAAAGTAATCGGACAGATGGTAAGTGTCTAAAATTGGCTGCCATTGCACGGAAAAACTGACTTCTTGGTCTCGTGTCTCTGCAGTGGAAGTCGCTGACAAAAAGAGAGCAGAAGAAATACTATGACCAGGCCGATACTGCTAAAAAACTGCACACACAGCAGCATCCCGACTGGTCTTGCACTGAGAATTATGTAAGTAAAAACGACAATGTTCGGGGGCGCTTTGGAATATTTTTCTTGGTCTTGAAGATGTTTTTTTTTGACTTTTTAGGGTAAGAAGAGGAAACGAGCAAGGGTCAAAGTTGACAGCAACTCTCAAGGTATGACATCAGAAAGTGTTAATGCTATTTGTTTACTTTCACTGAGAGAAAAGGCCAATTGTTTTTACATTTTTTATGAGCAAGACTTGACTCATTTGTAATATTATGTTTTTGTTTTACTTGTTGAATTTAGAGGATATTTGCCAAACTGTCAGGCCCGATGAAGCCTCGGTTGAATGTGATGCCAGGAAGCCAGAAAGTCAAAACACGGGGTCATCCATAGCCCAAAATCAGCTGAAAAGGATGTTAGAGTTCATGCTCTAAATACCACTAATATGCTTATTTTCCTTTTTTTTTAATCCAAGGCTGAGTTAACTTATTTGGAAAATCTTTTAAGTTTGTTTTGGCAGGATCAAATATACTTGTTAATTATGTTCTTCAGAGAACTTTTTTTTCCTGTCTGTGATTGAGCTGAAAATGAATAAAAACAAAATGTTTTGTCCTATTCTTATTTTGCTTAATGAAGATGGGTTGTTGTTTAAGAAAAGAAAATCTAATGGACAGACTTTAAACCATTTAACCCTTATAAGTTAAATTCAATTTAGTTCACTTCCCCTCAAAGCTCCGAAAGAGTGCAATTTTAAACAAACTAGAATATAAAACATGTTTTCATTGATTTCACTTTTTGCTAATTACATTACAAAAATTCAGTTTAATTACCAGAAAATAATACATGAAACAGATGTACCTAAACCTATGCCCTATAATCTGTTATTATCTCTGTCTCTTTTTGGACCCCTAAATGTGCCTACCTCATTGCTGCTCAATCAGAAAATGCACTTTTGTTGACTGTGTAAAAATGTGATGAGAATGTTAAAATGAAACGTTGAATATTTCATGTAAACAAAGGGCACGTCTCTTTGAAGAGTGCGTTTGCGTCCCCACGCCACAGGAGGGCGGTGTTGGCATCATCACATAGCTACAAAGAAGACGCTCGTTGCTGTGATTGGTTGGAATCTCCTTCAAGTACTTGGCGTACATTTCAAACTCGTAACGAAAACATGATCTTGTGATATTAACATCAACTGCTTTTGTAATTTTCTTCAAAATATGTTTGACTTTTGTTAGCATCGCTGGCATCTTCTTAAAGGCTCAGGTTGTGTCTGGTAAGTAATTGATCAGCTTTTTAATTCGTTACCTGTCAGTGACTAAAAAGTTTGTATAAAGTAGCAAATACTGCATTATTTTATTGGTCACACTTATAAAGTTTCATTGTTTTGTTTTTTAACGTCAGTTATGTATGTATTTTTGAATGTTGCCGTCACACAGGAACAAGGGATGATCGATTAGTACGTTTAACTCATAAATCTGATGGATCGAAAGATTCAGCAAGCAACATGTTTCAATATCAGTATTTGTCTTAACAAAAACAAATCTATTTCTATTTTGTACATCTTAAATGGATTGTGCTTCAATTTTCTCCAAATCATACACATGCATAGACGTAATAGTCAACTGACAACGAATTGTGATATTTCTTACAATAATTGCAATGTTCATCCACAGGCTGCCATCACTTGAAGAGAAGAATCTGCCATTAGATCCTTTTTTTTTTGGCATCTCAAAGCTACAAAAAGAGATTCACTATGGCTTATTTGCCAATAGCGTCGTCTTCACCGGATTTTGAAAGTCCAGAGAGAGATGAAATGAGAGGAAACATACCTGTGGGAGGAAATCCATCCGATGAAAAGCAATATTTATATGACGAATTCTTCCCAGATATTACCCTCCTTGAACTTACAAGTGACCAGACTATGGATAATTCACCCCTCCCAAATACAATTTACACAACGCCTTTTTCTGCAAGGACCACTATGTCCCCCAGGATAGAAATGAACAAAACCAACTTCAACCAAGCTCGCAACTTAAATACAAGTGCTTCTATTCCATGGTTAGAAAATGAAAGCTTACCAGAAATAACCAACTCATTTAATTCCACTGTAAATATATCTACTTCTAAAATTGAATTAAGCCACAATTTACATATGGCACCTTCTGAATCTAATTTAGATTGTCTAGCAACTTTAACTCTTGGTTCTGCTGACAAATCATCCACATTTTCCCCTGAAACTGCATCCCCAATGACCCGCCCTGAAAATGAAGAAAATACTCTCCCCACATTGACTGAGAAAGGTCCTACTTTGGAGATCGAACCTACAGAACAGGCTAGCCTACTACTTGAGAGTACATCTGAGGTGAAACCCAGCGATACGACCCCCCTCAACCTCACCCTTTCAACCGAAACTAAATTAACTGATTCTCACCATAGCAGTTTTGATACAAAACTTTCCTCCCAGCCCAATGGAACACCATTGGAAAACACTTTTAGTGTCAGTCACCAACAGTCCTCCAGCACTTTATCCATATCACAACACAGCTCCGGTGACAGCCGCCACCACACTTTTGATGCAAAACCTCATTGCAAGTGTAAGAAAACAATTTGTTGTGGCAGTCACTACAACACATATGAGGCTGAAAGTTCCCGTAGCTCAGAAACAACATCAGAAACCATTTCAAGTCATCGTCACCACAATACTTTTGATGCAGTTCCACCCTACGATAATATAGGATCCGTGTCAGAAAGCTGCTCTGACAGTCAACATAAAACCTTGGAAGCTCAATCGTCTTGCCAGTTAAATGGAACAAAACTTTTGTCAAAAAGCATTTCTAATGACAGTCACCACAATACCTTTAACTATAATAATACTTCCTCCCCCATTGGAACCATAAAACCAGAAAGCCATTTAGGTAACTGTCATAACAACACTTTTGATGCAAATCCTCCATCCAATAATGCTTCATCCATTTCAGAACATAGTTCCAACAATATTCACCACAAAACTATTGAAACTGAGCCTCCTTCAGGGTCTAGTGGGACAACAATGATTTTGGATACTGATTCTAGTAACTGTCTCCAAAAAACCTTGGATACAAATCTTCCCCCTCAGTTGAATAATTTAACTATGTCAGAAATCAAGGACTCTTTCAAAACTAACCCTCCCACTCAGAATAATGGAACAATAACCATGTCAGACAGCTGTTCAAATGACAGTCAACTAAACGCCCTCGATACAAAATCCAATGGTACAATGATAGTGTCAAAAAGCTGTCCAGGTGACAGTGACCATACGACTTCTGGCTCAAAATGTCCTAAATCCAATGGTACAATAAACATGTCTGGAAGCCTTTTGACTGAAAACCACCATAGCACATTTGATGCCAAGCCTCCTCAAGACATTGGAAGCATAAACAAGTTGGAAAGCCAATCAAATGAGCAAAACAATGTTGCTGCTAAAGCGCTTCAAGGCTCTATTGTCATTTCAGAAAGCAGTTTTGGTAACAGTCATCCACAAACCATCGAAGAAATTCATCCCAAGACCAATAGTGCAATAGTTATGTCAGAAAGTCACTCATGTGACCCTCATCACAGTTCTACTGATGGCATAATAACATTACCAGAAAGTGATTGTCACCAAAATAACCTTGACGCTAAACCTTCTACGTCCATTGCCACAATACCAATGTCAGACACCCCTTCTCTTGATAGTCACCCTAAAATCTTTGACACTGATTTAAAGACGTCGACCCTTCAAGGAACGTTAGAGGTGGATCTCAACCAGGAGTCGACGTCCAAGGCTGTTCAGTGTGAGCCCAAGGATCATTTGCAATCACTGGTTTGTGATGAGAGCATTCATACTATTGGCAAAAGACTTGTTTTTGATGACTCTGTAGATATAGGACAGAATCTAATGGCATCAACACCAGTGACTCTTGGTAAAATGGAAGGTTTTGTTGCCAAGCCAGGCCAGGGACAATTGAAGGCAGCTCTCAAAAAATTTGGAGTTGCTGCCAGTAAGACAGAAGCAGAAGTTCAGGCACCAAACGCCATTGCATCTAACGTGGCAACTAAGAAGATATTGTTTGAACCAGTTACTAAAGCATCTTTGCCAAACTTGAAAGCCACGTCATTGCTGCCAAAGTTTAAGCCGACAGCGTCTCTACCAGGACGAAGCGGGGTGGCAGCATCCGGCGTGCCCTTGATGAAACGAAATTTGCCAATTCGCAAACCTACGGAGGTAATTAAAAACATTTATTACTTATAAATTGCACAAGTTTTAACTCTAGAAACAAAATCCACTCAAAATATGTTTTCATTAAAAACTGAGAAAAGACTTTAGTCAAATCTGAAGTTAAAATAATCATTTTCACTTGTCTTTTTTTGTCCTTTTCAGGGTTTGACAGTGTCCAGCTCATATAACCTGCGACCCTCAACTGCAGGTTAGAAAAAAATCAATTCTCATTTATTTATGACACTTGACAATTTCATGATCAACTAAAATTTCCCAATCTGTTGACACCAGCATCCAGGCTGCCAAAATGTGGAATGGAAAGGCTAAGAGGAAGACTACCATTATTGGGTGGGGTTCCTCCATCAAGAAGCAACCCTCCTATTTCCTCAACTTCTAATGAAATACGTAAGTATGAATATATTTTCCACAAAAACCATAGACTCTCATTGGTTCTTCTATATGCTGGCTAGACATAAGTGACATTGTTAGTTTATTACTATTTTGAGCAAAAAGAAAGTGTAAACAAGCAAATTGTTTTAATGGTTTGTCCTTTGTTTACCTTTTATGATGTCTAATGTCTTTTTGCCCCTTTTAGAGTCTAATACTCCTGTCAACTCTCAAAAAAGGAAAAGTGAATTAAGTAAGGATGCACAATCAATAGTGAAGAGGCCAAAAATAGGTAAAGATGGAGGAGGATCCATACCTTGTGCAGAAAATTACCCCATGGTTGCTATATGTACTATTCCTTGTTTTTTTTCTTTTAGATGTCTCAACATCATCCAGGCCCACCGTAAGTAGTGCTAATGGTGCTCTTGCCAAAACTAAAAGCCTAAAATTCCCAATGCCGCGTCAAGGATCTCAGCTGGCTAAAGCACCAGGTAAGTTACTTTAGTGAAATACATAAGTGATGCCTGCAATATGAAGATCATTCATAAGTTTTTCATTTTATTCCTCAGCAACACAAGTCATCCCCGCCAAGCGACAAGATGAAGATGAAGCTTTTTTACTGAGTTTGCTTCCTCGCATGAAAAAAATTAAACAAGAAAAGAAGCACCTTTTGAGAAGCCGCTTTTTGAAAGCATTGAATGATGCTGAGTGATGATTTGAACTTTTATCTTTTAAGCAAACTTTGTCTGCTGTTAGAGTTAATAAAGCATTTTTTTGCCAGATAGATTGCCAGATTTATTCCTGTGGATATTTATAAATACTTTTCAAATATGAAGAATCTGATATCCACATCCTTTGGATTATTTAAAAGCAAAATAAAAAGACTTGCTAGAACTTTGTGTGTCACTTTTTTCTGGAACATTTAGTTTATTTTTCACAACTGAAAGATGTATTTGAATAAAACTTGATCAACATTGCAAAAGATAAAGATGATCCACATATTAAATGATTTAAAATAAGTACAATAGTATACATACACATTCTATATTGTCTATTTAATTGGATTTCGTTTAATTAGTGTTCACCTCTACTTAAAAATGGGAGATAATGAGTTAGATCAACCACATGCAACACTTGGTTTATTAGTACTATCCTTAAACATGATCAGTTGAGTGATGAGGATGGAAATGTCAATTTATATATCATAGGTCGATAGGAGGCGCTGTAGTACGGGAGTGAACCAAAGAGCCAAGCACAGTTAATAACACTTCCTTTACCGGTACATTGATCGACAAGGGGATCTCGCACGTTTCCACTGTGAATTCCAAATAGCAAAACTGGATTTTATCACAACCCAAACTAGACAGGCATCTTACAGAGTTCAATTCACAAGGACGTAGGTAAGTTAAGAGTGGAAAAATGACCATCGTTTCGCTGATGACTTAGTTGATCTCTCTTAAAAATTCTGGAGGCCTGTTTAGCTTAGCACTAGCCTCCCCACACGTTATGTTGATGCAATGTCAATACAAAATAAGATCAACGTTTACCATTAAAAGCTTTATTTCTTTCGCATGATCTATCATATTCCACATCCAGTATCACTATTTATATCTTTTTGAAAACGCAAAATGTTAGATCCTGAGTTTTATCTATGTTATTCCAACATACTGTTATGCAATTATATGTAATTTATACATATAAAATAAAGAGATCGCCGAGTGGGTTTTATTAATACCACATATGTTTTGGATCTGTATTTATAAACTGATGTGACTAAGTGATGCACTAAATTTAAACCTAATTGAAGAGGGGATCATTAAGAATCACCTAATTTAATCATTAAGACAGAAAAGCAGCAAAAAACGAGCAAAAGTGGGCGGGGCCGCCTCATTTAAAACATATCCTATCATAAAACACTGTTTGTCCATGTTTATCATTTTACCCAAAATGCATTACATAATAGCCTAACTTATCTTCTGACAGATGCTGATATTTGGATTCTTTCTGTTTTATTTTTTTGCAGATTGAGCCCTTTCTACAGCAATGTCTCGTTTTTTCGCCAAGGGATCTGACAGTGAGTCAGAAGAGTCCTCATCTGCCGATGAGATCACTCCAAAAGCACCCGGGACCACACTCAAGCAGTAAGTGCAATTACTGCATCACCTCATGGTTGCATTCAAATCTGTCCTGACCTCACAACCCTGGTTCGATTCCACAGGCAGCTGCTGCTCAGCGATGACGAAGAGGACACCAAGCGTGTCGTGCGCAGTGCCAAAGACAAAAGGTTACCCACTTTTAATCAAGCGAAAAATCGCAACACGAACTAACATTGCTTCTTGAATCCTTTCCCCTGCGATGTAGATTCGAAGAGTTAACCAATCTCATCAAGACTATCCGCAACGCCATGAAAATCCGCGACATGGCCAAGTGCTTGGAGGAGTTTGAGCAGTTGTGTCGAGCTTTCCTCAAAAGCAAGAATATAGTGGACAGGGAGGGAGTTCCACCTTTCTATATTCGTCTTCTAGCAGATCTGGAAGACTACCTCAACCAGGTCAGCTCTTAACTTTGACATTTTCTCCATTTCCCTTCAATTTATGGTATGTTTTCAAATATTTAAGCTTTGGGAGGACAAAGAGGGCAAGAAGAAAATGAATAAGAACAACGCCAAAGCTCTAAGTACACTACGCCAGAAGATTCGCAAGTACAACCGGGATTACGAGACAGAAATCACTGCCTATAAGGAGGTAGTTAAATAAAACATTCCCTTTTAAACATGACAGTCATTGGATGATCCGTATGACCTTGTAATAACTTCATCCTATCACTTTTGCCTCTAAGAATCCTCAAGAGTCTGCAGATGAAGAAGAAGAGAAGGGCCCTGATGAGTCAGGTAGGCTCACTTTGAGTTTGTTTGTTTCCATTATTGACCTCATGGACCATTGGACATCAAATATTATCACTCTTCAAAATCTAATACAACACATGCATGGGTTTGCTTGTCAGGATCTTCCTCTGAGAGTGACGATGATGATGATGGTGGTGTGCCGGCTAAATCCTTCTTGAAGAAAAAGCCAGATGCCACAATGGAGGCCAGCAAGTTCCTCAAGTCCGCCAAAGGGTCTGGGGTAAGGCGGGAAAAGAGAAGGACACTTAGTTGGGGACTTTTCTATTTCTACGTTTCAAACCACGTGTCAAAGTGGCGGCCCGGGGGCCAAATCTGGCCCCCGCTTCATTTTGTGCAGTCCAAAAAAGTAAATCATGGGTGCCGACTTTCTGGCATGAATAAAAATCTAAATATTATATCTGAAACGGTCCGACCCACATGAAACCTAGTTGAAATTAATGCAGCCCGGGAACCAACCCGAGTCTGACATCCTTGTTTTAAACACTTTGTCAGGTGCCTTTACTAACTCGGGTCGTTCTTTTGCCAGGACGAGTCATCTTCCAGCGACGACGACGATGACGAAGACTGGAGCTCTGACACCGTGGACACTGGAAGTGAGAGCTCGGATGAAGGAGAGGGCAAGAGTGCATCCCTTGCCATGGTTTTCCTGAAAAAGTCAGTACCCTACACAATGTTCCCTCTAAGCTGCGCCAAATTTGATGGTACCTGTCAGGCATTGCCTCTCACACTCTGTCACGATGCAATTAGGGCCCTGGGACCCGAGAAGGGCTCCGAAAAGGGGAAGAAGAAGAAGATAAAGAAGAAAGAGAAGCTGGAAGAGGAGGCTGAGGAAGAAGGAGCCGAGGAAGCAGAGGCAGGCTGGGAGAAGGTGAAGGGAGGTGTCCCCCTCGTCAAGGTAGCGTCATTTTTTTTAAATTTTTTTTGTACAAGCACGTTATGGGATATTTGAAAAACAATATACATCACATGTTGTCTGATTTCAATCATCAGGATAAGCCCAAGATGTTTGCAAAGGGCACTGAGATCAACACGCCTGTGGTGGTGAAGAAACTTCATGAAATTCTACAAGCTCGAGGCAAAAAGGGCACTGACCGGTCGGTATTCACTTTGTACACAAAATACAATCAAAGTAGATCCAGCCAAGTGTACAAAAAAATACATTGAAATACTGATAGACAATGAATCATTCTTATATATTTTAGGGTTACATTCTTTTTAAACTCTGTTGGGTTTGTTCAATATTGAATGCTAACTGCTCTTTGTTAGGACTGGTCAAATTGAGCTGCTCGATGCCCTCATCAACATCGCTTCAGAGCACAATTTGGGGGAGGGCGTCTATATTAAAATCAAGTTCCACATCATTGCATCGCTGTACGACTACAATCCCGACATGTCAGCTTTCATGAAGGTATGACGATATATTTCAGCTGGAGGGACATATCCAGTTATGTTTTTGTTTGATTGGGTTTTTTTGTTTTGTTCATTCAGCCCGATATGTGGAGGAAGTGTCTGGGTTGCATTGATGAGTTACTGGACATTTTGTTTGCCAACAAAGACATGTTTATCGGGGAGAACATTGCAGAAGACAGTGAGAACTTGCTCATCTCAGATCAGGTTTGATTTCTTTCATAGTCAGTCCAATTTTTTTCCTTCCATGAGCCCATTTTCTTTAAAATTTGAAAAATAATTAACAATTGATAACAACCTGAAAAAATAGTACATACTGTTGCTTTTAAAAAAGGATTAAAAGAATAAAGTTAAACATTTCAGCATTTCAAAGCTGTATTCTTTACGTGGACTTTTTCCTCACTTGTTTTCAGCCTTTTAGAGTTCGTGGCTGTATTTTAACTCTGGTAGAGCGCATGGATGAAGAGTTTACCAAGATTATGCAAAACACAGATCCTCATTCACAAGGTGAGTGCAAAGTTAACAATATAAAAAAAAAAAGTGTGCAAAAAGCTCCAGCTCATCCTTCAACCTCTCCCGGTAGAATACGTGGATAATCTGAAAGACGAAGAACGTGTTTGTGGCATCATGGACCGTCTCCTCAACTACTTGGAAGACAGAGGCACCACGGATGAGTTTTGTCGCATCTATTTGCTCAGAATCCTGCACACATACTACAAGTTTGACTACAAGGCTCATCGCCGCAGTCTGGGCATCCAAGCAGAAACCAAGGTCCCCAAATATATTAGCCATCTATCAACATCAATGGCATAACTGAGTTAAAAAGTACTAAAGATTCCTTCTACTTGTTTAGTCCCAGAAGGACCAGGAAGAGAGCGAAGGCGAGGACAGCGCCATCATCATGGACCGCCTGTGCAAGTACATATACGCCAAAGATCGCACTGACCGCATCCGTACTTGCGCCATCCTCTGCCACATCTACCACCACGCGCTCCACTCGCGCTGGTACCAGGCCCGTGACCTTATGCTGATGAGCCACCTGCAGGACAATATCCAGCATGCTGACCCGCCAGTGCAGGTAGGCACCAAGAGATGAGAAATATGTCAGAAAAATTGTTACAATGTATTTTATTGTTTAATTTCTGCACCACAAGTTCGTTTTGTGTCCTGCCTTATGGAAGCTATGGTTTGTTGAGTCAAATTATTAAATAACAATGATGTTACATTTGCTTTCTTGTCTTTTAGATATTATATAACAGAACCATGGTCCAATTGGGAATCTGCGCTTTCCGTCAAGGCATGATCAAAGATGCCCACAATGCCTTGCTGGATATCCAGTCTTCGGGCCGTGCTAAGGAGCTCCTGGGACAGGGTTTGCTCATGAGGAACATGCAGGAGAGGAATGCGGAACAGGAAAAAATTGAGAAAAGAAGACAAGTTAGTACAAATGCAATATCTCCTCCTTAATAGGGTGTCCATCTCTAATGACCAATTGTGCTTGCACATCACAGGTTCCCTTCCACATGCATGTCAACCTTGAGTTGTTGGAGTGTGTTTACCTGGTGTCAGCCATGCTCTTGGAGATCCCTTATATGGCTGCCCATGAGTTTGATGCCCGTCGGCGCATGATTAGCAAGCAGTTCCACCATCAGCTGCGCGTAGGAGAGAGGCAGCCACTACTTGGTGATGAACGAATTTCTGGCTGACATTGGCAGTCAATCACTTTACTCCTTTTTGTTAAATATCCTTGTTTTTTGCGTCCCAGGACCCCCAGAGAGCATGCGCGAGCATGTAGTGGCGGCCAGTAAGGCAATGAAGATGGGCGACTGGCGCACCTGCCACTCCTTCATCATTAACGAGAAGATGAACAGTAAAGTTTGGGACTTGTTTCCCGAGACCCAGCGAGTGCGAGAAATGCTCGTCAGGTTGTTGTTGTTTTTTTTACCTTTTTAAATATTTTTAGAACAATCTGCATAAAAAGGTCGTGTTGTTCGCTTGGTAATCGTGCAATCTGTTGACTTTGTGTAGAAAAATCCAAGAGGAGTCGCTGAGGACGTACCTATTTACATACAGCAGTGTGTACGACTCAATTAGGTCAGTTTGCTCATGAATGTAACCTGTTTTTTTAGAGATTCAGAAACACTGAATTTAGTTTGTTTTTCTCAGCATGGCGACTTTGTGCGAGATGTTCGAGTTGGATATTGCCACTGTGCACAGCATCATCAGCAAAATGATCATAAATGAGGAGCTCATGGTAACATTTTATCCTCTCCTTACATTGGGAAAAGGTTCATTTTTAGGTGGGGAGTTTTATGACTGTTGCCATACTTCTCTGCTTGTAGGCTTCTTTGGACCAGCCCACACAGACGGTGGTGATGCACCGCACAGAGCCCACTTCCCTGCAGAACATGGCCCTGCAGTTGGCGGAGAAATTAGGCAGCTTAGTGGAAAACAACGAGCGTGTCTTCGACTTGAAGCAGGGCGTCTATGGTGGCTACTTCAATAGAGGTCAGTTTAACTTGGTTTTAATGGTTGTGTTTGAGTAGAACTGCTCTGGTAATTGGTTGAATCTCGTGTTACAGATCAGAAAGGTGGCTATCAACAGAAACAGTCTTACCAGAGAGGTATGTTTTGCAAACGTGTTATGTTTGTCTTTGTGGGTTTTTTCCGTCCGAATTATTCACAATTACGTCTTAAACAGACGGTGGCAAGGGCGGTTACCAGTCCAAACAAGGTGGCTACCAGCGAGGCTACAGGAATCAGAACCAAGGCAACTATTGATATTGGAAAAGTTACATTCCACAAGATTTGTCACCAATCAGAAGAAAAAATATTAAACATTAGTTAATATTCTCTTGCCTTTTTATTTTGAGGGTCTGAATTCATTAGGTCATACAACAATGCATGGTATCCATTTATATTGTTTGGTGGTATACTGAAAAAACTTGACGAAATATAATACAATTCATTTGCCGTAAAAATTAATCGTATTTGCAACTTTTAATGGGTTTTCTTATGGAGAAAAATAAAGAGCGTGTCAAAAAAATAACACCAGCATATTCCAATTATTGTATTTTGGTACATCTCCTTAGCTGATTACATTTTTTTATCTCGTTTGTGCAGTTTATATTGATAAAAAAATGTGAAATGTACAAACGTAGTGTTGCATGTAGAATATTTTTCTGTTATTAAATGAAATTATGTTATTTGTTAACCTCAAAACTAAAAGTAAAAAATGTAAAACTTGTTCTTTTGCTGTTGCATATGTAATTAATAAGTATTGAGTTTTCCAAGGTAACTTTCATCTTTAGTGACGTCCTGTATGCCACTTCTAAGCTCTGAATCCAAGTCTCCTGTGCAGCTCCTGTTTGAGTAGGTCTCTCTCTTTGCGGATGCCCTTAAGCACAGTCTGGTTCTCCTGGGCCCGTCTCACCAGGTAGGGCAAGGTATCGTCCACGGAACCATAGGGTACCGACTTGTACACGGCGTAACCTTCCTTGGCTGTGGAGGAAAGAAAAGTGACTTTTTACGACAACCGATTTCCACTGAATGAAGACACTGTTACGGCATTTTTATCTCACCCAGGGTGAGGGACACATGATCACACATCCCCAGAAGCTGACCAAAACACACAGATCCTCTTGCTTTGTCAATACCCATATCCTCCACCCTGATGGTGATAAAGTGAGAACTGTATCACACTGGTAGAAAACAAGGTGAGTTGTAATAGAAAGACAAGACCACTATTGAATTAGTATACAAATTCCCCCTTTTGTACGTTTCAATAACAATGCCATCTCACCATTTGGCCGCCCGCCTCACAGAATCTTCATTGTGTGTGGCGACAATGATCCTATAGCGTTCCGGGTCCTTGGCGACCAGTCTTAGCATCACCTCCAGCAAACTATTATAACTGTACAAGTCATAAAATGCATTACAGTAATCCATTGAATATCGCGGTTAATCTAAACCAGACATGTCCGCGATAACATAAAGTAGATTACCCCCATTATTACTACCACAATACATGTTTGCGCGCCTATATCTGATAAAGGATCTCAATGACATAATATACAAATATAAGCTTCCGAATGAATGTCTATACTTGTCATTTGTGTCTTCCCAGCAGTTTTGGACGGGGTCTGGGCGACATTCCTTCCCCGCTAGCTTCCTCTCTTTATCCATGTAGGCCCCTCGCACCAGCTTAACCCCCAGACAGAATCCTTCTTCCTGGGACTGACGAATCGACTCCATAAGGTGCGCCCTGGTCTCCTGAGAGCAGTTTTTTAAAATGCAAAACATTCACATTTTTGCTAGTGTTGATAACATGATATCGTGATTACATAAAGAACAACTATTGACCAATACATGGCATGAAGGGATCCCAAAATATATAAGTTTACACTTTATTTCCTTTTGGAAAGTGTGTTTTTACCTTCAGATAACACTGATATGTGTACCAGATCCAGGCTCCATCTTTGTTAAACTTCTTCATCATTGCCATGGTAACAAGGCACAGGGCGGGGTTCATGTAGGTGTATTCCGCATCGACTAAGACCCGCACTTTGTTTACGCTAGACTAAAGGATACAGATAAGATAAATGTTTTATATTATATATAGCATAAAATCAAACACACATAGAGACCATGCATGGTACCTCAGCAATACTATTGAGTCGCTGCAGGCTACAGTGCAAGTGCGCTGCCTCACTTTCCTCTAAACCAGGAAACTTCACATCCTTGCCATCCATAGCTTGGACCAATAGGTCTAAGTCATAGGTTTGTTTGGAGATAACCTTGGTGAGTTTGACCTTCATAGACAGCACAAATGACACAATGTTGAGTTTACTGCAACAAAAATGACTAAGTTGAAGTATTTCTAATTGCACTTACGCAGAGTTCAGGGCTGAGTAAAGCCGTAACCTTCAGTTGCATCATGGGGTTTTTGCTCCAAGAGTTGCTGTGCGACATCCGTACACATTCCAACATGGCATCCATGTTCTCGTTATATCTCTTCTCGCTGCAGGAGAAAATGATTGACGTCAGCTTGTAAAAGTTAAATGCAAATCATTTATTTTTCTATGATGGTAGCTTCTTCTCCAAAGATGTGTACTCCTGACCCTGTGCTCTCCCCTAGATCCTCTTCAATGGGAACTGCCAGCATGGGCCTCAGTCCCAACATGCTCATCTTCTCCATGGACTCAGAGATCTCCTTCTCGTCTTCACCGGCCACAAATTGAGCGTACACCGTCGTTCTCATCAGAGAGGAGAAAATGCACTTTCCCAGGATGCTGCGCGTCACTGACATCAGCTGCAGAGAGTGAACAGGTCTTTTAAAGTTTTTATTTAGTTTAAATTAGGACAATTGGTGATGATCCTGCAAGTGTCATCCCAGAAAAAGCTCAGGACTACACATTGTAAACACTTTATGTTGATTTTAATAACAATTTTGATAGTTTTCTTGATCAGTACTGGACTTAAATAGTGCTTTAGACAAGGTTATGCATAAAAGAAGTTAGTGTTGGTACAAAACTGCAAAGGCAGCTGTTACAGTTAAAAATTAATAGAAAACAATTAAATATCTTGAGGAGTAGGATTTTAATGTTCAAAATTGTGATATATATAATATACAGTATACAATATACATATACATATATAGTAATAATAAGTCAATCAAGTTCACACTACAACACCAGAGATTCTTTTTTTGTGTTATAGTCTGGAAGAAAAAGAAATCATATTTTGTAGCTCACCTTGTCACAATTGTTGACCAATGTAGGAAAGGAGCAGAATCGGAAGACCGCCAAGGCACGAAACAACTCCCTAAGATTCTTTACCCGAAATGCGCTGGGATCCTCGAAGGCCAAAGAAGTGGCGAGGACATTTGACGGCTTGTCAGCAGCAGAGGCATGAACATCTTGCACCGTTCTGGTGGAGGCTGTGGACATGAGCCTCGTGGAGAGCAGGTGGAGGCGCGAGGAACACAGACGAGGGTAGGTCATCATCTTCTCTCTGTGGTGTTCTCAGGTGGAACCCAGAATTCTTTTTTTTTTAGGTGTGTGGTAACTTTACTGCGCATGCGAGTTTAAGGAAGGTTGGTGGTCTAGGCAAACTGGTTCTATCACAAAAACAAATCTTTTATATTTAGTATCACTATTTAGCCTTGGAGCTCCTTACTTCTGGTTCATGAGTAGTTGATCAGCTGGAAAAATTTAACAATTTGCTTTTGTATAAAACTAACTAAAATAAGGTAATCTTTCCGACAAGCCACTGGTTAATCAGTGACTGTGTAAATTAGAGTCAACAACCAAGTTGACCCTTGGCATCAACCTAAAAAAGTGTACCCTAGGGAACATTAGCTCAAGATAGAAGGGAGAATGATGACGGGAAAAAAGTCGATTTTTATTGCATTTCCTTAAGACTGGGATCATAAATCATTTTTCTATTCTAATGAATAACTTTAGTTAGACCTCTCAATCAAGACGTATAGGCTATTTTTTAGGAGCAAAAGATTAGATTCAAGAAAATTCTGCTGACTGACATTTTGTCATTCCCAAAGTTGTTAAATTAGGGCAGGTGTTACATAAATGTAGCATTTTTTTTGTTCCATGGACGAGTGAGAAGCTAAATTTCAAGGTTAATTGTCAACATATGATTTAGGTTGGTTTACATATTGAGAAGGTGTCAACTCAAATGTGTGGAAGATAGCCAATCAGTGTCTACAGGAAATTATTAACCCTGCTGCCGTGTCATGTATGGGATGTTGCTTACTCAATATTGGATTGGATAACTTTATTCCAGCAAGACCATGTGAATTTTTATTAAGCAACCAATTCTGAATAGACAGCAACATTGATACTAGCTTTTATTATTCTATCACATTGCAGCAAAGTTACATGACAATATTTGTGTTTTGGCCTGAAATGATCTTTTTTTTTCTATTTTTAAAAGATAGCCCTTGCACTCATGTCCAGGAAAGACTGTTGGGCGTGGGTGTGCTGGTGTCTGTATAGGTGTCGGAGGGGGAAGGTCAGGGATGGGTGAGGGTCCTGATGTATCCGAAGCGGGTAGGAGGAAAATGCTGGGTAAATGGCTGGGGTGGGAGGTGGGATGGGGTGGTTTGGCTCCAATTGGGGGAGCAGGGTGGGGTGGTGCAGCATCACGTCTGTGCGGTAGGGTCCGCCAGGGAACTGTGGGATGGTGCCTAGCTCCATGGAGGTGTAGGAGGAAGGTGTGTTGCTAAGGGGTTGGGGGTGAGGAGTAGAGGGGAAGCAAGAGGAGGATTGGAAGGGAATGCAGGAAGAGGGGAGGGGGAAAGCGGTGGAGTGGTTGGGGGCTTGTGCTGGCTGGGGGAGGTTGGAATGGTGAAGGGTTTGGTTGGGGAAGGACAAGTTCTGCACGGGTGGTGGGAAGGCAAAGGGTGCCTGTGGAGGACCCGTGTGAGGTTGGGGATCAGGATTCGGATAAATGAAAGCTTCTGAAGTTTGGTCAGTGGGGGAATCGTGGCAACCGGAAAGGTCATCGTCTCTCGTCATGAGCAGGGACATCTGGTCCTTGGGCTGACATTGAGGGAAAGGGCTTTCTGGTTCCTGGTTGGACAGCTTTAAGTTGTGATAGGTTGGTGAGGACGTAGAAGACGGTGGTGGAGTGGGGAAGGTGAAAGCGCTCTGTTGCATTGATGGTGAGTTAGTTGGGGAGGTGACAGACAGGATGGGGGAAGAAGAGTGGATGGCAGGGTAGTCCATGGATGTGTCTGGTGGGTTTGAGGAGAATGTGGAGGGCTCAGCCAGAGGAGCGAAGGAAGGCGAGTTGGTCTCACATGCAGGGAAGGTTGAGGGGAATGTGGCCTCACTCAGGGAGCCAGAACTGTGGAGAGAGCACCACCAGTGAGATATACATGTTTATGGCAATCACCAATTGGTGATTGGGAAGAGTTGCAGGGCAACCTAAATTTTACCTTTCAATAAGAGTATCTGTGCACTCGCTTTCAGTTGTTTCTTGCATCCCAGCACTTATAGTGAGACTGATGTCAGGAATCTGGGCGGCCATAAAAGCCTGACCGAGCTCTAGAGGCTCTTCTGGGACGACGAGATTGTTCTGAAAGGGGCTCTCCTCGGATGTAAACCTACATGAGGGTTCAGTAGGCAGACGGTGCAGAGATGCTAAGGCCAGGGCCTGCAAGTGGGCTCCGGTCATCTCGGGAATGGGAAGGCTCTGGGTAGAGTCGCACGGATTGCAGTTTTCTGGAAGGGCCATAAAGAGTCATCAGTTACAAACATCTTTACTAGAAAATACTTTTAGTACACACTGACCTGTAGTGACCGTGTCTGCCATGTCAGCCAGTTTCCTCTTCTGTCTCGCATCCCGTTGTCTATAGAAGAGTAAATCAAACATTATGGTCCAAAGCAGTTCACGTGCAATGAATAAAAGCCTTGAGTGTGAATTACTTTTTGCTATTCATGCCTTCCTCACGGAATCCTTTGGCAAAAGGATTGGAGTTGATCTTCAACTCTGTGATCTGCAATCCAGAAAAATACATGGATCAAGTTTAAGAAGTGGTTTATAAAACAGTCCTAAGACACTGGTGCTAGTATATTCGATGAAAAGTACCCTGTTGTTCTGGTAGGCGGTGACTGTGACAAACTGGGTCTCTGGGAATACAAAAGAGTGCTGCCCCCCACCCCAACTCAACATGTCTCTCGCCTCAATGACATGCACTCTGGGCTGGTAGCGATGCAATGAGTGGAGAATGATCTAGAATGTCAAAGTAGAAAAACAAAGACATGACATTTGAGATCCCACACTTACCAACATATATATGCAAGTTCCCTGATTAGTCTGATGTCATCCGTTTGTGCAAAACTTACATGTCCTCGTGCATCCAGGGTATTGTTGGTGAGCTTGGCGTAGTGAAAGGAGATGGTACGACTCTGCCAATGAGCGCCAGTGGCTGGGGAATCTGGGTGGATGAACACACGGTCCGGTAGCCTGGCTTCCGCAGCGCCCACCGCTTGCCATCCGCCTCCTTGGAAGCGATAACGGGAGTTGTCCATTGGGATTATGTCCAGAAGGAGTATATAACGCAATGCTGGGTTCAAGCCGGACAGCTTTAATTTTATTCCAGGAAACATCCGTCTAAGGGAGGGCGAAGGGAAATAAGTTGTTATAGATTCAGGTTAGATTAGATTAAGGGTTGGTCTAACAAAAGTAAGTCATTGGTTGGATTTCCTCCTCTCACCTGCCCTTTTTGGTGATGATCATTTCCGTTCCCACCGAGCTAAATTGTTTCCACAAGGAAGAGTTTTCCAGGTCAATCTTTACATCATCTTTTTCCACTTGGGTCGCCTGCTCGCCAAGGTGGACGGGCAGGGGTGCCGCAAGCCTGGTGTGTGGCAGAGGTTTAGCCACAACATCACACGTGGACGGGAAGCGTGGCAGGTGGGGTGCTGGATCTCGATCTTGGGAAACTGTGGAGAAATGTTGGGGATGAGCTCGGATTGATGAAAAATACTACTTCTTGTCTCTCAACCTGGCGAGTTGTGAGGATGTGAATACTCTTACCTCTATAGAAGCGGTCTCCCAGACATTGAGGTCCCAGAGCCAAACTGGGATACACGTCCACTCCAAGCATTGTGATCTTCACCTGGGGAAAAGTAGTAGTGGTACTTTTCCCCACTCTTTCAGTCCTTTTACAAATTCTTCTCTCTTTGGTGGCGTGCCAATCTGCTTGAAAGCAAGTCTTCTGACAAATGCCTTCAGCCTGATGGCATTGTGTTATATAGGTGTTTGGCTGCTTACACACATAGGCCAAATGGCCACATTTCACACCAAGCTTTTTGACACCTTACATGGATTCTAGCTCTAACATAACATGACGTGACATGATTCATCTTATAATAATCAACAGATGTTTCTTGCTGTTTGCAACTCCATATAAAAGTCTGTATTCAATTTTAAGTGTTTGTGTCAGTCTGGTCATTCTTTCTTTAAAAGTCGTCATTGTGAAAGAATTCCATTCTATGAGAAATGTTTATTAGAAAAGTTGCATGAGGTAACATACATTTTTATTACAAATATATTGCAAGTATGATAGATATGTTTAATCCAAATTTCAATTATTATAGCTACCCCTGTGCAAAATGGGTCATAAAATGCTGGTTTTGGTTAAATTCCATTTGTCTTCTCTTCCCAAGTCACATTTCTTTGGACTGCAATGCTTTGAAAACCTATTTCCTATATTTAAAGTATTTCCAAGTTCAAAGTATTCATATTTGTGGTTGAGTTGGGAAAAGAGAAGACAGGTGAAGAAGGAAAACAGAGTTTACAAGCAGATCCCCTGGAGCTGACTGATGGCCTGATGACATGTTTCTTCCTCTCAGCAGTGTGTCTGTTTAGTCCTCAGCGGGGAGTCTTGGATCTTGCAAAGAGAGGAAACCAATTGGGCAGGTGTCTGCAATTTGGCCTTCTAAAAAACAGTGGCAAAAAGTGGACTGCATAGATGTTTAAAGGCTGAAAAGGTAAGCATTGTAGACTTTTTTGTCTCAGATATTTATCATTTTGAGTGACGTAGTACTCTAATATTTGATCAAATTTTATAATGCAGTTTTATATATAACTTTGGCTATAATCAATATATAAAGTCTCAACAGCCATTATGTAATGCCAACATATATTACAATAAGTGACAGCCTGTGCAAATATTTTTGTGAAGGAAAGTAGAAATTATCTTACAAATGTGGCATTCTTAACTAACTAAAAAATGAATGAATGATAGCGAGGACATATGTTCTACCAATTAAAGTGTCTGTTTGAACCAACATTGTGTTTAGTTAGTCTAGTTAGTAAGTACTGTAGTTTTAAATGTAATAATCATTGGTTGCAGTCCTTTTATTAATGCATTGCCACTAAATTAATCCACTCATATAGTTTACGGCAAAACATGGCATGATAAATGACCAATGTTAAAAAAAAAAAGAGTTAAATCCAGAAAACAAATCTTGTTTCTATGTGCACCTGTGACAACTGGAGTCAAATAACAGAAGAGGAGATGTTATTGTAGTTGTTGTTTTCTTTCTCCATTTGTTAGCTCTAAAAGTGAGTGGAAGTCCCTCCTATTAATGTTAAACTACTAAGTGCAAGTCAACCTTAATAATTAGACAACTTTCCTTTGGTGTTTTTAAATTATATTTGCATATTTTAAATATAATACCTTGCATCAAACATGCAACAAAATCTTACTATATGTACCCTATTAACAACTAGGGCCATGTAAGTGTTATGAGGGTAAATGTTTTTCTAGTTGTTGTTTTCTTTACCCATTTGCGCATGTCTAAAAAGTCAGTGGGGGTTGAGAGTGTGTGTGAGAGTGTGTGTGTGTGTTTGGTTGTCATCAGTGCCTCCCATTCATTCTTTAGCTGACAGGTGGGGTGAATAACAGCTAATAATTAGGGGTGCAAGTCACCATGTTGTCTTAATGCAGCTTGTACAGGAACAGAGGAGAGGGGGAGTTACATTGCATTAAGAATTTGCACTCCCCTCCTCCTTAACATGCATGTGCTAAGTAGTTTAAAGTGGTCTTTGTTTGGTTAATGTGGTCTCAGGATCGTTTTACACGCTGACATACCGGCCCAGTCAACAAGGATTGAGCCCTCCATCATGCAAATGTAACCGGACACACTGCTAAACACTTTGTTATTGACCTTAAATGATTAAAATGGATGTTTGTTTCATTTAAAAATATAGGTCAAAAGGTCAAATCTGTGAAAAGTTGGTCCATTCCTCATCTTTTTCAACTCAGGTAAGTTTTTGGCCTGATTTCCACTTGTAAACAATAAAGTACACTTGTTACTTTGGATAGAACATATACAAATGTTTATTTTTACCATGATGTACATTTTGTCTTATTAACAGGTACACCAAATACTTAAATGGCGACATTTAGGAGATTGCAGGGCACTTTGACCACCAGCACCATGGGGTCTTTGGACTTGTCGCTGAAGGCTTTTCGGATAAGATCAACCGCCTGTTGATGAGTGACGCCTTGCAGCGACGTGCCGTCCACGCTCACCACCTCGAATCCGGCCTGGAAAAAAAGTGAGTGTCAAGCGGTTGCTACGCTTATTTGGCTCGCGGTCATGCGTTACCTTGAGCACGTCACAGGTCGAGGCAGCTCCTCCGGGAAAGATCTTCTCCACCTTCACCACTGGCTGGACTTTGGACTCTATTCCGCCGGATATGCTGATGCCTGTTACCCCAAAGACGTTCACCATGAATACTCGCCCTTAGACTGAATGGATCGGATTTGCTCACCCAAAGTAAACAGGGAGTAAACCAAGAAATGCATAAAAATCCATATAAAGTGATTCTGAACAGCACGAAATCAACAGAACGTTCAAAATCTGCTTGACTCAGCACAACTAGGAAGTCACCCAGATATCCATCAATTTGGTACAACTCAAAATGGCTCAAAACTACAGAAAATAATCCAGAATTAATAGAAATTGATCTGGAATTGCCCAAAAAATAACAGTAAATGATCCAAATGATTGACTTTCATGAAAGCATTCTTAGCAATTTCTTCAGAAATGGCATTTTGTAGATAAAAAAAAAAAACTTTACTATAGCCAAGCACTCGCCTAACGACTGCTTGGTTTTGGAGATGTTGACCGTCCGGAGTTGATACTCTGGCGGTGAGTGACCGCCATTCAGACGTTCCGAATGCGAGTGCTTCTCAAGGAACGTGGAACTTTCGCCACTGACGTCCGGGTCGCCAGCAAGCAGCCAGTTAGGCTCCGGGATCACTTCAGGTGCGTGTTTATGCTCATCCGGGAATCGATAATCGTCCACTGGAATGTCGAGCAACGGCGTAACATGGGCGGCGGGGCGACGCCTCCTCTGCCTCGATGCCTGCGGCCCAGAAAGACTGAGCTTCTCCAGTGTATCCACTAGATGACTCTGCTTTTCCACCAAGGTGGCGCTGTGCAGCTCGAAGCCTCCTTGTAAATCTGATGTAACGACATAGCAGCAATTAAGCCAAATCCTATTGTAAAGATTATTATTATTATTTTTTTTTGGGGGATTCTGGATTATTATCCACCATCAAACAAGAAGGAACCTGAGGTCGGCGCCACCAACCTGGTATAGGCGTGATGAGGCGACGTTTTGGCGCTCGGCCCGATGCAGGAGAGCGAAGAGGCGGAGTTCGGACTGGCACGAAAGAAACTGGTAAGGTTGGTGACCGTATGCTTGTGTATGCCATGTTACACACCCGAGCGGTATTTGAGGATGTCATAGGCCTCCACCTCCACTGCTTCGACGGTGCTGTTGAATTCTTGAAGGTGGGCGGGAGGAAGAAGCATTCTGTGGGGAAGCATAGGCTTTGTTTTACATCCCAAAAAGTACAGAACACTAAAACAAAATTAAGGACATTGAAAAAAAATCAAAGTATTTGACCCCAAAAAAGCTCCAACCCATAGTTTACTCTTAGCCTTTTTGCTGTTTGTAGCATTGAAAATCTTTTAATGCTCAGCTTGTTGTATTACTTTACACAATGGAGATTATGCCAACAAAAATGTTAATCCCATTTTGGACGCCATTGATGACTGGATTTAATTCACTTAAAATCTTGTGGTCAAAAATATAGAATGGAGCAAACATTTTATTAATGCACACGATATTTTATCCCAAGAATTAAGGTTTACCTGTATTTAAATGCAATTAACAATCTGCAATTTCATATTTTTATGAATTAATTTTTCATCACTTTAGCAATACAACCAGCCACCTTTTTTTTAAATTTTAGTACACATTGTTGATTGATGACATCTTACCTAACCTCTCTTAGCAGCAGCAGTTTTTCAGGCCTGTCCAGCACAGCCAACAGGGTGCATATTAACGTCTCCACACTCCTTTCTTGCACATACTAAAGATAAAAAACAATTGACATCACTTGCCATCCTCATTATTATTCTTGCAAAACATCCAAAACAACTTTGACCTCAGTGATACAATCCTACCGTCCGACAGGCCTTCATAACCGCTTCCGTCTCCTCCTCTGTTAACAGACGCTGGGCCAATTCCTCCACGGCTCGCAGTGTGTCCTCCGGAAACGTCACAACCATCGGAACTCCGCCAAGACTCAAACGTGGGTGAGTTTGCCTTTCTAAAAGTTTTTTTTTTATGACAACATATGTCAGAACGGTGATAGGCAGCTCTATGTGGCAAAAATATTCATTTGCAGTGTATTTGTGATGATGATGCACCAATTTTGTGGGTCTCCAAACTGTAGCACGCGGGCCAATTGTGGTCTACTGCCTGATATTTATCAGCCCAGGGTAAATTATGAAAATACCATTGATTATGGCCTACTTTCTGACTAAATGAACCATAATAACAGTGCTATCATGCTAAAATCGATTTAGGAGACTAACTGTATAATTTTAGTATTGACTTTCAAATACATAATATACATATATATACATTAGGGCTGTACGATATGACCAAATATAGTGAAAGGATCTCACATTAGCATGGTGGGCGTACCTATCTTTTCAGTCGATAGCGACTTGGCGAGCCCCTTGGAGTCCCTCCTCTTGCGAGCGCCCCCAAAAAGCAAGTTAACCAACGTCTTGGAGCGTTGAAGTGCACTCTTCTCTCCCGAGTTTTTCTCCACTTTCTGCTTTTTGGCCTTCTTCTGACTGATTTCTGCATAAGTGTTAGTACGCAATTATGTCAAAATACACAGAAAATGTTTATGGACAACAAAGGTCGCACACCTGCAATGGTGACCTGGCTCTGCGAACGACTAATGCGTCGACTCGGTCTACTGAGAGCCAGAAGCACCGCCGTCTTGCGGGATTCCCTCTTGGGACCGCCTTCGTTCTCGTCTTCATCCCGTCGGATGACTGTGTCACGTAGCAGTGTGGTGGCCCCTCGGCTACGGGTGGTGTCCGTCTGGATGGCGGCTTCGCTGCGATCGGACTCGAACCTGGTGTGAAAAAGATGGAATTATCATCTTGAGGGTGGGGATACAGCGAGGAAGGCTGACTGCCACCGCTGGTCGTCCGTGGAGATGCAGACGTCCACCATGTCGCAGGCAAACTGTAGACTCGGAGGGAACATGACTTGAGATAGGCCGCTGAGAGAACTGACCGGTGTCTCGGAGGATAGCGAAGACGCTGATGAATTGGACTCGGAGCCCAGTGAGGAAGATTTCTGACCCCCGTTGGCCACTGAGAGAGAAATTAACTCCAATGTATCTCTGGTTCTTTTTTTTCCAAAATTTTTAATTTCTAATTTATTATTTTGAGTCAACATTGTGATACATACACTTGTTGAGCCATCGGTACTCCGCTACCATCTCCTTATAAGCAGGATAACGTCCAGCCTCCTGTTGGGGGGGAAGTACACAGTATGTAAATAGTATTAAACTTTGACGGCATCTCTACTATAGTATTTGATCCGAAGTAACGCTCTAAGGAAGACGCTGCACTTTCGTCGGCACCCGATCCTCGTGCCCCGATCAATAATGCACAAGGTCCGGCTATTTTCTTCAACATGGAGAAACCCA
This sequence comes from Stigmatopora nigra, assembly GCF_051989575.1. Lineage (NCBI taxonomy): Eukaryota > Metazoa > Chordata > Actinopteri > Syngnathiformes > Syngnathidae > Stigmatopora > Stigmatopora nigra. Next base: position 8,637,455 of record NC_135525.1, read on the forward strand.
AGCTCAACAAGCGAAGAGGAATATTACAACTGCGTGCCAGCTGTCACACAGACACACAAAAACACACTTATGTTCCGTACTGCTTATCCTCAAGAGTTGTGGGGGTGCTGGAGCCTATCCCAAGGCCCAAATAGACGAAAAACCAATAATAGACATAAATTGAGCATTTTTTCCACTCACCTTAATGGTGAGCATGACATGTGTGTGGCTCTTCAGCACCTCCACGGCGTTACTGTGACTTATATCCTCGAAGCTGATCCCGTTGGCAGCCAAGATCTGGTCGCCCATTTTGATCCCATTTTGTTCTGCCAGGCCACCAGGGTCCAACCTGAGACGTTAAGGAGTCAGCGCCACACGAGAGGAGGACACACGTCCACTTTTCAGGAGGACACAGACTTGGAGACGTAGATGCCTAAACCGAATTCCTTCCCGCCTCGAATGTTGAAACCCAGGCAGTAGTCGTCGGATGTTGTGTAGAGGTGGATGATCCTGCGAAGGGCGCTTGCTGAGCTGGCGTCTGAAGGCGTACGCCCGCTTTCCTCCACAACCATGCGCCTGTGTATCAAATCCACCCTAGAAGACCCCCCCAAAAACGGTTGGTAAATATATTTAAACACTATCAGTCACTACTTTCAATACTACTGTCATGATTCTAAGTTTGACTTCGACTGTTGGCAAGATAATTTTCAGAATGTTAAGCTTCTTTTCCATGTTTGTTGCTATTTTTCAGGCTTAACCTTGAACACCTTTGGTGCCATCATTTGAGAAAAGGACAGTGAAAATGGCAAAGATCATCTCAACGCACTCAATATACTCCCACCACTGCTTACCAGGTGGTCTTCTCTTTAGAATAGCGTATCCCGGGCACCTTGCCCACCCGCCTCACTACCATTCTCAGCCGGTTATTTCCCGTCAGAACCTTGACAGCGCTGCTCATGGTGATGCTTTCCAGGCTGACGCCATTCACTTCCACCAGCTTGTCACCCACCAGCAAGCCAGCTTCCTCTACGCACACCAACACAATTCAAAAGGGTCCAGCCAGGATGACATTTGGCAATCCCACCTGCCGTGCTGTCGTCTTCCACCTTGCTGACGAAAATGCTCAAGCCGTGCTCCGACCCACCACGCACGCTGAAGCCCAGTTTGCCGTCCTGGCTTTTGTCAACTGTGATGGTGTGGAGGTCCTCGCTGTCATCCCCACCTGGAAAAAATACAGTATGTATGACCAAACACTTTTTCATTCTTTTTTCCCCACAAACATGATAAATATGTTTTTATGCTGACACTGAAAATCAATTTAGAGAAGTGGGCTCCAAACTACGCCCTGTAGGCCAACTCCGGCCAGCTTCCCCATTTTTAGTCTTTATTGGCCAGCAGCAAAAGGCCTGCAGGAGAACCTTAAATTCAGCTTACATTGCATTTCTTAACTTTAACATTAAATAAAGGTATAGTCACTTAAATAGCACTTCTCCATTAGTTGAGGGGTCAAAACCTTAAAGAATTTTGAAACAAATGTAGGAAATTGTATAAATATAACCAACTAACTTTATTGAATTACAATTATATCCATTTTAACTTGAGAATTGGATTTTGAGACATAAAGAACAAATATAAGTGGAATTATTTGAGGTTGGCCCTTGCTTCTTTGGATTTTTTTGGGAGAAAGTGGCCCTTAGAGGAAAAAAAAGTTAGAACACCCTATTTTAGAGACTTACCGTCTACTGGCGAGTTAATAAGAATGACTCGGCCCATGGGTGAGGAAGATCGAATTCCTCTCCGCCATCGCTGCTCTTTCTTGCGTGCAATGTTGCGTGCAGCCGAGTGAGACTTGCCGTGTGTGCCGCCGGCCATGTCAGATGAATGAGCCATGGAGCCTTCCGCCACTGTCCTCACTCAGGCGGTCATGTCTGCAGTGGTGCAGAGCGGTAATTGGAAGGAAATACCTGATGCAAAGTTAAGATGATACTTGTCGCACAATGTGCTAGCCCACATGTCTTTATGTCTGCAATTTAATAGCTTGCTGTTTTGGTCAGACCTAGTCACATGTCCAGCCACAATTACCCATGAGAGGGAAAAAAATGTGATTTTCATTTTTTGCTTCTAGTTTAATACTAATTTCTGCAGGTCTACACTTAAACTTGTTTTACAGCTTACTTTTTCTTCCATGTTTTGTACATCTACTAGGGTACTCCAATGGAATAAAGGATTATCTGGCCCTATGGAGCTTAGGATGGATAGCCAAGTGGTCACATGCTCCATTCCCATGGTTACAAACCTCTTAACTGTGACATCACTTTAAGGGCTTCCCCAGATCCGTGGACGGCAAAAAAAGGTAAACTTTCCCGATTAGCCGACAAACAAAAACTACACAATGCACATGCATATTTATACTAAGTTATCACACATCCCTGACATGCACACAGAAATCTAGCCTAATAGTTCTATTAAATTGAACATCTTACCGTGCATTTTCAGTTGAAGTTTATTCATAAAGTAGCTTACGTCCATCGGTCCATAGTAGACAATCCAAAGAGTCAGGAAATTGTTAACCTGGTCATAATGTACTAAAACGTTTTTGAGTTTAAAATTAAAGAATTCATTTCAGCTATTTGGCAGCAAATGTATCATTTTGAGCCAAATGGGTCGACTACCTGGCCAGGTTCAACACAAGTCCCGCCCCTGCTGCACAACTATTGGTTGGGCTTTTGTAGCGAGAGATAATTTGATTGGCCAGAAAATGCATGCAAACACCTGCCAAATAAACTTAGAAAAAAAGTTCTACTGTTCTATTAAATCTTTGTAAAAAAAAAAGGTAGATGTTTCTTAGTTAATATACCAAGTTAGATATCAAGTATAATTCGCAAAAACAAAAAGAGAAACAAGTTTGAGTGCCAAAACATGTTTATTTAAGTAACAAAAGACCAGTCTTTAAAACATCAAGCCTGCTTCCTCCATAGAGTTTTAAAACAGACCATCATAAACAGACTGGAAGGCCTCTATTACAAAAATCCATCATGTTTTCAGGTTACTCGGCAACAGTCTTCATGGGCTGAAGCTCCTGCCCAATTTTCCTGACCGCTTGCATCACATCTTCAATGTTGACATGATCTCCAAACTCCACTTCTCTGTGTTCCAGCAAAATGCCCTAAAAAAAAAAACCAAAACATAGGTAAAATCCACTTATATTCTGCAAAGCCCTTCTTTTTCTACCTGTTGATCCCGTCCAACCACAAAAACACCACCTAGCACAAAACCCTCTCCCAAGATGTTCCCCTTGAAGCCCTTTCCGAAGGCTCGGAGACCATTCCGCCACACTCCCGTACGTAGAAACGCCAGGAGGCCTAGACGTCGCTCACGTGGCCCGAAAAATCGCCGCTGTAATTTAAAAAAAAAATGAAACTCTTAGTGTGGCAAATCATCCCACTCCATCTCGAGGCAACACAAGACAAAACCACAAACAGGCTCAACATTTTTTCCTCAAAGAGACCTTTTGATCCAAGAAGATTTCCCCGTCAAAGAATGGCTGGAAGTTTTGGACCTCATTACCCACGTCTTCCTTAACCACGGCGTACAGTGGGACCCCAAGTTTGTCCAGCTGGGGTTTTAGAGAGGACAGCTCTGAAGCCTCCTGGATAAGAGTAGCACATTATTTATTTAGACTCCCTTACCTGAAGTTAGGTACCCACAAATAATTTGTCAGTGATGTGAATGAACTCTTGACCTCTCTGCACATAAATCATCCTGGTCTGCGCACCGCCATGATGACGGCGCCAGTCTTCTCCCACAAAGTCTTGGCTTGGAATGTAGTTTTCTCTGGAAAAAGTAGAGAAAAACATATACTTTTCCACTCTTTAGCTAAAAGTAAACTGTACATCTAGTGAGTTAAGGGGATTTTTTTTATTATACTGCTAGGAAGGTCTAAAGTTCTCACAAATTTGGTTCATCTTGTCTTTTTGGTGAGCATAATAACCAAAATTTCTACTTTATTTGTAGCCTCAAGGCCAAATTGATTGTTTTTTTTTGTCCTCAAGGCAAGTTCCATTAATTCCTCAAGGCTTTTTTGGGCCCTTTTGGGTCAAAGTTTGCCAGTAGAGGGCGTCTGTACTCTTCAGATGAGCTTGTCTCTGGGCTGGTGAGAAATTTAGGGAGTTAGTGTTTGTAGTTCAGATAGATATAGTTAATTTTGTATTGTGAACACAATGCATGAGTCTGTTGGACTGAAAGTGAAAGAGTTAACTGATCACAAGGGGTGAAGGAACTATGTAAGACTGGGAGGAGAAAACAAATGGAAGGAAATAAGCCCAATGAAGGTGAAAGGTAAGGGGAAGAAAATTGCAGTTTCTGTGAAAAGGGATTGAGATTAACATTCTACTCAGACTTTTTTGTGGGTGTCTATCAAAACTCACCAGCTGTCAAAGTCGTGAGCTGAGTGTCTTCCAGATGTTCGAGGGTGGCTTGGAGTGGTGTGGTGAGGAAAATATCTGTCAAGATGTTGAGAACGCGAGCCACCAGATCGCCAGCAGCTGATACGGCTCGCAACACCAACGCCATTGTGATCGATCGTGCTGGTTTACCCCGTTTGACGGCCACTTTTTCCTCTTCTGCCAGTTTAAGACATCTCCCAGACGCTTTGTACGAGCCCCCTCGTGATTTCACCAATGACAGCTTTCGCCTTGATCGAGATCAGCCGCGACTGGACGGGGACGTCATAAAACGGTCAGTATGCGCCGTGCCACGCCCCCCTCGCTCATTACAAAACTTATCATTTCAAAGGATCACTAACTCCACTTTTGCACTTTGTGTGTCGACTTAAAAAATAGCTTTCCAATGCAATTTCGTAAATGTTTTTGAGCCTATTTATGTCCAGTTTTTTGGTTGTTTAAGTACAAAAGAACAACAATGACTTAAGGGACAACATATTGGTCTATACTTATCCAAAGTTACTTGAGTATAAAAAGTAGTAAAAGAATAATAATAGCAACACATGTATACTATTACACCTTTTTTAAGCAATATTTTGTACATGTTTACATACAAGATCAATTCAAATATGCCTTAACATAGCCAAATGATAACACATAGAAATTGGACCAATACAAGTACACAATGTTTATTTGTCTTTAATTCCGGCAAACATGTAATGATGAGTTTCAGATAGTTTATGGAGCATCACGTCATGATTTGATTATTATTCAGCTGGCTCTTCCGCCTGTAAAGCCACACAAAAAAACATATAAAAGATTATGAATGAATCAATTTGGCAAAAATATATAACTTGCACTAAGTATATGCAAACACTTTAGATGACCTATCAGCTTGAGCTGTGGTGTCACCACACAGTGTTGGCAAAAAACATTGGCCAACCATTTAAGATCACCAACCTCTTCCTGGTCTTGAGCCGGAGGGGAACTTGGATCAGGCCCCTCTGCTTCATTGTTTTCCAACGGGGTGTCAGTTGGCATGACTTGGTCCGACTCAGCATTCTCAGATGGAGTCGTTTCTGACTGGGGTGCCTCACCCTGTGTGGCTTCCAACTGTGGCTCCTCCTGTGCTGACGCAGGCTGTGAGGTATCGACTTGTGCAGATTCAACTCGGGCAGACTCGCTCTTGATCTCTGTAGGCTCTGCCGTTGAGGAAACCACCGCTGTCGGCAAAGTCGCATCTAGTTTGGATTGTACCTGGGAGGCCTCACCTTGGGAGCCTTCAACCTGCGTAGACAGCTCTAATGTGGACAGAGAATGTACAGACTGGGCCAAAGAACAGTCAACACTTTTGAAATTGACAAGAGAGACCTCAGGTGAACAAGAATCTGTCAGTGGAACGTTATCTTGGGCAGACAGTTCTGGTGTGGGTATTGAATGTGAAGATTTGACGTGTTGAGAGTCACGTTCAAATTTGATGTGAATGTTCTCCGCAGGAGAAGACTGTGGTTCTGCTGACTCCTCTTGTGCAGACTCAGAAGTAGCGGTCTCAGACTCAGCTAGGTCCACTGGTGTAGATTCCACTGGAGCAGACTCAGCATAAGAGCTCTCAGCTTTTATAGATTCAATGTAGGAGTGTGAGGAATCCACCTGCGCAGGATCTACAAGACTAGACTCAGACTCCTGGAACTGCGCTTGCAAGGTATCACCCTTTACAAATTCAATCTGGGAGGGATTATCCTGGGATGTATCAGCCTGTGTGACTTCCACCATAGTGGAATCCAACTGTCCACTCTGTGGGAGGAGGGCCTCAACTTTTGAGGACTCCAGCGGCGCAGACTCAGATATAGCAGCCTCAGACTCACTATGGTATGCTGGTGTAGAATCCATTAATGCAGACATGGGCTGAGTGGTCTCAATTTGCGGAGGATCAAGATGCAGGGCCTTAATCTTGGAGGTCTCGGACTCCATCTGGACAGATTCAGCCTGTGCGGAATCTGCCAATGTGGACTCAATTTGTTTGGAGCAATTCTGGGAGGTCTCAACTTGAACAGATTCAATATGGGAGGCCTTAGATTCCTCAGGCTGCACTGACTCCACAGAGGATTCTTCCTGCATTTCAGATTGTGCTAAAATGTCTGGCGTGGACCCCAATTGCATATCATGTGCTATTGAGCTTTCAATTTCTGTGGATTTTACTTCAGATGTCTCGGCCTGAAAGGATTCGGTCAGAGTAGCTGTGGCTTGGAAGCCCTCAGCTTTCAAAAACCCGGCCTGAGACTGTGTCTGAGGTGTCTCAACTTGCATAGATTGGACAGCCTCAGCATGAGAAAACTCTACTTCTGTGGACTGCACAGACTCGGCCTCCATTACCTTTACCATCTCAGACTCTGCATGCAGGGCATCGATCTGTGAGAACTGCCCAGGTTCTTGTAAAGACTTATCTTGTGCAGATTTCATTTGTTCAGGCTCAGGCTCATTATTTGTGGACTCCATCTGTAAAGAGGTCCCAGCCAGAGCGCTTCCATCCTGATAGACCTCAGCTTGCGATGACTCAACCATGGCAGATTCAGTCTGGGAAGCCTCGACGTGTGCATCCTTCTGGTGAAAGGGTATTAGGAGAAGTCTGTGAGTCATAGATTAGCCAAACAATCACTCAATTTAACTTCTCTCAGCTGACTTTGCTCTATCTCTTGAAACACACATCGTGCTTCTGGCCTGAGCTGTGCCCTCCACTTGACTGAATTAGAAAAAAAATTCAGCGATAGCAATTCCGTCACCTTCTCTTCGTCTTGAAATTCAGGCAGCAGATGGCTCTTTTGCCTTTGTAACTCCGGTTGTTGGTCTGCATGGCTGGAAGCGGTGTCATTAGCTTCAGGGGTTGAACCCACATTGAGATCCTATAGTTTATTTAGGGAAGAGAACGCCATGACGTAATCACAATAGCGACATAGACAAATGATGCTGTTTTGTCATGCTCTCCTTCTCCCAAAACAAACAATCCCATCACCTTCCTTTGCGGGTTTTCCACTTTGGATTCATCTTTCAGGCCAGCATCAGACCCTGGAGAGACAACCGAGGCATCTGGAGTGCTTACGTTATCAGATGTTTCCACCTGGTAGACACATGAACACGTGTCTCTTCTCGATGGATCCCCAAGAGCAAAGCAGCTATATAAAGCTCTAGCTTTCTTACCCCATGCATTTAGCTAACTCTAGGACAGCAGACTGCACTCTATGCATGCACATGCAAAAGCCGCACCACGCACAGATAGCCATTTTGGAGAAACCACCACCAGACAGCTTTTGGATTCTTTTTCACCTGGTGATCGTTCGCCAACCGTCCACTTTCGTGCTGGTCTGTAACCTGTTGGGTTTGTGGCTCAGAGGGTTCCGTCTCAGGCACCTGGGCAGAACCCGGCATGTCTCCCACCAGTTCGCCAACTTCTGCAGGCTCCGTTTCAGTGAGCTGTTAAAGTGCTGAGTGTCAAGTCTCCTTCAGACATACAACAACCTGACTTTCTGATTCTTTGCCTCAAACTGTGCCTGTTCTTCACTTTATCTTCCTCTCAACTGTTGGTTGAACTTGTTGCCTTCTAATTGCTGACTGAACTCTGTAATATGACTATATCAGACAGCAAAGTACAAATCAGAGCAGAAGATAGTCAAGTACTTTTTCAGTAGGATCCTTAGGGTCGTTCTCAGCCGGGCCTTTGTCTCGGGCATTTCGTTCCTTTTCCACCAGTGCCAACCGTGCTTGTTTCTATAAGAATCAGGAATTCACACATTAGAATAACAGAGACCAGAACTATTTAATTTAAATACTAAATACGACTGAAATAACACTATCACCTGTAAGTACAATTTTCAATCTTGAGGATAACTGTAACTTATTCTGTTGCCATAACATTTTAATATTCAATTTCACAGTACTAGTAATTTGCTTTTGTCTAAAAGAATTATGCATACCAACAGAGTTAACTAACCACTGATTTTAAATTTAAATTTCTATTACCATATACAAAATGTGATAAGGAAAAAACACAATTCATTGCCACCTATTCCAAGGCACATTGGGTAATAGCTCGACCTACTGGTGATGTAGAGAAACTAGTTTAAAAAAAAAGATCACCTTTGCTTCATATTCAACATTAGCGTTGAATTTGAACAGCCAATGGGCCAAAAACTGAATGGGGTCCATAGGACGCTGCTCAACCACCTCAGCAAGACCCTCTGCTAGACATGATCCCAGATGTGTCTTCACGTACTCGGAATCCATATTGCCAATCTGTTAAATATGTTTAAAAGCAATATTTCATTATATTTCTATAAAACAGTAATACAAATTATAATCCCAGCTCTGTAATCACTTACAAAACAATGTATATTTGCACCGGGTACCTGAAATTTTATAAGGGGTCATTAATTTGGGTCAATAGACACAAAATACTTGACTTTATAGATATTATTTAAAAAAATGTTCACTAAGAATTTATCCAAGTATTAGTAAAAAACGACAAGGTACAGAATGAAAATGAGAGGAAAAAAACAAACCTGTTGCCAAGCACATCGAAGCTTTCAGATATGTTTGCTTGTTTCTATGGTAACAGTGTCCCTTTCTTAGCTTTCCGCAGACCAATAGTTCCCACTCAATCTAAAGAAATAATAATTGTAATGATCTTTAAAAAATGTCATCTAACCAAAATACCAGATTATGACTCAAATCTAGGAGTCACTTAGTGATTAAAATGATAATATTTTCATTATTCCAATTAATTCTATTTTACTTTTTACAACCTTTTGTATTTTGTTCTTCTAGTTGAGTTCAGATTTTTAATACTATCATTTAAAGCAATTGCAATAGTTAAAAAGGTTGAATAAGAAGATAAAAACATCATAAAGTTATTCTAATGATGTTTTATGTTATATTGTTTAGTTGATTTCAACAATCCCCTTAAATTATTGTCTACATCTGTTATTACTTGTATGTGAAATATGCATATCATAAATTATATCAAGGGTCAAGTTTGATTTAATTGCACAAAAGTCCACTGAAATTGATCCTAATTTTTATCATAAAAATCAATACTTTATCACTGTGTCAAAATCACCTTACAACTTATATATATATTTTAATGAGAAATGCAATCAATTGTTTGGTGAGCCTTGTAGAATGCAACCAAAAATGTGAGAATTAAAGGTGACTTCCATTTTTTTTGTCCAGGTTCCTACTTGAGGTGCTTCATGAGCTCCTCCAGTTTCATTCAGCATGTCGTGGTGCGTCAGCAGCAGCAGCAAGTGCCCACCAGAGACACATTAAACCAGTACTGCCGCTGCCGACTGGGCTTTCAGGAAATACAAGCAAGTGCCTTCTCATTGCTCAGAACGACTGCCACGGTAGAATTTATTCTCCTTCTTTTTCTCAAGACTGCATTTGGTGGGATTCTTTGCTCTTCAGTGCCAGGTTTGACCTTCTACCTTTCACACCCGTTCTCCCTTTTTTACATAACTCTAATTTCTTTGCAAGCTGCATGTTTGCTGGCTTTTTAAAGTAGAAATATGAAGTTTATGTGACATTGCCTGCATCTATTTTAGGGCCAGGTTCACCTTTTAGGTGAATGAGTTGACAGGGTCATTTTTAATCAAAATCAAAATATGAAGATGATAGGTGTTTGGGTCCTCAGTAGCTGTTATTGGACTTGAATTAAAGTTATAATTAGAGCACATTTAGTCTAATAATAAACTGATCTGTAATTGAGCTTGAGGTCAGATTTAGAATGGGAAGAGTTGAGGATTCTCTGTCGTGGTTTTGCATATGTCCCATTATTGTGGATCTTTTTGCTACATGGTTAACCCTCACTATGCTTGGAGGTTAAGTGCAATGGGTCTGCAGATAAATCCGCCAGGTTTGACTATAGAAACTCCATCCCAAAAGCTTTGGAATCGTTTTTTTTCTTCCATAAAGTTGCTACTTCTCTCTTTGGACAGCATGGGTGTGGGTTTCTTACACTGAGCAGAGCCACAGGGAAATGAAAAGGTGATGTGAGGTTAAAGTTTTGCGTCAATACCATCGCTTGGATACAGATTCTGAGTTCCTGACTCTCTCTTATCGGCCAATCCCTTAACATTTAACAGACTGACATCACATTTTGAAAAATGCAATGTTCTTTTTAAGACACTGCGACCTCAGAAGTCTGTTGTCCTTTTAGTTAAGTGCAGAACCCATAGTTATTCTTCCTTTTTAGAACTACCATACATAAGAAATAGACATCCGTTTTAGTAAGAGCAATTCCAATATAATATGGTCTTCTAAAATAGCCTAACCAGTTGGAGTGATCAAAGTTTCAAAGTTTGTCAGCTTTTTTATCTCCCTGAGCTGGATTTCTCCGCACCTTGGCGTCATTCAGTTTCAAATGTCAACGGCTTGGTCTTTTGAAAGTGCCACTTCATCGGGCTGTCATCTTAGGAAACACCACTTAGGTTGTATTGCATGAATGCAGACACCGCTATGCACCCTGTGCTTCCGTCACAGTCTATAAATCACAAGACCGCCCCATATGTCTGCGAAGCCGCGGGTCGACTTATCTGGGGTCTTCACAACTCGCTAGGGTATGCAGTCCCCGGTCTCAGAAGCAGCTGGCTTCTCGGCGGTAGTGGTACCATGAGTGTACACATATTTCCAGAGACATCAGACCCAGAAGGACCCATGTGGCCAATTGTGACCATGTAACAGACAAGTTGTGGTTTCCCAGTGCTAAGCTAGGAATTAGTGGGTCAAAAACACACCATTGCTCCCTATAGACTTTGTAATACAAACTTAATTGGAGCTTGACAAGGCGTTAATGCCAGTGGCGTGATTTGACCCCGTGAGAACAGAGAAAGCAAGTGTTATTATATTATACTGTACTGTATAATTCTGATATTTAAGTCTTATGAAACATACATGGTTGGAACATTTAGAGAAGCTGTTGTGAAAGGATTGGGGATATTTGGAGGTGGGAACCAGAGGTGTACAGGTTACTGCATCCATCCCTCTGCCAGAATGTCAAAGGTGACATGGTCTTTACTTACGGGAGATGTGTTATATATACTGTGGCAGGAGGACAGCAGAAATCTAACGTTACTGTGCTCTTCTTCGGATGTGTACACGTTGCATTTAGGGGGATTTCTGAGTCGGGTTTATGAGGAGTCATATCTACTAACAACTAGATCGAGTTTTGATTTAGATCACAGTTTGAATTTAGTAGAAACAATTGCAATAAATGCACATTTGAACTGTATAGTAATATATCACCATAGGGATTTATTGTCACACACTCAGTGTTTTTGACATATTCAAAGTCCAAATCTCACTCTACATTGTTGAAAACTCACCTATTCACTTTTTTTTTTACCAAATCACTATCATTTTTTTTATCCTCTGTCTGAATCTTGTTGCAAATGAAAAATCTGACATAAGAATCATTCTTTATTAGATACCATTTCTTCTTTCAACCATACCTGCCATAAATAGTGTCCCACTTATTTCAATAGGGTAAGTTAGTTTGCAAGTATTCTGAATGTTCATTTCAAGTTGTTGCAGGTTGTGCATAAAATATTAATATAAGTCAAGATTGACTCTCAGACTTTCCCATAAGAGAAGTATGTGAACCTGGATGGGGGTCATGGCGGTTGGTGGCCGATCAGGTGTCTCTTAGCCACATGGCTCACAAAGTGCACTCGAGGGTGCAGAAGCTCAGTTGTGTTTCGACCCCCGCCTAGTCAGCCCAGCTGGACGAACTTTGGTTTATCGGCAAGAGATGGAATGAGCGCCGTCATTTGGCCTCTGTAACACGACGCCTTATCTTGACAACCGCAAGCAGCTGGGCAGCCACTGAATGTGGAAATGCATCCTTACTTTGTTATTGCCCTCTCGCCACTTATGTGTGTTTGTATGTTGGACACTATCCATAAATGTGTGGGTGACACTAACAGGGAAAGTTGGTGTTGCAAAAATGATCAATATTTAGTGACTTTTAAGACTGTTCTGGTCATTCAAAAAGTAACTCAACTATAAACTGATGTAAAAGTGATGTAATGAAAAAGTGATTATGTCTCCCACCCTGCAGCTTCCCCTTAGGGTGACCCCTCAGTGGTAGTAACCCTTCGCAATGCCAAGATGGCAGCCCTGCTCCCTCCCCCTGGCGCCGACGCCTTCCGCCTCTTCACTCGGGAATCGCTGGCGGAGATCGAGAGGCTCCAAGCGGAAAGGCAACGAAAGAAGTCGGCCCGAGTAGACGGCCATGAGGAGGCTGAGGTGGACGAGCAGAAGGTGACGGTCCCTAACGCTAACTTGGAAGCGGGCAAGAATGTGCCATGGATTTACGGAGACCCTCAGGATGGGATGATTAACACTCCGCTGGAGGACTTGGACCCCTTCTACAAGGGTCAGAAGGTCAGTAGATCAACAGAGTAAGGGTAAGACCATAGATTGATATGGGATACTTTGTATTCCAATTGCAACAGTACTAAATTATTTTTCCAATTTGTTATACTTTGTTTTTCTCTTTAACGCTTGGATCCTACAACATTGTAGATTGATTATCTGACCCAATGTATTGGTAAATATTAAATGTATGTTTTCCAGACGTTCATCGTGATCAGCAAAAGCAACACGATTTATCGGTTCAACGCAGAATCGGCGTGTTATCTCCTGACCCCGTTCAGCTGCGTGAGAAGAGGAGCCATCAAAATCCTTATACATTCATATCCTAACATTGCATTTTTTCATTTTGGTAGCCTGGCCAATCTCATACTTTTTTGTCCTTAACGACCACTCAAATTATTCAGTATGTTCATCATGATCACTATTCTGTCCAATTGCGTTTTCATGACGATGAGCAACCCGCCGGCGTGGAGTAAAAATGTTGAGTGAGTATACAATGTATATATGCTCTTGTTGGTTTACCATTGACGCTTTTCATGTCCGCAGGTACGCTTTTACAGGGATTTACACCTTTGAGGCCACTGTCAAAGTCTTGTCGAGAGGCTTCTGTATCGGCTCATTTACATTCCTTCGAGATCCCTGGAACTGGTTGGATTTCATGGTCATCAGCATGGCGTAAGAGACACATTCTTTACCAAATTATTGCTTGCTATTGATGGAAGGTGGTGCAATATGTTCCTAAAACCCTCCATTAAAAATCTCCTCTCTTGTCTCACCACAGATACATCACTGAATTTGTCGACCTTGGTAACGTATCTGCCCTCAGGACCTTCCGAGTACTTCGAGCCTTGAAAACCATCACTGTCATTCCAGGTATTACTCTTATTTCATTAGTACTACGATAAATGGTTATGGTTATTCTTGCACTAAATATTTGATCAAGTTAATGGTTAAAAAGGGCAATTTTTCCATTTTCCGTTGCACCAGAATGGCTCTTAACTACTAGTTTTGTCCCGCCAGGTCTAAAAACTATCGTGGGTGCACTAATCCAGTCAGTCAAGAAAATGGGAGACGTGATGGTCTTAACGGTCTTCGCTTTGGCTGTATTCGCCTTGGTCGGTTTGCAACTTTTCATGGGCACCCTACGACACAAGTGCATTCGCTGGCCGATTCAGGGCAACGACACGGAAAATTTGTTTGACATCACCGAGGCACCGCTGGCGTACAATGACACGCTTGGTGTCAACGGTAGCGACTTTTCCAATGGCACCTTTGATTTCGCAGAGTACATCGAAAACACCCGTACGTTGCTGCTAGCTTTTCTTATTCAGCTTCTGTGTGAGTACATTTTAAGCATTCTGGGTTGTTTTTGTTCAGAGAACTACTACTTTTTGGAAGGCAGCAAAGATCCTCTTGTATGCGGGAACAGTTCTGATGCTGGGTATGACATTGTGCTTATTTCTTCATCTTAAGAGCTTTGAGATGAGGTCTTACCTTTGCTTTGACTTCCATTAATTTTTTTTCAGAGTGTGTCCTGAAGGCTTCATGTGCATGAAGGCCGGTGGGAACCCAAACTACGGTTACACCAGCTTTGACTCATTCGGCTGGGCCTTCCTGGCACTCTTCAGACTCATGACCCAGGACTACTGGGAAAACCTCTTCCAGATGGTTAGAATTACTGAAGTCTATACTCCTGTCTCCCAAAGGGAATGCCTTCTTAGATCTTGTGGCTTCTCATTTGTCTCGAATACAGATCCTGCGGACGGCGGGGAAAACCTACATGCTTTTCTTTGTGGTGGTGATCTTCTTGGGCTCCTTCTACCTCATCAACCTCATCCTGGCGGTGGTGGCTATGGCATACGATGAGCAGAACCAGGCCACGCATCGTGAAGCTAAGGAGAAAGAGGAGGAGTTCCAGCGCATTCTGGAACAACTCAAGAATCCTGAGCAGGTGCACTCTTCATCATTTTGTTATATTTGAGCTTTAAGTCATTTTGTTTATCCTAGTTTCTTTGACCTGGCAGGCTCACCGGTCTGCTAGTGTAGATTCTGTGAACAGCAACCAGGCCCATAGTCATCACTCAGCCTCCGAGCTGAGTCCGGATCGAGACCAAGACGTCAGGGATTGTAACGGCAAAATGGTCCCGAGCCTCCTGGTGCAATCGCCTACCTTGGACGAGGTCAGACTCTGGTTTTTCCGTTTAAAATCCATGTATCTGACTCCACATCACGGATTATCTCTCAACAGTCTGCTGTTGAGAAAGAGCTCCATGAGACGTCTCCAGGCATGCTAAACCCAGATGAACTTCAATCGGATGAGCAGAAGCAGAGATCCTCTAGCGTCATGGAAGGTACCTCAGTTCCATTGGCGTCGGATGGGTGTTAAGCCAGTTAAAGTTCATGGCGGAGTGGGCTTATATCAATACTGCGCTGAGCTAATGGTTGCATTAACGCGCTTTTGTAAGGGTCTCTGTCAACATTGAAGCATTGCCAAGATGCACTCTTTCAAATTTGGAGAATTAAGTAATCGCACGTGACTAAAGCCTTGAGGCTTTCCAACTGTTGTTGTCGCCTTGGTGACAACAGCCCACACCAATTATAGATGAGCTTTTATAGCACTGCTGTTTGTGGGTATATTACATTTTTAAATATTAACATAGCTCTTCCTTTGTCCAGTATTGCATATGATACTATTTTCGGAATATTCTACTCTTCACTGTAGAAAATAAGTTCACTTTTAAGATGGCCTTGTTTTTTCTGGCACCTTGACATAAGAAGCGTGTAAATTTGAAACATGTGACTGTGTCCAGAGTTGGAGGACGCTCAAAGGCCTTGTCCGCCGGGCTGGTACAAGTTTGCCAACATTTTCCTGAAGTGGAACTGCTGCAGCCCATGGATGATCCTTAAAAAGTGGTTGTATGTGATTGTGATGGACCCCTTTTTTGATATGGCCATCACAATTTGCATTGTCCTCAACACACTCTTCATGGCTATGGAACACTACCCCATGACCCCAGAGTTTGACCACATGCTGTCCGTGGGCAACCTGGTGAGTGGGGGGACATTTTAAGGACCCTCTTGACGTAATGGGGTACTGAACTCAAGCCAAGAATTCTTAACGTCACTTGTCATGTACCATTTTGAAGTCCTCTAAACCTATTGTGCTTAATTCTTTACATTTTTTAGGTTTTCACTGGGATCTTCACAGCTGAGATGGTCTTAAAGCTCATTGCTATGGATCCATTTTACTACTTCCAAGTGGGATGGAATATTTTTGACAGCATTATTGTCACGCTCAGCTTGGCGGAATTGGGTCTGGCCAATGTCCAGGGACTGTCGGTATTGCGTTCCTTCCGTCTGGTAAGCGCATCTCATTCGCTAAGTTTTCCTTGGATCCAATAATAATTTCCTTTTGTCTTTCTGAGGTAGCTTCGTGTCTTCAAGCTGGCCAAGTCCTGGCCCACACTCAACATGCTGATTAAAATCATCGGGAATTCGGTGGGCGCTTTGGGCAATCTAACGCTGGTGTTGGCTATCATCGTCTTCATCTTTGCCGTGGTGGGCATGCAGTTGTTCGGAAAGAACTACAAGGACTGTGTTTGCAAGATCTCTGAAGACTGTGAACTGCCGCGTTGGCACATGAACGATTTTTTCCATTCTTTCCTCATCGTTTTCCGAATTCTGTGTGGCGAGTGGATTGAGACCATGTGGGACTGTATGGAGGTTTCAGGTGCTGCTATGTGCCTGATTGTCTTTATGATGGTCATGGTCATTGGAAATCTTGTGGTGAGTCAAATAGATAGTTCTTAAAGTAGAAACCAACATTTTGACTTTTGCTTTAATTTAGAGAATTTTAATTGGTTTACAGTTTAGATTTTTTAACTTTCAGAGACAGTTCAAAAGTTGGCGCTTGAGACCTTCAACTGTTTATAGAAAAACTGACTAATTTTACTCAGTAAAACACACTACTAGCAATTATTATTGTTCTTTTATTGAGCCTAGAGTGTCAGTGCCTTTGGGGAAGCAGATCTTGACGTTGTACTAAGTAATGTTCTCTTTTGAATTCCCTTAATGCAAGATGACCGCAAATTGATGGGCAATATTTCATGGCGAGCACGCACAAAATTTCCTGGTAGGTTATTCATAGAAATGAAAAGGAAATGGCTCATCAGTAGGGAAGCTGAAAAGCGCCAAGTGCCAAGTGCCAAAATTCTCCAGATGATCGCACCCCCCTTGAGTCACCATCCCATAGACCTCGAACAAGCACAAACTCACTACACATGCAAACCCTCTCAAAACAAAGAAAATAACAACCAGTACACTTCTATTTAAATCCAACAACTTAAGAGCAAATGCTGGTATTGACCTTGAGTATGTGTAAAGATCTAACTCAGGTCGGCGTACTGCCATCACGGCAACAAACGCCAACAGCTGCTGAGAGTGTGTGAAGGCGTAATCGGAGACGGCATATTCAGCTGTAATTGATGAGCGTTTCAGGTCGTGTGCTGATCATGTTGCTTAATCCAAGATTTAATACGTATGAAGGGGAAGTACGGCACTCTTGAACAGAACGTGTTTAGCAAGCGTTTTCAATTCAAGGTTAACTCATTGGCTACCAAACAGCAGGACACACACATGCCCTTCTTTTAAGCGCCACAGAATATTATTCTATTGTGAGCAGTTTATAGTAATGGTAACTTCAAGAGCTTAATGTTATAACATGCCTATGGGGCTACTAGTTTTACACCGAAATGAGTATTAGTATGATACTGATACACCATTTATTTTCCCTTTTCTGCTCTCAGGTTTTGAACCTTTTCCTGGCACTGCTCCTCAGCTCCTTCAGTGGCGACAACCTGTCCACAGGAGATGATGATGGCGAGCTGAACAACCTCCAGATCGCCGTCGGCAGGATTACACGAGGCATCGACTGGCTCAAGTCGGCTGCCGCCGATGTGCCTCGAAGGATACTGGACCGAAAATTCAAGGCCACGGCGGACGCCAGCGCCGAGGTGGTGGAGATGAACGATTTGGACGCTGGCGGGGATGTCAAAAGGAACTCAAACTATTTAGCTGGACGGACTTCAGGCACCGTTTTGGAAGGAGAACTTGCTCTCCAAGTGCCCCTCGCACAGGGAGAGTCCGACTATGAAAACATGGATGACGAGGACTACGATTCGAATATCTCCACGTGTGGAGATAACACTCATGACAGCGTAAGACTGTCATAATCGCCACTGACCTAAGAGAAACTGTACTACCACCTAATTGATACATTTATGTTCTCTAGAAAAGCCTAGAAGACGAGATAGGCCATATAAAAGAAGTCAAAGTGAGTAGCTGTCTTCAGAAAATGAATGTTCTCTTGTGTTTTTTAAGAAATGCTTCTGCTTTTTCCGAGCAGCTGATGGGCGTGCCCTCTGATGACAATGACCCTTCGCTGTGTAGTACAGCGGACTATCAGCCATCAAAGCCTGAACCGGTTGAAGAGGAGGAGGAAGAGCCAGAGCCAATTGAGCCAGAAGCCTGCTTCACTGAAAGTAGGAATATGGTGACAATTTGTGGTTTCTAGTACTTGTTGTGTGAATGCTACATAGAAAATGACTACCCAAAACCTAACATGGGCTCTGTAACCATCAGACTGTGTGCGGCGATGGCCCTGCCTCACCGTGGACGTCAACACAATCAGGGGAAAGCAATGGTGGACGCTTCGCAGGACCTGCTTTGCTATTGTTGAACATGACTGGTTTGAAACTTTCATCATCTTCATGATCCTACTAAGCAGCGGCGCCCTGGTGAACAATTGGAACAAATATAAAATGGGGTTGTGGTCAAATATTCATTAAGTCTTGCGCTCTTGCGCAGGCTTTTGAAGATGTCTACCTGGAAAGGCGGAGAATCGTTAAAATCATCCTGGAGTACGCCGATAAAGTCTTTACCTTTGTCTTTGTCGTGGAAATGTTGCTGAAATGGACGGCGTACGGCTTTAAGACTTACTTCACTAACGCCTGGTGTTGGTTGGACTTTTTCATCGTTGACGTAAGTTCAACCAAGTCACATCGGGTCGTTAGCAGATTCCGAATTGTCCGTTCTCGCCGCAGATTTCTTTGATTAGTTTGGTGGCCAACTGGATGGGTTTCTCCGAGCTGGGTCCCATCAAATCTCTGCGAACTCTCAGGGCGCTGAGGCCTCTACGCGCCCTTTCCAGATTTGAAGGCATGAGGGTAAGTGCCAGTCGGGAATTGCAATGACGTTGAATGGCTGTTTTGGAATTAAACCCAAATTTTCAGTTCTCACAGACTCACAAATGACAGCCAGCTTTAACTACCTTGACTAAACCACTGCATGTGTCATGGTTGTTTTGATACGTTTGCCGTTTTTCTCAGCTTGCATGTTTTTCTCCACGTGGGATTCCAGACAGGTAATAAAACAATCAATCTAAAGTAAACAATTGCCTTTAGTTTGGATGCTCACACCCTGAACTTCTTCCTACCAGGTGGTGGTCAACGCGCTAGTTGGCGCCATCCCATCCATCTTCAACGTTCTCCTGGTTTGCCTCATCTTCTGGCTCATCTTCAGCATCATGGGTGTCACCATGTTTGCCGGCAAGTTTTACCGCTGCATCAACACCACGACGGGCGAGCTCTTTCCCGTGGCGGAAATCAA
This sequence comes from Stigmatopora nigra, assembly GCF_051989575.1. Taxonomy (NCBI): domain Eukaryota; kingdom Metazoa; phylum Chordata; class Actinopteri; order Syngnathiformes; family Syngnathidae; genus Stigmatopora; species Stigmatopora nigra. The sequence goes on from NC_135525.1 coordinate 8,656,966, forward strand.
CAACCGTAGCGAGTGCCTAGCCCTGCAGGAGGACACGGGCGAGGCCCGTTGGGTCAATGTCAAGGTCAACTATGACAATGTAGGGCTGGGCTACTTGTCGTTACTTCAAGTGGTAGGTTGGCTTTGACTCTTAACTTGACTTGCCTTCATTCAAAAAGAAAAAATCATTTTCTGATACCTTTTCAGGCAACTTTTAAAGGTTGGATGGACATCATGTATGCTGCTGTCGACTCAAGAGAGGTATACAATGATCCTCTTAATTCACCCCAGTTTGGACTAGAGTGAAAATTTCCAGTGATGGATTCTTCTTATGAACACAATGCATTTAATCTCAGGTGGAAGAGCAGCCTTCTTACGAAATCAACCTTTATATGTACATCTACTTTGTCATCTTCATTATTTTCGGCTCCTTCTTCACCCTCAACCTTTTCATTGGTGTTATCATTGACAACTTCAACCAGCAGAAGAAAAAGATGAGTGTTTTTGCATGATCTTTAGTCACATTTCCATAAATAGCGGGGAATACTAATGATATTTGCCACTGCACTTAGGAGACAAGGACATCTTCATGACGGAAGAACAGAAGAAGTACTACGAAGCCATGAAAAAACTTGGTTCCAAAAAGCCGCAGAAGCCAATTCCACGTCCCACAGTAAGATCTTTATGATTATTATTTCAAAATTAGACCTTAAAGAGGACATGCAATGTGAAAAAAAAGGATTGTAAACGTTGCAGAACTTCCTCCAAGGACTGGTGTTTGACTTCATCAGCCAGCAGTTCTTTGACATCTTCATCATGGTGCTCATCTGCCTCAACATGGTGACCATGATGGTGGAGACGGACAACCAGAGCGTCGAAAAGGAAGACTTCCTTTTCAAAGTCAACCTGGCCTTTATTGCTGTTTTCACCACGGAGTGCTTACTAAAGCTCTTTGCTTTGCGCCAATACTTTTTCACCAACGGCTGGAACATATTTGACTTCATCGTGGTCATCCTCTCCATCGCCGGTGAGTAACTAGCTCACCATGCCAGTTTCCCCCTTTAAATCTCCAACATCTTCTTCAACAGGCACGATGCTATCCGACGTAATCGAGAAGTACTTTGTATCGCCAACCCTCTTCCGTGTAATCCGCCTGGCCAGGATTGGTCGCATTCTGCGTCTAATAAAAGGCGCCAAAGGCATCCGGACACTCCTCTTCGCCCTGATGATGTCACTACCCGCCCTGTTCAACATCGGTTTACTCCTCTTCCTCATCATGTTCATCTTCTCCATTTTCGGCATGTCCAACTTCGCCTACGTCAAAAAGGAGGCCGGTGTCGACGATATCTTCAACTTTGAGACGTTTGGCGGGAGCATTATTTGCCTCTTCCAGATCACAACATCGGCCGGTTGGGATGGGCTGCTTCTCCCCATGCTTAACAGGGAGCCCCCCGACTGTGACCCCAATTTTGAGAACCCCGGCACGGACGTCAAAGGCAATTGTGGCAGTCCAGGTTTGGGCATGGTGTTCTTTACCAGCTACATCATCATTTCCTTTCTAGTCGTTGTCAACATGTACATCGCCATCATTTTGGAGAACTTCAACGTGGCGCAGGAGGAAAGCGGTGACGCCCTTTGCGAGGAAGACTTTGAGATGTTTAATGAAACATGGGAGAAATTCGACAAGGACAGCACCATGTTTATCGAGTACGCCCGCCTCTCGGATTTCTGCGACGCGCTACAAGAACCGTTGAGGGTCGCCAAACCCAACCGTCTTCGCCTAATTCAAATGGACCTTCCATTGGTGATCGGCGACCGCATCCACTGCTTGGACGTCTTAATGGCCGTCACCGAGATGGTCCTGGGAGACACTTTGGAAATGGCGGCCATGCGGGAGAGCATCAAGACTAAGTTCCTTCAGAGCAACCCGACTTCGGACTCTTTTGCGCCTATCACCACCACCGTACGCCACAAGGAGGAGGAAATTGCCGCCCTCGTCATTCAGCGGGCTTATCGGAGCCACTTGCTACGACGAGGACTGCGCCATGCCGCTTTCTTGCATCGAGCTAAAAATGGGGTGGCGCAGGATCAGGACATAGTAGAGAGGGAGGGACTTATTGCACGCAAAATGGAAGATCTATATGGGAAGTACTCTAACTTTGCCAAGGAGAAAACATGGAAAAATTCAGCGGCACCAGGAACACAAGGTGGTTCTGCCGCTTCTTTCGTACATTTACCTGCGGAAATCACTAAAGAGGTGGTACTTCATTCTGCACCTCAACCGAATCGAGTCCTTGGCGGTCTTCGGAAAAAACTCAAAGAGTCGCATATCTAACCAAAGCCATTTTTTTTACTTTGTAACTTTGCAGGATCTAGGGCTGCATTTTGTTGACACTTTTACCCAATCAAAAGAGCTAAATCCTTCAAGGAGGGGAAAGACAGCGCCTTTATCATGTGAATTTTGTTCAACAATCACCATAGACTTTTCATTTTCCATTTATTTTTCGGGCCTCAGAATATTAATTCTCATTATTTTGGGCCCTGAGTATCATCAACATAATAGGTAAATAAGTACTATTTATTATCCTGTTTTGCATCATTTGGGTGGGGGTATTATCGGCAATACAGATAGTATACAAAAATATAAGTCTTTCAATACTAAATTCCTGCATACTCACTTGATTTAAAGTAAATTGACATTTATTAGTGAATAAATAATTGGTGGGAGGGTGCACCCTGACCAGGGGAAGAATACATTGATTTTTTTTTAACCTCATAAACAGCGCTAGACTTCCAACCTAGTCCATTTTGGTCTTTCACAGAATGTGTTGTCTTTCCCTCTAAAACACTTTATAATGTACGCAAGAAGGATCCATGTTGCTCCTCATTAGGGGTGGCTAACATTTAGCAAGACCCACTTGAATATTGCACTGTTGCACGTTTATTTTTAGGCCCTCCAGGTCCAATTGCAGCCAATGAGGATGATGGACGTCTAAAGGAGAACATCAATCAACGCGCATGATGGATAGATGTTTTTGTCCATTTCCCCCGTTGTCGTGCCAGGAGACCTTAAAAGGGCAGCACTCATGTTTACATGTCCATATGATCTTAATCATTTTATTAATAGTTCAACTCATCAAGTCGCTTTTGGCTTCACGTGGATGCTGTTGCGGCTTTCTGAGAGTCGTTTCACTTTGTCTTAATTGAAAATGTCTTACTTTCAATATTATTGACATACACAGACATTATTGTGTCCATGCTTGGGGTGTGTGTATACTTTATATGTAATATGCCATTAAGAAAAAAACACATAAATCATGTATCGTGTTTAGTGAAGGGAATTGATTCGGCTCCCAAACGGCTCCTCTGGATATTTTGTTGTTGTTGCTTTTATCACTATTTTACCAATAATGATGTAACATTATGCACAAAAAGAAATAATAAATACTTTTTAAAAAAAGTACTACACTACTAGATTATAATACCCTTTATTTTTTCACTCTGCAGTAAACTTTAACATGCAATTTAACATTTGTTTCTTATAAATAGCTTCTGAATAGTAAGTACTGTTATTTTTTGTTATAAATAATTATATATAATTATACTAATTATACATTAAGTAATAATTATACATAATTATACCAATTGTACATTAAGTATATGTACTGATCTGGCCTTGTTCTTAAATAAGTAATGTGATAAGTCGCCTGTAATGATAATAATAATTCGGTTAGCAGTTCCGCCCTCTAATTTGCATCCTCACAAGGGAATTGGTGACTGTTCTCCTTCACCGCACGTCAACAAATTTTCCTCCAAAGATATCAACATTTCTATTCATTTTTTTTCGGTATTTGTGTCATTGCATCATGCGCTGGTTTCTATTTGGATTTTGTGCTCTGATTATACTCAACGTACCAGGTAAATAAGTATTTTTTACCTTTGTTGTGTGTTATTTGGGGGTTTGCTTGATTTCCTGGACATCTGGAGGAAAGGGGAAGTTAGTCTTGTTAGTAACCTTATCATAGCTATTGTTTCAAACATATACTTTAGCTCAGTTACACTGTATGTATATGGAAAGTATATATAACGTCAAGTACTGGCTCCTAACTTGTCATTTTGCTTTTTTCAACTCAGCTGTTGTGGGCCGCCAGTTCTCCATCGCTCAGAAGCCTCGCTTCTATGGCGTGCGACCCAACCGGTTTGTCAGCATCTGCTGTGCATCCTCCCACCAGCACCTACCGGCAAAGGTGCACTGGTTCAAGGCCAACCACTATGACCAGGACGCTGCTCAAAGGCGGCCGTTGAAAGACACCGTGACTCGAGACAAAGACCTCACTTTCAATGCCTTCCTCATCCTGCACAATTTGACCCTGGAGGACAGCGGCGTTTATTTCTGCCGCATCAATGACACGTGGGGATCAGGCACTCAGCTGCAAGTTGCCAGTAGGTTCAACGCCATAATGCATACTTTTCAACCTCGGCCAATTGCTCCCTTTATTAATGATTGCAATTACTTACAAGGCACACATAATCACATTTCAATTTCTTGCAAACAGGGCCTGTCAATAGAGCGCAGGCACTGCGTCAAAGCAACATGAAAGATGCCCTAATAGTCCTGCAGGGTCTGATGCTGGCCGCCATTGTGACACTTCTGCTTCAACGCCATCGTAAAATGGTGAGAAGTCAAAGAAACAGAGCACTTTGCATATTTAGCGTTAGTTCGTTGTCACATGAAATCATTTAGGGTCATCCCCATTTTCTAGGTCCTAAGAAGCGAGCGGATCTATGAGGAGCCTGAAATAGAGCACATCTACGAGGTGAGTTTGTCTAGGTTTTGATTAATATATGTAAAAGTTTTGTGGCCAGCCGAGATCAGCTCCAGCACCCCGGGGCCCTGACTTGCATAAGTTGTGGTGAAGTGAATTTATGTGGTGGACAACTTCCAATGTGCATGCATGCATGCATGCATGCATGCTTGTGTCTGCACAGGGATTGACCATAGAGGGATGCGGACAGGGGGACTTGTACGAAGAGCTGGCTGTGTACGCCGAGGTCGAGGACGATGTCGAGGCACCGTGGAAGTGACCGATAATTTTGTCTTCGAAAAGTGATTCAATAAAAACGAAAAACGCTTGGAAGCACGAGAGTTTACAAACATCCAAATTCAGTGAATGCACCATTGCTCACTTGTGTCGTGTCCCTGACACTTAGTTGCCTTTGGGTACACCTGCAACCATCAATATGAACTTCAGACAAAAGCTATGTATTTTGACAAACAATGCCAATATTCATGATTAAAATATAATATTACATGCACTATCACTGATTATGAAATACAATGATCTCAAACTGAATTTTAAATATTGGCGTTTTCCAATTAGAATAACGCTGATAGGAAAACATCCCACAGTCTTTAAACGCACCTCTTTCCAGTGAGGCGGAGATTCCGCGTTCCCCGGTACACTACGTTCCCGTTTTGGTAAACAAACCGTCTTGCATTCGCGTTCATTTTATTGTTGTTTAAAAGTGTTTGAGGACGGGGCGATGGCATAAACTGGGAAAGACTGACTCAACCAAGTTTGATTTCCCCCCCGATTGCCATTTCAGCTGCAAGATGGAAAGTCAACTCTGCATCTCGGTGAGGGCACAGTTAAGCTAGCTGTGACATGTAGCTGATCAGTTGGTGTACAAGATCAAATTTTAAGTTTAACCTTACTGGATTTTCTTTAAATGTCAATTTCTAGGTTACTAAACCCTCTCTTCGAGTTTAGATACTTTCATGGGTTGTCAGTGACTCGGAATTGTAAATGTTTTTATTGACATTGCAGGAAGTAGACGAAAACTTAGCTCAACGACTTACTTAGGGGTGTAAAAACATTTAGTAAATATATTTTTAAAAATCCCTTCCGTGTTTTTATCTTGATTGAATTATATCGGGTTGTAATTTAGACTTTGGGATGTCATCAGCGTCACATGACCCTGAGTGGTCATCAACCAACACACACGCACACGACCCCTGCCCCGCCCCCCAATGTACACGTATATAATAATAATGCCTCATCTTCAAAAAGGTTGGACTCACATCTATAGATCTGTATTAATTCCTTGAAAACATTTCTATTTGTAGTGTTGGGCAAAGACCCTTAAGTGATCCTGGCTAATTTTGCGCCCTATACTACATTCTAAACATTAAAATGTGCTATTTTTGAAGAATTGCCCCATTGCACTGATACTTTTTAATGCAGATTTAGTTTCTATTACCCCTATTTTTGGCTGTTATTTAACCATCTTTGCCAAGGTAAAACTACACTGGGAAATATATGAGTGGCTCACTCAGTGGAAAGACACCAGTGAGGAATGAGAAGCTATAAATGTGTCAATCACATGCCAAACATGTGTTTTTCCACCACTGGAGTCACCTAGTCTTACATTTTATGTTCTGTTATTTTTTTCAGCTCACCATGGGTGTATAGAGAAAAAAAAACAAGATCGGTGCCATGTTAGCCACACAATCGGCAGATACACATCATGAATCTGTCAAACAGGTAAGTCTAGATTTATTTTAAATGTCTTGAATCAAAATATCAGTGCAATTTTGCCAGAAGAATTCAACTTCCGAGTTGTCTTTTACCACATTTAGCACATGTTGACGTTCATGTGACGGTGGTCATTAGTCATAGTATTGCATAACAAGCATATAGCTATTGATTTTTTTACCAAGTTTTGAGCAGCACTTTTCACCACTTTGGACTTTGCCACGTGCATCTCATCTTTAAGACGTTTGTCAGTTTACCAAAAGGGAAACATGAGTTTTTCCTTGCTAAAAATTAAAAAAGGAAGCAATTGACAAATTTCTTTCCTTCTCAGATCAAGGAGAAGTTGGTGCAGTCGCTCAAGAGTCTGCAAAGGCGCTACGTGACGTCGGACGCGGTGGTCACCAGCGAGGACGGCGACGCCAACGTCCTCTGCTGTGCGCTGGAGGCCATCTTTATCCATGGTATTAAAGGGAAGCATATCCGCTGGGAGGCTGTGGTCCGTGGCAAGAAGGCCGGTCGCAGACCTGCCCCACAACCCTTCTTCTGGACCCTCCTTAAGACCGTCACTCACAGGTCCGTCCCATGCCGAGCATATTTGCTTTCTAGTATTCTGCAATAGAAATTGGAAGCATTTTTGATAACTGTTCATCATTTAGAGATGTTTTTTTGTTATAATTGTCCATGTTTTGAAGAAATATAACAAGTAAATATATTATTTAAGGACATAAAAAATATTTTGTGCTCTCATAACAATACTTATACTTTTACAAAAATGTGAAGTCTTGAATTACTGTTTTTACAAATAAATTATATCCAAATTTGACACATTAATTAAATCTGTGTGAATTTTAAGGTAAAATATAGTCTGGATTTAATGGCTGCTTTTTTTCTAAAGATAATGTCTTTTGTATCATTAAAAAAAATCACATTTTTATTTGTTTTCTCTGCATTAGTGATGTCATCACCGAGCTGGAAAAGATCAACTTTGTGGGCACCGACGTGGGCCGATGTCGCGCCTGGCTTCGTCTGGCCCTCAACCACGGCTTGCTAGAGTGCTACCTACTGTCACTATTCCGGGAGAGCACCGAGCTACGGTCGCACTATCAACCCGGCGCTCTCCTACTCAACGGCGAAGAGCGGGAGGTTCTCCTCAGCTACCTTCAGGGCCTGTCTTCGCTTACCTTCAACCTCTCGTACAAGTCAGCCGTCCTCAACCAGTGGACCAACACGCCACTCCGCCTCGCCGGACTGTGCTCCGCCCCCCCATCCGATGGCCTAAACCAGCCCTCGTATAAAGACTCATGGGATACGGCATCGCAGTCGTCAGGGTCTTTGGAAGCGGGGCCGGCACCCGTCGGATCCACAGCGTGCACCCTAGCCCTGAACTCGTCCACTCTTAGCTTGGAAACCACAGGCTCCTCCTCTAGTTTGAGCTCAGACAGTGTACTCCAGGGTCAAGACCTCCGCAGTCCTGCAGGGGAGAAATGGTCCAATTGTGACATCAGGGCGCCACGCAATGGGTAAGAATGTTATTTACCAAAGTAGGTTTTAGGGAAGACTTTCTGTTTTAGGATCAAATTGAAAAGAATAGTACACTAGATGTGTATTTAATTTCCTGATTTTTTTCCACCTTTTAAATCAATGATTGTAATTTTTAAACTATTTTTTTCTGTGTTTTTAGTTCAAAAATAATTTGGAAAATCATATATTTTTGCATATCAAGTCAGATCAAGAACACCCTTAAAAATATGGATTTATGCATTTGTTTCAATCAGCTCGCCACCCAAGCTCCGGGAAAACAGCAGCTCCAGTCAAGATTCTTTGCGCGAAGCCTCCTTCGTCTCCAGCGCCGCCGCGGATCACTCCTCCGACAGCGACCAGCCCCCCAGTGCTGCCCTCTCCGATACAGAACCACCCCCAGCCACTGACCCACCATCGCCCCACCAGAACCACGTTGACCTTTCACATCCGGCTGTCCCGGAAAAAACAGGGATAGACTATGAAGACAAAGCAACTAAAAGTGACCTGAGCACCAAATTGTCATCAGAATCCCACATAGTAAGCAACAATTGTGTCCAAAGCAAAAAAAATGGTTCTTAATGATTATAATGTTATGTCTTGCATTTTAGCGGTCCTGGATCTCTGAGGAAGACATCTACAAGCCCCGGCTGCACGAGGAGTCGGACCACGAGGATCAGGCTCCGGCCCCGGTTACTTCTGGGACTGTGGCAGATTTGCAGACGCCACCCAGTGTTGTGCATCGGCGACAAATTGGTAACTAATCTGGGTTTTAGTGATAATATCTAGATTGGCTTTATTATTGATACACCACACTGGGTAGTTCGACGTTGGTAATTTTTGGGTCATTTTATCATTGTTGTTTAATGTTGTTCATTTTCTCTTGCTAGGACTCTCGAACCCTTTTCGAGGCTTACTGAAACTAGGCCACCTTGAGCGTCGTGGCGCCATGGGAATGTGGCGGGACCACTACTGCGAACTCTCCCCCTTGGAGCTCCGCCTCTACCTGAACTCCGAAGAACGCACGTGCTGCGACAGCTGCTCCCTTCTGCGATGCGAAGACGCTCGCCTCAACTCGTCCGACGGCCGTTTCGAACTGGCTTTCGCCGGCAAGCGACTGCACCTTCGTGCCGCCAATCACGACGAGGCGGAGGACTGGCTGGACCGCATTGTGGAGGCGGTCAACAAATGCCGGCCCGTGTCCCGCGTAGAAGAACCTTGGGAGATTCTGGAAGCTCCCGGTGAGAACTCTTTCGACGACAGCCATGTTTCTTTACCTTGCTCGACGTCGGGCAGCCCCGAGCACGGTTCTTCGCCGTCTCACCAATGCGACTGGACTCGTGTAGCCGATTCGGAAAGGGACGCCATCAAGGAAGCAGTACTGTATTGTTGCACGGATGCTGACGCTCGCTCGTGGACGCCTCTGGTTTTCTCGCTCTCTCTCGAAGCCCTGAAAGGTTTTCGGGTACAAGATGGAAGCAAAGCACTGCGACTGACGTTCCCCATTCAGGATGTGAGAGACGTGGTTCCGGATGTAATATTGGGCGGGCCCAATTTTTTTAAACTCCTGACACTGAGGGAGACCCTGCGCTTGCAAGCGGAGAGTGCAGAGGAGGCATGTTCCTGGAGGTCACTGATCCGAGGGGCTCTGGACTCTTACTTGGAGAGCGGTGAAGAGGAGGAGGTGGAGGTGGCTGGCCAGAAAGGAGGCGGGAACCTTTACAGACTCGTTCAGCACAGACTCAAAGAAGATGGAGTGCTTCTGGTACATCTTTGCAAAGTGCCATCCCAGAAGGGACTGGACACGCAGAATTTTAAATGTGCAGGTATTGTGCCGATTATTTTAAAAGAAGGGCTTTTGCAAGTATTTAATTGTTTTTATTTAAATTATGACATTGTTAAAATTAAATCTTATAGATGAAACAGCACATAACCTTAAGACTATACCGGTATATAATAATTTCATATTGGTTTTCTTTTTTTAATTCAAAAAGCTTAAAGAAAACTCATTAAAGTAATGTTCATAATTAAAAACATTTAAAATCATAACTTTTAATCTCTTTTTGGCATAAAAGTAGGACTCTACTAACTTATTTTTTGTCTAACCAATGTAATTATACTGCATAATTAGATAGCTAGCAAGTATATCATTAAAATAACATAAATATCCTTTTATCTGGGATTGTTTGACCTCTCATGTCTATGACATGACGACAAAAACATTCAAAAACGGTTTATAATAAACCTCTGCTGACGACAATTTAAATATGCCTCCTCATCAACATGCAAAACTAGCATGCATCTAACATTGAGTTTTCCTTAGGCTGCCCTCAGCTGATCGGCCCATCACTGGGACGATCCCGCCTATGTGAGTTCTCCGGTCAGTACTACTGCCATTCCTGTCACTCGGGCGACACCACCGTCATCCCTTCACGCATGCTGCACAACTGGGACCTCAATAAACGCCAGGTGGGTGTGCCCTACAATTCTGCATTTTAAACTCGACTATATTAACACCCCTATGTGTCCATTTCCAGGTGTCGAAAAAAGCGCTTTGGTTGCTGGCTCAGGTGGAACATGAACCTCTTCTAAACCTGGAGCTGCTCAATCCTGATTTGGCAACACACTGCGAGTCCATGGCGCTTGTGCACAACCTTCGCCGTAGGCTGCGACTGTTGAGCGACTATCTTGTCACTTGCCGCAGCAGTGCTTGCAAAATGCTTCAAGCCAGGTGCGTTTTTCAATATCTCGCCTTTTCCTATAAAAATGTAATGGTTATTGACTATACATCCTTGCTAGGATGAAGCAGAGAACATACCCGCTGGAATCCAGCAACCTGTACAGTGTGAGGGATCTGCGGGAGGTATGTACGATTTTATCAAGTTTTACCCATAGAGATGGGAGGATTGGTATCATGGAACTGGACTTGATTTGCCAATTTAGGACTTAATAAATCTTCCACTTCATTTTATACATGAACAACATGAAGTGTTAGTATTGCCTGTTTGCAATGTTGACATTATATGTGTGTTCTATAGATTGCTGAGGAGCAACACGCCCTGTATCTGGCGTCGCTGTGCCAGTTTGCCACCAGCCACGTGTTTAGCTGCGACCTGTGCACGCAACGCGGCTTCAACTGTCAAATGTGCCATAGCGACGACATCATCTTCCCCTTTCAGTTTGACAGCACAGTCAGGTAAGCGTTTCCTCATTCCCATTCCAGGTTTTGAGGCATGAACAGACAAGGTGCTTTGGCTAAATGACACTTCTTGAATAGCACTACACAGTCACCTCTCGAGCCAGCCTGTGTTGATATGTTGGAATTTTATTTTACAAATTCTTACATTGGAGGAGGAGCATTGTGATGGATGATTTTGTTAACTAAAACGAACCACTTTTGCTCTAATGAGAAATTGTTGCTGTAAAATTTCTGCGTTGTTTAAAAAAATCCAGGGAATGAACATGTTGAGATGCATGGAAACTTTTTTTAGTGGTGAAAAAACAGCAAATATAATTCTATGAAAGGTTGACCTTTGTAAATATTGTGTGTTTCAGGTGCAAGGAGTGCAAAGCGGTTTTCCATCGGACCTGCATGACGCAAGGTAGTGGCTGTCCTCGTTGTTTGCGGATGAGGAAGTACCTGGAGAGGGACCTGCAAGATTGATGGAAGCCAGCAGTGGGCACCCTTTTTCCTCTTCTGGTAGAGTGCTAAGAATGCAATATCAAGTGCAATTATCAATAGAAGTGAATCAGAGAGGTGGACTGATCCTAATTTATTGATCTGCCTTGCCACGGTATAATTATTATGAGAACTATTAGTTGTTGTTTTGTTTTTTTGCTCAATTAGGCTTATATGAGGAGTTGAGAGATTTTATATGCACAAAGCATAACACATGTTCCAAGGTGCCTTAAGATTTTTTTTTAATTATGCAGTGCAAGCTGCATTTATGAATTGCCTTTTTTTGGGGGGTAAATCACCTTTGCACTGAGCTTTGACTTTTGATTTATTTTAATCACTAGCAAGCGTAAAGCTGTATTTTGTTTGTTTTCACATGTAATTCACAGTCAAATAAACTCTTTCTTCTGTGTCACATTCTATTTATTCATGTGAATAGCCAATATTTCCCAGAAGTAAATGCAAGATTATGGATTTCCTTGACCAATACAATATATTTTGTGCACCTCTAAATACTTAAATAAAAAAAAAAAGAACGTTTCAATACGTGTCTCAGCCTTCAATCTCTGCCACAGCCTTCAATACGTGTCACAGCCCTGCACCTTTATCATAAAGACTTTGTATGTCATGCAATCCTCCCCTAATTAAACTTTTCATGCACAAAGTGGAGAATGGAAGCAGTCATCTTTTCTCCCTCCATGTTCTTCTTCTGCAGAAGGACCAGACAAAAAGATAGCATCTTTGGTCCTTCCCGAACTCACGTGGTCACAGCCACCTGTGACATGTGACCAATTAAAGTCTTTAAATAGGCGTCGACAAATACAGGAGGCGGGCGCATGCGCAGAGGAGCGACACGCGTGTGCAGGGGCGAGACGCGTGTGCAGGTACCAAGAAGTAAAAGAAAACGAGATCAACAAGCGTGAAGGAGTGTTTTAACGCCTCATAGTCCTCCTCTCGACGTGCTCCCTTCGTGATCTCTTTTCTTTTACACTTTTAACGACTTTTATCCAAGTGGGATGGCGAGCGTGCCGGCACCGACAAAGGAGCTGGAGAGGAGCGGTCACACTGCGTTTGTCGACGGCAATAACACGCTGTACGTGTGGGGTGGCTTCCAGGTAGGACATGGCACACTAACCCAGGAAGGATTTAAAAATAAGTGTCGTAATTGTTTAATTAGAAACGTTTAGTGGAGTGATCACAAAGGTTTGATTCACAGTGGCCAAAAAATGGCCTCATATCATTGTTATTGTATGATGGCTGTTTTTGAGATCTTGCCTAACAAATTCATAACTGGAATAGTCAAAAACAAAAGAAAGAAAATCAACAGAGGAAGTTAAACATTCTATATCTATACATTGAGGCGTGTCTGTGAGCATTAGTAAATAAACAGCCAATTGCCTCCATAGTTAAATGAGATATTTCAATATTTGCTTGGAATTAACTATTCTCACAATAATTTTACAAATTTAAACACACAAGACTAGTATATCAATAATTCCCACATATGTAGTTTCCATAACTACAATAGTTATCAATAGATGGATAGTTAATGAAGTCACCGTTTTTTTCCATCCAAAAGAATATACACAATTAAAACTAACTAAATTAAATGATAACGCACATTATCAGTGTCCTTGGTGAAAAATAAAACAAAATGTATAAGTAAGTGTTGTACCTAATGATTTCTTTCAGTTTACAATTACTGAAGCTTATGTTGCACCCTCACTATTGACATGCATTCTAATCGAATTTGCAATCAGATGTTTAAAAGTGTGCCCGTTTGTGTTGTTTCTAAAGGCTGTTGACGGTCAAGAATTCCTGCATCCCAGTGATGAGATCTGGCTCTGTGACTTGGACAATGGCGTATGGTAAAACAAACACAAAAAAAGAACACTACAGTGACAATCTGAGATGCTTGAATGATTAACTCTAGAGCAAGGATGCGAAAAAAATGCGTCTCACTGAGGCCACATCCGTAAAAATGGAAGGAAGAGGGGACCACTTCAGCTTGTCATGGTTAATACACTATAGGTCAACAGAAACAAAGCTGTTAATCATGTTAGGGGAAAAAAGAAATTCCACCAATTACACTTATCCTCACTTAACTCATTGGCTGCCATTGACAGAGATTTAAACATCATTAGTTATTAATTTTAGGGGGAATCACAGGTCACTTCATGCACATTGTGGGACATTCTGTGGTCATTTTGTGTATATTTGGAATAATTCTCTGTTTATTAGACAGCATTTCTTAAAAAGAATGATTTTTTCCACTTTTTTTGAATGATTATACTTGTTAAAGTTTTATTTTGTGAATTTCAACCAAAAACATGACATGAAAGTTGTTCATTTTTGCTCACTTTATTGATTGTCCGCTCTTCAACTTTGATTTTTTTCTCCCTTTTTTTTTTTGCAATAGGCAGCGACGGAAGATGGGTGGAGAAACCCCGCCACTCCTAGTTGGCTGCTGCGGCTCGTATGTCAACGGCTCGCTATACGTCTTTGCGGGAGGTGACTGCCAAACTTACAGCAACCAGGTGAGAGACATTTTCCAAGCAATACAGTATAAGCAACATTTGTAATGTTCAACCCAAATGTGCCACAAATAGATGTACAGCGTGGATCTCACCCAAAATTGCTACTTGTGGAAGAAAGTGCCAGCCGCTAAAGACACGGCACCCTCACCGAGGGACAAACACAGCTGCTGGGTACACGGAAACAGGTCTGAAATGAAGTCAAAGTGACTAGTGTAGACAGAGCGGTGTTTGCATAACTCGATTTCATGTGGGCCCGACCATTTTAGATATACCGTATTTTCACCATTATAAGTCTTAAATTTTCTCCAAATGTATGGAAAGGAGTTATTGATTTGTTTTTGGGTGTAGGTTAGTTTACTTTGGAGGCTACGGATGCAAGACGCTACAGGAGGCCCGAAACGTGCCGTCGACAAATTTCATCGTGGAAGAGATGACTTGGGTGAATTGTTTTGCTTTGTCCCTATTCATGGACATATTTCACATTGTCGCTTTGTGTTCGACAGTAAGGATTCTTTAAATAGCAAAATTGCTCTTTTAGATTACCATCGGCGACGTGTTATTTCGCTGCTGGGGCTGGCTCAATGAAGTCGTCGTCTATGACACACTCACCAGCACCTGGAGTGTCCCTGAGACTAAAGTAAGCTTCATCTCACATATTTTGCCTCCTATTAATGTGCTGTGGGTCATATGAATGCATTTTTTTTTCATCTCAAAGTATAGTGTTTATACTTTTTAATCCTAATCTTCCAAACCTAAAATAACATGACACACCGTCCCACTTTATTCTCCCCAACCAGGGTACACCGCCACTCCCCCGAGGCTGCCATGCCAGCGCCACAGTGGGAAACAAAGGTTACGTCTGTGGTGGCGTGGTGAGTGACCAGATTTAGATGTGCTAATTGACAGTTTAACCGTAACTGTTGGCGGTTATGCTGCAGGAACGTGCAGAGTTGGATATGTACTGCTTGGACCTGGACACATGGCACTGGACTCAAATGTAATAATACGTTTACTTGCTGCGTGATCCTTATTGGTTGTTGATTCCATCTTTTTTCTTACAGCGAGGCCTTGTCATCCCAAGTGCCGCCATGCCGCTCCACGCACACGATGACGCCGATCGGAGACCACACCCTCTTTGTGTTTGGCGGTATGGCCGCAGACGGGGAAACGCTGAGTAGGTTTTTCCACTTTGTAGAATGTAATCTGACCGTGTTTCTCATTGTTGTGTACACAAAGTTGAAGGGCAAGATCACAAAATGACTTGGTTTTTAATATCTGTTTTTGTCGTTCCAGATGACGGCTGGCAATTCGATACGCTGCGGAAGGAATGGCGTAAGATACCTCACCCACACGGGGACAAACCCAGGTAGCCGCATCACATCACATGACCGCTGGGTAAATAGTCAAATTCATCAACCAGTTTGACTTTTATTGTCTTTGTTAATCATTTGCTGAATCAAAAACAATCATGTTGACCAAAGGACTGCTTTCTAAGCTACAAACACTCCACTTCACTAACTGTGAAGATACCAGTCAAATTAAGTTAAAGTTTAGCATGAATACAGTTTAACAAACATTCCATGGCTAACCTAAGACATACTTGTTACCTGTGACGACATGACCTTAAAAAGTTCACATCTAAACATGTTGTCATATTTGCATATTACCAATGGAATGCCTTTTTAAAATATTTTTTTGTACTCTTAATGAATGGCAAACAAGTTCTTGGAAATGTGACAGTTCTTTGGGGTCAAGTTCCCTCTGAGGAGGAATCTGCCAGGGATCTGCTTGTGCTTGCCTTACACTTGACACATAGTTGTTCTGTAGTCAGACAGCATTCGCATCATAGCGTTTAACTCTTGTTTACCTTGTGACGTGAAAGCTGCACTTCCAGCTTGATAGTGCATCTCCCCTGTAGGCCTTACTATCTCCTTTAACTCTTAATCTGATCTTTGTAACATTCCCTCTCCTTGCAGGGTGTGGCACACGGCATGTCTGGGGAATGACAAAGATGTGGTCGTATTCGGAGGTAGCAGCAATATGTGCATCACTATGGATTTGGTATGTCATGTTCCCCTTCTTTATGGCATGAAAATGACTACAATGTTCGCTTTTAAAGAATTTACAGTTCCACCAAAGGAATGTATGCATGTTACTAAGTGGTTTATTGACTGAAAGCTCTAATGAGCTCACAAAAGCAGTTTTTTTTGTACCATTAAGTTCATGGTATGTGTAGGTGTATTTGCTGGAACTAGAAAATCTTTCTAATCAGATGTTTAGAGTAACAAACTCCACCTCAAAGTTTCCTGCTTGGGTCATTTGACCCTGGAACTAAATTTAGATAATAGCCAAACAACGTTGCCCTTCCAGAAGTTCCTCTTCCTCCTGTTTTCAGAAGAATTTAGTTCTTTAGAAAATCTGACAAACTGCAATTATTTCCTGCGGATGGGAATCAATCCCTGCTTTCAATACTAAGAATTCATGTACGCAGTCATGAACATTTATGTTTAAAATACAAATTTAATTAAAAAGAGAAACTTGGAGAAAGTGCTGTACTTTAAATATGAGTACCTAAAAGTCCCTTTTAAAGTCTGTATTGAAATGACTTAAACAAAAAAAATCCATTTATGAGTTATAATGTTACAAAAATTGTACTTTTGTGCATAACTTCATATTATTGGCAGATCACAATGTTGGTGGTTCCATCAAAGAATCATACTGGTGACATATTGATCATCCAAACTCAGCCCTATCCCCTCTCCAGGTAACCAATCGTATGGCATGGGCACTACTAGTGTTGTTGTTGTTGTTGTTGTACATGTCTCTCTTCACACATGAGCTATTTATACACACACTACCACTAATGAGCTTAACATGTCTTGCGCGGTACCTTTTAACACTTTACTAGACTGCCGCCATCTTAAGTCACATGATTATTAAACTACACAGTCTAGTCCAGATGATTGAAGAATGAAATTGGAAAAAGAACCCTTGTAAGGATAAGCAGAATAGATGATGTATTTTTATGGTTCCTTGAATATTTGTTTATTTAACAACCCAAAGCGATATGAGGGCTCAGTTTATGATTTTTTACAATATTCTCTATGAAATCTTGGAAGTTATTTGCGGTCTTCTGCCCTCGTAGATTGTGTGAAGACTTCATCGGAAGCAATTCTGAGGTGTTTTCACAACATCTGGACAGATTGCCCAAGAAACTCCGTGCCAAAATCGATAAGAGAATCTCGTTCTTCTCCAAGACGTTTTCGCCCACTTGAAGAGCTGATATCCTTTTTTTTTTTCCTTCTGTGTGATATGAGCCTGTTGTAAATGTTTCACATGTTCATAAACTAAGATCCTAGCTTTATACTTTTAAACATACAGAACAGACAACACCACTTAAGTTGAGGTCTTGTTTTAATGGAAGTTTTTTTTATCCATCTGTAAAGTATTTTTGTAGTGTTTAATTTTTTTGGGAATAAAGATATTTTGTTGTATTATGTCTTTTAAATTAATTTTTTTATCACATCAATATTTTAGAAATATTCCGTACTAAACCAGGCTAATGACAGCTTTATTTTCTCATTATAGATCCAATACAACTTAATATGGAGGATACAAAGTGGCTGATTCTAATGGTAAGGATGGTTTTATTTCCGTGTTACAATTAAAAATGATGCTCATTTTTTTTAATGCTGTTACACAGGTCGAACATAGTTGGCGGGCAGCATGCCTCGCTGTCCTGTGCGCTGGTTGCTGCCATACACCCAGCCTTCATCGATGAGCTCCACATCCTCGATGAGGTCTCCCTCCTGCAGGGAAACTTCATCGGCTTCTGCTGCAGTGTAGCTGTACAAGGCCTGATAACGTCTCTGAGTTGGTGTGGATGCGAAAGACAAAGTGGAAAGGGTAAAAACTCTTTAAATTGCATGCTTTTGAGCTCAGTGCCTGCTTAAATTTTCAAAAAGGATAGCTAATTCTTTGTAAATTAGTTTAAAGGTGAGTAGTTTTGATTGAGGCATTGGCCCTCCAGCATAGAAATATACATATTGGTAAATATCCATTTAAAGTTCTTACCCCTTCACTAGATGATGCCAGAGTATTGAGACAAATCCGTTCGTCTGATTGGTTGTTACTCTCTTGGGTCGATTGTTCTTTACAGAAATTCAACACAGGTTTTTAAGACAATCTTTTTGTCTCTAATAGTGAATGTAAGTGATGAAAAGGTGAGTTACCTTGCCTATTTTCTGGAGGCGGTGCATCACTTCGCACTTTGCTTCGTTCAAATTCTTCATGGTACTTGATCTACACACGAGGGCGCCAGATATGAAAACTCAGTGATAAACATGTCTACATGAAAGTAAAAGTAACAATTATACTTCTTCCTGGACCTGGGAAGGTTCCTTTAATACCCCTAAACCAGAAATTGAATGTATCACATTAAACTGTGATCATCAGTAGCTTGCAGAAATGATCTAATCTCAATGTGAGCCCATCTCTTACATTATAAAAGTTTTAACTTCTAAAAATGTCTTAATATCGACCAATAAGACAAAGAATCAAAGTGAGGAATATCTTGATTTTTGAAAAGTAACTTCTCTAGTGCCCACTTAGTTTTGTTTTGTTTGGAATGTGTGTGAGCGGATGTTCACTGGGTGTCCACGGCTGAGATATTTTGACCATATAGGGCCGCCTCTGTGCACAGAGAAATGACTGAAATGTTTCTCACTTGGACTTTCAGAGGTTCAGTCTAACTTGTTTAAATGTGCTCTTTCCCACTTCGAACTAGCACACTTTTTAGTCCCTACTCCTCTATCATGGATTTTTTCCCCCTACATTTCAACTTACATCTCTCTGATGCTACACATTTTACAAAATTATTCCAGCTTCATAAAAATGAGCTCATCTTTCATTGCAATGTTGTTGCATTTCTTACATCACTTATTTGTTCTTGTGTCTTCTTCAGCCTTTGCATCTCTGGAGTATCCACCACAACGCTGAAACCTTTGCCCTTATTCTTCTCAAATTGCTCCTTGTAGAGTGCCTGAAATATCATGTAGTTTTTTTAAAGAGAAAATCCCCAATCTTCCCTTTGACAGATTCTACTGTATGCACCGATGAGTCAGAGTATGGCTATGAAGACTATTTTCTGGCTGCAGAGACTGTGTAATGCTACAGAGACTTTTATGGTTATAAACATGACAACCCCAGCACCCTCGTTATTGTCATTTGTCTATTATGTTTATAAGTTTTGGAATTACCTGGCTGTTCAGCATGGTCTGTTGCTTGAGACGCAGGTTCTCGGGGGTGTCGGTCACGATGGTGAAGGAGGATTTGGGGTAGTGCCTTTTTTTAAGGTTATTTTTTGTTGTTGCATCATACAAGTCTCATAACATGATGGTAATAAATAATCAAGACTTACATGCTGCAGTAAGGCCGCTTGTCAAAGCCCTTATAGTTGTTCATACTCAGTGCCATCTTGCACACCTCACAGCTGAAACAGCCTTTGTGCCAATACTACACACACATTAAAGTAAAATATCTGGATATTTCAAGGATGTGTTACCCCTTAGTACAAGTGTGGATATAAAAATGTTATTGGTTAATGTTTTAGAACAGGATAACTATAGTAGAAATACAATTTAATATATTTTCTTGTGGTTTTACAGGTATTTCTTGAGAAATGTGTAAGAAGTCGGAGCAGTGTGCAGTCGACAGCAATTCTAGGGTAAGTAAATCATTATGAATTGCTTTAAAAATGTCCAAACTTTTATAATTATTATGGTTTTTAAGGTGTAAGCATGGATGTGCTGTTTGTCACTATAATAAACATGAGACAAGTTGCATGGGAGTTGTGTAAACAAGTCCTTGTTTGACTTTATGGCAGCCAACATAAACCTACTGTGCATCAGTCCAAAAACCAATGGTATTTTATTCTCTTTGACCAAACAAGATGGGCATGACTTTTAATCCGGTTTGCCTAGTATTGTTGTCCAATGAATGCACTTAATAAAGACTATGATTAACAAAGGGTGGCAAAACAAATATTTCTCTCTTACCTTATCCAAGCAGTTGATTTTCTCTGTAGGATAAACAGGTTTAGTGCATCTCCCACATGGTGGGTTCATTTTTACTACCCACCCCCCCAAACAAGTACCCAATTATTGTATAGTTGATAGTGTTGATGATGCTGCCAGTTGAATGGACTGAGCCTTTCCCATGACTTTTAAATACATCCACGTTACGTCACAAGTGGGTGGAGTTGCTATTAAAATTGCAGATTTAACATTTAAATGTTTGCAGCAAAATTGACCAGTAATTTCATTGTTGGGGCTTGGACCATAAGGTTTATATGGATGCTATTAGGTGAAGTCACAGATATTTGATTAAGTACATTGCTGAATTACAGTTTATTACTGTTCAGTGTATCAATTGTAGTGTCTGTCAAGTGGTGTTTTGGCGACACTCTCTGGAAAGTGGAGGAATTAAATATACGCGTTCTATTTTTTTCAATACTTTTTCTTAGAGGGCGGCGGGACAATCCATATATGCAGATATTGAAAGTGTACCTTCTGTGTTAATTGTAGTTAATCATGAAATGATATATATTGAACATGATTGTTCATGCATTGGTTTATGACGCACAATTGCAGTCTGCAGTGTAGCCAATGGGGGTATAGCTCAGTGGTAGAGCATTTGACTGCAGATCAAGAGGTCCCCGGTTCAAATCCGGGTGCCCCCTCTTTTTTAATATTTTTCATTTTTTTTCTGCTTAACATTTAATATTACATATTCCAGGCCGATTGTCTATCTATGGTGCCAGGTTTCCAAAAGTGTTAATGGAAAGGAATTGACATAATCTGTTAGAAATGGACAGCAGCTGTAAACTTTCTGGAAGAATTTTTAATAAACATTTTAATTGGAAAATGAAACCAAGGAAAGAATGACAATTACCTATTGAGTTAGTTTTCTCGTTGGTGTTATGTACTATAACAACATAAAAAGTCTTTCTTTCCATCCAAAACATCAGACTAAAAAGACAGATGTAAAGTACTATAACACTAAATACTGTAGAATGAAGGTAACATACAATAACATTTATTCTTGATTTGATGGATTTTCTCCTTCTCATTCCATAGCTCACGAAATCTGACCTTTGACCTCAAGGAAACATGGACAAAGACTCGAACATTGGGTGAGTACATTTTCCATTATTCCTTTCCTGTCCTCAGCAACACTGTTCGGCCTCAATGAAACCTTCCTTCTCGTGGCCCGCAAGCTCCACTTCGCCATAGCCTGACGGATAGTCCTGGTTACGAAACTTCATAGCGGGCCAGTAGTTGTTACTGCGTCGCTGCAGTAGAAGTTTATGGTCAAAAATATAAAAATAAAACTCCTCGTGACATGTTTTATGGGCCGTTCTTACCTGCATGAGGTAGAATGGCGGAGCCAATGTAGGGTGTGTGCTGATGTAGTACACGGCCAGCAAGGTCAATACAACCACTAGGACGAGGGCCCCCACCACACCGCCAATAATGGCCACATTCTCAGTCATCCTGGTGTGCTCTGGAGGTTCTGGGTTTTAAGGGTGTCATTACAGTCAAACCCGGTTTATTGCGAGGAGATATGTTTTTATTTTTTCAGATGTAGTTGGTTAGGATTACCAATAATATTGCTAATAATTTCAGATTGACATGCTCATAACTGTCTAGATGTCCATTTTGGTGGACAGCAGAGGACATTAGTGGACAAAATGGTGCCAATTTAGAACGAAAAGTACTCTCGTAATATCAGAATGCTGATTTTTTTTTTTGGGGGTGGGATAAGTGTCAAGAGGAAACAGATGATTTATAGGAGCTCCAAAGAATAGATAATAGGATGCCATGTGGTCCCTGCCTTTTATTAGTCGCCGATGTCAACTCACCGCTGGTGATTATGTTGTGCAACTTGGCTGAAGAGGAAGTCGGAGCAGTTGACGAGTAGGAAAATGAGAGCGTTGATTCCTCAGGCGACTCTGAGTAGTATTCTTCGCATGTGCCTTTAGCCTGAACACCCACATTGTAAGGAGCATTGACATAGAAAGTGGAGATTTCTAAATGTCTCACCTCTTCAGGACAATTGTAATCCAGCCATTCTTGTCGAAGGCGATCGATCCCATCTGAGCACCTGAGATTCAATGAAAAGCAGTGTAAGGAGAGACAGACACCTTCTTTGAGGGACTTGTCGGGTTGTACCTTTGAAGGGTGTTGCACCATCCGCATCCACTTGTCAAGTTGGAGCCTAGACATTGTTCACAGGACGTGTGCTGAAGACAAGCTGGAAAGTAAAAGTAGATTTACGGGCTGGACAAATGGATGTCATGTTTTATACTTACTGGGCAGTGGGGTGAGCTCGAATGCGGATCCGCTGACGATCGTGCTGGTGTTGATTTCAACACGGTGATACTCGTAGATGGTCCTCTGCTTTGTATCTTTACGGGAAACATTATTTGTGTGTTTTACTGTATACATTTTTTAGTTGAAGTCCAGCAATAGAAGCCTATGACTGACTTTCACCCTGTGCAGATGGCAGGTTTGCCATGAATGCATCGGACATTCCCACTTTTACTGGATGCTCTGTGGAGTTTATCCTTTCCACCAGGAGTGGGATCTGAACAACAAACAAAAGCCATTCTTCCGGATGCTAGAGTTGGGGAGAGTTGGAAAAACAAACTCACCTCTTTGTAATTAAACACCACAGTTCCGTTTCTGTGTAGAATGGTCTGGAACGTAAAAGATCCTTCGGATTCTCGGTCCTTTAACCGTACTTTGTCCCACTGGACCACAAACATGTAACCTGGACGCATCGGAATTCTCTATTTTTCATTCTTCCTGCTGAAATGCTTCGTTTTCTGCACTTACCGTTATCTGAATACATCACGGTGGAGTTCATGGAGAAACTGGGGTCAAAGTTGGCCATGAGTGGAGCGATATACTGGGTCGCAGTCAGCATGCGGTGGGTTATCTCACCCATGAAGATGAAACCTTGTGGCATAAAAATCCTCCTTTCATTATTTGCCAATTGAACCAAAGTGGTTAGTGGATACATTGCTTCTGTATAGCACACTTTCAAAACAACTCTGTCCTCTGAGCATAGCCAAAACTCACCACCAGTCGCAATGGTGATTTGTCTCGAGTAGTGTCCATAAAATGGGAAGTCGAAGGAAAGTGCCACCCTCTGGAAGAAAGCAGAATATACACATGAGTGCCATACCGCTAGTTGTGTTAACATATACTTGTGTGTCACCCACCGCCGCCTGCCGGTGCGCATTGGACAGAATGCCGTGGATTCGGACTTGGCTCTTGTGGAACGAATTCAAGTCCACCCACAAGCCTCGGGTATGTTCGTCATCTGGCCCGAAACTTTGCCAGCTGTAGTATCGTTGGGAGTCTTCCTGCAAGACAAAGCGCAGCCCAATAAAAGTGATTGGAAGGAGTGAAGTACAGATACTTTGATTCTCAATGTTTAAGGTGCTTGGGTATTTGGAGTCATTTTTTTTCCAGATTGTTGATATGCTCCGGCGTCAGAAGTGTCAGAGAGTGATAAAAAGTAGAGCAGTTAAATGCAGCCTTGCTCCACATACAGGCAGCGACCCAGTTTTTGGCGCCGCATTGCCGTTTCCTGGAGGGGAGAGGGGGCCTTCCTAGGTGAGGGGCATTCGTTGGCATTGCAGCTGCAAGCATAAATCGGCCCCTCCCCAAAATGGACCGCTGGCTGTCCAAAAGTCAGCCTTGTCCAAGTGAGTTATTGCTAATAGTTCGCATGTCAGCTGGCAAGACCTCTGCTCTCTTTTTCCATTTGGAACAAAGGGAGGAAAAGTATTGACACTCTTGATGCAAGACTCTTTGAAAAAAAAAATCATTGCCAAAAAGCACACAGGTAGCATTGTATGTATGGACAATGCAGGTTGGATTTAAAACATGGCATATCTCGCTCTTTGGAGGTTCTTGTCGGATTTGGTTAGTGAAGGTTTCTTACCACAATGTGGGTCATGTTGTCAGGTAGAAAGGTGATGTCCAGTCGGCCCCCCTGCGGCGGCGCGGGCGCGCTGCGGGCGCCTCTTGATCGCTCCAGGTTGGTCCTCAATAAGGTGGACATCTCTGGAAGCGTCCCTCTATCTGTAAAAGTATCACCTTTTTGATAGTTTGGATTTCAGCTGGAACCTGTAGTCTTTTTCTTTATAAAATAAACCAAAAGCTGTGTTTTTCACTCAGCAGAGTAATGGTGAAGATTGTGAATCAATTTGGTAGTTATTATAGGAGCAAATGTTTCCAGAGTTTGATTACATTTTACATTAATAACATTAGGCGCCACCAGTAGACTTTCTTGCAAAAGACTGTGATAAATTTGAAAATATGGACACTGGATCTTTTTGCCAACAAGTTTTTTGGAAATCCTAGCGTTGTAATGTCCAAGCTCCCACTGCCCTAACGATGTAATGTTGACTCTGAGGCTTGTCCGACTGCCTGCGGGGCCGCGGGGGCGGACGTCCGCTGAAAAACGGGGCTAAGTGAAGTTCAACAGTTGGGTCGGGCTTAGGGGAACCTGGAAAACATGCGGAGGCCGCTCGCTACCGTGTGAAAATGGCAATAATGATGAAAAAGAACCTAAATTTTTACAATTTCTCAGTCTTTTTCAGTTTATAGCAATTTTTCTTCTCTGTTTTAAACCCTTTTAGGGATTGGACTCACTACAATGTATTACAAACCATTAAGCCTTTATAGAGCTTAAATATTCTTTTTTTATAATCATGAATAATTTTACAAATGTGAAAGTCTGCCAATGGGTTAAGGCCTGAAATCGTTTTAAAATTAACAGAAACGGATGACTGGCCAAATTCCTTTTATTTATTTATCTTTTTTATGATTAATGATCTTTGATGAGTGGCCTGTAAGGATAAAATAAACATTAGTGTATGAAAGGTTAAGGGCTAAAGACAGATTGTTTTATGATTGCATTTTAAAGTTTAAATGTGTTTACATTTAAATCTCAAGTGTAATATTTTATCAGTTTTTGCTGTTGACATTGAATAAGTTACACTTCAGCTTTATTTTAGAGCCCCGCAAGTGTTTTAAAATGTGGAAGAATAGACTTTGCCAAGTTTCTGGGAGAAAAGTTGATGTTCTTACAGGCTGTTTGGAAGCTCTCAAATTGAAGAATGAGGACAATGATTTATCAGGATTTAGTTATCTGCTTTTGTTGCTTTTAACAACCCAGAACAGGGAATTGTGCACCACTGGTTTATTCTACGTTGACACATTTCCCCGCTGGATACCATTTTTCTCATATTAAAAGATGTCTAGCTCTTCAGGCCGAAATACAATCTAAACATACCGTTCAGGCTGCGGAATGAATCATTTCATAACTTCCAGTATAAATGTCCTCCGCAAAAAGTAAAAATGCTCCTGATCCACAGGGAAAAGTGCATGTAAAGTGAAAAAAATCGCAAAGTATTGCTTTAATTGAACTATGGTGTAATAATTTGGGCTGGACAACTTGCTGGAAATGGAAGTAATGATCTGTGAGATTTGGAAATCGTTTTTTTAGGTCATTTGTACATTTTTGGCATTGGACATGTGTCTGTCTTTGCTTGGACGCTCTAAAGTTGACATCAAGGGAGAAGGGTAGTGACCTAATACTGCACTTGTATGGATCTGGCATGGGTTGTTTTGTAGTTTGTTGGGAAAGGACTCGCTAGAGGGGGTTGAATGCGTGTCATTTTTGGTTGGTAGGGATGTCGATGGTGGGGGATCACCAGGGAGGCCAATGAAAGAAATTAGAGCATCACTGATTTGTTGGAGGAGGAGCAGTAGAAGAACGGGGACTGGCTAAAAATAAGGCATCTCTAAGGAGATCAGAAATATATACTGTACATACATAAACTCCCGTCAGGTAGTCAAAAACACAACAGAGTAGATGCTCAATTTAAATGCAGTATTTAATTGAATAAATCACTTGAAGATTTAATTTCAGTGCTTTTGGATACAGTTTTGATAGTAGAGATTTAGAAATGAGGGTTGTTTTATTGTTAGAGAGTCCATTTTAAGAGGTTTTGGTATTATGTTTTAAGGTTTTTTGGATCAGGGTTCGGATGTGTAGTGTGAAGGTTAAGTGGCTTTTATATAAATCCAAGCTTTATTGAGCAAAGGAAGAAAAAAAAAAGGTGGATTCTTTGTCAGTCTCTCACTTGAATCCCATCTGTTCAAAACATGTCCTCTTGTAAAGAATAATCTGGAATGGGGTCAACATCGGAACAGATGAAGGGCTTACCTTGGCGAGTCCACAGGGTCCCCAGCTGAGCCTGAAGGAGACAGACGAGGAGAAGCCCGCCGAGCTCCATCTCCGGCCGCCTGGTCGTCGCTCCCAGCTCGCTCCAACAGTCTTCCAATGGGCTCTGCTGCCGTCCCACACGCTCACGTTCTCCGGCCAAGGTTTTCGTTGCCTCCGCTCGGTTCTCCGGTCCCTCAGGGGAACATCTGGGATGGCGGCTCCATGACAGCGGGAGAGTTGACAAAACAGCTCCAGTGAGGAGACTATCATTCGTCTTTCTCTCTCTCTTTTTCTCTCTCTCTCTCTTGCCTCACAGCTCTCCCTTTACTCTCTCACTTGATTTTTTTTTTGCGAGAAGATAAATACTTTTTTCCTTCTCTCATTCAGAGAGAAGTGAGCCAATTCAAGAGAAATTTTGGAGGGGTATCATTCCCCCCGCCCCCTCTTGTGTGAAGCAAAACAAACGGGAAGACATTTTGGAAGTAAACATGTTTTTCTGAAGCCAAAACACCACATGGACTGTGATGGAGACCACCTGTTAACCGTAACGCATTAAAGATGATAGTGGAGGCCAATTACTGTAATGTGAAAGTAATAGAATTAGGCAAGTGAGCACTTTTTTTCCAGTCACAGATTATTTTATTGCATGGTGGATATTGAACAGCATTAAGAAATTAAAGCTCATATAAAACATTGAAAGGAAACAAACAAGTAGCAAAATACATTCTTGACCATAAATCCCTCTAAATTCATTAATTTTCTCCCTTAAAACTCTTGGACTTGGTTCATTTTTAAACATTTTAGCTCGTCTACAAGACAATATGTTAGTCATCTTCTGGCAATATTCAGTTCATTTTAGTTTAATGTGTACATGTCATCTTTACTGGTTTATAATGGTATGTACTTCATTTCTTTTGTAAATACTGGACTCGTAAATATGATACACTGATAGTAATTTCCATTGGATGGCTACCCATTCAGGGTGTTCCCTGTCTGGTACCCATTGTTGGCAGAGATAGGCTCCAGCACCCTCGTGGGAATAATCAATATGGTTAATGGTAATTTCCAGTAATTTTTTTTTGATGTGGTCAATAAGACTCTGGATCATGCAATATTAAATATGTCATTTTGGTGCCTTACTGCAAATGTCATCCAATAGCGATTTCATGGGAAAACAATGTCTGGGGATTTCCGTTGACTTTGACAGTTGTCATAGTTTTGATGGACGTTTTGTTGATTTGTGATGGACTTACTGCATAACGGCAACTTTGCCTTCTCACTGTCTCCTTTGCAGCGTTCTTGGCACTTGGGAAAGACGCGGGGCTGTTTCCCATTACGGCGGGAGTCACACTCGCCTTTGTCCCAATTGGAAACAGGCTATCAAGAAGATGAAATTGACGGAGACCAAAGACAGCTACCACATGTCAAGCTTAAATAAGACACAGGTTAGTTACATCAAAGATCTCTAACGCTAATGTCAAGGCTTACCTTTAATATTTTCTGCATACATGTCATGTGGTTTTTCACATTCGTCAAAACGAAGGTACTGATGGAAAATTGACAAAACCAATTTATTATGTTTACTCTGCAGACATCTTGAGCTTCTTTTTTTTAATGACTCATCTGAAGAGAATCATGGATGTCAATGAAGAGTTGTTAATAAGGAGAATGGAAGCAAAACAACAAGGCTTGTATTGCCCAAAAGTGCACTAGTAAAAAGTTTTAATATTTTCAAGAGAAGTTAATATTTTTCCAATCACTATTGTAATTAATATGCTTCAGTGTCGGATTCTCCTGACTATTTGAACTGACCCAATTTCCTATTCCAACTCATCACTTGATAAAAACAACGAGTCTCTGCTACTGTTTTCCAATCTCATCTCCCTTTGCTGCAATCCTTACCTTCAATTTCGCCATTTATTTCAACTATACAGAAACAACCCAGTACCTAAATTAATTCTATTATACAATTTCAATAGATATGAATCTATATAAGTCTTAAAATTTCTTCTGCCCTTTAATTAGTATGTAAGAGGTCATAATTGTAGGCCAAAAACAATTGCGCTTTTACTCTAAACAGCAGAACCATGTCCAAATGTGCATTGTTTTGATTCACAAGGCGGATAAGTGGGGGCAAAACTTCTCTCACCCCCCTGCTTTGCCCCGTAATGGTTAGTATTCATACTACCCTGCAGGGGGTCAAGGTCCATTACAATGGGCAAAGATCACCCTGCCCCGAAAGTTTTTTTTTTCCCCTAACTCCCTCCCAATTGCGTCGCCTCGCTGCCATGTTGATTGCGAGAATGGAGTGCGTTCATTAGGGAGGTCATTAGCAGAGTCACAAACACTGGGGGAGCATGTTCAACACTATGTGGAGACACTTATCTCCCGGCTAAACAAATAGAAACGGGGGCCATCTTGGCGTCACTACGAATGGACACCAAGAATTCAGTGCTTAAGGGAGCGTGATAATAAGATGGAGCCATTGTTGTTGTTATGCCTGCCTGCAAAAGCACCTGCTAAACTTTTGCGTTATTTGTTTCTCTTTTTAGAATACGCAAGAATCGGTACTTTTCGGATGATGCTGCGATATTTACATGTTGTTAATGGACTCAGCCAGAGCCATTGTGTCTCCTAATTGAGCGCCAATTACGTCATTAGTCTGTTAGCATGTTTTGATAAAGGATTTAAGTCGACGGAACGGGATAGCGATCACATCTGTCTGCCGCCAACGATATGGAAATGAAATCGGCTTAGGGAAAGTACTCAATGCTAATCAATCAACACTTTGCAGGCAAATTGGTTTAATGACCCAACCCGTATAATGAGAACATCGCCAATAAACCATAAATTCATGGTCATTTCGCCATTTCTGACACACATTAAAGTAATTCCTATTGTTTTTAACACCAATTGCAGTTTTGCATGTAAACCACAAAAGAATAATAGAATAATAACTATGCAATTTTATTTAAATGTTTTAATAAATGTAAGTAATTCTAAAAACAAGTGCATTGATTATTAAAAGACTCATTTAATTTGCAAAAGTTGCAATAGATTTCTAAATTTTGGCTTAGTTGGTCAGGCTGTCGGTTAGTTAAGAAAACAAGGAATAACAAATATATAAAATAAAATGTGGCCCACATGTATTTTGATATGGGAATTTTGTTTGGAATTTTGTTGTTTGTTTTCACCAAAAAACTAGCTCAAAATAATGATAATCGTTAGTTTTTTTTACTAATAGTTTGGTCAATGTTAGTGCCTTTTTTGGTTAAACCTTATCACAACCCAAAATCACCCAGTCTTTCCAACAAACCCCAATAAATTGAATTTCAAACCCCCATTTACTGCATTTACTGACAATAATGAGTTTTGTAAATTCCACCCTAGTTTAATTGCCTAAATGAGACAACGTATTTGTAAACAAACCATTCTAACCATTACCAAGGCTTTTATAGGACACCAAACATGTGGCTTAGCTCCATTTTTCTTCAGCAAAGTAAAACATCAACAATTTACAATTGTGCAATCCTAACAGTTATTTAATTTGCCAAGAAAAATGAATCAGCAAAGTTTTCTCAGGCCCACTTGCGCCCCCAACGAACTCCCCTCTCGCTCTCCCCCCCTGAGAACTAATAGCTGATGGTAATTACATTTAATGAGATCATGGGGTCGTCTGCAGGGTGCACTCCAGCAAATTGCTCTCGGCATGTGGTCTAAGGGTGGGGGTTCGCTGGAGTTTTTTGGGGGTCCAGCACGACGTTTTTATTTGTTTGTGTCAGGAGGCCAACATCGACGGTGCTGTTCCTCTCTCGGGGGTATTGGGCGGTGTCTCTGCATTTTACCTAATCCATTAACAACTAATTGTCTCCTCCTCCCTCGCTACTCGGACAAACAGCCCAGCAGGAGGGGGTGCCAGTGGGGGTGTCCAGCTGAAGCCTTTATAAAAGCACAAGAGGAGCCCGGTCACTGTCACTCGCTGACGTTTGGATTTTAATCAACTCTAACCGACGCCGTCGAAAAGACAGACCACAAGTCGTAAAAGTCGTCTGGTCTCATCTTGACCTGGTTCAATTTTGGCGGACATGTTGTCCAGCGTGTGGATGGCGACCCTGTGTTTGTGCTTTACATGGGCCGAGGCTCACATTTGGGCATGGATGCTCAATATGCCACATAGTCCGCCTAAAGATGGGGCCTTGGCGCTGCGTGAC
Source organism: Stigmatopora nigra (assembly GCF_051989575.1). Lineage (NCBI taxonomy): Eukaryota > Metazoa > Chordata > Actinopteri > Syngnathiformes > Syngnathidae > Stigmatopora > Stigmatopora nigra. Next base: position 8,687,729 of record NC_135525.1, read on the forward strand.
GTGGCGCCTCCTGTCAGAGCCACCACGGTAATACTTGATACACTTGTAAGAATTCAATGTTATTTTGGATGAAAATGTCTTCAAATTCGCATCTTTTTGTCCACAGGCGGCTTGCGAGCACGACAGGGCCTGCGGCCGAGGTTTCTCCTGCGACCGCCACTTTGGCTTGTGCGTGCCCCTCCGTGGGGAGGGGCACTATTGCCGCCGGGATGCCCAGTGCGTGCGGGGTCTTAGTTGCATGTTTGGGAAGTGCCACCGCAGTATTCCCAATGGACAAGAAGGTGAATAAAAAACTAATATCTCTAAGCATTTATTCCCATTTTTATATGACCTTTTATAAATGAAAAAAGGTTTTTTTAAAAGAACACATTTTATCAAAATTATAAGTGAGGCTGGTACCCAAAATATAAAAAATGGGCATACCCAAAATGAACACTTCACAAACAAAGCCACTCTAAAGACATATTTAAATTACATGATTATGTTAGGTATAATACATGACTGAATTAAAATGCAACTTTGCAATAAATTTGAATTCCAATCCATCATTCTAGGAGCCCGTTGCAAGGTGGAACGGGACTGCGGGGCGTCCATGTGCTGCGCCCGACACCACGGCGAGCGGGTGTGCAAGCGCCGGCTGATACACGGCGACGACTGTTATGTCCCTGATGGCGGGCTTGCATTCAGCATCAACCAGATCTGCCCATGCGACGAGGGGCTTCTCTGTCGGGAAAACGCCGGCCCGCATAGAAGAGAGTAAGTACTGCAACAACTGCATCTCCTATCATACTATACAATACAGCAATATATTGTTTTAAATGATGTTACTGTTAAAGGTGAATGAACCCTTCATGTCAAATTGAACTGGATATATAACACCATGTAATTTGTTTTGAAAACTTAAGAACCGTGGTAAAAAAATGATTTAAAAAAATTCCCCTTCACTTCAGATGTTTTCTCTATATTTTTTGTAAGTATGTATGTAGATAGATTTATTGTTCCTACTGGAATATTCCCATCATGACACACCCTGACTTCTACTTGTTTGTCTTCCAGGAGGGATTTTATTTACCAGACGGAGCGCCCAAGCTGGACATGCCAAGTCCCCAAACACTAAAACCAAGCTCATTACAAATTCTATTTATTAACCCCATTGTACAGGATTGTGTATATAAAAGTTTTTTTTTTCCCTTACACTTTCTTATTGTTTTTTTGACTAGAAGCACTACAGTGACCTGTTGTCTGCTGTACTCCAAAAATGCAATAAAAAAAAAATCAAGGTATTCCCTAATAAGCCCCACTTTAGTCCTTTTCGTAAATAAGGCTGTAATGCGAGCACTCGTTAGATGTTATCAGCACGTCTTTTTCAGATGTTAATCAGCCTCTTTTGGCACCGAGGCGCCACCGCGGTGTCGTCTCCAGTTGCCCGGAATCCGATTCTCTCACTTAACATAGTTGGAGTTGTTATACCAATTGGCTGGTTGATTAATTTGTCAGTCATACCGTCAGTAACATGATTCCATTTTTTTTGGTGGAACTGTTAGTTGGTTTCTCAGGATTTGCTATTTAGCTGTAGTTGGCAGTTACGTTTTTATTTGTTTAGTTTGTTATTTTTCAAGTTTTCTTGTTAAAGAAGTTTCGTCCATTAGGACCATCCCTACAAAAGGGGTCCCGAGAGATGATGGTCATTTGAAAGTGAATGTCTAAGCAGCACACAAGGCCTTTTTGTCAGTAGGCCCACAATGGAAGCTCTCGGGTGGGAAATGGACCACCTCCACCCGCAAACAAGCATAAAATGCTTGCTGGGGGATAAGATATGAGAGTCCTCTGACAGCAGACAGGTGAAGACTCTTATATAGAAAAACTAAATATATCCCGAATGGAATCATGACCATCGCTTTGCTTCTTGTGGTGATTCCTGCGGTGTGGAGTTGTGTTCCACAGAAAGCAGGTAAATACAGATTGTGCTTATAGTTTGTTAGCATTTCATTTCCAAAAGAGAAATTAATTGCTATTTTTTTCACCTTGGCAATGAGCTTGTAATGTTTCCATTGTTACTTTGCATGCAAAATAACCATTGTCAGATATTTCTAGTACTATTATTGCCAATCAAATGTCAGTATTACAAATTCATGCATGAGAAACCCATAATAATATCCATGTCTATGTCTGTATGAGTTTTTTTCAGGAAGTGGTTAATCCCCAACAGTTGTTGGTGAGCCATATGGCCAAAAAAATATTGATGGAGCAGCCGTAACAGCTTTGTCTGACATTCCAGATTACGTGATGGTGTCCTGCTTTCCCAACGCCATTATTGCCAACGTGCCTGAGTGTCCATACGGCTGGGAGATGGAACAGCTCTCTCTAGGCGGCGTGTGCTCCACGGGTGTCCATAGCTCCGGTTACTACCGCTTCATCATCCCAGACCTGACACCCAAGAACCACTCGTACTGCGGTACCCAATCTGAGGTGAGTTAAGATTAGCTACCGTGCAAGATATTGTTTCCAACAGTATTCTACTTTACTTTGCACAAAGTCTTGAAGTTTTGAGTTCTTCTCACCGTCGCCGCGTGACGCCAGCGCGACTTTTGAGTCGGTGGCCAAAATCAGCTCAGTGCAGCCTTCGTTACACATCATGGGGAGGATGGGGGTCTTGCTGCTGCTTGACCTACTTTGATCTGCCAGAAACAGGCAAACATAGAAAACCTAGAAGCAACATAACTGTTCTCAAACCCTCACTCTCCCCCTTTAACATTCCATGACGCACCCTCTCGCCCACGTACATATTGTAGTACTGGAAAACAAACACTTTAATTATGGTAAAGTGTTTGGGGTTGACTTTTTGGAAATATGGGTTATGTATATGATCGGATGGTTAGGATTGTTAGGTGGCCAACATAGTTCTTCCATTTTTTTAAAATATTTTTTTCAAAATGTTGCTATACTACTGCTATAATTTTTATTTGGAATATAGGAGCAAAGATGAAGTTGACAGGTGATTTAACTGTGTGGTCCTAACCTTGGCAGTACATACCCGGAAAAGACCCTCGCTACGTCTTCTTCAACTCGGTGGTGTCCAACGATACCCAGCTGACATTGAGAAACCAGCCGGTCAACTACACCTTCAGCTGCATGTACCGCGCCACCTACCTGGTCAACAATGCCGTCTTCAGCCAAAGGTCAGTAAATACATTCTGAGGACATTCCTAAAAATAAAAAACAACTCTCCTTTTCCCAGGGTGGCCACCGTCTACGTCAGCAACGGAACTTTGGGCTCCTTTATGTCTCAGCTGTCCATGAGCGTCTTCACGGTGCCTTCTACCACGCCAGGTAAATTCCAGACCGTTCAAAAATATGACATATATGGTATGCTATTCCTAGAATGCAAAGTTCCTGTACGCCAAAGAGGCACCATACGTTATTGAGACCTCGGAAATCGGATCGGAGGTTTTCGTCGGCGTGGAGGCCAAAGGGCTGAGCGGACGCTTCCGAGTGGTCATCGAGAACTGCTGGGCCACGCCCACACCTCACTCCACAGACAGGAGAAGGTGGAGTTTAATCATCAACAGGTATAGAAATGTTTTTTTGCCCTACAAATTCTACCTAGCAACAAGCAACTGCACCAGGGGCGGAACTGGGGGTCCTTCTAGAAGGCCTAGTTTGCGGGCTACAATGGCCTTTTTTATTCAGCTGCATGCATCCATGGGCGACCCTAGTGAGGATAAAGTGGTGCTGAAAATGAGATGAGATGACAGGCATCCATGTTTTAACCGGGCTATTCCAGCTGCCCGAGCGACGGCACCGTAAATATTTTCGAGAACGCCAAAGACAGCCGATCCACTTTCAAGTTCAACTCATTCCGCTTCCGCGGGGTGGAGAAGGCGTCCACCGTCTGGCTTCATTGCGAGGTCCAAGTGTGTGATGGCGAGCGGCTCATCTGCCAACCGGTGAGTAGCAACAACGTCTCTTTTAGAAAAATTAAAAATAAATAAAAAGCTGTTCTTAACCTGGAATGTTGCTGTGAAGAGTCCTTGTCCATCCAGAAGAATGGCACCCAAGGTGGATCCACATGGTGGCATCCTCACTGCGGAATTTCATATTAAAGGTATAGACAGAATAGCGCTTTTTAAAAAAGTACAGTAAAATGAAACCATGATCTAAAATGTCAAATGTTATGTCTTTGCAGTTAATGGATCCACCATTAATGGCAATGTCAGAGGTAAAAACCAGGATTTTATTGGAGTGGTGTGATTGAATGTTTTCATTTAATAATGCTTTTTGTCTTGTATTTATTGTCACAGGAGCATCACTACCTCTCCTGCTGCTCATCCTTATCAACACATGCTTTTTTTGCTTACACAACTAATCAGTCAACAAACTTCCACACATACTGCACGTATAGCTAGAAATCTACAGAAAACATTTTCCCCTATTTCCGATATTGTCCCTCATCTGGATTATAATCATTTTTATCTAGATTGATGTCTACTTAAAAAGCATCAATAAAAAAAATAATTCCATACTATAATCTGACAATAGTTATAACTAAATGTGAACTAAAGGCAAGGCTGGTTCCTCGCTAGTGGGATTCTTGGCCTTTTTGTCCATAGCTCTGAGATCTCCTGTTTTCTTCACAAGCACAAAAAAAGAGGCAAAGATAAAGAAAGCATCAGGAAGAAAAAAATGTGGATGAGTCCTCTGTGTACCTCTGCTGCCAGCTGGAGGTTTGTGTCTGCTTGTGCAATGCCATGAAAGGCAAGTGATGTTGGCTTGAAACCTTGTTTGCTCAATAGCCAGTAGGTCTTCTGATTGCCTTTACCCTGGCACAGGTAAAAAGAAAGTTAAAACAAATGGTAGAATAGAATGTTGGTAGAATACAATGTTAAAATAACCTTCATTTCAATTTCTCCCCTCTCCTCCAGCTCAAATGATCCCACTTGGGTGAGAATGTCAGCAGTACGCTGAGAGATGTGAATCTTCAAGGCTAACAAAAGAGCCAAAAATCTCATTAGGGAAGTACCATATTGTTTTTTGTTTTGGTAGTCAAAAAGATATTTTTCCTATCCTTGTAACAGTATTTCAGGAATCTTACGTAAACTGTTGCTCTCCATACGAGACGCCATGTTGACCGTGTCCCCAAACAAACAGTAGCGAGGCATCGTGCTTCCAACCACACCAGCAACCACTGGACCTGCCAAGAAATCACCTTCATGCTTTTTTTACTTCATCTCTTTTTGCATTCTCTCCCACCCGAGTGGACGCCGATGCGGATGGCCAAACTCTCAGCGGGCCTGTGGCGAATCCGGAAGCGCTGGATGGCGCTCAGGAAGTGCAAGGCCATGGTGGCGATCTCCACGGCGTGCTGTTGGCCGTTGGTGATGGGCAAGCCGCTGGCAACCATGTAGGCATCACCAATGGTCTCCACCTGGAAGCCGCCAACGTCCATAGCGGTCCGTTGCTTCGCCGCTTTTTTTACATACCTTGTATACATCATACATCCTGATGATGTCATCAAAGAGGCTGTAGAGGTCGTTGAGGAACACGACGACCTCCATGGCCGAGCTGACCGCGCACATTGAGGTGAAGCCCACGATGTCGGAGAAGAAGATGCTCACCACCTCGTAGCTGCGAGGCTCCACCGACTTCCCCTCCATCAACTGGTCCGCAATGTACCTGCGAGACGAAGCCCCGACGTCGACAAGACCCACCAGGTGGGCGTTCGAACCCGGTTACCTCGGCAACATGCTGGAGAGGAGCTTGTCGGCACGGGTCTTCTCGGCAAGCAGCTGATTGGTTCTCTCCCCCACCACTTCCTCAAGGTGATTGGCATATTTTTCCAGCTTCTCCACCATGTTGTCCAGAATGTTTGCATGGCTTTAGTATAAGGAAGGAATATTCTTAAAATATACTCAATTGATCTGTAATATTGCCAAAAATGGCAAAAATAACTACAATAGTGGGACCTTTCTGGGCTGGTTTCCTTAAGCTGTCTCAAAATGGTCCTAAATGGTGGTCTATGATCTGGGTTTTCATTCCAGCACACCCGGAGCAGCGTGTTGATGTTGTCATCACACAGATCGGACAAGGCGGGTCTCAAAGGTTCGCCATGGAAGGGCCCCTGCAGCCTCGTAATGATCTCTGCAGAATCAAATTGTTGCTTATAATTGACTTCTTGCCTGAAAAGGGTTGACATTTTTTTTTTGCGCCAACCTTTAGGCTCCAGGTTTGCATCATAGTACGGCCCACTTTTGGAATTGTACATGAGCTCCCACAGGATGATGGCAAAGCTGTAGACGTCGCCTTTTTGGGTCCCGTTGACTGTGGAGTCGACTTGTCTCAAAAGCTCGGGGGCTGTCCAGAACAAGGCTGCAATGTCACACATCACATGACAGTATTAGTGTCTTCTTAAATGGTGAGAAGAAGTCAGTCATTGTCTCGTCACGTATTATAACTCTGTTCCTCTCATGAAAGCCTCATAACATACTAACTTTCATATTTAGGAGTTCCTGTCAGACCACGGTTGCCTCTACCACCATATTTGAACTCCCACAATCCAAAACCGGAGAGTTTGACCTGCAACCGGGTGTCCACCATGCAGGTGCTGGTCTTCAGGTTGCCGTGGAACTTAAGGCTGCTCTTGTGGATGAAGCCCATTCCCTACCAGAGGTAACACACATCTCATTTGGTGTTGGGCTCTCAAGGCAGACGCTGAAACATGACACTTACGTTTACGATGTCATAAGCAAAGGAAAGCTTAAACATCCCATCCAGCTCCACAGTAGAAGCCTTCAAAACATCCTACAACAACAATATTACTACTTCAATTGTAGTTTTATCAACCTAGGATGCCATACTGACCCTCAGGCTTCCCTTTCTGCAGTACTGAGTGACGAGACAGACATTGGGCGGCTCCACACATGCACCAAAGAAATGCACCAGATTGTCATGTTTCATCTCCTTCATCTGTATTGGTGGAGATAAACGCCATTTGTTAACAAGCCAATAACAACACGATACCAAAATCTTAGACAAAAAACATTACCATACTGAACTCGCTGAGAATGGATGCCTTCTGGAGCTTTTCCCGAACGTCCTTCTTGATGTACTTGATGGCCACGTAATTTCCCTGAGTCCAATTGCCAATCAGGAGAAAGCAATGACAGTTATAATAATGCTGTATTTACCTGGTAGAGGCCTAAGGTGGCGTAGAAGGGCTCTTTGCCCATCCTGTCCCTGAAGCCGGAACTTTTGGTGGACAAGGTGGACTGCGAGCCTCCACTGTCGCTTAGACTCCTGGCCATACTCAGTGACATGCTTCGGACTCCCTGATTGGAAACCATACGTACCAAACGGCACACAAGACGCGCTACAGTACTGCAAAGGGTTATACCGGAGCCTCTTTGATGACGTTAATGTCGCTGTAGTCGATGAGCCACCAGCGCGAGTCCTCCAAGCTGGTCTGGAGGCGAAACTTCTGCAACAGCAGGACGCCGATGCCCAGCACGGCCAAAACACCGATAATGGGGATTGTGATCAGGAGAGACAGCAGTGCGATATCTGACACATAAGTAACATTATTTTTTTAATAAGCACATTTAAGCAAGCTCTCTTTTGTGGAAACCTGAATGTCCAAAACATAGTTGAACGTACCGTTTCTCAACCATTCGCACAGTTCGTTATTGAAGCCACACTCAGGGTTGTCAGATGGCGGTCTTCCTTTGGGCCACGTCACGGCGGCAAACATAGGCGTTGGCCTGAAATCATTCCATTTTGGCAACTTGGCATTGTACCCAGACTTTCAAGAATATATTTAGTTTTCTTCAAAAGTATTTTTCCCCTCAACATTTTGATGAAAGTTTAGACTTTTTGCAGCATTTTTTTCTTATGGATTTTTCTTATTCTTATTTTTGTTTAGCTTATAATTCTGTTAAAGGTGTATCTGTTCCCTGAAATTTTAAAAAGCATGTTACATCTTACCGTATGCTTTTACTATGGCTGTCAAAATGCAGGACTGGCACAAACGTTGCATCTTCCACTGTGTATTGCAGGTCGTAAATGGAATAGTCTAGATTTCTCTCCCCATCCTCATCAAAGTGGACTAAACCAGAAGCTCCTGTGAGAGAATCCACATTTGTCAAATTGTGGTTGAAAGGTTTGAAAGAAGGTGTAACTACTCGCTTACCGTAGAAGCGAATGCTATTCTTGTTCTTCAGTTTCTGCAGAACCTGCCGTCCATCATGAGGGTCTTTACCGTCTTTCAAGATCTCCTTCAAGGCCATGGCGTAGAGCAAAACGGCGTCGTGCAGATAGGTGGAGTAGGTGCTCACCTAAAATCAATGACATCCATATTCCTTGGTATATTCCAGATCATATGTTCCTTACTTCTCTCTCAGATGTCAGGTTGCTGTGAAATGGAGGTCCTCGGAGTCGCTGGAACACCTGATCGAAGAAGTCGTAGTACTCGTAGCCGTCATATGACTTCTGGCCAATGATGAATGTCATGTCGAAGGCTCGGAGGGCTGCACGGTTTATTTGACCGTCCATGGAGTATTTCCACACGTTGTCCTACTCAGTGGAAAACAAAAAAGAGGAATTTTCACATTTTCACAATCATTTTTTTGTCCAGCAAGAAACTCCGACTTGGCGATCCGCAAATTCAGCATCCCTGGTCACTTGAACAATATTCAATATTTTTTGTCATGGGATTATTCACTGTAATGCTTCCCAATTGTAATCCATGGCTGAGAATGAGTTACCAACCTGATGTGCTGTTTCTCGATAGGTTTTTACTCACCAAGCCTCCACTGACCTCAAAATGTTGCACCAGGAAGAAAACGTAATCACCTCCCATCAGTCCCTGGCGCTCGGCCTCAAGCAGCAGCATCATTGTGTCATCCTTGTTGGTCAAGACCACAATCACTACACCCCACATAATACATAATGGGGTGATTGGGAATCAGAGTCTAAAAGATTCTTAAATGAAAGTGCAAGACATTTGCGTCCACTCACCTCTAGCCACACTAGCAATATACTTGACATTACGGTAAACCAAACGCTGATCGCTGGTGTCAAACTTGACAGCGGCCGTCAGCTTGAACTTTGACCTCAGCGACGTCTCCACTGTTTTCCACAGCGCGTCCACTTTGTCCCACGTGTTGGAGTCTAGGCCACCACCAATCATGGCTACATGCGTCCAGCCGAAAAACTCCAAGGTCTTCACCAGTACCTCCGAGCTCCTCTTGAGTGGCGGCACTACGTTGATGTACGAGTCGTACACGTCGGTGTTGTCCATTTTGGACGATTGGCCTACGAAGCCGAACATTGGGACGCTCCATGTGGAGGCTATTAGCCCTGTCACCTAAACTCAAATAAAAAATAGGCTGAATAATGTATAGGGTTAAAAATTGGATGCTTTTGTCAGTCATGAAGTGAAGCTGACCTCCGCTTCTTCTGGACACGCCGGTCCAAAGACAGCCGACACATTGTCCCTCCACACCTGCTGAATAAAGCCCCCCAAGGACATTTTAGGACTGCAGGCTGTGTCCTTGTAGACAAAACCCAATGAGAAGTTTCCCAGAAAAGAAGGGTTTGTGTTGACTTTGTCGATGGCGATCTGGATGGCGGAACCCAGACGTTGGGCACTAAAGGGGAAGGATGTATTCCATGGAGCCTGGAAGCCAATCAGAAGCTTGGAGCTGGCATGGTTTGTACCAGCACTCTTGTTGTCGTCGGTTTTGACGGTACTCAGGGCGACCATCAGGTAGTAGACAAGGACGATGCTGGAGGTGGAGCTGTTCATTTTGTTCTTCACAAGCAAGTAATGGATGTCACATCGCTTAAGTAGTAGGACACGCCTACCCAACGAAGATGTTGGACAGGAGGGGCTAAAAAATTGGAGAAGATTCTGCTCCAATGTTGATATGCATTCATATTTATCTTTATTATTTTGGGTACAGACAAGATAAAAAGTTTTATTCTCAGATATACAAGTTAAGTAGAGTTAACTCATCCTTCCCAATGAGTAATTTTTCATTCATATTTTTTAAAAGTTGGTACGTTACAAATAAAAGGGTGCTAAATATGACATTTCATATCATTATTAGATTGACTGGCAAAGCGATTTATCACAGTTAATCTCATGTGATCAATCCCAATTGAAATCCCATAAATGTTACCCAAATAATATAAACCCACAAGATACGTATATGAATGCATATTGCACACTGTGAGTAAAAAAGATGAAAATATGATCTTGATGAGATTTTATCAACAAATTCCAAAGGTTAATTATCTCCTCAGTTGATGAATACATGCCTCAAAGTTCAATGGCTTTTGTTGACTTTAAAAACTCGTAAAATATCCTCATATGCTATTATTTTTTTATCAACCTTTAACATTTTTAATAAATAAAATACGCCCACGCTGACATGAACACCTGGATTCACTCAGAAGTGTTAATGAGCACAGGTGAGTCTGCATGGGCAGGACATTAATGGCGGATGCCACACCACAAATTCACTTGGGATCGTCACTCAGCTCTTCTGCAGTTGTCCCAAACATTGCTGTTCGTCCCTCCAGGTAGACTTCAGATTGGACATGCTGTTTGACTTGTACTGGCTTAAAAATGTCTAGAAATTTGTTTGGCAATTGACATTTGTGTGTTCAGTGCATTTGCAATTGCCGATGTGTCAACTATAAGTGTCCAATTATAAGTAGGAGATCTGGCTTTGAATATTCACATATCAGTGCCATTGGCAGTATTGGTCATGCAATCTATTTTGACTTGGTTTGTTAATTGTGTCAAAATGGATCTGCAACCAATGCCGTCAATGGAAACTGGTGAGGTAATATTGCTGTGAAAGTACTCACTGGTGTATGTGATTGATAAATATTGGGTGTTTTCTCTTTTTATGGGTTGTTGAACACAATTCAGTCAATAAAATGGTGCTGCTCGTGCCGTTTTATCATACGGTCAAAGTTTAAAGGTTGTTTAGGAGAGCCTTTTATGACCACATTGTGTTCTTGTTCGTCTTGTAGATTGAAGACGAAGCTGAGAAGAGGTTCCGTTTCGTGTTCAAATCAGCAACCGGTAAGAATATTGTTTTCTTTGGTTACTTCTACCTGTTAGTTGTGTCCCACCAGAGTCTCCCCAAGACTATTTTTGCTTTTGCATAGTGATAGATTGCCTCAATTTGGTAATCATTTTGTTTGCTGTCCATGCCTGATTAGTACTGTACGATATTCATGTTTTATTGGGTTTGTGGTTGAAAATCTGTAAAAGAAATGCCAGTTGTATAATTTGGTCCTTAAAGAGAGAAAATTGTTACTTCTGTTGGTGGTTAATTAAATTTTAAGGCGTCATCATGGAGCTCTTTAAAGTTTTCCATTGGTGGAAAATGTTTGGAATGTAACTGCAGCAAATTGGCTAGAGACAAAATAAAATGCCTTGAAATAACTTGATATATGGAATGAAATGCTAAATTTAGGGTTTTTGACTCTTGGTTTAAATCTGATATGGTTTAAAGACCAACTTGTCTGTGGTCCTGACCCTTAACCTGAAATCTGGTTGTCTCATATTCCCCCACTTATATTCCGGTCCTTCAGATGAAAGAAAACTGCTTTTATTACCAAGTGCGACTATCTTATGATTCATTTCGGCTTATTGTGCAAGATGTGACTTTGACCCCCAATTCACTGAGTCAAGGTTCCACAACCTGACCTGGCCCATTTTTTTTCTTTCTTTTAAGAAACTCCCAAGTGTGGAGTTGGTCCACCATGGAGTTCCTCTTCCAGCTGCTCTTCACGCCACTGTCAACACCGGCCATCATTTCGCTGTTCGCCTTGGCGGCTGCTACCCTCTTCTACCTCAACACCAGACCCGCCCCCTTGCGATCGCCAGCCGACCTCAAATGCCAAACCCTTGGCATTAAGGTGCGATCTACAGTTTTCACCATGAGATTTCTCTTTTAATTATTATTATGTTTTATATTCTCTTCTTAGGATGGAGCCAGGAAGGTGGCTTTACTCAAGGACAACAACAACCTGGTTGCTTATCACTATGTTGACGCAAAAACCCTCTACGAAGTGTTCCAGAGGGGCCTGAAAGTCTCGGGTGAACTTTGAGTATTATTCACATAACCTAAAAATCCTGAACACTTTTTATCCTATTAGTCTGTTTGACCATCTTTATTTTGGGATTATGATTTTTGTGGGTGGAGTGTCTTGGCCAGAGAAAGAACACATTTTTATCCCAGCAATTGTGATGGAAAATCTGGAATATACAAGAAGAATATACACTAATAGTACATATTAACTATATTAATAAATTTATGCTGTGGCATAGTGAAATGTGAAATTTTCTATTTAGGTAATGGGCCGTGTTTGGGCTTCAGGAAAACTGGAAGAGCGTACCAGTGGCTTAGGTACAAGCAGGTATAAAACCACACCAATGGAGTTTTTAAATCAATGTGAACCATTTTTAAACCTCTCCTGATTTGCAGGTATCTGACAGAGCAGAGCACTTGGGCTCTGGACTCCTTCTGAGGGGTTTGAAACCTTGCCCTGACACATTCATTGGCATCTTTGCTCAGAACAGACCGGAGGTAAGTCACCATAATACAGAGTGGCATTTAGAAGCGACTCCCATGAGAGGTCTAATTTTATTTTTTTTGCTAGTGGATTATTGGCGAACAGGCTTGTTACACCTACTCCATGGTGGCGGTCCCACTGTACGACACCCTGGGTCCCGAAGCGTTAGTGTTCATTATTGACCAAGGTAATTGGCCATGATGTAGTACTGCTGATTATACTGCTATGGAGTCTAGTTGTGTCAGAGTAAAAAAACAAACTAAACATTCTAAGAATGCATGAAAAGCCTTAAATCACGTTCATTGCCTAAATGCAAATCCTGATGATCAAACTTCTTGACATGTTTATGTCAAGGCAATGGCTTTTATTTCTGTTTATTTCATAAATGTCTCTTCTTGTACTTCCTGCATTTTAGCCGACATCTCCACAGTACTATGCGACAATCAGAAAAAGGTTGAGCTTCTGCTGGAGAACCGTGAGAAAGGCCAGACCCCCGCTCTTAAGACCATTGTCGTCATGGATCCGTTTGAATCGGACTTGGTGGAGCGAGGAGCCAAATGTGGTGTTGATGTTTTGTCTATGCAAGATGTGGAGGTATGAAAACTTTCTGGAGTAATAACATTCTTTTTATGATGTGGTTGGATCAGATTTCCCTTTTGTACTCTATAGGCTGCAGGGAAAAGTGACCTTCAGAAACCAGTGGTAACTAACTTTTCAAAGTTTTTCATAAATATAGAAAGCAAAATGAACATTTTTCACAGTTCAGGATTAAATATAGTTTAGTGCTTTACTGTCTTTTGATTGAGTTATCTTATTGCCACAGCCCCCAAAACCAGAGGACCTCAGCATTGTCTGTTTCACAAGTGGAACCACAGGTGAACTCAAATTCTATTTCTTGGGTTTTATTTTTAAGGTTTAGTGATAATTGTTTTATTGCTATTATAGGAAATCCCAAGGGTGCAATGCTTACTCATGAGAATGTTGTTGCTGATGCTGCTGGTGTCCTCAAGTCATTTGAGGTACTTTTTAAATCTCCTTGGGGTGGACAAATGCCAAATTTAAATGTTTTCAATCACAATGTGAACCACAGTCATCTGTGTCTCTATAGACGGCCATTGTTCCAAATACTGAAGATGTCAGTATTTCGTTTCTGCCGCTGGCGCACATGTTTGAAAGGGTTGTGCAGGTAAGTTGATGCATCTTTCATATTTCCATAAAATTTTTTATTGCACATTTCAATAGTTTTGGATCTATGGGAGTCATTAGTATTGAATATTTTTTGACTGGATTCTTTTCAGAATGAAAACTTGGTTTTAGTGAGACTTCACCTGGCTTTAGCTGAGTTCTTTAGTCTTACTACTAATTTTCCCTGTAGACTGTCATGTACGGTGTCGGTGCTCGAGTTGGATTCTTCCAGGGTGATATCAGACTGTTGCCAGATGACATGAAGAATCTGAAGCCCACAATCTTCCCTGTGGTTCCACGACTTCTCAACCGGGTCTACGACAAAGTAAGTGCTGCATTGTCATGAGACGGCTGACTTAAATGCAGTGGTTTTTAAATCACTATACTTTTTGCCCAGGTACAAAGTGGCGCAACGACAACTTTCAAAAAATGGTTGCTCAACTTTGCAGTGCAGCGGAAAACGGCCGAGGTCCACGACGGCATCGTCCGAAAAAACAGCATTTGGGATAAGCTCATTTTCCACAAAGTGCAGGTATGTATCTGTCTTAAGGTAATAGGGAGGAGCGAACTATGATCCTTAACTGATAAAGGGAATCAAATTAGGAATCTCTGGGTGGTCAAGTGCGTGTGATGGTGACGGGGGCGGCGCCAATATCTCCTTCAGTGCTGGACTTTCTCAGGGCCACACTTGGTTGCCAGGTAGAGTTCAATGACAAACAATCAAGTGAATCGGGGTCAATGAGGACTGCTGATTGTACTGTTTTGGTAGATCTTCGAGGCCTATGGCCAGACTGAATGCACGGCTGGCTGCACGTTCACCATGCCAGGCGATGCCACTTCAGGTATGGCCAATTTACAGAATGTGCAAAAAAAATGGAAGGCTTGAAAATGTTTTTTATCAGGACATGTTGGTGTTCCTCTGCCTTGCAATGTGGTGAAACTAGTGGATGTGGAAGAGATGAATTATTTTTCATCCAATGGCGAAGGAGAGGTTTGTAAATTAGTTTTAAGGACATATCGGAGAGGTTTTGGAAATCTTTTTTTGGCTTCTTGCAGGTGTGTATCAAGGGAACTAATGTGTTCAAGGGTTATTTGAAAGATCCAGAGAAGACAGCTGAGACTTTGGATAAAGATGGTTGGCTCCATACTGGAGACATTGGAAAATGGCTACCAGTAAGGACATTAAGACTTTTTGTGTATTTACATTGTGTAAAATGATTTTGTAAAGATTCCCTTTTTGTTTAGAGTGGTGTTCTGAAAATCATTGACCGTAAGAAGAACATCTTTAAGCTGGCTCAGGGTGAATACATTGCACCAGAGAAGATTGAAAATGTCTATGTGCGCAGTGCACCTGTGGTACAAGTATTTGTGCATGGAGACAGTCTGCAGGTGAAACTGATGGAAATGTACATCAAAAACTGTCAAATTTTTAGAAAGACTGAAGTTTATTCCTTTTGCAGGCCTTCCTGGTTGCAGTTGTGGTCCCCGACCCAGATGTCTTGCCGGGTTTAGCCAAGAACCTTGGAATCCAGGGCTCCCTTGAAGACCTCTGCAAAAACAAGGCAATACTTGTGTGGTTATGATGCATGTATTCTAGTATAGAAACTTGATGTTTTAATTTTTTGACAGGAAATTAAAAACGCTGTTCTCTCAGACATGATCCGTCTAGGAAAAGAGGCAGGACTCAAGTCTTTTGAGCAGGTAGCTGCAGATGTAAATCAATGCTATTTCCATTCTAGTGCTTAAATGTCTTGTCTGTGCAGGTCAAGGATGTGCATCTCCACCCAGAGCAATTCAGCATTGAGAATGGCCTCTTGACCCCCACGCTGAAGGCCAAGAGGGCTGAGCTAAAGTCGTTCTTCCATGTGCAAATAGATCAACTTTACATGCAATAAACTCCACTTGCAAAAACATTTATGAAATCTCATTTTATAGCAAAAGAAACCATTTACTTCACAGTTATGGCTTTGCTTCACTTCAAGTACTAAACATGCACTGCCGCCCTGTGGTAGTATGTTGCAGCACTATCCCATCAGAACTAAAAAGAAACTACTACCATATAACAAGTAGTAAAAATGCTTCTAAACACATGGAAAGATGGATGTCAACACTGTAATTTCAAAACTGCACTGTAGAAATCCAGAAGTAATGTGAGTTTAATATTATTTAATCAATACTATTGTACAAACATAAAAACATTATAGAATGCATTTTAAAGTTGTGTATATAATATAAAGATTTCATGTATACTTTAATGTCACTGACCACCAATTACATAAACAGTGTTTGACCAACCCATGATGACAATTACAAGGATGTGAATATGCAAGAATTTAGTTTTTAAATACAATTTTACTTTTCCATATAGTTTTAAAGCATGCAACCCCTTTAGTATTGGCATAGTCCAATACCACAAGTAATTATACAGTGTGAGTCGATGCTGTTTTTAAGATATTGTTCTCTTTGTATAACATATTTTTGATTTCTCATAGGATATGTCATTGCTCATCAACATTGCCTGTGCTGTTGACGTCACACGCCACATGTGCACAGTTCCATGTGACCCGAGTGGGTGGCGATATACTATACTACTCCTCCCTGCAAACGCACGAACGTGCATACGCACGCACACTTGAGCGTGTCGCGTGGGGGGCGTCGTTGCAACTGCGTCCGGCGTGGGACCCACACGCGCCCAGCATCTCCACGAGCGCATTTCCACGAGCGCGTTTCTTTGGACGGACTATCTTCCCTTGTTTCCCCTTTCCTGCTGGTGTGCATTGTTTTTGGATTAAACTGGATTTGGCATTGGATTCATCCGTCAAGTGAAAACACCCGGCAGGCAAAAAATGGCTTCTCCAGCTACAAGTGGACGCCGTTTGCAGGTAAGAAGACGACAATCCACCCTGATCTTTTATTATTATTACAATGATTGCATTTTTGAAATATTGTTTTGGCTGCTGTGGTGGAAGATGAATGCATGATGATGATTATGTTTCTATCAATTCATTAACCAAACACATGGACAACATGTTTCCAAAAAGTTTGCATCATGGCTCCTGTGGGTAGAAATTTTGCAAAAATAAGGTGAAATAATATTTGTAGGAATCATATTAGGTCATGGAGTTTAATTTAAAAGCTCTTTATTGATGTGGAGTGGCTAATTTCATACTATTAGCAAGGCTTATGATAGTCCTGGTTAATCATCACTGCTATTGCATAACATTCTGTTTAAATGTGTCCACATCTTGTTTAATGGAGTCAATGTCCATTGTCTTTTATGTCATTTATTCACACACTAACAGTCCCATTAACCTTGTTTCTTGTGACAATACCAGTATGCATTTAAGCTTCATCTTTTCCTTTGACTGAATTCATTTGGACAATCATCTACCAAACAATGTTCATAAAAGTGCCTCAAGGTAAGCTTTTATCATTGCAAATAACCCTGTCTTTATATGTCCAAATACTTTTTTTAAGATCTCAGCTATAAAAGTGTCATGTGCAAAAAAATATATGACAATTTCCAGGTTAAATTAGCATGTTTGTCAGTCTTTATGGATTATTAGTTATTCCAAGTCTCGGCATTATACTTTTACATTTAGCAGACCATTCCACTTGTCTCATAGCGAATTAGTAATAACATTGTTTTAGTTAGTGATACATTTTTCCTTAACTACAGTTAACTAAGTCTTTTGGTGGTAGAAATCTACAGTTTCCATGTGTGAGATGTTTTTTTGTGCAGTGTCTTTCTTGGCTTGGGGAACACTGAAGCAAAATCCCCCGTCCTTCTTGTTCGGATTTACGTCGCGGGGGGCTATTCGCGGTCAAGCGCCGTCATTGTGAGGGGGAAAAGTCTCGTCGGGCTGACTCAGCACACGGCCTGGTTGGTGGCAGCGACGAGTGCCCCTCCGTGCCGGCTATTGTCATGGAACCAGTAAACACCAGCTCAGCGTTGGCCCACTAACGTCACTAGACAACGGCTTTAATTGTCTTGCATGTAATCACGTGAATGGCTGACCAATCTTGTCCAAAGTGGAACGTTTAAGGTGATGGTTGAAATAGCATTGTTCATAAAATGACTTTTTTTGGAGCCTTGGGATTGGATGGCGACCAGTCCAGGGTGCGGTCATGTTGATGTTTGAGAGATGGTTTGGACTGTGTTGTTATAGTCATAGCAAGTTATTATGGGAAAGAATACCTGTAGATTTAGTAAAAATGTCAGGGTCAGATGCAAAGGTATGGTAATGGTGCAAAGGAAAACAATAATTTCCTAAAATTATAGTTTGTCAAAGTAGTAGGTTGAAAGCGTGTTCAGTCATGACGTCATTTGTGCCGAGACAAAGATGGATTGTAAGAAAAAGTCTCTGTGACTCATGTTTGTGCGTCTGCTTTATCTCACTTGCAGAGAGCGCGAGATTCTTCGCCGGCTGCCAAAAAATGAGCTTCATTTATTCTGACATCTTTCCTTCTTCCGCTCTGACATTTTGGGGGAAAGGAGTCAATTTCGGGCTAAGGGACCTTTTAACAAGGAGACGTTTTCTTCTTCCCAGTGTCTTTGATATGGTCGCTATGGAGACCAAGTTGTTGTTTCCATTCAGTGGCTCAGAGTATTTCTGCTGTAGCAACCAAATACAACATCCACAGTAGTTGCTTTACCATTAGAAATACAATGTTGGAATCCTTAATGATCACATCAATTGATTTTTACGTTTTCCATCACTTTTGCTGTTCACAGCTCAGTACCATCAATTCCTAATGATCATATCATCTTCTAATTGATCATTTCACCCTTCCCGAGAGTCTAATAATCCCTCATTTGCTCGCATTAGTGTCCATGTCACTTCCCATTTATGCATAGCCCACAAATCTTTTGCTAGATAATTGGAAAATGGACACTGTCGTGATGTAAAATTACTTTCAGTTGTGTGGACACTAAATGTTTGACAGTTGAGTTTGAGCTAGGCCACAGCTTCGGGCCTGGCGGATACGCTTGTACGCATTCTAGGAGACTTTCTGCCAGAGATGTGTGTGTGTGTGTGTGTCGTAAAGAATCACTCTTGTTCTTTTCAGACCTCAATGGAAGCTCTTAATGGTGGACTGTGTTTCTGGCTAACTTTCTATAAAAGTGCTTTCATTGTCTGATGTAACTGCCATCACCGTTTGCCCTTTTGCTGCTGCTGATTAAGGGGGGGTGCTGATTCGCCATTCGATACAAGCACAAGCTCTGTTGGTCAGAGAGAAGAAAGTCTTTATTATTATGTCCAAGACTGATAAAACTCATTGATAGGCAGTTTAATACTAAAACACAACCAGCTAGAAAATACCATTTTATCTGTATGACCATTTAAGGGGTTTGATGTACTTGTTTCCCCACCACCAAACTCAATCGAGCATGACATTGTGCATTATTGTACTCTAGTACTTTGACTTAGGCATACTACTCAGCTGCATTAGACACCCGGTAGTACTTATAAACCTGTTTGTCGCCCCGGCCACAGACCATTGCGGACTGCTTTGTCGTATAGCACTTAGAGACTTGTGTGTTCTAAACTGCTAAGTACTATTATTAAGGTATTGTGTTACCATTGCACAACATGCACCGTACTTTGTGTTTTTAGATTGCATTGAATTCTGTGTGATAGATGATGGTGATCTTTTTTACTAGTTTTGCTTGCATAGAATTAGATGAAAAAGTGTAGTATTTTTAAAGAGTTTGTTGATGTTCTGCAGGTCATGGCCACTGGATGGCAGAGTGGTTTCTGTTATATTTGTACTATATTTGATTTGTGGTTAGGAATTCAAATTGATTGTTATTTCATAAAGGTTTTTTTAGCTTCAAAATGTTACCCTTTGTTGACAATCCTATATATTTAGGTTAAAAGGGGTAAAGATGTATGTGAGTTGGCCATAGTACTTAAAAATTAAATGACTAAAAAATAAATATATTGATAAGATATCCATAATAATGTATCTTGACTGTTAGATAATCAATTGAGGGAAAAACTGAATAATAACAATATCATTCAATAGAAATAAACCACAAAAATACACTAGACAATAATAAAAGGTTAGATAAAATCATTAAATAAAGCTAGTGAACCTCCTGGCTCCCCATTTTCATGTCATTATGGGATGGCATTGGACTCCCGCTGAGCAATGAAGAGAATGTGCTGATGTCATGTCGTAGATTCTATGAATCCACGCGCTCACTTCATCTCGCCATGAACTCCCAGTAAATAAATGGATGACCCCCCTCATTAAAACGATGACCTCGCGGGGCACACTTTTTATCCGCAAATCCAACAAAATGGCAAAATCATGACCTACACCAACCAGCTTGTTGCTCATCCACTCCCACTTGTAGAGTGTGTGCGTCTGTCTGTGTGTGTGTTGGAGAGAGACGCGCCGAGAGAAAGAGCGAGAAGGCGTCCCTCCTGGTTCCGCCCAGTCAGTCCGCCTCGTTGGCCACCGTGCGTGCGCTACTGTGCATGTGTGTGATCAACACACATTTAGTCTTTCCTGGATTAGAACCCCTCTTTTTTTAAATTTTG
Organism: Stigmatopora nigra; assembly: GCF_051989575.1. Classification (NCBI taxonomy): domain Eukaryota; kingdom Metazoa; phylum Chordata; class Actinopteri; order Syngnathiformes; family Syngnathidae; genus Stigmatopora; species Stigmatopora nigra. The sequence goes on from NC_135525.1 coordinate 8,708,053, forward strand.
GGGGTGTTTTTTTTCTCCTGGATGTAAACAAAGGGCCCCTAAGGGACCCTCAAGGCGGACGCCATGAGCGAAGAGGTTCAGGAAAAGGTGGCGGGCAAGTCGGCTCATCGTAAGAAGAAAGGAAAGAAGGTAGAAAAAGATTTGGGATTAGGTTTATAGTGTTTTTGGGTTTGTTAGTTTTTGAAAGTATCTTTTGTTATTGATATTTGTTCAATTTAAATTAAGGATGCAGGTGCAGCTCACCTTTTCTTGACCTTATTTTATACTAAAATGTGTGTGTGTGCACTCTAGACTGATGAAAATGGCTTTTTTATAGTTGTTTTTTTTATATAGTGCGTTAGCTGACGGGGTGTGTTCACTGAGAGTGGCTGATGCTGCAGCCTGTTGATGCCAAAAGAGAAATAAAACCACACATCTTCTTATCAAAGAGCATCTAATTGTTTTTTCTTTATGTTGCAAGATACTGGAATTCATTTTCAACCTTTTCCTTGATTGTGTGGTGATGCCAGGTTTGAGTTTTAAAATATTGCCATGTAGAAAAGAGGAGAGAAAAAGGGATGCTGGCCAAGTAATGGTCATTCTGTAAAATGAAGCTTTTCATTTAGTCAGCTGTCTTGCTCACACTCACACACACATAAGCGCACACACCCAAAAGTTGCAGCCCCAAGCTAAACCTTTTCACAGTTACCTCATTGGCTGCCCATGGTGGGGTTAGACGTCCATATTTTTTCAGGGTGTGGAGGTTAATTTACATTTGTTCACCCAGTGTAGAGCTAGTTTTTTATTGTTCACAAATATATACATTTTGATTCATTTTTAGGGTAAAGAATCATTTTTTTTGCATTAATAACTGGAGGCAAGCACTTTTGAAATTATTCTTTAAGCTTAATTAATTGTCATTTTGCTCTCAACTGGAGAACTGGTAAAGATTCTTTTCTTTTTAACTCATTGTATGCCATTGATGGGGTGGGATTTCTAATCTGTTTTGACGGAAACTGAAATGATTGCATGTTTTGTCAACATGCAACCTCGACTTGAATGAAGTAGGCGTTTTGTTGTGTTTTCAAGCTCTTCAACTGTTTGATTCAAACTCACAATCATGATTTTCACTGTATTATGTAAGATTGCTGCCCACGTTTAGCCCTTTCCATCCTACAAACCACCTATGTCATGCCACACTTTATTCAATGTGTCTCCATCCGTGTAATTTACTTCTCCGAAGTCAAATCAGAAAGGGAGAACTTCCCTCAAATGTTCCCACAAATTGGAATGCTTCCTGTATACATCTCAAAAAGATTGAAGAAGATTCAGGGACGGTTGATTAATTAGTAGACAGGATCTTGGCAGAGGGGACGGTAGACAAATCAATACCCCACCATGAACGGACCCAGAATACAATTAGGGGAAGTGATAAGTATTTATTTATTTTTGTGTCCCAAAAGACAAAGTGTTGCATTCATCAAACTTTGATGATTGGATGATTTAATTTTAATGTGTTTCATGGATGACTGGGCGTGGAATAGTAGAGACCAATCATTGCTATTACTTTTATTGTTGAATACATAAATGCCAACTAACAAATATAATTAGATTTAGTTATTAGAATGTTTGTAATGATCTGATGACTCAGCAACCCTATTTGGGATCAGGTGGCCAACTAAGCAGCTCGCGGAAGAAGCGTGTGGCTGATATTCCGGCGGGTGAGCGTTCCCGTTAAAGTGCCAGCATATTTTTTGGTGGCCAGCAGGACTTGGCTGGGATTTTTTTGCACTTCCCGAGAACAGGATGAAACCCTGGTCGGTTCGTTCCTTGTTGCGAGTGGACCTTGTCTCCCTCCCTCCATCCTCCCTGAGTCAGTTTGAAACTAAGCTATGTTTGTCTCAGTTGGAAACTCCTTGGAATGGCCTTAGTGCGCCTTCATCAAAAAGAAGTTGATCCAAGCAGATAATCCTCTGTGCTGCAATTTGGAGAAATATTTCACACTTGCGGCTTGTTGAGATAGTGATCATGTTAAGGAGATGCCATGTGTCCTTCTCCTAGGGTCTTTGTATGAGCCACAAAATATTGATTGTATTGACAGTGAGATATACGTTTGAACAAATTGGTTGTTATAGATTAGGATTCAGTGAGAAGAAATTTACATTTTCTGTAAATCTTAATGATCCACGAATAATCTAATGATGGAGTCATGTGATTTATATTAATTCTTTTTAAGATTCAACACAAATAAAAACATTGAGTAATATTTAAAAACTAATACAGAAATAGCAATATCCTAGGTAAAAGGAACTGAGGTATTTTACGAACTATAAGGTGCAACTAAATGCTTTTAAAAAAAATTCTTAAAGGACCAATATTGTCTAATCCTTATAGTGCGCAAAATACAGTAGTTACAAAGTTACCTGTTAAAATACATTTGACATCTCTTGCTGTCAACAGAGAGGAATTATTTGAACCTCAAAATCAGCCAAATCCATTTGTATTATTATTTTGTAACCCGCCTGTCATTTTTGCTTGCCACGTGACTAACTAGTTGTCCGGCCTCGGTGCTGGCAGAGAGAGGCGAGAAGATATCTTGACAGTTACGCGAATAGGCTAATGGGCCTCAGTCGCCATGACGACAATAGTGTTCCATGGATGATGTCAGCGCTTTCAGGGAATAAGCATCCATTTTCATGGACGTCTGGAGCTCCTCATTCGGCCCTCATTTAAGCACTCCTTTCCTATTTTTTTTGTTCAGGTTCACACTTGACCCAGCCAGTACTTTTCACATTATGTCCCCTTCACTGAAATTCTGTGCAAACACCTTGTGATTAGCAATGTAAGATTATTGTTAATAACGCAGAAGAAGAGGGAGGTCTCCGTATTTCCCCTTCCTCATCCACCGGGCCTCCCTTCCTTGCTGCGTTGCCATGACGATCCACCAAGGTGTCGTTTCTGAGTCAGAGCGGGCCGCTTGTCCACCAGGCTGGATTACATTGAGCTATCAGCGTCTATGAAAGGGAAAGTTTGCGCTTAATTAACCTCTATTATGTCACGCCGGGGTTATAATTCTGTGGAGATTATCGCCCGGAAAGGCAGCGAGAGTACGGATTTGCTGTCACAAGTCGGAGAGATAAAAGTGTGAGGTTATGATCTGGTGTAATTACACATCATCCAAATCATGGATGATATTTGTGTGCACTTGATAAACCACGGGAATGTAGATTGGGTGGAATAGAAGATGGATTTTACGGTTGGAATGTTATTATGGAGGCTTTTTTGGATCTTGGGATTGAGATCTATGTTTCTGCGTGGAGGGTGTGAAGAGCCGCGTGATGCGGTCGGCTCGATATGGCGAAGGGATATTTGGCGCTCTTCAACGAGTGCTATTTTTGTGGCTGTGTAAACCGTTGCCAGGGAGACAACTGGCAGTGTGCCCGGCAGGAGAAGCCCACCTCCAGACAGACAGGCAGGCAGACATACGCACACATAATTATAAGGTACAATTGTGCAGGCTTTTAGGTACCATTTTAACCTGGAAGCTTCCATTTAGTTTTACTTTGACTGTAAGCGACTGCATTTAGGACCACCAGATGGGTCGGATGGCTTGCCTTTATTTAATTTAAAATGGCCATTTGCTGTTAAGTGCATCAGGAGCAGGTCTGAGCTTGGCTGGGTGACCTTTTGACATCAAGCATTCTGTAGTTAAACAAAAATAGGAAACTGAATTATTTGTAAATTGAAGCATCCTATTAAAATTAATTTCCCTTCTTGAAACATGAATAAGGAACTGTTATATGCAAACTTTTTCTTTTTAAACACAGTGCACTCAAAATAACAACAAACTAATCAAACTGCACCTCATTTGAGTTTATCTGCATTTTGTCGCTACCTTGTGGACACAAAGTGCATACAACCAGCTCTTTGTTTACATCTTTTGTAAATCCTTTTAAACAATACATGGAAGCCAATCCCCACTATGACATCATATTCCAATTTTCCATATTCTTTCCATATCTCCTAAAATAGAAAACATTCAAAACTGGGTCAATTTCTGTTGAAACATACTTTGTTGTTGATCGGTGGGCTGCACATTTCTTTCCCACTGGCAATATCAGTGGACCAATTGAAAAGCTTGATCCCAATTGTTTTTATCCTGCGGGCTGTCACGGTAGTATTATTATTATTCTAAAGGCTTCAATCCCCAGACATGAGCTCATATCATACACTCATGCACGTCCTTATTTTGATCTGCAAGCAGTTTTTCAAGCATACTTACAGGAGAAATTTCTAATAATTCATGTTTTATTAATGTTTTAATGCTTCAGGCTTTCACTGTCATAAAGGCTCCTGGAAAGCAGCTAATTGCACTGAAAATGGCTGGAAGACAACCTCCACTTTATCCAAGCATATATCAATTTATCATGCATAATGCATCAGGAAGGGAATAATTGATCCTATTATTCAAGTGAGTTGCATAGTATTTTATTATATTATGAATATTCCGTCTATTTACACTTACTCTTGCTTTGCTGTTTTTATGACAATAGCAAACAACTCCACTCTTCAGTTGTTGTTTTTGGCTAAATTATAAGCTTCTTACATACTTCTGCTTTCCTGAAATGTACTTCAGTAATGCATATTTGTGTTTTTATTAGCCCAAAAAATTACTGGGATTTTTAACCCAAACAAAATAAAAAAAGGACAATAAATCTACATTGGCTCTCATTTACATTTCAATAAAAAAAATATGTTTGACCCAATTAAAACTATTCCAAAACCGAAATTTAACCAAAGTCGACATGTAAGCTTGCAGTAAAGACATTTATTCATATAACCAAAAAAATGCTCCTTAGGTTGTGATTAGAAGAAATAAAGTGAAATTCAGCTGAGGGAAAAAATCCATTAAAATGACATTTATAAATACAATGAATGTGGAAAGTGGATTTCTCAAGGAAATAATCTTTTCACTTAAATCCATGTCGATGTAGACAGAAATGTCAATTGAAAAGGGCTTCACATTGAAGCACTGTAATTTGACCTTGAGAATAAACATTTCCCAACTCATATCATAATGAGAATCACGACACTCCTCAGCCAGAAATACATCCTTCATTGTACTCTGCTCACACTCTAAGTGTCAGATGTTACCAAGCAGAGGTTCTTCTTCATCTCCCCTCCCTTCCAACCTCCCCCCCACCCTTCCACCCCTCCATCCTCTCCTCTCCACCACCCCCTCTCTTTCTCAACCTCTTTTCCATCGCCGTTCCCATCCCGCCCGCCCGCCCATACGTCCCGTCGAGACGCGGTAGAGCGGATGGCTCGTGTCGAGCTCAGGTGCTTCCGGGGGTCTCTGGAAACGGGTTTGCACCCCTTTTTTTTGTCTTTACAGGGGGATGCCCACTAGGGATGCTTTTTACAAGAGGATAATCCCACTTGGAGGTGATTATTTTTGAAATTTTTGGGTGTGGGGGGAATGAAGAGCAGTTTTGAGAAGGATCTCCTGAGGAGCATCTTGACTTCAAGCATAAAAAAAAGCTAATTGACAAGCAGACGGAGGCGTGACATCCACCTCCGAACTAAAAGAGAAGAAGAGAAGATCCCCCCCCACCTCCCTGGACTGTTCTCGCCCACCTGTGCGGAATAAGCAGAGGACGGCATGGCGCACGCCGCCTCGCAGCTGAAGAAGAAGGCGGATGAGAACCTTGTGGCGGCTGAAGAAGAGCGGGAGAAGGAACGAAAGCGGGCCAGGAAACGGGCACGGTGCGACGTCAAGAAAAAGGTAGAAAGATGGAGGGCTAGAGTGAAGGCTTGGGAGACTCCAAAGAGGATGGGGTGGTCGTTTTAGGTAGTTGGGGGCTTGTTAAATATTCATGTGTATTTTCCTTGTTTTTCAATGCAGGAAATGATAGAAATGTAATGTAATGAGGTGGTCTTTTTGGGGGTAATTTCAACCCGAAATGGAGTTTGATTGCTTAAGGTGTGTTTGTGCATGCGCGCAAGCAGTCACGCCCTGCGGTCGGCGGCGTGCGGGTCGGCCGCGTGGGGGTCGTTAGAGTGCGTTTTCCACTTGAATGCGCACACGAGTGCCATGTCAAAGTTACAAGATGGTCAATTCGTCTAGAGGGGAAATGGCTAATAGTTATTTGCTGGAGGATTAATATTTTAAATGATTTGTTGTTGTTTTTTATAGAGTGTGGGTTTTATTAGAATAGGGCACCACCCTCAAAAGGAGAGGTTTTTAGAGAGATTTTTTTTTTGGTTTGTGTCGTTATTCAGTCTTTTATCAGGTAGTATTTTTGTCTGGCCCAGATAAGGAAAATGTTGGAATAATTGGATGGAATGTGTCTGTGTGTGTAGGTGTGTGTTGGTGGCACCCCAATGGTTTAAAGAGATGACATTTGGCAGTTGGCTGGCGAGGTGGTGGACTGGTTTTGGCCAGACTCAGGTTATTCACTGTGAGCTGTATGACTTCAAGGTCAAAAAATGAATGTGGACTTTATTCCTTAATATATCACTGGAATAGCTCTGTGCATTTTGCCTGAAAGGAGACCATCTTGACTCTTTTTTTTTTTAACTATTTAATTTTTTTTAACCAGAACCTGGGCTCTTCTAGACTTCGTTTTTATATTTTGTCATCTGTATGATGCAGGGCGATGTCAAACTGAATTACTCAACACACAAACTATTTAGAACATAGATATAACTCCCTTTATTTACTATTGCTGGAGAGCAAAACTAACATCAATTTTAGTGTCATCCAAATGGAAACAACCTTGAAAAACTAGTAATAATGTGTCTCTTTGTGTCACTTGTACGTCAGCACATAACATAGTGACGTGATTTTGGTAGAGTGGTAGTGAAGGAGTATCTCCTATTCAGGAATAAATCCATAGTTGTATGGCCTGAGAGGCTTCTTCTTGGCACCGTGATGGAAAAATGATCCGCTCTCTTTCCTCTCCACACCGCAATTACCTTTCAGCTTTTTTTTCTTCTAACCTTGGCCTCACTTTACCTCTCACCCTATGTCTCCTCCACTTATCCCTGTTTATAAACGGGAGCAATAATAACAATATCAAAAGCACTCCATGATTTGTTCTACTTGCACATTTAACTGAAATGCACAAATATAATGGGACAAAATAGCATGCATCCATATTTTTTTTCTTTTGGAAGATATATACTAATATCCTGCAACCTGTTTCATAAACAAGACAATTATTAAATCGTTATTCATTCCATGTTCGCTTAAGCCACCAGAGTGCAGTACAGTGCATCCTTACATACATTGAGATTGTGTACATAAAAATGGTCACTCCTACAGTTTTCTGTTGTAGTAGTAGTCATTTTTTTCACACAGTGGAAACAAAGTATACACCTGCCACTCTACATGTCTGTTCATATGTTTTGTTAGTCTATCTACAGCGTTTATTGTTTTTGGTAGGGTTTTGTTTCCTCTATGCGGGTGTGCGCAAGCCCAAAAGATTCACTAAGGACTAAGCGTTTGAATTATGGAAGACTTCCATTAGAGGGCCAAGGAGGAAGGAAAGACGGGACGTGACAGGGAAGCGGTGGCAGTCGATAGGGAAAAGGGGGTCTTCAGCACCCTCGCAGCAGCAGTAAAATGTAAATCTTTGCACGTGGCAGTCAGCCACTTGCCAGTGCTCACAGTTCGATGAAGTCGTGCTATAATTCAGTCTTCCCACTTGGGCTTCAAGGCACAATCATTATGGAAATTATTCTTGACGGGGATTAATTTACATATTGACATAAGAATTTTCATTCTGTACTGCTTATCCTGACCAGGGTTGCAGGGGGTGCTTGAGCCTGCCCAAACCCACTATGGGCAGCAGGCAGAGGATAACTTGTATTCGTTGCTAGCTAATTAGAGGATGTTAGAATAGTTTATTAAATTGTCTTTTATGGGCCAAATAGTCTTTTTTAAATGTATTTTTTTATGTCAACTTCCCATACTAAAAGAGATTTTACACCAGACTTTTAAATGAACCTGTATTTTCTTCATTAACAATGCAACCCTAGTTTGTTATGTGCTCTTTTTGTCTGCAAGAGTTGACATTTTGTAGTGCGTACTTTACTTCTAGGTGGGTCAGAGCACCACACACACATTCTTGTCATGTCTGTGCTTTTTGTTCATTTATTCATGAAGGAGTGCTCTGCCTCTGAGGAGCTTAACCCACGTCAGCACCACGCCAACGGATGCTAACCCTTTTTTTTTTAGTCCTCTTTGTTTTCATACTCATATAGATTCTTCTGATGTTTATGTGTGGAGTGTTTGCTTTTTGAAGGAGACTTAAAACATAGCGTTAGGCTGACACTCTTGTTTAGACTGGTAAACATGGCCGCCAGCTGGGAATGCTGCCAAGTAAACATGCAAAGCAATCAAACATTCGTCCGCATACGTCATGCCCTTTTGATGCCTCTGTGGAAAAGAAATCAGGTGTACAATTATAGATGCCGTGAGTGTTTTTATCCTCTTCCATCTGAATCTGAAGAGCCGGGACTGCAGTAGCCAGCTGGCCAATCAGATTGCAGCCTTTCACAAGCAGTCAGAGGCAGGACAAAACACACACACATACGCATACAGACACATGCACCTCAATTTTTTTTTTCCATGCAGATGGTTTCATAACAATAAAGGACCAGGAAAAGGAGTCATCACAATTCTGCAGTCACACACCCTTATTTGAATCAATTCTGAAGTCAAAACTCTTTAAAAATGTCTACATATAAAAACATAGTCAATAACAATGTCATTTATTGGTCCTGAGACGATGCAGTTATAATTGACTACAATTGCAAAACACTAGAAAGTTCTGCATCATTTCTGCAGCAAATTTTAGGAAGCTGGGTTTCCATAGCAACCCCCGGTCCTCTCGCGCTAATGTTGTCGCATGTCATAAACTATTGGAAGGCGGATCATTAAGCTTGTGTGTGTGTGTATGCGGCCAGATGCGTTGTTTGACAATGTCATAGATACATTAATTTAATAGGCGGGTTATGATTGCTGCCTGTCGATCACAGACGAGATAAACAAGAATAATCCTGGTTTGTCGTCGTTTGTGTCTTTTTTAGTTGAAAGAAAGAGCCTGTCTATTTACTGGAGAGGTGGATGCATGTTAGGGTAAATGTTATATATATGCTGTATGTATGTATGCATGCATATGTACAAAAGTAGAGGCTTTTAATGGAAGCTGTTTTGTGCTGGGTGGACGTAAACAAAATGTACTTTGTTCCCAGCAATCAGGATGGCTCCTCACATTCCCTTTAAATTAAGTTTGCGAGAAGTGCACCGATTTCTTGACATGGCCAAAGTAGATATTTGCTAATTTATGATGAGAATAGCAGGAAGATCTCCATTAGTGGATGTAGAGATTACAAAAGTGTTTACTTGAAAAATGGCTACTATCCTAATAGTTTTTGTCAGTTTGTCAGTTTAGTTCAACATTATCCAGAGAGTCAATGACAAAGTTACATTGTGTGTATCTTTAAGTTTTACAAGTCAAAGTATATCTCATTGTTAATTTTTGGGTAATAATTTCAAAATGTGATGAAAAGAAAATTGTTGGAATAACAAAGTTCTGCCAATACTTTCACTATGTTGTTGTATAGATACTAAATTAACTTAGCAGGCGCCTAGAAAGTGTTTTGCTTCTTTAATACCTGAAAGAACCTTGTAAATCCCACTAATCTCTATTCCCTCAAAGCCTCGTCTGCTGCCATCCTGTATTTGTTTCTGTCTGGCTATTTTGAATGATGTACACAAGGTGAAGAGAGGCCAACATTTTTCTTCTTGTTTGATGTTGGATAAGATGGCAACTTTGTATATTCTTTTGGCATACCTGACAGAAAAATGCGTTTGGGTGGAGGAGATTCTGGACGTGGCAGAACTTACCAAAGTGTGTAGTTGCGGCAGATGTCTTCTTCAGTTATGGTGAGTCATAGTTGGACAAAAATCCCTAAATTAGACCGACGCACTGTTTCTTCTGATTTGAATTTCTGCAGGATTTCTTAACAGTTCATACAGTCTGAATTGAATGTTCATTGATAATAATTGACAATTTTTATTAGTTTGACAACACAAAATTCGACTTTAAGCAACATGGCTTGGTTGGACCATCTGTCTCTTGTTGTTGTTGTTGAGTTGTACTATGTTCTGGACTATTTTCACCCTTACTTGGTTGGACTTGAAACCTGGGAAACGACTCCAGCTCACCCTTGTAACCGTATTTTCCCAACTATAAGGCGCACCACATTATAAGGCGCACCCTCAATGAATGACACATTATATATTTTTTTCCTTATATAAAGCACACTGGGTTATAAGGTGCCATGTCTATTTAGGAGAAAATTTAAGACTTTTAAGTGTGCCTTATAGTCCTGAAAATACGGTAAGCATTATATAGAAAAATATTGACATAAGACATCTGTTAGTTCTTTCTGAATTCTACGATCTTTTGTATAATTAGTCGACATTAGTACAGGAACTCATGCATCTAACCCTTCGAGGACCCCCAACCCCCATCTATGCTCTGGGCTTTTTCACCGCATGCCAGGTATTTTTAGCTTTGACATAATGCCCCTATGTCTCTCGACCACCGTCTCTCCCTCTCTCTTCCCTCTGTCAGTCAGTGTATGGCTAGCTAGCAACCGGCTCTCGGGTTTCACACTCTCCTGCCGCAGGCTGAGGCTCGACATGGCCGTGGAGGAGGCGGTGGACTGTCCCGTGGTGAGTCTTCATCTTGGGGTGGGGGCTTGAGATGGACCCTCTGAGGATAGGATGCTTTGCTTAAGGTCTATAGGGATTTGGATGCTGGTTTGAGGTCATTGTTTTGGGGGTCGTCATGATCTGCAGTGGCGTACTGCCTCAATGCAGTGTTGATTGAATGTATACATCCCTAATTATGGTGATGGGGAGGATTTGTTTGTTTTTTTGCGGTCTCCACGAACAGTCCTGGAGGTTGATGCATGAGCTTAGAGGACAGCTTTTCTTGGAGTATTAGTGAAGGTTACAAAGAAAACCAACCATTTTTTGTTGTGGTTTACCTGCAGGAAATGACTATGAGTCGTCGCTTGGTGTTGTTCATTGATCTGTCTGGTAAGCTCAGTTAAAGTTGGGTAGAAATCATGCTGGATCCAAAGTTTGTCTTTGAAAGACCTCCAGATATGATCATAAACTGTCCTAAACTAGAATGAGTGAAACTATAGTTTTTTCTGTTTCTCTTCTGGCTTATTATTCTATAGGTTGCTATGGTTCTACTCATGTTGGGCATGTACACCACATTTCTTGTTGTAATTTGAAACTATGGCTTTGGGGCATGATTTGGAAAACATCTGAAGGACCTGTAAATGATCTCATTGGGATTAAGACTTTAAGCTAAAATGACAGACATCCTGTACTGGGCATAGACTGCTATGAAATTTTTGTTGGCTCAATTATGGTAGATTGGTCAGTCACAATTTGTCAACTTTAAGTATCTAATGAAAATTAAATTCGCACCACCAAACCACTTCATAATATTTTATTACACTGACTTCTCCGGCTGTATTTTCATGTTAATTTCATGCATCTTCAACTTTCTTTAAGATAACCTTTTAAACATTTGAAGTTTGTAAACAACTTTTCTTACTGGTAAATAGTATGGAACGTATATGTCTTAAAAGCCACGGTTGCATTCTTGGTGTATCTCAAGTTTCATCGGAAGGCTTCTGGTTGGCAAGAGTAAGGTCAAGCGCCTCATGTTGTAGTCATGTTGTCTTTCAAAGTCACCTTGTGTAGCGTTGGTGGTCAAAAGCTGAAACTAGATTAACTGTGGAAAAAGGAACAACACCGTGAAAAGTAAACGGCAGTGCATTCTTATAGGGCTTTAAAACCAAACCTTTTGTTTGCTTCTGGGAATCCGTCTACAAGCTTTGTTCATTTGTTTGCTTGCAGACGGACGTAAATGCTTGTTATCTACGTGCAGCTCGCGCTGGCAACTTAGAGAAGGCGTTGGACTACTTAAAGAATGGTGTGGACATCAACATTTGTAATCAGGTGACCATTCTTTCATTCATTTATTATTTTTATTTGGATTCCTATGGTTTGGATACACCTACTATATCTCAATTCCTTTAAATTAACTGAAGGGTTTTAATATTCCATAGCAGAGTCTGAAATATTTGAGGTTGTTTGCATTGATTATTTAAATTCAGGTTGACAAACACTCACTTGATATAGATGCTACCTCAATATAACTAACATTACTAAGTTATCACAACATTTTCCACTTTTTTTAACTATTGATATAGTTTGTTATCTTTGCTTAACGAAATTCCGACGAGTTTGTATTTGTGTGTGAGCAGAATGGCCTCAACGCACTGCACTTGGCCTCCAAGGAGGGTCACGTGGAAGTGGTTGCCGAGCTCCTCCAGCAGGGCGCCAACGTGGACGCTGCCACCAAAGTGCGTGTTGATTACACATGCGAAATGACCCATTGATTAATTTTAAGATGAACTGAACATGCCTCATTGGTTTTATGTGTTTTATTTTTCTTATCCTTAACAGAAAGGCAACACAGCACTGCACATCGCCTCTCTGGCTGGCCAGATGGACGTGGTGAAGGAGTTGGTCAATCACAATGGCAACATCAATGCGCAATCACAGGTACAAACAAGGGCTGGAAAATACTCAAAAGAAGATGACGCACATTTATTCTGTTGATAAAGTTATAATGGAATATGTGTAACTATCAAGATATGCTATGATGAGCACATACTCTTGTTATCTGGTAAAAGCTATGGGGAGAGGTGACAGTAATGTGCATGGACAGTGTGCTAAGAATGAAATGTGATGAGGAGCTTTACCATCTTTAAATCCTCACAGCTATATGTAACCAATTAAAGACAGATCTTTTTTCTTGTTATTTCCAGAATGGCTTTACACCACTCTACATGGCAGCACAGGAAAATCACCTGGAGGTGGTCCAGTACCTACTAGAAAATGGTTCCAGTCAGAGCATTGCCACAGAGGTAAAAGTATAATAGATGTACACTTATAAAAGGAGTCAATCCTGCAGAGAAAGGGTTGTTGTTGTTGTTGTTTTTTTGGTTTTACAGTGCCTACTGTAAATTAAAAAGACCATAAGTACTAGTTTTCCTTTTACTGTTGGTTAAATATAGTCATTTACCCTGCCATCTCGTCTTAACCAATCAGATTCCTCGCCCCTTTTTCTTCAGGATGGCTTCACACCGCTGGCGGTGGCGCTGCAGCAGGGCCACGACCAGGTGGTGTCGCTGCTCCTGGAAAACGACACCAAGGGCAAAGTGCGTCTCCCGGCGTTGCACATCGCCGCCAGGAAGGATGACACCAAAGCCGCCGCCCTCCTCCTGCAAAGCGACCACAACGCCGACGTGGAATCCAAGGTAAGCCACGTTAACGTTAGAATCTGATGGCGAGTGGGCCAAGTTGCGGTTCCCCCTTTTTTTTGTTTGTTTTTACATTTCATGGAGTGCGTACCCATCATGCAGCTTGGTGCCGCCATGGTGTCAGTGTTGTGGTGGTACTCTAACCACCCCTCCATTCTTTCTCGCCCCTTTTGACCTTCTGTTTCTAGATGATGGTGAATAGAACAACAGAGGTACACACATTTTTCTTACTTTCCTCTCTTCATCCTCCTTCACCTTCACACACACTCACCATCGCAAAGCTTTTAGGTGGCTAGCACGAAACCTAAATGTTTTGCTTCCTCACTTTTTGTGCACCTGAAGCCTGCATTTCATTGACACTGTATGTGTGTTTTTGTTTTAATTTATTGGATGGATCCTCCAAATGTCAACAAAGAAAACCACAAGAAATTCTGTCCTGATAAACTAATTCTGGATGCTTATATATTGTATAGATTTTGATACATTATACATTTTTTGTTATGGTAATGCGTACCCTAAACCAATCTTATTTACGTCTTATTTTTAGTCATTTATGTTGATATACTTTAGTGGTATTTCAAGAAGCATTCTCTCCTGCATGTTTATAGTTAGTATTTAATATTTTTTGTACATTTTGCAGTTTTTCCAACAACTAAAAACTTTTCCTGTGTTTGCATGCATTTTATTTCTAAAGCAGCCAACACAGAAAAACATTCCTTCCCCAACTTTACCTCCCATCGTGCTTGGTTCTCACATTAAAAAACCCTCTTGCCATCTCCCTTTTTACAATTTCTGTTTTTGTGTTTATTTTGCGCCACAGAGCGGCTTCACGCCTCTCCACATCGCTGCTCACTACGGCAACATCAACGTGGCCACATTGCTGCTCAACAGAGGCGCCGCTGTCGACTTCAAGGCCCGGGTTAGTGCGTGTGGATATATATGTGTGTATATGTGTGTGTGTGTTTATACATGTGTGGGAGACGCAAAGTATGCATCGGCTGTCCTTGTCACTCTGCTGAAGGACATGAGTGTCAGTTGTCCCGTTGAGATGAACGTGTTGGGAAATATAAGATTCGAGTGAAAAGGATCGGGGGATCGTTTTAACTGGGTCACATTAACGTCAAAAAAATTCCAGTTATTTAAATTGACATGTCAGTCTCTGAGCAAAATATTGCCTATTTGATTCAGTTTGTTAGTTTCCTTTTGAGCCTTTGTATGCATATCTGACTCATTTGACAACCATTAGGCTGTCATCAAGATTAGGATTTTAACATAGACGAGATGTCACAGCTGCTTGTTAAGTTGTTTCTCTGATGTTGTGGAGATGGGGACTTCTATGCTTCATTTCTAATGAGACGTGTCACAGCTGACCTCCCCTCCCGAACTCTATGCCAAGGGAAATCCTCCCCCCTCGAGGTTGGCTCTTTGAAAGTAAACATTGTGAGCACCCCAGAAATAGAGCTTATTATCATTAAAGAACAGGGTAGCCCTGATTGTTGGTCTACAACTGAGATTTAACAACTCCCTCAACCCGAATAAGGGCTATAAAAGATGTATTTTTTTACAATATGCTTTCCTTTACATCCAGAATGACATCACGCCGCTGCACGTGGCCTCCAAGCGCGGGAACGGCAACATGGTGCGCCTTCTGGTGGAGCGAGGAGCCAAGATAGATGCACGGACCAAGGTTTCATGTCAATGATTCCATTCATGATGTCTTCACAAGCTTTGAAATAGCATTTACCGCATTCAACTCCTGTTTTTGTTATGCCAGGATGGTCTGACGCCGCTGCATTGCGGCGCTCGCAGCGGCCATGAGCAAGTGGTTGAGATGTTGCTCAACAGAGATGCTCCCATCCTCTCCAAGACCAAGGTACCCCCTCCGAGTGCTCTCTTATGCCATAATTCCACCGTTGACGTAACACATTTGTCCAGAACGGCTTGTCGCCACTCCACATGGCGACACAAGGCGACCACCTCAATTGCGTGCAACTGTTGCTGCATCACGACGCCCCCGTGGATGATGTGACCAACGACTACCTGACGGCGCTGCACGTCGCCGCCCATTGCGGCCACTACAAGGTGGCCAAGGTTATAGTGGACAAGAAAGCCAACCCTAACGCCAAAGCCCTGGTGAGGAAGTTTATTATTATAAGTTTACTTTATATAAGGCGTATTTGTACCAAAAAACTGCCTGAATTAAGGGTACGGCTTATATGTGCACAAATTAGACTTGCGCAAAACTGTGTACATGTATATTTCAAAAAGATAAATAGATAAAATGCAAAAAAAAAAATTACGTCTATAAATAAAATTCAAGAAAATAATAAACCATATCTTGCATAAAACTGACTTTTCACGACTATAAGGCGAACTTAAAAGCCTTAAATTTTCTCCAAAATAGACAGGGCAGCCTTATAATCCAGTGTGCTTTATATATCGTGGTCAATATGCGAGAAAATATAGTTTAACACTAGCTCTGAATTTCTCAGTACTTGCCGATTATGTAATTTTCTTGTTCTGTATTGTACATTCCTGCTCTAATAGATCAAGCACTCAAAAAACTTGCGTCTTCAGCTGCTGTCCCAGAGCAACAAAACCGTAGCGCTTGTGTAACGGGAGACGTCAGGGTGTGGTTAAGAGCCTGGCAGGGTCCAGAGTAGAGAGAAAAAGGGGAAAAAAGTAGCATGAAGTCATTGGACTGAGCTACTTGAAGCAAAAAAGCGGGTGGGGAGTGCAAACTCTTTACTTTAGGAGTGCATTCTTTCCACGTGGTCCTTGTCGGGAGGAGAAAGAGCAGAGTGTGGATTTTCCATTGACTGTTCCAGATGTTTTCTACCACGGCAACAGCGCTGTTTCTTTTCGTTGTTTGAAGTCGCTTTTGTCCTTCCTCTGTTTGTAGAATGGTTTCACACCGCTGCACATTGCCTGCAAGAAGAATCGGGTCAAGGTGATGGAGCTCCTGCTTAAGCACGCCGCCTCCATTCAAGCCGTCACCGAGGTATGCCACAAGTATACTCAAATAATTGAAAGAGAACAGACTTAAACACAGACAAATCAAGCTTTTTGTGGAAACAAAATTGACTCCTCTTCCCCTGTAGTTATCCTATAGGTACAGTACAGGCATTTTTCTCCCTCTAAAATGACGTGACAAGTGTTTTTTAATCCCTTAATCTTTACTATCTACTTAAAAGAGGTGGTGATCGCAAATCCAAAGCGGTGGTGTATCACTGACATGTATAATTACAGGCATATGTCACTCACTTTACCAGAAAAGTAGAATCAATGTAATATTTTTCTTCATGTTTCCAATTCATCTACTGTTGTTTTTAATTCTGTTTGCAGTCCGGCTTGACTCCAATTCATGTTGCTGCATTTATGGGTCATGAAAACATTGTCCACCAGCTCATCAACCATGGCGCTTCGCCCAATACCAGCAATGTGGTGAGTAAGAATTAAGAGTGTTAACATTATTGGGATTAAATTAAACAAGTTTAGTCAAACTCCCTAGATTTTGAGCATGTGATGGAATTAAGGGTAATTCTGAGCCACTCAAACTGTTACAGAACACTCAGATCTTATTTAGATGGTATTTTGCTATATATTAGTATATGTACATTTTTTTTTTTGCATTTTGATGGGTGGGCTGCAAAATATATTCTAGTAATCCTAGTGTAATTTACATGAAATATCAATGGGTTCACTACCCATGTGTTGAAACACACCTCTTTTAGTCGATTAATTCCATGTGTTTCCCTCTTATTTGGGAGTGGAAACGACGTAAACTTCCTGTTAGCTCTTCTGTGCCAGGAGAGGGAAAACAAAGAGAGGCAAGGGGGAAAGATATTGAATGAGATGAAGACCAAAGGGGGGGAAAAGTAGCACGCAGTTAAGTCGTCAACTTCAAGTGTTTGCTCGCCCACGCTGCGTCTGTGGCCGGGTTACCGGGGCGACTGCTGTTATGGGACGTCATTATGGTGTGTACAAAAATGGTAGAGCGTCATTTCCCCGCTGTTTTCAGACGGTTTAATCCAGGAGGAAAGTCAGTTTGTGGATTAAGTAGTGTTTGGGTGGATGCATCACTAAAGTGACTGACTGTGTGTAAGTTTTTCTGTTTGTTAGGGTTTGTTTTGGAGATTTTGGTGGGTGTTGTTTGTGTTTTATTTAGTTTTTTCATGTCTGGTTAGTGGAGTGGAGTTTGCATGTTCCCCCCGGGCCTGCATGGGTTTCGTCGGGTACTCCAGTTTCCTCCTACATTCCAAAACCGTTCATGTTAAGCTAATTGGACACTCTAAATTGCCCCTAGGTAAAACGGTTCAGAAAATGAGATGAGATGTCAGGTTTATTTATTTTTAGTGCTTATTGTCATTTGTTTATGTTTTTGGGTGTTGCTTTAGTGTTTTTTCAAGCCTCTTGGGTTTTTTGAGTTTTTTTTTACATGTGGTGACATGTTTGGGTGTATGTTTTTTTTCTTTCATTTTCATTTTCATGGGTATCTTTGTTCTTGTTTGTTAATCTGTTTTGTGTGTTTTTTTTTTTTTTGGTATTCCAGAGAGGGGAGACTGCACTTCATATGGCTGCAAGGGCGGGACAATCCAATGTAGTACGCTATTTGGTCCAGAACGGCGCACGAGTCGATGCCAAAGCCAAGGTACTTTGCGAGTGGGTGTATGGTTGCATGTGTCATGTAAGTACTGTATGTGGGCAAAAAAAGGCCATGTTGCCTCTATTTTTATTCTGCTGCATAATTGCTTGGATTCGGCTTTGCGAAAGGAGACTCTTGAGGAAAAATATAGTGAATCTCCCTTGGGATGCTGCAGTTAACATATTTATTTTGGTTTTCTCTGGGTAGGATGAGCAGACGCCGCTGCACATCTCCAGTCGTCTGGGTAAGCAGGACATTGTCCAACAGCTGCTTGCCAACGGGGCATCGCCAGACACCACTACCAGCTCGGGTTACACTCCCCTCCACCTGGCTGCCCGTGAGGGACACCGAGAGGTGGCGGCGGCCCTGTTGGACCAGGGGGCCAATCTTGGCATAACCACCAAGGTAATACTACGACAGCAAAGGTAGTGGTTCATGTTTGAGGAATGAAATAGCCATTTGTCTCCTCTTTTTGCAGAAGGGTTTCACGCCATTGCATGTGGCGGCAAAGTACGGCAAGCTGGAGGTGGCCAACCTTCTGCTGCAGAAGAACGCCACGCCCGACGCCGCCGGCAAGGTGAGCCCATCTGATGCTTTTCCTGGTAGTGTCTTTGAGTTCTAACCATCACTTTAACATTATGGGCGTGTCCAGAGTGGACTAACACCGCTGCATGTCGCCGCACACTACGATAACCAGAAGGTGGCCCTGTTATTGCTCAAACAAGGAGCCTCGCCGCACGCCGCTGCCAAGGTGAGAACTGTTCTTCGTTACCGTATTCATGCAGCAATGGGAATGCATTCTTTCAAAAAGAATCTTACTTTGGCTGTCCAAACTCCTCGGTGCCCTCTTGAGGACTGGAGTAAAAAGTCAAACTAGATTTTTATCGTCACTAGGGATTCATGTTAAACTAGATAGAGCCCCCTCTTTAAAAAAATAATGGTATTATCTCACATTTTATAAACAAAGTTACATTTTCGATGTTATTGTTTTGCGGTCCAGAATGGCTACACGCCACTGCACATTGCATCCAAAAAGAACCAGATGGAAATCGCCACCACCTTGTTGGAATACGGCGCATCCACCAACAGCGTGACGAGGCAGGGCATCACCCCGCTGCATTTGGCGGCGCAGGAGGGCAATGTGGATGTGGTGACACTGTTGCTGGCACGGGATGCCCCAGTCAACATGGGAAATAAGGTGAAACTTTTTTGACAATGCCCAATAAAATTTGGGGATGGAGTTTGGGTCATTCTCATGTCTGTCTTTGTTTCTTTGGCGTCCAGTATGGCTTGACTCCGCTCCATCTGGCTGCTCAGGAGGATAAAGTCAACGTAGCTGAGGTTCTGGTCAACCATGGCGCTACTTTAGGACCTGAGACCAAGGTGACCTCACACAAAAAAATATCTATGTTTTGTTGTTTAAGCCTTGGAATTGTTCAAAAATATAACTTTCCATTTGTTTGTGTCCTCAGTTGGGCTACACTCCCCTCCACGTGGCCTGTCACTACGGCAACGTGAAGATGGTCCACTTCCTGCTGAAAAACCAGGCCAAGGTCAACGCTAAGACCAAGGTAATTCATTCCACTGGCTGCTTGCCCGGATGTCATTTTTATGATTATTTTCTTCCAGCACAGTATGAGATTAATTTCTTTTTTTTGTTGTGTCCTACAGAACGGCTACACTCCTCTCCATCAGGCTGCCCAACAGGGACATACACACATTATCAATCTGCTTCTGCATCATGGGGCGTCGCCCAACGAACTCACAACAGTAAATATACACTTTTACACATTGTTAATCTCTTTTATTTGTCAGATCTTTAAATAATATGTTTAAAAAATCATGATTCCTCTGTAATTCAGAAGAAAATTTACCCGATTTATTAAATAAACGTTACTGACAGATTTTTTTATCTTTTATATAGAATGGGAACAGCGCCTTGTCCATTGCCAAGAGGCTCGGCTACATTTCCGTAGTAGACACCCTGAAGGTGGTTACCGAGGAGACGCTGACGACACAGGTATGTTGGTAGACAGCAATGCTACTTGTATTAGGTAGCATATTCATTCATTCATTTAACAGTGACACACATTGAGTCAATTAAAACTAGCAAGGCTGGCAAACTATTACATTACAGGAGCTTGTAGTCCCTCCTGTTTATCTTTTTTTTGTCCTGAACAGTTCTTATCAATCCCTCACTTGTTTGTCCTGGCTTATCGTGTACATTGAAGTTGATAATTGACTACCCACAAAGTTAGGGAGTGTATTATGTGCAGCTTGACAGTGGGATTTTTTTTTTTGTGTCGTTTGTGTAGACAGTCACAGAAAAGCACAAGATGAATGTTCCAGAAACCATGAACGAGGTGTTGGATATGTCAGATGATGATGGTAAGTCTTCCTTTTGTTTACCAAACATATCTGCAACCCATTTTTTTTTAACTTTCATTTTGTTTCATGCCATCTTTTTTACCCATAATTGTTTTCTTAACATCATTTCCATATTTCCTCTTTGACTCTTGCCTTCATCGTCATCCCACAGCCTGTCGGGCCAATGCACCAGAAATAATCACAGAGGACTATTTGTCCGATGTTGATGAAGGTACTTGTCATCTTTTCATCCATTTTTATGACTTTATTTGATCGCAGGCAGTTCTTAAGTTCCGTTCTTACTCTGGCCACATAAACCCAAATTTCCAAATTTAATGGCAATTTGAAATGTCATCGGTCCAGGACTTTGTAACCTGAGGACTACTTTGTATCTCCCCTTTTCATCAGCTCTTATCACTTACATTTCAACTCATACCTTCTTTTCTTATATTTTTTCTCTCGATAGTCATGTTTTTTCTTTTTATAGTGTTTCTAAAAGGGTCAAAAGGTCATCAAATTGCCCTGGCTTTGTCCCAATACCCTCGCTGTGCCTTTTGTCATCTTAGTTACACACATTTCCAATTTGAGTGTGAAAAGTGGGTTTTAAGTGTGCTGTAATTCTTTATCCTTTGTGTAAATTGACAGGAGAATGCTAAAAGCCATTATTGAGATGCATGGCAACAGTTTTACTTTTATTGAACATATATTATATCTGCTTTTTTTGTAGGTTTACATAAAAACTTTACATTTTTACCCCATCTTTCCCGCTTAGCCGCCGATTCACCCATTTTCATATAGGCGGCAAAAGGTAGCGAGTCAGCCTTTTCTCGCTGTTGCCATGGCAATGGCACACAGGGTGTTTGAATGGAGTGGGTGCCCATGTTTGCACTCTCTCTCTCTCACACACACACACACACACATCTGATCTATTGTCAGTGTGGTTCACACAATTTGGCTAAAGCAAACATGGATGTTCTCATTCAATGTAGAAGAAGCCTGACCACACTGAAAATGTGAAGATGTAAATAAAACTGATATATGTTTTATTTCAGATTTTTTCTTTTTAATCTGAGTCCAAACCATCCGCTGGCTTGGCTTTTTATCTCTGTTTAGTTAAGAAACGTCACGCTTGTGACAAAATAGGGCTGAAAATGGTTTGTTTGTGCTTTTATTCAAACAGAGATGGATTTTGGAAATGTCTACATCAGCTATTCGTGTAAGTCATAAAACTAAAACACCAGGTTTCATTGCAAGGCACTAACGGTAAATAACCATAATGTAGAGAGCGCTTTTTTCATGTCTAAATTTTGCTTATGTACGCACACACAGGTTCCCGCGCCATCTTGTTTGTTTTTACCATTAGAAACTGTGCAGTAAGGCATATTACTATTTGATTTTATGGGTATATATTTTAATATTCATTTAAATAGATCAAAGCAGGAACTTCATATTTGTAACAGCATCATTCGAATGGCAAATGTGCGTGTGGATAAATTCCCGCCCGACTTAAATTAGTTAGTTAGTTACAGGCAGACGCTAGCTTAATCAAGTTAGACAACTTTAGTGTGAGTCACACCCAGCTTGCTATTTGTGTCCTACACACACTCACACATAGAGGGGATTATCCCAGACTGGAGGGGTGGGAGGGGGAGAAGGTAGGCGGGAGAAAGCGGATCTGTTTACGTGATCGAGATAAGCAGAGAGGGAGAACGTTCCCAAAAAGTTGGGAGAAAAAAACCTTGCATGAAGTGCTTCCGAGGCAGAGGTGAGTCACGGTAGATCCCAAATATAAAGGCTTGGAATGTCACCAGATGGGGTCTGTGAAAGTTTAGGGGGGGGTGGTGGTTGACAGGCAGCAGCGGGGGTGGGCGGTCCGGGTCTCCTGCGGGAATGTTGTCCCTCTTTCATTCCCTTTTTGCCGCGCTGCGTGCACTTGCCGCCTTCTCCGCTTTCCCAATTCCTTCTCGGAGTTCATCATATGAATTTGCACTTCTAGAAGTCATTTTTTAAAATATGCATCTATTGATGTGTGCTGTCTGGTTGCCGTGACGATTTGGATTTCTTTAGGTCTTGAGTTTGTATTTTTTTATGTATGTCATTCCTGCAAATATGTAATTGACTCCTGTGTTTTTTTTTTAATTTATTTTGGTGGTACAGGCGACGACGCCATGACAGGGGACACGGACAAGTACCTGGCACCCCAAGACCTGCGAGAGCTGGGTGACGATTCGCTGCCCCAGGAGGGTTACATGGGCTTCAGCGTAGGGGCACGCTCACAAAGGTAAGATAAGCAATTAAGTACACCCTCCAGACTGTAAGAATTCAGTTTAAAAATACATATTGTCACTTATGCAACATTGATTGGGCCTGGCCGGAAATATCTGAGGAATGACACACTTTTGGCCGGCCAATGGGAAATTAGAAACATCTTTGATTACGTGGTCCCCGATACACATGTACACATGACGTATTAATATAATTCCTGTTAAAAAATATGGTGGAGTATGTTTAAAAAGGTTGTGTAGCTGCGTGCCATCATGGCGATCCATCCTGCTTTTGTGGCTCATGATGTTGTGCTCTCTCCTTCATGTTCACCCGTTAGTCCAAAAGTCAGGTAAGGCTGACGGCATGCTGCTGAAGCCCCCCCTGGACCCCCCATATATTTCTACTCCCCTGCTATTCCCACTTTTAATCCTCTTAATTCAGTAGATATTGTAGCGTTCCAGTCAGTGTTCATTTTTATTGATTAGTTTCTTGTATGTAGTCGTGTTGTTGTCTGTGCCTTCTTAGTGTGGTGATGTTGTTGTTGGTGACGGCATTGTTGTTGTGACATTTATGCTTTTTGTTCATCAAGCTTCCAGGGATCCGAACTGATTAGATATTGTCACCCAAATTGGGACGTTGTTGTCTTTTTGTGGTATTAGTCTATTGCTAGATAAATATCATAGCTAAATGAATTCACGTGCCATATAGTAGGACTATGTTTAAATACTCACAAAGCATTGAATTTTTAAGTGAAGTTTTATGAATGGATCTATTGGATTTTCAATTGTACTGTACTACAAATACCATCTTAATTATAATGTACTGTAATATGAATACCTAACAGTTAAGTTGGTTCTAATTGTCATCATTAGTGCTTCACCACATGTAGAACACAATATTTGCAACACGACTGCAGTACATTATTGTCTGGCAAGGAGAACTCTGTATTAAAAATACTCTAGACGCAAATTAGAAGTTAGTTGGCAAGTGTGTTGAGGAAAACGTGGGAAAGTGTGGTTTTGCTGAGACATTGTCGGGTCTGTGTAGAGAAAAGTGTTGTCATCCATTAACTGCTTCTCTTTCATACACTGCATCACTTCATTGGAGCGCTGTCATAGCTGGCAATTGTAGTAATATTACATGTTTGCTGTTGTTCAAGGGGACTTGCAAATATCCCCAATAGTTCAGATGAATTCATTTTTTATCGTCAGAAGATCCTAAGTTCCCAATTTTAGTTTAAATCCAAACACATGTTAGGGTTCTGGTTCCTGGAAGCTGCATGCATTTAATGTGATTTATCCCCCTTTTCCCCTTTTCTGTTCACTTTTACCTCTCCCTATGTATATACCTTGGTCCCCTGCCCACCTGCTCCTCAACGCTTCCTCCCTCCCTTCCTGCCTCCGTCACCCTTGTGGCCGTTGTCTTGGTATCCTGTGAACCTGCACACCGCTACAACCGATGCATCCACTACCGCCCCGCACCAAAGCCTGCGTTCCTTCAGTTCTGACAGGTCCAACACCCTCAACCGAAGCTCTTTTACGCGAGACAGCATGATGATTGAAGAGATTCTGGGACCTGGCAAGGACATGGTACGTAGTATCAAATCACTTTTCCTCTTATTTCTTGAGGCTCACCCAAAAATAGCCTAAAATGAGTTGACATTCCTGCTATAGGCAATTGGTATTTTAACACAAATGCTCGAGTGACTCGTGGACGTTTGGTTGCCAGTCTTTTGGTCGCCGGTCAATTGTACTTAGATATTTAACAGTGCTTGGATATTAAACAGTACTTAGATATTAAACAGTACTTGGATATTAAACAGTACTTGGATATTAAACAGTACTTGGATATTAAACAGTGCTTGGATATTAAAGAGTACTTAGATATTAAAGAGTACTTGGATATTAAACAGTACTTGGATATTAAACAGTACTTGGATATTAGACAGTACTTAGATATTAAACAGTACTTAGATATTAAACAGTACTTAGATATTAAACAGTACTTAGATATTTAACAGTACTTAGATATTAAACAGTACTTAGATATTAAACGGTATTTACTTAGATAAAAGTGTCAAAGGCAAGATTTTGTTCATTTTGTACACAAAACGTTCATTGTTTTGCTGGCTAAGTCATGATAAACTGTCTACTCCCACGCCGCTGCAGATCTGTAGGGAGAGGTCTTTCACTTTAGAACAACACAACAAGGTAGACATTGACGCATGGTGACGTTATTTTTTTCCTTAGCTGGCTTATCAGGTTCAGTTTGAATTTATTTCCATACATCACCCCACTATCATCCGTTGCAGAATTATCACCACAAGCTACAATGATGCCATTCTCCTCATTTTTATGTTAAGCGCATGGCTTTTTAAGCACTTTTTTCATTGGTGATCTTGCCGTCTTGTGTATAACTTGACGATATGGTGTCTGCAGCACTTGGCGGTGGCCAAAGACTGCGACAATGACTCCTTGAGAAGAT
Organism: Stigmatopora nigra; assembly: GCF_051989575.1. Taxonomy (NCBI): domain Eukaryota; kingdom Metazoa; phylum Chordata; class Actinopteri; order Syngnathiformes; family Syngnathidae; genus Stigmatopora; species Stigmatopora nigra. Next base: position 8,733,221 of record NC_135525.1, read on the forward strand.
ACAGCTGGACGCCAGAAGGCATGGATAACGTCAACCTCGTCTCCTCTCCGGTCCACTCTGGGTAAGCATGTGCTTTTTATATGTACGGATCAATAAGAGTTTGGCGGACGGATTGTAATCTTTTATGCATAATGGAAGAGAAACATAATACAATACAGTTGTAAAAATCAAAGTTCAGTAAATAATGTTCTATCTGATCTATTTGAATTTGTAATTTTCTTAACGCTATTCTTTGGGACAACACATTTTTAGCATAGCAAATCCAAATGTGCCAAAATCAATGTTTACTGCGTGACAGACCTCTGTTGTCATCCATCCCGCAGTTTTTCCTCTCCGCTACCGCAGTACGACAGCAGGTGACGACTGACTGACTGACTGAGTGATTGACGGATGAATGGATGGATTGATTTGTCCTGGTTGTTGTCACCCAACGCCGCGTGCCCTCGATTGCGTGATTTCCGCTCTCACTCACCCCTCCTCACTCCTGTTTGTTCTCTTCCTACGTCAAATGTGGCCTTATCAGCTTGTGGTGGAGTTTGGAAGAACTTGGTTTTTGAAGGGCAGATCCCCGGTTGGTTGCTGTGATTGTTGTGAATTAACACCTTGATGTATGGATGGTACGCTTGAGTAGAATGAGAGATGCACGGTGTGGTTTTGACGCTCGTAACACTTTTGGACATCATTTAGATGTATTAGTTTGGGAGTGTGCATGTTTGGTTGTGAGTGTTAGTCAATCACGTTGTTGGCATTTATTTTTAAAATGCACTAGAATTCTACAGTTTTGGATTGAGAACCATTTGGGGAATTGGTTATTTAGTTTATTTTGATGAATGTAAATGTTTGCAATTAATGAGAATTTATTTTAGGTATATTATTATTAAAAAATTAAGAATTTTAGCACAGCATAGATAAAAACCTTGCAATATAGAGAGCACAGTAATTTTGCAAGAAATATTTGAATTTAACTGAAAGTCTAGGACTAAAAGATAACAACATTTAAAAGAAATGTACACTTAAAAATCTGTATTTTGCAGAGGTTTAAGCTACATTTTCCAAATACATTTGACATCAAGTAATGAGGAAAAACACAAGAATTTAGCTGTCATTTAATTGAGAAACCATGTGTCTCACTGTAATACTCATTTTGCATCCTCAATTTTGCAAATATAGAGCTTGTTCAGGGTCCAGATTGGATGAGGGCTAAAAAAAACAAGGTTAACCCTTAAAAATGTAAACGTTTTCTTTTTATCCTTCTCTTGTGTACACCTGCATGCTTCACTGCAGCACCCCCTGGGGTGTCAAGACACACTAGGGTGTCGTGTGAATGACGCACTTCTGACACTGAAGCATTTATGCCTAGCTTTTATCCACCAAAATGTCTCGTATCTTAAATCAATGCCATTGATCACTCATCTTTCCAGCAGTGCCCCAAAATGCTCTGCAGTTTCTATCTCATCCTCATCCTTCTCCTCTCCGTTTTCAGGTTCCTGGTGAGCTTCATGGTGGACGCCCGCGGCGGCTCCATGCGGGGAAGCCGTCACAACGGCATGCGCATCATCATCCCGCCCAGGAAGTGCACGGCGCCCACGCGCATCACGTGTCGTCTGGTCAAACGCCACAAGCTGGCCTCACCGCCGCCCATGGTGGAGGGGGAGGGTCTGGCCAGCCGGCTGGTAGAGGTGGGCCCGGCCGGAGCTCACTTCCTGGGGTGAGAATACCTCTTTTTTTATCATGTTTGACTTTGGGACCTTTTGCTAAGCGGCTTTTGTGCACTTTGCTTTGACGACATCTTCCTTCCGCTTCCTGCCCAACGCCATTTTCCATTTATTTGCGTGTCCATATGGTTGTGTGTGTCTCCAAACCTTTGAAGACTACATCAACCTTTCATATTCACCAGATAAAGAATCCAAACAAAGCTCATTTCATGCTTAGGAGCACTTTTTGATTTATCTTTTATCAATTTTCTGATTACAATGCAAGAAAAGCTCATATCTAAGCTTTTTAAATTCTTTCTTAAATTGCTAGTCCTATTGATTCAAATGTGCCCAATCCAGAGTGTAGTCTATTTCACCCACAATCATCTGCAATGGATGATTGACAGCCAATGTTCCCTCTAAGATGCGCTTGTGCACAATTGCGCACTACTCTTGTCTTCTCTGCACAGCAGCAAACATATGGCGCACAGTAAACAAAATCCAAACTTATTATTATCATTTTTTACCTCTTTCCCCATAATGGTGCCGTTTACGCTGCAGCCAGTGGCAGTAGCTCTGTCCACTCTTATGTTTTTCGTGTTTTACAGCATATTTTACATGAAAAATTAGAGAGAACATTGACATGCACTTGCTTATGGCAGGTTTGACACTGGTGTGCCCATAGCGAGCAGTAATGATGTCTCTCACACACACCAACAAAAAATTAGAGGGGACATTGTTGACAGCAATGTATAAGAAACCAATATAACCTCCCATTTTGTCACTTTGGACATTTGCTGGAATTTTGTACCGCTGAAGTACAAAATGTCCCTCCCACCAATCAAAGTGACATTTCACTGACGTCTTGGTTCATTGACCTCACGCCTATGTGTTGTGTCTGTCTTGTATGTGTTTTTTTGTGTATGACACAGTAAGCTACATCTTCCCAGAATGCCGCCAGCTCTTAATGAAGGCGAGAGCTTGGTTAGCGCAGTCCTCCAACTGGGACCCCAAGGAACTAGATTTGTTGGGTAGGAACATAGAAAAAAAAAAAGCATAGCAGCCATCACCTGATAATTCCCCCCGCTCTCCCCCCACACCCGTCACCCCAGTCCATACACGGCAGGCTGAAGCACCCCCAATGCTGATGGATGATAATTGTTTCACACTTTTGCCTTGAATTTCAGTTCCAACATGATGCTTTTTGGTTAGCGTGTTGTTTTGGGAAGAATTCGGCCAAGTATAAAATAGGCATCACTCATTAAAGGTTAGGGATACTGGGAACAAGAGAGTAGTGTCTCTACTAGAGTTTTAACTTTTTATTTAAAATACAACCTATTTACCCTGTGGCCTATATTGAATTTTTGCAAGTAATGAAAGGAACTGACCTTCTTTTGGTCATATTTTTTTAAAATAAGTCATCTCAGGGTTTTTTTAAAAGCTACTAATAATCAAACAATCAAGGTTATAATAGTATGCACGATAGTACTTTTTTAACCCTATTTTGGCAAAAGCTATGTTCTTCCTAAAACCACACTATGTAGCTTGGAATCCATGCAGTTATTTTGACTACTTTCATTGCAGAAGGCCATTGTTGTTTCATTTTGGCAAGTGTTTTTTTTTTTGATTGACAGGTTTCTATTGGCTTGTTTTGGGCTGTACTGCATTTTTAGGCTTGTGAATTTTGTTTCAGCGATTGCCTTGTCTCTATTGGACGCTTTTACATAAAAAACATATCAGTTTCCTTCTGGTGAATGTAATCTATGTCTGCTATCTATAAAAGAGCTATTATAGATCTAAAAAGAAATTAATTGTCCGTTTATATTGGGATTCTTTCCGGACAAAGCAAATCAATATGACTCTTGTAATAGTTACCAAAGAGAAGAACAATAAGCTTTAGATAACTGCATTCGACACAATGGGAAAACTTGAAATTGTTGTAATTCTTTAGGCGATTTCCCAAAAGATAAGAAAAACAACCTCTGGCCACTCTGCTCTTCTGTTTCTCTCTTTGTGTGGTCATTTTCCTGTGGTTTCATGCGTGTTTTGTGCAACCATGCTTTGCTTTAAAGGTTTTTTTTCCTCTTCACTGCTTATTTCAGTGCAGACATCCTGACTGTACCAATAAATGGCTGTAAAGCCTTGTTTCTACCAAGCAGCTTTTGTATTTGCAAGTTGCATTTGCGACCTTCCCTTAGTGTGCCACTGCTCTTTTGATAGGTCAACTGAACGCTTGGTAGTAACGTGGTTTAATGAAACACCAGACCGCCCATTCACATACTGCACGCTGTATAGCCTAAAGGTTGATGTCACCTGTTAAAGAAATGATAATGATAATGTTTCTTTTAGAATGCTGATTAAGGCAATATGTGATTTGTTCCCTACCAGGCCTGTGATAGTTGAAATCCCCCACTTTGGATCAATGAGGGGGCAAGAGCGTGAACTAATACTTCTGCGAAGCGAGAATGGTGAAACCTGGAAGGAGCATCTGTACGACTGCAAAACAGAGGACCTCCGTCAACTCCTCAATGGCATGGATGAAGGTAAATGTATACTTCTTTGGGGCCTCACTGAAATTATTACTTCATATTTATGTTGTTTATTTGACATGGTCATAGAACTGGACGGTCCCGAAGAGCTGCAGAGGAAGAGGGTCTGCCGCATCATCACCAAAGACTTCCCTCAGTACTTTGCAGTGGTGTCTCGTATCAGGCAGGAAACCCATCAAATGGGACCTGAGGGTGGGACTTTGTGCAGTCGTAGTGTCCCATTGGTTCAGGCCTCTTTCCCAGAGGGAGCCCTGACCAAAAAGATCAAGGTTGGGCTGCAGGTGAGCACAACAAGAACACAGATAATAGAAAATAATAATAGTCAATGTGTTTCTAATAGTTTTGGCATAGGAACCCTCATACAGGACTGACTGACTTTTGTTTCTGGTCTCAGGCCCAGCCAGTACCAGATGAGGCGGTGAAAAAGATTATCGGGAACCGCGCAACCTTCAGCCCGATTGTAACTGTGGAGCCTCGACGTAGGAAGTTCCATAAGCCCATTACGATGACGATTCCAGTCCCGCCGCTTTCAGGTGAAGGGCTTTCCAATGGCTACAAGGGAGACTGCACGCCCTGCCTCCGCCTTCTCTGCAGCATAACAGGTGAAGTGTTAACATTTGCGCAACTCAGTGATGAAACTATGGTTGATACCAGGACACCTAATATGTATTATAATTCTCTATTCCTTTGCCAGGTGGTACCTCACCTGCACAGTGGGAAGATATTACAGGCACCACCCCTCTTACCTTCGTCAAAGACTGTGTCTCCTTCACGACCAATGTGTCAGCAAGGTGAGAAGCCAGGCTTTTTTCCTCGCACCTTTGAATTGAAGTGTTAGATGCCCAATGCTTATTTGAAGAAACCTTGCAGGTTCTGGCTGGCAGATTGCCACCAGATTCCAGAAACTGTGGGTTTGGCCTCACAGCTCTACAGGGAACTGATCTGTGTGCCCTACATGGCCAAGTTTGTGGTCTTCGCCAAGATGAACGACCCGGTGGAGTCGAGGCTGAGGTGCTTCTGTATGACAGATGATAAGGTGGACAAGACATTGGAACAGCAGGAGAACTTTGAGGAAGTGGCCAGAAGCAAAGACATTGAGGTGCTTATTCTTGAATAAATATCCCAACTATATTAGATTAGAACCAGATCTGGTTCCTGACTTTAGGAAAATATGCAGTATTTACATTGTTTGGTGAAATTGCCATTCTTACTGGTTTGCATGTCCTCAGGTCCTGGAAGGTCGGCCCATTTACGTGGATTGCTATGGTAACCTGGCTCCTCTGACCAAAAGTGGTCAGCAATTAATACTTAACTTCTACGCCTTCAAGGAGAACCGCTTGCCCTTCTGCGTCAAGGTACTGTTCACGTTAAAATGCATTTGTTTTCCTTAAAAAAAAAAAACGGACACAATCCTTAGGCGCTAACCTAGTTGCCACTGTCATTGATCGACCCCCTAATGTCACCACTCTCCGTACAATCAATCCTCTTCCATGGTTTGCCGCTTGGTTCAATGCTTTTTTCCTATTTCTGAACTAGCTTGTTGCAATACCACTAACGAGGAAATGGGTGTAGCGGAAGGAAAGAGACTTTGCCTTTAGCCATTTTCCGACAAGTACAGTTCGACTAAAGGCAGTCGATGCATTGCGGTGGTTGGATCCAGATAATTAAAGACAACTAAATAATTTCACACCCCTATTGCAGGTTCGGGACCCCAGCCAGGAGCCCTGCGGGCGCCTCAGCTTCCTCAAAGAATGCAAGAACACAAAAGGCATGCCGCAAACGGCTGCCTGTAACTTGAACATCACACTGCCCGCCGCCAAAAAGGTAAGACGCAAGTGGACATTTTGTGTCGTCCCTTCCATAACCATCCTCACTGTGAGGGAAATAGCAGTGTTAGGCTTAAAAACAGAAAAATACTTTGTCCAAAAATGTGTCTTTTATCTGTTTAAGGCTTCTTTCAATGTCTGTTGGTTCTTGACTGTACGCCATGGTCGCTTGTCATTGGCTCTTTTTTTTCCGTTTGGATGCTTTTTGGCTGAGGGCTTTTTTGACGAATTTTGCTTTGCTATCAGGCTGCTTTTTTGTGGCTTGATTTGAGTAATTTTTTGCATTGTATCATAGCGCTTTTTGATTTGGTGAGTTTTTTGTTGTTGTTGTTGCTGCCTTTGCCAAAGCGGCTTCTGGAGCTTCCGTCAATCACTCTCTTTTCACACCCTGATGTTTCTTTTCCCCCCCCTCCCTTCCTTGCTTTCCATTATGTTACTCCTCTCCCGATTCTGCATTGCATCTTGGGAACCAGGAGATGGAGTCTGATCCCGAGGATGAGGTAAACGACAACCCTTCCCTCCCCACCATACGCCACCCTCTGCTAGATCTGCTTAGCTTAGATTTATTCTCGCCGCTTCCCCAAGGGAAATCTAAGACTTTCCCTTGTTTAAAGTGCTGACTTTTGCATGATATCATATAGATACTTGCTTTAATTTAAATGTAGTACCTTTTTTATACAAAACCAATGGGACAAAACCAATGTCAAATTAGTAGTTAAATAAGGATGTGTATTTCAAGTCCAGATCTTGCTCCAATTGGCAACTTGTGTTGTTTGCTATTGTTGCAGACTGAAAAGCCTGAGCGACGTCATACCTTTGCATCGCTAGCCTTACGTAAGCGCTACAGCTATCTGGCCGAGCCTGCACTGAGTGAGTTTTGTCATTTTCACTAACAACAACAAAAAAACATCTTCGATGAAAAACCTTTAGTGATGATTATCATGATTCTTATGTCCAGGCGTTGTATTAAAACAAACACTTCTCTTCTTCTCTGACACAACATGCACTGTCCACATGCTTTTTTTATTTAAAGATGTCCTTTTTTGTTTTGCATGGACGGTTTTGGAACTGCTTTGTTGTGCTTGCCCATGTTGTTCTGAGTTTATTCTTCTGGCTTTGGTTGTTTTGAATTCAGAAACATCAAAATCTTTCTTTGACTGATCAGCTGTCTCAATATTTTAGTTATTTCAAACAGGGTGAGGGTCAAAGAAACATTTGCTGTCCTTTTTTTGTTTATTCCATTTGACTTTTTAGCAATTTTTGGTGATGTGGCAGTTGTTTTGTTGGATAGGTCTGCATGTGAGGAGCTATTTTCTTTTAGTCTGCGCTTGTTACCATCTTTTTCTTGACTCTGCATGACAAAATGAGACCAACGTCAGTGTTGGGTAACACATTTTGTCATCTTGAGGAAAAAAAATGTGAGGGGCCCGTCTGTGATTGATGGAAATTTGCTTATTTGCAATGTTGGTACCAAACAGATAAAAGGCACTTCCAAAGGGGTTTGAAATTAGATGAAGAATCCATATGCTGATGTTAGAACATCTCATGTCTGAATAGAGGAGCTACTTTTGACATTATCTTGGTGCATTTGTCCTTTCACGTTTCTGTTGCCTATTCAGCGTCGTTTTTTTTTAATTTGCGGCTTTCTTGGGCTTTGTTTTGTACCATTGAATTGCTTGTGGTTGTTATCGATGTTAGAAAAAAACAACACACTAAGACAGTCTTTTATGATATCAACTTAAATATCTGAGCACTTCATGAAACTGTTTGTTGTTGTAATAATGGCAGAATTGCTTCACTGACCAACTCTTCCCTACTGTGATTTTTTTTTCTTCTTCCGCATCTTCTCTTCTCTTTTTTTGTGTTGACTACTCCACATCCTTTTCATTCATTTTCCCCATGACTTCATTATTTCTCCAAATTCTGCTGAAGAAACAGCTGTTGAGCGAAGCACACCAACCTCAAGAACACTGCCTGGTGGTCACCCTCACAAACCTGTCTTTCCAACCAGAACTCTCCCACCATGGTCGACTACTCCTCTTACCGTCCCTGTCCAAACAAGGCTCGGCAGAGTGGGCGGTCCCATCATCGCTCCCGATTCATCGACCTGCTCAGCAGCTGCTTCTCCACTAAAATCTTCCTGGCCCTTTTCCCCATCACCTTCATGTTCATCGTCAATTAGAACCACCATTGGATCTACATTACAAGCAACTAACGGGACATCCCCTGAAAAACTACCCTTATCCCCAGTGAGGTCTTACAGAACTATACCTTCACCCATTAAAACAGTGGTCAAGCAGGGTCAGTATCCTATGCAGGCCTCTGCCAACATGGTGTCCAATGGAAGCCCATGTAAACCTGCCACAGATCCTGCTTTACCCAAAGGTTTTTCTTCAAATCACACGTCAAGGACCTCTCCCATTCACTCCATATCAAATGGTTACGTATCAGATACATCCAGAAGTCCTCCAGTCTCACCAAAAAAACCACACAGTATCTACAACTCTCGCATGCCAGTTAAGATAGACACACCACCCAATCCTCCCTCAGGCAAAAGCCTCTCCAACTTATCCTCATTAAAAATCTCTCCCAATACAACATCACCGCCACGAGGAAGGAAAACCTCCATGTCGCCACCCGGCAAAACAATCACTCCATCTTCGGACTTGTCCATGGTTAATGGGCACGTTTCGCCCGTCAGATATCCGTCATCTTCGTCCACGCCCTCTTCACCTTCTTCACGGCTAATATCGGAAAGAAGTCTTCAAGAAAGGATTCAAGCCACCACCCAGGCGGCCACGTCTGACATCAGTGCCGCTATAAATGAAGCCATTGACTCCTATTCTCCATCGGGCTATGGCACTCTTAAGTCCCAGTCAACCCCTTTTAGATCTACTACAGCAAGTTCTGCTTACAGTTCTCTGAGGTCGACTGTTGCGTCCTCACTACCCGCAGTTACGTCCAATACAGTGACTATACCCGTCTACTCATTGGTTAGTTCAATGCCCCAGACGCTTGTTAAACCAGGGCCAGGTTCCCTGAAAATGGTGCTGACTGATTCCCCTCGAGCTTCCTCTTCTTCTTCGTCAATCTCATCCTGTGTTACAGCTTCCAAAATTAATTCCCAAATGAAATCGCCCCCTTACATCACACCGCCCATAATACATCAAGCTAGTGCATCCAATCAGGAGATATTGAAAGATGTAGCAGACATGAAACAGGACCTGATGAGAATGACAGCCATTTTACAGACAGACACACAAACGGCTGCTAAAACAGTCCAAACGTCACGTTTTAGTTCTCCTCGTGAGGCAAAGTTAGAGGATGATGAGCCCTACACACTTGTAGAGAAAGTGAAGGAAGATTTAGTGAAGGTGAGTGAGATATTACAGAAAGACATTGCCGATGAAAGTAGACATCCGGAGGAAGATTGGGAGGAATTTTCCATGAATGAGATTGAGGAAGCTGAAAGAAACACGCTTAAAAACCAGTCCAAAAATGACCTCGATTTGGCTAAAGTGGTAGACTATTTAACAAACGACTTTGGGGCTAGCTCCTTATCTAAAATGGCTGAATTAAAAAGCAAATATGAGGAAGTGGTAAAAGGGGAAGAGAAACAAAAACGTGTTTTAAAGCCTTCTATGACAATACAGGAGCATAAACTAAAAATGCCCCTGCCAACATCTGGCATGATAAGGTCTCCCTCAGAGAAGGACTTAAGTAAACTTGCTGAGTCATACCAGGGGGGTGATACCATTCTTGAATCCCCAGAGGAGTTGTCTCATGAACAGGACAAGAGTCCTCTGTCTGATAGTGGCTTTGAAACCAGAAGTGAAAAGACACCTTCTGCTCCTCAGAGCGCAGAAAGTACAGAACCCAAGCCTTTATTTACAGATTCCTCCATCCCTCCCTGCATTTCTGATACTAGGACAGAGGAGATCCATATTCAGAGTCTCACAGATGAGCCTCTTCTTTTGGAGGAGGCAATGTCTACTTTTCCTTCTGCTGAGTCCAGTACAGCTTTAGCTAGTTCAGTTGCCGACATGGAAATGACTCTTCCAGAGGAGGATTCCATAAACATGTGTCTGAAAGAAGAAACTCATATTACCACCACTACCCGAATGGTCTATCACAAGCCTCAGTTCACAGATGCTGCCGAAGGGATTGAGGAGACCATGTCAGTGCGAGACATCATGAAAGCATTTCAATCTGGTCGGGACCCATCGAAAGAACTGGCAGGCTTGTTTGAACACACATCCAGCCAAGACTCGGTTAAAGGTGACGAGCTATCGCCGAGATTTCTCGACAGGGACATCCCTTCTAAACCCAAAGTAGACCGAATAATTGAGGTTCATATAGGCAAAGGCCATAGTACGACAGAGCCACCTGAAGTTTATATCAGGGAAACAAAAAAACACCCTGAGCTTTATGTCTATAAAGGTGAGCGTGGCATTAAGGAACTACTAGATTATGACTTGTGTCAGCAAGAAGAGGAAGAGCTGATTGCTGAGGAATCTTTGCCCCCTTTCCTCGAAACGTCTCGTGTTAACACACCAGTTTCGCAGGAGGAGGATAGTCGACCAAGCTCTGCTCAACTGATTGCTGACGATTCCTATAAAACCTTAAAACTACTGAGTCAGCATTCAATAGAGTATTGTGATGATGAGCTCTCAGAGATCAGAGGAGAGTCTTACAAGTTTGCTGAGAAAATGCTTCACTCCGAGAAACTTGATGCATCTTTACGACCCCATTCCGAGGCTGAAGATTCTGAGAAGAACCAAATGTCTGGGCAGCAAGATAGCCCCAAGAGGGATCATGCATCCAAGTCCTTAAAAGATGCCCCCCCGAAAACAGGAAGATTTTCGCAGAGAGATGAATCACCACAGTTTGATAAAGTTACAGTACTCCATTATTCAACTGAACAAGGTAGCCCCAAGCATGCAGTCTGGATGAGATTTACAGAAGATAAACATGACCGGAGCAGGGACAAACTCGTCTATGAGGACAGGGTGGACCAAACGGTAAAAGAGGCAGAAGAAAAACTCTGTGAGGTTTCTCAGTTCTTTCGCGACAAGACAGAGAAGCTCAATGACGAGCTGCAATCACCTGAGAGAAAGCCATTCAAAAGAGAAATCAAGGAGCCCAGGTCCTGGCCAAATTCAGCATGTACCAGTCCTCAGAAAACAAAAACAAAGGCAGAGGAAGGGGCATTTAATAAAACCAAACTCAGGGAGCCTTCTGTGCGTAAAACATGTGGCGTTTTACCTGCAGAAAAGAAAAGCTCAAGCTTGCCATGCAGTCCTCAGAAAAACCAAAAATCGAAGACCTGTGAGTCTGAGCCATCTTCTACTGCCAACATCAACTCAACATCTAACGTTACATCTGTGAGGATGAAATTTGAATCTGAGGCTGTGAAAAAATCTCAGTCTAGTCCAACCAAAACACCGCCTCCAGTTCAACCAAAACCGTCTGCCAAGAAATTACAGGAGAGCAAACTCCCTGTTTACCAGTTTTTTACTGACAGAAAAACATCAAGAATTACAGAAACATCTCAGGAGAAGATAAAATTAACTAATAATGAAGACACAGATTGCACCAATATGGCCAAGTCCCCAAAAGTGGTGTCAAATAGAAATATGTCATTACAAAGAACACTTTCAGAAAATGATAGTGATACTACCAAATCTAATATAACAAAGAATATATCTGTGGAAGTTTCCAAAATAGATAGCGAAGATATAACGAATAAAAACTTCAGAAAAAAGTCTGAATCTTTGATCACAACCCCAACCACTTATGACAATAACCCCAACAAAAAACACCCTTTGACCAAACCCTCACAGATTCCAACATTATGTAAAACTAAAAGCCCCGAGCGAACCTCTACCAAAACAAATGAAAATGTTACTTTTGAAATTCTTGATAACACCCCAAAGGATTCCAACTCCAATAATTTACTGAATTCAAAAGAAATCCTGGAAAAAGCCATCACTCCTCCAGCTACTGCTGCCTCCAAAGATAATTTCAAAGGCATGAAAAAATTACCTGTTTACGTCAATCTCCAGGTTGGCCGCCAGGCTGAAAGAGAGGCCAAGGGAGCTCTCCATGTTGTCAAGCAGAAGTCCATTTCTGGACTCAGTCTACTCAGTCCTGAGGATGACACCCTAGAACAATTTTCCTTCATAGATAGCTCAGGGAAAAGCCCCCTTACACCAGAGACCCCAAGCTCAGAAGAGGTCAGTTATGACCTCACTGCAAAGACGCCTGATGACTTCCTAGAATTGCTGCCAGATAAACCCAGCCCAATCATGGAGGTATGTGAGGAATTAGAAAATGATGACATAGGAAGAGCTATCTTCTCTTTTAAAGAGTCCTCAACTGAAATCGAGGCTAATATCAATGTTGCCCAGGCAGACTTTGCAAATGCTAACATGCAGCAAACAATAACTGATAACTTTAAGAGATTGGAGAATAGTTCCATCCTGCAAGAAGGCACAGTCAACAGGAATGATGAAAAAGCAGGGAAGGATAAAGGTGTTGCATACATTGAATTTCCTCCTCCACCTCCTTTGGATCTCTCAGAAACTTCCGATCCAGACAGAAAAGGTTCCTGCGCTTCGCCGGAAACTGAGACAGAAATGATGGAGGTGAATTTACAGGAAGAAAAAGGGAAGTTGCAACTAATTGAACCAATTATACGTATTCAGCCCCCTTCGCCAGTACAACCTGATGTAGACAATAATCAGTCAAATGGTGAGGATGATGATGAAGAGTCCATTTTTCAGCATATTCCCTCCAGGAAATTTACTTTGAAAACTTCCAGGGTAGAAGAGGACCAAAAGAGAAGAGAAAAGGAAAATCAGGCCAAGATGAAAAAAATCGACAGTAACGGAAACGACAAAGAAGCTCTGCTCGGAATAAACGGATCTAACGGTTCCAACGGCAAAGGAGAGGACATCGATTGTGAACAAAACGGGAATGATCAATCCATAACTGACTGTTCCTTAGCGACAACAGCAGAATTTTCCCATGACACCGATGCAACAGAGATAGACTCCTTAGATGGATACGAGCTCCAAGACGAGGACGACGGCCTTTACGAACAAGCCGACTTAAAGTCTTTAGGCCCTCTGGATAGCCGTCGAGATGTCTGGTCAACTGACTCCTTCCGACCCATTGACCGCTCTTACCCTCTCTCCAAATTAGAAGTTATTGAAGAAGAGAAAACCCCTGAAGAATTCCCAAAAGACCAAAAATCCATTATTGGTGATCAATCTATTGACACTCACAAAGGAGGCCTTGAAATGAATGGACAGAAACCCTCTGATAAAGAAGGATTTTCAGATTCCTACTTTAGCTATAAATTAGAAGAAGAGTTTAATACTCCTTTTAAGACCGTTGTGACTAAAGGGTTGGATTTTGACCCCTGGCCCAGTAAAGGTGCCGAAGAAGATATCGTCGAAATGGGAGGAATGTCGACAAACAATGGTGAGCCAAAGCCTTACGGCCTAGCAGTAGACGAGCAGTCTCAGGCCACCACGGCGGACAGCACCCCCGCCCGTACACCGACCGACGATAGCACGCCGACGAGTGAGCCCAATCCCTTCCAGTTCCACGAGGGAAAGATGTTTGAGATGACACGCAGTGGTGCGATTGACATGAGCAAGAGGGACATGGTGGAAGAGAGGCTCCAGTTTTTTCAGATTGGTGAGCATTCCTATTCAGCAGGCATGTATAGGGTCAGAGAAACTATGGTTGACGAGGGGGATCGGAACCCAATGTGTATGCCTGTAGTTGTCCCTGTACAAGCAACTACCGTTCAGCTAGAAATTGCAAATGCTGCTAGGAAAGACATAACCCCCAACACAAAATGTACTACTTTTAAAATAGGAACCAATCCAGACTGTCTAGGCACTTTGGACGATTCAACTCTAATAACTACAAATTCAAATTTAGACAAGGTAAACAATGCAAATCCCCCAAACTATCTGACAGATTATTTTTTAAATTCCACCAGTCCTTTAGACACCCTTTTGGATACTTTTGAAGATTTAGGAAGCACTTTCTCTCATAGCCCAAATTTCCCCTCAGCACCTTTTCAACCAGAAGTGACCAACATTCAAAACCAGTGACCTTAACTATATTTATAACAGTATGTACATTTATAAAAGTTCTTGGTACTTCTATAACAATTGCTTAGCCATATGGAGAACATGAATTATATTTTACTCTTATAGCAATAAGCTAAGGACCTAGAGAAATATATAATAACATATGCAAGTCCATATTAGGACATCTTTGAAAATTGATCTCCAAAATCGTTGTCAAAGCCAGGAAAGAAACTTATTCTTTTTAAACCACAAACGATAAATAGCCACCTGATAAATAGTGGATTTGCACAAATATACATCAGTAGGCACCCCCATAACCCTCCAGACCCAACGACTCCCCAGAAGGCCAAAAGTTAGACGTAACAGAACCTCCCATTGAGGACCAAGAGCTTGCAGGGACTCATCCTTTTCAGTATCATCTAGACCAGCTTCTAGATGTTCCTGCTCTGCACGCACCGCTAGCTCCACCTCCACCTTCACCAGCACCACTGGCACCACATCAACACCGTCTGCTAGTGGTGAGAAAAGCCGAACAAGAGGAAGAGTAGACTGACACTCGGAGGGGAGAAGCAGAAGGAGGAAGGGAGTGAGGTTGATCCACCAATCACGATTCCCGTCACTGCAAACACGACTAGTTTGTAAACTCTTTGTAAACACCTTTGTATCTTCTTTTTCACTAATGCATGTAGTTGTTGTGGGTGCTCTGTGGTGTCCAGAATTGTTTATGTCTTCCTTGTGTTGTCTAATGAAGCCCCGTCAGGGAAATTTTTTGCAATTTGGGGATTTTTTCGTTTTAGTTGTGGCCTGGAAGTCGTAAAAGATTTACGTTGATCTTATAGCCCTTTTCCGAGTTGTCAATTCTTCAGTGCTGAGGGTTTAAACTCCCGTACAAGCATTTTTCCCATCATAAGTGAGGCTTTTTCAGTTCTTGCGTTTTTAGTAAACATATATCTAGTACTATTGCACTTACAAATGGTTGTAAAGTTAAACGTAAAAGATATTTTATCGTCCTTTCAATGTTTTGTCTTCCAAATAGAACACTTTTGCCTCTGTTTTATTTTGTCTTACCGTCTTGCTGTCCAGTCCATCAACAATTGTCCGACTAACATATTCCAGCGATCTTGTTGCAACGTGACATTACGATCAGGAGTGAGCCATCTTTGTTATTTGAAGCCACTTTTTCAATTGACCCAACTATTGATTCCCCAGTTGGCAAGCCCTGAAGAAGCCTCTCAAAGGATTGGTTAAACTACTTTGTGGAGTGAGTGGCGTTGCTTTTGGAAGCGGTACAGCTATGGCATCAGGTTATGGATTTGGCGTACTTCCCATGAAACAGAACCTGTCAATTTGTAGGATCATTTGTCTGAGCGTGGCATTGCGTTGGTTCCAGTTTGCTTGGCCAATTTAGTGGTGGTGTTTTTGCTTGGTTGGGAAAACAATTCATCAACTTAACTTGACAATCATTCTGATGTCAAGCAGCAACAGTGAGTTTCTTTCCTCAGCCCAGGGCATGTTGCCTGTTGGTTTGTGACTTGAAGCTTTAGTATAAACCTTAACACTCTAAACTAGAATTATACTGCTTTTCTGGCCTTACTAGTAAATTCTGCATCCACAGTATCTTGCTCAGAATATGCACAATGCAGTAGACGTGTCCACTCTAAAAATGAAGGATAGTTTGGCCAGAAAGGTTCTGACAGTGATCTCGCATCACAAATACTGACTCACTTCACATATTTGACACAGTCCAGGTATGAAATCGACACATGCACTTTGTTCTCATTCGTCGAAACATGGTGTGTTGTCTCTTTCTCACTATTATATTTGTTCATTCATCCATGGCCTTTTTCTAATTGTTTTTTGTGTTACGTTGCCTGGTTTCAGGCCCTCAGAGTCCCTGCGAGAGAACTGACCTCCGCATGGCCATAGTTGCTGATCACCTGGGACTCAGCTGGACTGGTAAGTCGATACACGTCATTTAAGAACAATGTGTACTTTGACCGTGGGATGGCAACTGGCCCAATATGTATTTAAAGCATTCATTTTGCAGTTTCTACTGTCATCTTGTGGACATTTTGTGTACTTGGTTAAATGTACTGCAGTGATGTGGTTTGAGTCATAAAAAGCATCTCAATGTAAGAATCATTAGTGTTAACCTTATGTACAAGGTTAAGTGTCATATTTGGTTTATTGGAATTATGAATTAACCATAATTGATTTTAAAAATATTAAATACTAAAATTATCCCTTATTTTTTTTGGGTGGGGCATTTGATAGACACATACTAGGCGTGGTCTCTGCAAACCAGAACAAGCCAGACCACCTGCACTGCAGCATGGGCCAACGCCCAACCCCATCGCGCATGTGTGTTTGTGCTCCTAGGGGGGGTTAAGGCGTGCCAGCCTGACGGGTGGGCCGGCGACTACTACTGATGCGTTTTTAATGCACACTGGCGAGAGATGACACTGCAGTCAACAAGTGAACACAATGTTCTTCCCACTTTGAATTTACTACTTGTCGTTATTTTAGGGAGCAGCGAGCACAGACTATCGAATTGCACAGCTGGCAGACAAAATCTTATCTAAATACAACGTTTTATTGTCAATATTCTTCTGAATTTTTGACCCTACTAAAAAAACAGATCATTGGCTTGTAATAAGCCAAATATAAGACACATGGCAGTATAAAACACAGGTTATAAAACATAGGAAAAATGTAATGCTGAATATTATAGTAAATTGAGTTTCTTTGTGAGGACATTTTTTTTAGTGGCTTATTCAGTGAAGTACATTGTTTTCAATAATAAAAATAGTAATAATTGGCCTGGCAAATAATCCTGATTCATTAAAATTGGAGCAAAATCATGTTAGAATTTGAATTGTAATGATGTTTTTCAATGGTGTTTTTCAATGATGTTTTTCAATGATGTTTTAGAGCTGGCCAGGGAGCTGGACTTCTCCGTGGAAGAGATCAACTCCATCCGAGTGGAGAACCCAAACTCCCTCACAGCGCAGAGCTTCATGTTGCTAAAGAAATGGGTGCAGAGGGACGGTAAAAACGCCACAAGTAAGTCCAAAAATATCCATCCGCCTCGCCCGAAAACACATTTTAACCATCCTTTTTTCCCCTCTCCAGCGGACACTTTAACGGCGGTGCTGAATAAGATCAATCGCTTGGATATTGTGACTTTGCTGGAAGGGCCCATATTTGACTACGGTAACATTTCAGGCACTCGCTGCTTTGCCGATGATAACCCAGTATTCCCGGATCAGTCCGATGGTAAATTGTAGTCCACCCTAGCTCCTCCTACTACACTCTTTACACTTACGGCCTGATTTACTAAGAACTAACATTTTTTTGCTCCCTCTTTCCGTTTGCATGCACTGTTGGTTGGTCTTGAAATTTAGGGAACGCCAATACAAGTGCAAAAAAGTACTTATTTTTCCCCAAGATAAGTTTTGACAGTAAATGACACCTCATATTTTTATATTAAAGCCACTGGTATTTCCTCAAGGAATGCATTGTTTAAAACTAATGCACGGTGCACTTTTACTATCTTTATCATTATTTCTAAAGGTCAGAAGTCTCACTCAGTGGACATATTTGATTTAAACAACCAAAAAGCACCTTTTTATAGCTCATCTATATACTTGCGCAGTAATTTTTTAGTCTATTTTTGCATGTACAAACCTCTAGTAAATCAGGCCTGTAGTTGTTTTTTTTTCTTCTTTTTTTTCGGCTTTCCCTTCTTCACCGCTCCTCACCTACTCTACGCTTTCTCAGCCAAAAGCGGCAAAACCTCACTAGCACATCTAATCGCACCATCAGGTTCACGCCTAAGCTGCCGCTTCCGTCAGATAAACATAGATTCGCCAGATGCCCTAAATAAAGCATCATTGTGCCCTAAATTTAATTTATAATCATTTCACATCAATGAATACTAATAGGCCGTTATATTTTACTTACGTTCTCAAACATGTTTATTTTTAAGGCTAAATTTCATAATATACTTTCATTCATAATATACTGCAATATAATGTCGTGTGTAATTTTATGTCTATTTTTTCAATTCAAGCACCTCTTACAAGTTTCTAGATAAATGTACAATTCTCATTATCAAAACCTTACTGGAGATAATGATCTTATAAATCTGAACCTCATTTAGTTCCACTGTTAAAGTGTAGATGATCTAAATGTGCAACTTGAATCACAATGGCCGATTATTATGAGATTAACATACTATAACTGTATTTATGCATGTTTTTGCTTTACCTTGCTTTCTTTCTATAACTGGTGAACATGCTTTTTTGCTTCTATAAAAATATATTAATTGAATATAGTAACCCCTTGCTAATATATATGTAGAACATGCTCTAACTGCGAAAGTACTGCTTAAAAAATGCCTCTATTTTTCACATAAGCATTTTTTTGGTCATTAACTCTGCTTTACTATCATAACTATACAAAAGACATCATTAGTTTGCTGGCATTTTCTCTCTTTCTCTTCCTTCTGATCATAACGTAATGGCGGCCCACAATTGAGACGTTTCAGACACACCTTGCAATGAATTGGAACTTGTCACATGACCTAAAGAAAAAACACAAAAACAAGTCTGAAGCGTCTCGCTGTGTGGCAGTCGACGTCAATGATACGGACTAACTCCTCCTCCTAACTAACTCAGACGCCTTTTCTGACACGCGTCGAAAAGGCGTCGCCCTTTTTTCCTCAAGCCTTCAGAGTGCGTGAAGATGTCATCTCCTCGCTTCCTCCCGGCTTTCTTCATCCTCTTTGAGGCTGCCTCACATCCTCCTCCTCCTCCTCAGACTAACTCCTGCAGAAAACCCCCCTGAGTCGCCCCACCCCAATCCTGCTCCCTCAATCAATATGTAAGGCACAAGATAAATCCCCCTGCACTCACATTTATGTGTCTGTTAAATTTATAACTCCATATCTGGGATAGCACTGCTCTCCTTTCACGATTAAGTCATTATCCCCAAATAATTACTGTTACGCTTATTATAGATTTGTTGTACTTTAGAGGCATTAATGTGAGTGCATTGGCCTTTAGGAGTGAACCCAGCCAATCTTGGTCTCAAGCTGTCATGTGTCATTTTCAATTTGTTTGCTGTCCTTTCATTAACATTAACATTTTCATTTTAACATTGTTCTTTTGTTTGCCGTGTTTTTTGTTTTGTTTTTGTGCTGCTTGAACTCAGCTCCGAAACCTCTCCGATCCCCCGCGTTGTCGTCTCCTCCCCCGTCGTTTCGCCCGGATATTTCCGCTCTTTCCTCTTCTTCTCCTCCTCCTCCATCTCAAAATATCCATCCCGCCACCTCTTTTTTCTTCTCCTCCCCTCCTGCCAACACCCCCTCTCCTCGTTCTTCCCCACCCGTCTACCTCCTCCCCATCGCCCCGGTCCTACCTCACAAAGAGGAGCTCCCCTACTCCCCCCCGCAGCCCTCATCTCCCTGCAGCTCACTGGGCTGCTCCTCCATCCCTCATCCTCTACCAGCTTTCTCCTTCCCATCCCCACCTCCCCCTTTGGCTCCTCCTACCCCTCCCCGCCTCCCTCGTTCTCCTCCATCACCCCTTCCCCTCTGGCGGACTCTCCGTCGACCTCCTCTACCTCCTCTCCCCAGTCCCCCCTCCCTCCAGGCATCCCAGCCCACTTTAGGCGTGACCCGTCCGTCCCTGACGTCTACATCTAAACTGGGTTGCTCGCTAATACAATTTAGAAGCCCACCGGAATGCTAATGGCGCTGTGGTGCACGAATTGGGCAACAATGGTCGATCATCTCCAACAGAAATCGACCACTTTTGCATGACAATTTGTCCATTATGTCCCAAACTGAATTTAGACTGGCCGCAGTTTTTATGTGCCCATTGGCAAATGCGGTTTTGTGTTTGCAACAAACTTTTCTTAGCTAAAAGTAGAAGTCCGTGTCATAGTTTGTGTTGATATGGACCTTACGTCGCCAAAAATCGAAGCTTTTGAAACCAAACCACTCATTTATTCTGAATGGAGCACCCAAATATGACATTCCTACTTTTGGCATTTCTTCCCATCAAGCTACAAGTAGACCCTCCACGCTAATCATCATATTACATTATAATTTCCCAGACATAGTTAATTTTATTTTTCATTTAGTTTCACTTGCTGTTCTAATACTACAAAAGATAAAATGAAACAGCAAAGAAACATTTCAAGTTATTATAGTTAACAATATGAGCATTTGTATCATATCTATGTTGGCACCAATGGAGTACACCGTTATTTAATAACCTTTTTTGGGGGGGGAAATGTTTTTTTTATTTGAACATAAGGCCATTTCTAACGGATCCTTTTGAACTAGCGCCTTCTGTCCCACCCACCATGTCCTCCATCACTCTTTCCTCCTTTTTCCTCCTTGTATCCCCCCCCCCGAACCAAACCCCTCCCTCCCTCACCCCACGCTAACCCCCCCTGTCCCCCTGCCGTCTACGCAGATTACCAGCAAATAGAAGCGGAGCTCCAAACCCCCCCTGACCTCCACTCCGATCCCCCCACCCCACTGCAATCCAAAGACTTTTTGCGCAGTGGCCCAGTAGACCCCCATAGCAGGCCCAACGACCTCCCTCTGCTCCTCGAGCCCCCCCTGGTGCGCATGGAGGACCCCAGCGAGTCCCCCGACAATGACAGGAGGGTGGCCCATCGGCGAGCCATGTTCGAGGGCGCTTACGCCCCCTTTGAGAGGCAGGGGAGACCCTTTGGCGGCGACGATGAAGAGGAAGAGGAGGATGAGATGACTCAGGAGAGGCTACAGAGTCTCCTGGAGGATATCAAGCTGGAGGAGGAAGGCCCGGAGGACGAGGAGATGACGGAGGAGAAAGTGCACGCCATTCTGGAGCAAGTGCGGCAGGCCGAAAAAGATTTGTGTTCAATTCCAGGCTGGAAAGGAGGCGACGCCGCGGCCGTCGCCGACCAGACGACGGCCGAGCTCGGAGCCGCTTCCGAGGAGGGCAGGTACGAACATTCTGAAAATGAATCGTGTCAAAGTGGTGGCCCGGGGGGTTTAAATCTGGCAAGCCGCCTCATTTTGTGCGGCCCGGGAAAGTAAATCATGAGTCCTGACTTTCTGTTTTAGAATCAAATTAAAATGAATATAATAGTATAGATTACATTTCCTAATATTCCCCCTTTTTAAATCAAAAATTGTAATTTTTTATTCCATTTTTCTGTGTTTTTAGTTCAAAAATCATTTTGTAAAATCGAAAAATATATATTTTTAAAAAGCTAAAATAAACATTGTTTTAGATCTATAAAAAACTGAATATTCAGGGATTTTAATCCAGTTCTTTAAATCCATTTATAAAAATAGAAATCTAAATACTATATCTAAAAGTCCAATACACTTGATTTAGGCAGAATAGAATCCAAAAAAGAACTACCAATGATCCAGATCTTATTTTAAAAATAATAATAAACAGAAACAGGAATCTAAACTATTTTTCTTTCCCAGTCCCGATAGTCTGGCCGACTCGCTAGAACAGCCACCAACTCGGACCACCAAGAAAGAAGAAGAGCAAGCGGGCGACCGGTCAGCTCGCAGAGTTCAGGTACGATCACACACGGACGAAATAGGCGCCATTTTTTAATTCCAATGGGTGGTTGAACGTCTTCAAAATGCGGCTGGTAGTGGGCCCAAAATGTCCAGAGTGAGTGTTTCTTTGATGATGTGGAAGAGGAGCAAGAGGTGGAAAAGGAAGTGTCTAGCTCTGAGGAGGAGACCACCGTCACCACCAGGGTCTTTCGCAGGCGGGTCATACTGAAGGTGTGTGTGTGTGTATAGTTTATGGTCTGCTTTGTAGTGTGTGCAGTGCAGTTTGTTGAGGAGAAATTGGTGGTTTGATTAGCTTTGGTTTGTTGCTCATGTGTGATGGATAATGAGATACAGGTATTGGTACGGTAGGAAATCATTGTTTGGCCAGGTTTGAATTTTGGCGTCTTGTGTTTGCTGTGTTTTCTCTTAGTTTTCAGAAGTATATCAAAACCTTTTTCATGCATAAATTATTTTGTTTTATTTTTTCCCTGATGGAGCACTCAATTAAGCCATTGGAATTTTTTTTATTGAATATACAACAGATTTTTTTGCAACCCTTTTTTGTGCTTCACCAACAAATTGCAAAAAAAAACCAAAGAGGCTTAATAATTTTTTAATTCCCCACTTTGTTGAAATAGCTACTGTACTAATAGCCTTTTTTTTGATTCTATAATTTTGAAAGAGCTTTAAAAATATGTTGATAAAAATACATTTTTCCTCATTCTTACATTTCCAAGCTATGGAATATGTACATTTGGCCCTTCCAGTCAATGAGTGTCCTGTTTGGTTAAAAATAATAAAAATAATAATAATTTGTGCATGAAATGGTTAACTTTATCCAAAGTAATGTTGACTTGAAGCGTTCCCAACAATAGTTTGATTGTTGAGAAAAATCCATTTGAGAAAACGTCTTAAACTCTGATTGTGCAATTGAAGAAAACATGTTGTTGGTGTGGCAAGAAATATTTTTAAAGTATATTTCCCATCGGGGTACTCCAGGGAGAGGAAGCCCGAAACATACCCGGCGAGTCAGTGACGGAGGAGCAGTTCACTGACAGTGACGGCAATCTAGTCACCCGAAAAGTAACCTTATATCGCATTGCGCCCTTTTTATGGCCGCGTCCCTATCGTCACTTTCCGGTCCCTTCATTCAAACAGGTGATAAGAAAGGTGGTGCGCCGCGTGCTGACCTCAGAGCAAAAGGACGCTCTCGCTGAGGAAGGGGACGCCGTCGTGACTGTAACAAAGAGCGGCGCCGCAGGAGGGGGAAAGGGCAAGAAAAGGGGCAAACGCTCCCGGCAGGGTCACAAGGTTGCTGAGTGATGTCAATTATGTGTGCATCTTTATTAACATGAGCATAAAAGTGCTGTAATTGAGTTGATATGGAAACATTTGAATGCATTTTGGGCTCAACAAAATACCTTGGGAACTAAATGGCGCAGTTTTTGAGTTGTTTGCATTGCATTGCATTGTTTTTAATGGGAATAGTTAATGTAGTTTGGTATGCCTTTTGAGTGTTGACAGTTTTCTTGTTTGTTATGTGATTGTGTGTTGGAAGGCATAGTTTGAACTTGAAGCTGTTTGTCTTCGCTTTAAGTGTTTGGGTGTATTTTAGGTTTCTAACAATTCTAACAGTGTCTTGTGCCACAAGTTTTTAGTGGTTAAAGCTTTGACACTTGTAGTATGACCTTGTTTTTGCATGTTGAGTTTTGCTTAGCCAACACTAATTTGTGTGCTTTATGTTTTGCATTTTTCAGCAGGGAAATGGGAATAACAAATCGGGGAGAAAAAGTCACTCGTAACCGCGGCGCAACTCCCAAAGCAAGGTAGGTTGAAAAATAGAATCTAAAGACAGGGAATGAATGATTTATGAATTGACGACTTGTTATTCTTATTTCAATACTCTGTGTGTGCACCATATTTGTATTTCATTGAAAAAATGTGCAGGTCCACTGCCTGGGAAATCACCCCACTTGGCTCACCACGTTCGCGTCGGGGAGAAAAAGCGGCGTCCAGTCACCGACAACAACGGCACGTTTATTTTTTGAAGGTTTTTCCACTCCGACCAAGATAAAGCAGTTTTAATTTGGCATGAGCAAGCACGTCGGCACACTTGAAGAAACCTTTTTTTCCGGACAGTCGAGACGATAAATGGAATTCCAGATTAAACGGGACGCCTTATTTGGTGATGCTTCCTCCTGGAATATGACCTTGCGGTGACGATTTTTTTTTAAAAACCAGTGTACATAGAAGAAGAAATGGCACCGGATGAAACAATCAGTCGCTTTACAACTCATTTATGCACTGATTGGAAGCTCAAACCTAACAACAACAACAAAGAAAAACAAGTGCATTTGGAAAAGAGACATTTCTGCTGTGTGTGTGTGTGGACTGCATGTGATGCCACTTATTATTATAATTTCTTTTCATTTCAGCTTTGATTCTCTCCCCTTGCCTAATCCAAAGCACTGGAATTCACTTGGAGAGGCTACCACAACTAGCACATAATTTCTTTGCAATAATATTAACAATAATAATAATAAGAATGCAAAGCTTCATCCTTGTGCTTCACGGGAAAATGCATCAGGCAAAAGGGACTGTTTTTATCTTTATTTTTGGATTGGTAGTCACATTTCAATAGCGCTTGTTCTTATTTTTGGGGGAAATGGAGCCTTTTCATAGGCAAGTGCACCCCTAAGACTGGATGGCAGCCAATCACAGATGAGCATTCACATCTACACCTTTTGAATGATTTACAATCTTCAACAAACGTGACTTGCATGTTTATGGAATTACAAGAGAAAGCCGGAGTGCCCGAAGAAAAACACGCATGTGGAAGACATGCAATTGCCAGATTTCTCAACCCCAAACCCCCGAACTGTGAGGCAGATTTGCTAACCACTTCACCATCCAAACTGCCCTATTTCAAGGATTTTATTTCATTAACCTGGAAAATATATATAATCACATTTTTACCTGCATACTCCAAATGTATATGTTTTTACTGGAACTTTAACACAGTCCCCACCAACCCCCTAAAAAAGGAAAACATACACATTTTAAGTTCCTGCATAAAGCTTTTATAATATTTTAAACTGCATTTGAAAAGCTTCTTCAACCCTGATGAATCCACATGTATGACACCGCCAACATAGCCTACACTGGATGATCCAAAAAAAAGTTATTTAAGCAGAACATAAATAAATAGTGTTCAAATCAAAAAGCTATTTTTTTGCTCTGTTTTTTTCCTCTCAACTCGTTCTTATTATTGATAACTCCAAACTGTGTTTATCAGACTCCCAAGTTGGCTCTAACTAATATTTTCCACAAAAAGAAAAAGGAAACAGCACTTTGTTGTGTTGTAGCGACGTTTACTGGACAATTTTCATAATTACAGCATCTAAAAGCTAGTGCCTATATTACACACCTGAACCCAAATTATCATCAACCATGTTGGCTGCATGCATTGTTGTTTTAACAGATGCAGCTGGAGAAGAGGATCAACGCCAATTTGTCAAATCAATCGATCAAGATCTCTTTTTTTTTTAGTTTTTTAATGTCTAGAACTGCAAATGCATTCACCTGTGGAGTCTGGGCATCATCATATTGGTAAGTAGTAATCTTGTTTATGTATTGTTTTGCAGAAAATGTGCAAGGAAGGACAAATGCATGTGTATTTTGTTACTAAAAAGGTTAACACATGAGTAAATTCATTTACAAGTGATGCCAATCCACCCCACAACAAGATTAAACCAAAAATATATATATTTATATTATTATTATTATTATTATTATTATTTTAGAATGTTACATTACCTTTCACTTATTGACTAGCAACTATCTATATCAGTTGGAATGTCAGAAGAAAATACGCCTAAGTCCACGTTCACAATGTAGCAATGATTTTTCAATCAAAGTCTGCTGATTTGAGTGGAGATTGACAAATTCTTTGACTTTTTTGTTAATTTCCTTTTTAGCTTGGACTGTAGTTCCAAGAAGAGCAGGAAAAATCCCTAAAATATTGCAGAAAAATTGCACAGAATCAAATTCTGGTTGTGACGACGCCACATCTCATCCAAAGTGAACTACGAACTTAGTCCAATAAGGACAAGCATCATAGAAAGTAAGTAAAAATGATAAATGGACAAAACAATGTAAATATATAAATAATGTTATATTATATGCCAGGGTTCTGTAACTTGTGTTGTGTGAATGTAATGTAGGAGAACACCCATCAGACATATCAAGATTTTATTAAAAATAGTCAAAAATACTCTATACGTACTATTCAAAAATCCAGCCCGTCAGTTCATATAACATTTAGCATCTGTAAATAATATTAGTGCGCATTTGAGTGCCTCAAAGCATCGTGGGACGTAAGTTGAGTGACTTTATCCCTCCTTGTTTTTGTTGGCTCCTTCTGGTCTATTCATTTTTTGTTGTTGTCTTTTTTAATATATATGCAATTAGCACCAAGTCTGTACACAGGAAGAGGCCATTCTGTGTTTTTTTTGTTTTAGGAAGTCTTTCTTTGTGGCCTCACGTTTTAAGTCAGACGCCCTTTTTTTGCATGTAAGCCTAGTGCACTGTTCACCAGATAAGGGATGATACTGACAGTCGCTACAGGTACAGTGGCACTTTTGCAGAAGGACAGCAGGTAGAAGAGGGCAGCAGTGTGCGTGGGTGGCTTGAAGGAGTCGAAAAGGTGAAGCAACAGAAGAGAGACGACAATACAGCCGCCTCGAGACACAGTGCTGCTATTGCGCTTTGTCTCGGTGTAAAGCGGCGAGTGTAGGCCCAGTCCCAAACCGAATAGTGTACCCATGTTGCGAAGGAGACTGGCAAACGGTGTGCTGTCCAAGTGGACCCACTCGGCCTTGTTGCACCATTTCTGGGCTTTCTCTAGGGTCCAGAGGAGGTCTACGCCCATAAACTTTAGAACCAGGTAAAAGCCCACTGCAAAGGAGGTCAGGAAGAATGTAGTGTAGAAGTACTTCTTCATGCTTGCGCCGTAGATCCACTGGGTTCTATTGAAGGCCTCGGCAACAATCATGCCTAGGAGTCAATGAGAGTCCAAATAAGGATGCTTTCATTTGTACAGATGCCAACTGTTTTCTAATGGGATTTGTGCCATTTTAAAAATGGTTGAAAGTAGAGAGCATGCATAAGAAATGGAAAAATGTTTATAGTGTACTAGTTAGCCATACCTGTGATGACTCCAGCAACAACCTGGTGAGGGAAGTGGGCAGCAATGAAGACTCTGGACAGACAGACGCAAACTTGGACTGTCCAGAACACAGTCCAAAGGATAGTCTTCAAGTAGCTGCCAAAAGAAAATGTCAAGATCATTTTAGTGACAGAAGCATACCCCATTCAGTTCCTTTGTGGGGAAAAAAAACTAACTATCTGTCACTCTGAGTTAGTACACCTTATCGGTACAACTACGGCTGGATGTCAAAACAACTTGCTACCTGACAGTCAATGATCAACTAAACGTTAAAACAGACAAAGTTGCATGATGTAACCGCTGGGCTGAAAGTGGTAAACAAAATGTTGGGTTTACCTGTTTTTAGAAGACTTCTTGCCACCATGTTTCTTCCTGCTGGCTGTGATGGCCAGGATTGATGTCACCAAAGTGTAGTAGACACTTGCTGCACCCATTGCATGACCTGAGGGGCTTCCTGTGTAGCAAAGACAAAATATAAGTTTATCCACTGTCCATCTCGACAAGTAAACCTTCAACTTTTTCATACCTGGACCAGTTTCACAGGTCATAGGGTACTGTTCAATATCTGGCCGAATACCATTGCTGTAGAAAGGCGTCTCATGGACCCACCAGTAGGGCCTCTCCCCAAAAAGAATCCTAAATAAGAAAAATATGAACATATAGTCATTTTCAGATCTGTTAAATGAATTGACAAATTGATGAATTCAATCAAAATTTACCATTTGAAGACCAGATTAAGCCAATCCCCAATAACGGCCACCCAGATGAGCTTGATGCCCACCGAGGGCCGAAAGTGGAACCACAATGGGAAGAAGATAAAAAATGTGTTCCTGAGGTCTGCCGCCCATGACACCCAGAGGAATAAGCCTTGGGCATCTTGGTAGTTGGTCTGCAGGTAACGGGTGCTGCTCACCCCAAAACCCTGCATGGAGTCCATGATAGCGTGAAACATCGTAGTGGCGAGTGGGCAAGTCTGTCTAGAGTGTCGCCGGCGGTGACAGGGCTGCTTGTTTTTATACCCTAGGACCCCACCAGTCAGACGCATGCTCATGTTGATCTTTGGACCTTGCACGTGTAATAAAACATTGCTCGTTTGGAGGGTTTGGTAGACCGACCGGGCACACAAACATGTTGGGAAGGGGGGAAAAAATACTACGTCAGAGTCAGTCACATCTGGAGAATTTACTGGAGGTGATCAGTTAGGTTAATAATAGGTCATTTATGGAAATGACCCACTTGTTGAATTGTGGAATAGTATATTTATGTTCGTACTTTGCATAATAACTGATCAGTTATGTAATTGACTTGTGATGATTTAGAGAAAGTGTTATTGGTTATTGTTGTAGATTATATAAGGGTATCAATGATTGAATGATAGGGGTTGAGAAGATGGATTCAGATAAAATCTATATAGCCGACTGGTTGCATAGAAACAAGTTACAATTGGAGCAAACATCAAGTTATTGCTGACAAGTCCAAATTGGTTCCTGTTTGACAGGTTGAGATCTGAACAATTTGTACAAGGACAAGTTAAGAAGCTTGAAAGATTTCCAGGAAATCAGTGATCATCGGCAGGGGCGGTCACTGATATCTCTAATTATGGATTTCGGTAGACAGAGGGGTTGGGGGTGTGTACGGGGTTAAAGAACCTGTCCGCATTCTTCCAAATGCAAACAACCCTGCTAACCTTGATTAAAGTCCAATGAGGATCGCATGCAGACAAAATTCATAGGACGGGACTTCGCAGTAGACTCATCCCAAAGCGCATCCTGCTAAGACACAAGACTGCTGTCATGGATTTGGTCCACAGTTGGGGGGTTGAGCTAGTGTTGCATCTACAGACATCATGCAGTAGCTATGAAGGCCTGTTCAGTGTCTTCATATCTGCACGGCACTTCAATTGGTTTCAAAATAGGGTGTATTGTCGCTTCTGTAGGGTTTCTCAGACTCTTGGACTTGTGGATATTTTCCTCGGAACATTTGGTAGCTTTCTATTGCTTGTCCTTTGAGAAGGGGATGCAGTTGCACTTTTAATCCCGACCATGTTGGTTCTGCAAGCTCTTTGCTGGATGACTTCGAGGAGTGGGATGTTTTATTTTGGTGCTCAATTGTTGCAAATAGACCTTTTTAGGCAATTTCTAGTGTGCTAGAAAGGAAAGAAATTGAAGTTTTTGTTTTGTGTGGAGATCTTGTGACCTTTTTGTATACATTTTGGATTCTGGAAGAGAATTTTATCTCAAAACAAAGGTAGTCAAGCTAAAAGTTTGCAGAATACTACATTTGCTTTATGGGTTTGACTTCTTATAAACATATTTTTTTAATGTATTCTTTCTTGAAAGATATTCAGATCAAATCAAAGTAGTCTTATTCACTTAGTTCTATTTTTTGCATCAAACCTATTAAGATTTTTTTTTTAGCACACTTGGAAAAAGAAATTCCAGTTAATTGGTACTTACCAAATAAGAGCTTCCCGCAAAAGCAGTGTTTTTCTTCCACAGGCCGCTTTGTACTGATACTGATTAATTGAGTGTGTTAAACATTAACTCAAGCATGCGGTGCTCATCAGCCAGCCCAAATTGTGACACTGCCTCCAACACACGCTGCATGATCAATGAGCACAATGTGTTGTGGAGGACAAAAAGTCAATTAAATCCATCAGAGTTCAGCTTTTTAAAAATAACTGTACTTTTTACTGGATAGTCTAACTTTAGTCCAACATCTGAGCTCACTAAATCACATGATTTATGTCCAAGTTGCTTCTAATGAGTCACATAACTTGATCTAGTCCCTCAAATTAACTAATTTCTTTAGTCGGCTTTTATACCAGCGATAAGAATCTAGTCAGCCAATCAGTTTGCTATGTAACTCACAGGATTTATTGTAATAAGAGTATTTCGGAGTCAAGTCAGTAAACCACAGGTTTCGCAGTTGTCAGTCACAATACTCAAATCAGTCATTAGTAGAACAATTTAAAATGTTAATGCAGCTTTACTAGTATTACGAATATTTCCTTATAATGTCACTTTTAGTTTACTTCAGCTGTTGGTACTGCAGGAAAAAAATACTCACAAAAAACATTAAATGTTTTGAATAATGACTGATTGTTTATTGAAAAAGTTATACTAAAATGCAATATTGTGTCTTTCAATCCCAGTAAAAACGAAGGACCAATTCTGATCACTAATTTTCCTTGAAGTACTGACAATTTACTCAATCTTTATCCTATACTCAATTGTGTACAGGCCCAAAACTGCATACTAAGTGCATTAAAATAGTAGGACGATAGAGCATCCCATGCAATTTGTTTTTCAACCAAATATGTATATTTGACAGTATTTTGGGTACATGTATCAGGACAAGGTTCAAAGAAGAAAATCACGCGTATGACATAATAACCTTGTGACATTTTCCCACCGGCATATCTCAAGGCTTCTTATCTGTGAGCCACGGCGTAATAGCCTCGTAATAATAAATGTTACCACTTTTTTATTGTCACTACGTTCAATTGAAAAAAAAACATGCATAGTGGGCTGATTGGACATTCTAAATTGCCCCTAGGTATGGGTGTAAGTGCATGGTTTTCTTAATAATGAGATGAGAATACCTGTTTAAATAACCTTTTAAAACAATATGCTGTATATTTTTAATCATAACTACTTGTAATTGCATTTTGAGTGTTTTAGAACACATTAATAATCTTATTGTGTACAAAAGCTAACCTTTTGTATTGATAATTCTTATTCAAGAAAGAAAGCATTGATAATTGGTCCTTTTTTTAATATGTTAGCTGAAACATAGGATCACATTGAGATATTTTAACTGGTAAATTAATGTACCAATACCCCACAGTGACACCTACAGGCAATAACCAAACTTCAACACAGTTAATTTGTAAATAAAAAGCTCACTTTATTTAAAAAAAAAAGTTTATTCTATAGAATCAATATTTTAAATGAGGTCATTTCATTTTGAGGATCTAGAAGCTGACTGTACGGTGTAAAACTTTCCTTTTCTATCATCCTTCAGGCAAAGAACACAAAAGTTGCTCTGGAAACATAATTACACTATAAATGTCAAATTAAAAAATTACGCTTTTGCTTAGAATACAACATCCCGAGCATTTAATGTATTTAAAACATGTGAGGAGGAAAATCTTACAATTTAAAAAGAAAACAAAAATATGTGGGGAGGAAAGTCTTACAATTTAAAAAAATCTAAACATTGATGTGATGTCCATTGTGTATGTAAAGGAATTGTTTGATTGTACTGAAATGACAGAACGTGCAAGCTGGGCAGGATTTGGCGGCTTTCAGTACAAAGCTTCAGCGTTACTGCTTCGAGGCCTCTTAATCTTCTCAATGTTCTTTAGGATCATGTCATGTAGCGCCACCTGCAGACAAAAAAAGAGGCATAAATTCACGAAGTGTGTTGGAACCCAAAAATCATCGCTTCCCAAAATACGTACGTATTGATTTCGTAGTTCTGATACAATAATCTTCAGACTGATGTATTCCTTTTCATCAATCTCTGTTACTGTGCGCCGATAATCCTCCTAAAACATGATTTTTTTAGTTATTCATTTCTTAATAGTATTGTATGACCAAAAAAATGATAATAATTTACATATGGACTCACCACATGAGGATATTTTGCTATTTTTGAAACCAGCTTTGCTCGAGTGATGTAATATCTGAAACAAAACAAACATACAAAATGTGCCAAACTGTATTTTTGTTTTACTAATAATTTCATGTTGAAGACTAGGCAAACCTGGATATTTGGTCCAGGTAAGAAGCAGCCTCGCCTTCCACAGTCCTTAGCTCAGCCACCGTCTCCTCCTGGATGGACACCCCAAAATTGTTGCCGTCTTCTATCCTAGGAATCAGTAGCTGCACCCACATTTTTACCTAAGCAGGACAAAAAAGGCCAAAGTCAGAGACCACTCCTCAAAACATCCATTCAAGGTCCACTCACCGTGTTGCACTTCTCTATGAGCGTCCTGATCTCTGGCTTGACTTTTTCGATGAGTTCCACCAGATTGTTGTTACTTTTCATCATCCCACCAGGCATGACAAAGACTTTTGTGCCAGTCACTGAATGGGAAGAAGAAAAAAATCAAAGATGGCCCTCGTCTTCCCCCTTTAAAACAACCTCATGGGAGGTGGCATCTCACCCTTGGCTTCTGTATCTCCATCTTCCAGCTTTCTCTTTTTGGAATTTTGCTGAAAAAGAAGAAGCACCCATTGACAAAACAAATCACCGACAAAAACAATATTTGCAACTTTGCCATGTAAAATGATGGCTTACTGAATCAAGTCCATCGTGAAGGTTGGAAAGGAGGATTGGGTCAGGCACCGTTAGGTTGATATCCGAATGGATCTCCTTCAGCTCTACAATGTTTATGATTGGCTCCTGAATGCAAGACAAATACATGTCATGTTTTGGCAAAATTTGTTATGAATATCACTTAACATGTGAGGCATGCAAACCTTAAGAAAATGGTCAAGTTCCAGTAACTTCTTTGGGAAAAAATTTGCAACTAGATCCTCTGCCTGAAAGAGAAGAACAAATGATGGATACTTGGAATGGTTTTATGTAATGCAATGCATTTGAATGGTTTTGCAGTGGTTTGAACTTACTTCTGCAGTGATACGTTCTCTAAATGCATCAACCTGCATCCGTGGAGAGGGAAAGAATACAAGTTCAGTGTACAGAAAAATTGTTCACATGTTTTCATCCATGCTTTCTAAACTCTGAAGCTTCTCGCCTCCTTCAGTCTGACCCATCCAGCTAACTTAATAGCTTTATGCTAAGGAGCCTATCACGTCCATGTCCCAAATTGGCAATTAAATTAGCAGATCGGCAAATGGCATCAAACGTACTGATAAAACACATCACCCGCCGTGTTGGCGCAAAATAGTAAGCCTGTAAGAGTATTTAAAAACTGCGTTTGGGGAAGCGGGAAACAAGCCGGTGTTAGCACGGCCCGGTCATTCACATCGTGTTACCCAAATGGAAGCTAACGCGCTTGATCAAACTTGAATTGAGATCACTACAACAGATCTTGTACCTTGGTTTTAATGTCATTATCCACTTTGAGCAGTGAAGACATCTTACGCTGTCGGATAGGCGAAGAACGAATGTCCCAACAGCATTAAAATGGACTTGGACGGGGGGAAACGTGTGGCTTTACAGATTGTCAGCCACACTTTGGCGATCGTGCTGATGACGACATTAGCGCGCGACCATACCAGCGATGGGAGGGGGCGGTGTATGCGTAAAAATGCGCATGTGCCAACACGTCACTGTATTTTTCTCGACGCTGCTGACGATGTAAACAAGAGAAGACAGTCGAGCGCAACAGGGAAATCAAACGCACAGGCGACACCTCGGGTTAAAAGGCACTTTTTCCTCGGGGTGGGCTCACGATCGGCCCGAAATGGAGCTCCCGGTTACCATCAAAGTCAATTTTCGAGGGAATGTCAAGAGATTTCTGTCGGGCGACCTGGACAAGCTGGAGTGGATCTCGGTGGAAGACTGGGTGAGCTGCTAGGCGATCGTGTTGGCGCAGTTCGGGGAGAACAAGGCCCAGACATGGCCTATCTTCGGATCTGGTCACATGGGCCATAATGTTTACGTTTACAATTTGAAATCGGACACGTTATAGTTACTAGTAAGATTACGGAAGTGTAGGGATCCTTTAAATATTAAAAACGTCGCATCGATCGAGTTTTGACGTGTTTGGCAGATCCGAAGCAAAACTGTGATCAAATTGTTTGCTTCTATTTTAGATTAAAGCGTCGTTTGGAATCAGCCACTTCCAAGTCAAGTACTTTGATGAGGACAGCGAAGAGGTAATGACGTGATCGCCAATATGACTGTTATAATTGGATGTTTTTGTCTTTAAATTAATTATTCAAATGCTCTTTATTAGATTTCCATCAACAGTCAAGGTGAGAAATAATCTATTTTTTTCTCTTCTTGAAAAATGTTTGATCCCTTCCAAATAACTTAACTTGTGATTTTCTTCTTTATTATTTTAGAGGAATATGAAGAAGCAATCAAGGTACTGTGATGCTGATTTTCTAAGATTTTTTGTCTGTTCAGTTAATTTCCATATTAAAAATTAAAGTGTGAGATTAAAAATGCAGATCCGTTAAAAAAAAAACAGTAAATCGTAAAAAGAATAAATAGTTTTCATTGTTCAAAGGGTACCAGGGGCTAATTTACAGAAATATTTAATTCCTCCAATTAATGAATATGTTTGAAATTTATTTTTTAATTCAATTTATGTTAAAGGCAATATCCACTAACCCTACCTACCATTCTCTTACAAGATGAAAATTGTAGGTGATCTAATTTCATAGGACATAATACAATGTGTGTGGGCCTATTAGATGACATGTACTATTGTGTACTGCACGTCACTGTGATTTTTTTTCTTTTTTTGTGAGCAGAGTGCTGAAAAACAAGGCAACCACCTGAGGATAAATGTGTACAAGATGAAGGGACGAGCATGCGGCGGTGGGCCGCTCAAAACCGAAGTTAAGGAGCTCAAAGGCGACTTAAGACCTGCACCCCCCTATCCGTCGAGAGTCAAGACTGTGGACAAAAGCACGCAGGTCACCCCTGAGCGAGAATCTGTAAGAAAGCATTGTGTACTTTTCTCATGATTGTACATAGGAGTCACATGACGCACAGTCAATAATGAATGGCATGTGCAACATTGTTAAACAGTAGAGTGGCAATATTTTATTTGATTTTGCAACTGGCAGAGATGGAGAAAATTCCTGATTATTAACGTGGTATTGCGGGAATAAATTCAAACAAACTTAAAAAAAAGATCCATGAATTAGAAATATTGCTAAACACAAAAAAATAAAGAAAAATTCAGCCTCTAAAGACACTTTTTGACATTGGAAATTGTAAATTTAGTATTTTTCCACATATTCAAGGATGGTATTTGTTTTTCATATTCAATAATTATTTATGATATTCAATAATTATTTTTGAAGAGAAGAAAAGTGACTTTTGAATCAATAAAACCCCTCCCAACTTATGTAAGAAGTAACAAACACATTCCAGAAATAGCAACAAAGACCCAGTAATCATGCCAACAAACAGCTATTGCTGCATTTTTGCTACTTAATGCATGTCTTTAAAAAATATCCTCATCAGACTTTATTAGTCCATGTAGAATCAGGTCAACACAAGAAATTGATTTTGCTGTAGAACTAAAACTAATCATGCTATGCTCCAATTTAAAGGTGCGGCCACAACCACAAATAGAATATTCGGAATGCAAAACTACAGGCGCGACTGTCCTTTCCGGAGAGGTAACATGAGTCAAAATTTCCTAATTAATATTCATTTGTTTGTGTAAAGCTGGAAAAAACAAAAAGGCTACCTTTCTGTCAAACGAATCCTATTTTAAAATTGTTCAAATCATAAGTTAGCTGCAATATTAACCATTTTTTCTTGTGAAAATGTGTAGCTTTTTCTCCATCTCTACCACATTCCAACCTTAAAAGCTTCTTCGTCTTAGTAATTGAATGTATTTCACATAAATGGGATTGTAAGTCTGTATCTTGTTGAAGATTGTAACTGTCTGTTACAATCTTGGCAAAAAGATGCTAAAATGTGCTCGATTCCAGGTGGTTGCCAAGGACAACAAGGGAGCCAAAGCAGAAGATGACCCTCCTCCCATGTGGTTCAGATCCTACATGGAGAAGGTAAGGACTATCATTTACGTCAGATTTTAAAATATCCTTCCCATCCCGCTAAAGTACCTTTTTTTGACAGTTTAAAGATGAAGTGGTGAAGGAGGTGGTGGAGCGCATGTGCAGTGACTTCTCCGGCCAGTGTTGTACACACAAGTCTCCTGCAGCTCCGCCTCCCGAAGCCAGTGGTAGCAGTGGCGCTGCCGTCATGGGGCCGAGGCCAGGCCCCCCGGCCAACACTATCGGGCCCAGGCCGGGACCCTCCACCTCAAGCGGGTCTCTTGGTTATACACCAAATTGCAGCAGCTGCAACAAACTCACATGTGAAGGAGCCTACAAGTGCAGGTAGGTTGTCTTATAATGTGTGGCGAGTGGCCAGATTGGATTGGATAACTGTATTCATCCCGTATTTGGGAAATTACGTTGTCACAGTAGCAAGAGGGTGAGGATGCAGAAATAGGAAAGGCATTTCAGACATAAATAGATAGATAATAAATAAATACATGAATAAATACTTAAACAAATAAGCCTGTTGCTGAAATATATACATACATATACATACACATACATATATAAGCACATATATACATACAGATACATATATAACCACATATATACATGCATATATAAGCACATATATACATGCACATACATATATAAGCACATATATACATACACATACGTATATAAGCACACATATACATGACCTTAATCTCATTATATTAACATTATTCCTGTAATATTAAATTTTTTGAAGACACGCATCTCATGGTATTATGACTATTTTCACATAATATTGTCTCCTAACATTTGGACTATTCTCAACAGTTTATTTTTCCCCCCTTTCCAGCGTTTGCCCATCCTGCATCCTATGTGAGATGTGCCGGCACAGCCACGACCCGAGCCACAATCTCGTGAGAACCAAGACCCCCCTGTCCATCCCCGAGCACGGCATGTCGGGAGAATTAAGGTAAATAAACAGTACTCATCTTTTTTAGAAAGGGGGGCGGCGAAACCTCTCCAAAACACCAGATGGCTTTTTGCTTTTGAATTATTTTTTCTTTTTCCTTTTTTTTTTTTGCAAGAAAAAAAAACGGATAGTCAACAAAAACATAACATTCTAAATCAGGTTCCTGCGACGAGGAGACAGGACGGTGCGCAAGGCCGAACGACAGCGCCTCAAAGCGGAAAGGAGGCAGCTACGAGCCGAAGTGAAGGAAATCAAGAAGAAACTGAGACTGGAGAAACGGGGCTTGCAGTGGTGCGGGCCCTCTACCTCGGGCCGAGCCGTTACCCTGACTAACACGGCCTCCGCCTCCACCCAGGCCCCCGCCCTGCCACCCCCGCCCGCTGCCTCAGACACAGCCTCAGGTCCCGCCCCCGCCCCGGCCCCCGATCCCCAGGCCTCCAGTCCAGAGTAAGCGCCGCCTGGGAAGGGCATCCGAACAAGTGCTTGGGTGCTTCAAATCCAGCACGGATGCAAAAAACAAAACAAAATCTTTTTTTTTCCCCACCAAAATGCCATCTTTTGTAATTTAGTTTGTATGATTGTGTGGCTGGCTGCTCCGCGCTGGTGGGGAAATGTCGGAACTACCTCAGTGTGAAACTGCTGCTGCCTCCGCTGCTGCTGCTTCATAGATTTTCTAAGACAAATGCTTTGAGCCACACACACATGCACATACACACACACATACATGCAAATCTGGGCTCCTGGCGTTTTTTTTTTTTTTTGATTGATTGGTAGACAAGAAAAAAAGAGAATGAGAGCGCAGGACCGTTTTCAACAATGCTCTGTACACTTGAAACTAGGGGTCCCGGGGTCTCGCACTCCTCCTTGCTGCCCACTTTGGCCGCCTTGTTTCTGGATGAAAATCTGCCGGATGGCACTCGTCTGGAGCCCGGTACCAAGTTCATCAAATACTGGAAGATGAGGAACTCTGGCACTATCGGCTGGACCCCCGAGACTAAGGTACCCCTTGCACGAATCTGACCACCCCCTCCCTCCCAGAGGACAGCCTACACGTCCACTGCTTCACTCTGAGATCCTTTTCTCCTTTTAACCTTTCCTAATGAATCAATCTAGGCTACTCACAAAAAGTTAAAGTTCACATTTTTAATGAAAGTTTTAATATAACAACCTGTGTTTTTTAATGATCAGGAGAAAAGTAATAGCATTAAAGTAATTGCTTGGTTGGTTGCATACTTAGAAAATGGTCAAAAATAAGAAATATATCATTTAGTATATATATTTTTTTAATTTTGAGAGAAAAATACAGTTGAAAATAAAGGTAAATAAAATCTGTTGGTAAATAATTAGAAATGTTTTTGAATACAAATGAATTGAATTTAAAAGTTAAATTCAACTTGACTGAACATTCTTTTTTTTTTGGAAAATGATTATAAATCAATGACTAAGTTTTGAAATTCAGGTCCTGGTATTAGAAAAACAACAACAAAAAAACACCTGAAACTTTTGAACATGTACATGCAAAAGTTTTAAAAAGTCAATGTATATAGAAATATCCCTAACTTTTTATGAGTAGTGCACTCTTTGACCTTTACTCCTCATTTATCTGTTCATTATTATTTTTTGATTGCACACTGCCTCTTGTATATTACAATTTTGTGTTAATCCACACACGTGCGCCCAGTTGCTGTTCATGTGGGGCAACCTCGGCTTGGCGTCGGAGGAAAGGAGGTCCGTACCCGTGCCACTGCTGCTACCAGGCCAAGTTGGCGTAGTCAGCGTGACCTTTTTGGCACCCGTGATGGAGGGCACGTATACCTCGCATTGGCGACTAGCCCACCACGGCCATCAGTTTGGACCACGCGTGTGGTGCAGCATTGTGGTGGAGCCGGGCAATGGCGTCAATGGACTCGAGCAACAACAGAAGCGCCTGGTGAGACATTTGTCTATTTTTAATTCACCTTTTTAATTTTGGATGTTAAAACATTCACATACTAACCATATTCTGCTAATACTGCATTGTTTGACAGGTTCGCTCTAAGGAGTGTTTGGCGGTGGACGTTTGCCACAATGGCTTCTTCATGCCCTACGTAGACCTGTTAACAGCACAGGTGCCCACCTTTGACCCCACCACACACATACTCTAGTGCACTCTTAATTCTGGGTAATCATTGAGATGTATTTTTTTTTCTGCCAGGACCTTTTGTCATTTGAGTTGATGGATATCAACATAGTGCAGGAGTTGGAGAAGGTTCCTAACAACACTCCAGTGGGTAAGAGATGGCTTGTTGTTGTTGAAGGAAAAAGTCAACTTAAATTAGTGTTTTTCAATTTATTAAGGTTTTAAATAGGAATAAATTCATAGCACAGTACTGCATGGAAAGGTCATGAAAGGAATATACAGAGTTGTATTACTTTGGAGTTATGAGCTCTTGTTTGGTTTATAATTAGTGTCATGAGGGGAAAAAATATGTCTGGTATTCTTTTTAAGTAATTAAAGTAAGCATACCAAGACAGATGAGTGAGATTTTGCTGCTCATGGACACCACTATTTATATATTTTTAATGGAATATGCTGTCTAAGACTCTATTTTGTCATAAATCATTAGAATTTACTGTTAGCCATGTTTCAAAATGTGTCTAAAATGGCATTTCCACATGTTCCCTTAGATTTGACACCCTGCATCTCCCCTTTACCCCATGATGCAACAGGGCCCGAGAAGGTGCTCACTGTGCAGATCAAAGATGACTCTGAGGCTACAGGTCTTCGCAAACATTATGGTAAGACGCTAAGAGTGGAAATATAGAGCTTTGAATGGTTTATATGGCTTTTTTCGACTTGAAAAATACTACCATAAAGACTGCATTAAACAAGAATGCTTTCTGTCCTAGAAGGAAAAACTGGACACCCGTGGGAGGCAGCTGTCCCAAGTGAGGAGCATGAAGAGGAAATCAGTGGCGCTCAGTTCTTGTGCGAGACGGTCATCCGCTCACTTACCCTGGAGGAGGCCCCTGACCACAGGCCTGTGCGTAGGAATCAGGAGCATTGCCCCCGCCAGGTACAAGGTAAGAACTGACAGCAAATTTGCAAAGGAGTTGCTCCCACCTTCTTAAACTTAAAGAATGCATTACCTTGAATTACCACAGATAGGTACATTTGCAGTAGTTTTGTCTTTGTCTGACATTCTCGTCTCTCTCACAGTGGTTTTACATGGTTCCAAACTGGCCCTGGAGCCGTGGCCCCCATCCGAAAAGGGCGAGCAGGAAGAACATGAGGTTGGCGGGCTAACAACAACAACAACACCAGGTTAGCGCCACTTCTACTCAAACATGTATCACCTGCAATAATATATTTGGTATTATTCATGTGTACTTGTCTTTTTTGACAAAATTTCTCTTGGCAGAAGTCGTTGGTGACATTCCGGTAGCTGATCCGCATCAGGATGACGAGGATGAAGATGCAAAAGATTGTAAGGAGGAGAAAGTGGATGACTGGGATGAGGTGAGCGCTATGTTTTCAAAATGCATTGCGAACAAAACCCGCCATTGTCTCTAAAAACCACTAAGATCGCAACAGTCTGTCAAACTTCGTTAACCTCAACAATTATCAAACTTTCTCCCCAGTTGAGCAGCCAGTCGTCCTCATCCTCCTCTTGCGACGACTTCATCATCGTCCTCCCCGACTGCTTCGACATGAGCCGTCCACTCGGAGAGTCAATGTACAGCTCGGCCATGTCTCAGCCGGATGCGGTCGTCACGGCAACACTGGCCAGCCCTGAACCGCTGCAGGAGGAGGAGGACTACACATCGGACGCAGGAGGGGCGTCGCCACCCCTACAACCAGAAGAGAGGGAACGGGACGACGAAGAGCAATCGGAGGACGATGAGGATGACCCTGCAGGCGATGATATGACCCCAGGCGCCCTCACCATCCACTCCAGTGTCAACCAGATGCTGTGCGCCTCACAAACACTGGATACCGCCACCCTCACACCAGAAGTGGTACCCCCACCACCAGCAAACTACTCGCCCAGGTGAGACATTGCAAAAAAAGTGTGCTCAAAAACAACTCTTCCTGAGAATACAGTGGAAAAAACTCACTATATTAGTTAATACTAAGTCTATTCACAATGACATAATAATGGCTTAAAATGAATTCCAAATTATTCCTAAAAATATAAAGTGACCTCTCTATTGCTATTTCAGGTCTGAGGCTCTATATCTGGCAGAGGATGCATGTGATGCAGCAGAAGAGTCTAACACGGAAAGGGTCCACGCCAACGGTGGGTTTTGGAAAGAATTACTGTAAATAATAATGTCATGTTGTTGTGGGTAAAGTATTCATTCCCTTTTTAGTCTTAAAGAGGAAATCCTTTGTGGTTCAACAAGGAAATTAGAACAGCACAATGTGTCACTTCAGCAGAAAGCATTCTTCCTCTTCTCATTTGCTAGCGTGACGGTCCTTTTTTGTTTTCTTCCCCTTTTTCCTTTTGACTGCAGTTTCATCGGGTCTGTCTAGATCCGCAGGCTCAGCATCCAGTGCCTTTGAAACGTACAACCCCAGACCTGGCAACGCACTACAACCTAGGTGATTAATTTTTGTCCCATTACTTGCTCAACTTTGTTAAAATACAAGTTTTATGCCAAAATAGTTTTGAGATCTTTTAAGAAAGCAAGCTAAACTTTGCATTGTATTGCAGGGGTCAAGGGGGTCTCACCGAGGGCCTGGTCAAGGGGGCCCTCTCAGTGGCAGCGTCCGCCTACAAGGCTCTGTTTCCTGGGCCAAACTGTCCCATCCAGGTACATCTTTTCATGGATGCAGCCATTTTGTGATGTCATTTATACCTTAATACTAATAGGCCCATGTGACATGGGGTATTAATGACATAATGAAGAGTCATTTTGGACTTTTATGTACTTTTTCTTCACTGGTACACAGAAAAAAAGGTATTCTTTTCTTCTAGAAAATCATAATGGATATAATTTTCTATTAACATTCTTTACAAAAGCAATAGGTTATTGTATGTAGAAAATTATAATAGATATAATTTCCCATTGATCCTTGGAGGCCATTTTTTTAAAATCTTTGTTATTTTAATCGTTACTATAGTTGAACAGAATAATTGCTTACATTTTTGATGAACTTGGCATCACCAAATGTACTAAATATAACTTGTGACTTGTCATTTTTCTACGTAGCGTGGTGTGGACCCAGCAGCCCGCCAGGATCCCTCGCTAATGGCCATGCTGTTAGAGATGGGTTTCCGGGACCGGCGTCTCAACCAGCGTCTGCTGCGTAAACATAGCT
Source organism: Stigmatopora nigra (assembly GCF_051989575.1). Classification (NCBI taxonomy): domain Eukaryota; kingdom Metazoa; phylum Chordata; class Actinopteri; order Syngnathiformes; family Syngnathidae; genus Stigmatopora; species Stigmatopora nigra. Next base: position 8,775,202 of record NC_135525.1, read on the forward strand.
ACAACCTGCTGCACACCGTCAACGAGCTGGTACAGATGGCCGAGGACGCCCCGCTAGGACGTGCTGTCCAGGCTCCACACTGATGGGAAGGCATGCCATGATGTCTCTCTTTTATTTCCTTTTTCCTTCTTTCTTTCTTCAATACATTGTCAAGACATACTTAAAGGGTGAGCAAGGTATCGTTGTGTTCATTTGGACCAAGTAAGTTGTTTAGAAGTATATTTAAATGCGTGGTGGTGATCTTTCTATGTGGGGGATACGAGGGAAAAGTTAGTGTTTTTATATATGGGCATCTTTTCGATGGGATGGACATCTCTATTTTTCACTGCATGGCATGTTGACACAAAGTACTTTTTGTAGTACAAGCTTAGACAGGGTTCCAAGGATCATTGTGGAAGACTAATCTGATGTGGACTGGGAGAAAATGGCAAAAAAACACATACTGATTGGTAAATACAGGTGAAGGCTGTTTTATTTACATTGTGGTAATAACATAAGGTCTCTCCAGATAGGCATAGTGGAAAAAACGCGGGTGAGAGCAGCTGAATGCGGTAGATAAGTGCAAATAGCAACGCCACCATTTCTCCGTTAACATTAGTCCACTCTGCCTAAACAATGCAATCTTTTTTGTATCCAAGTACTGTTCTCTTTTCGACGTTGACGTGTGGAATGTATACAAACAATATACTATATCGAAAGAAATATCACTGCGGGAGTTTGGAGTGGTGTTCCGGTGGTCCGCTTGACGCCTTTTCCCCGCTCTTCTCACCAAAACTTAGTGAAGCTCGTGTTAGCGACTTGAGATGTCTCTGCAAAACAACACATTCCTCAAAACTCCAGTATGATACCAACAACTTTTAGTACTATTATTGTTAATGCCTTTTTCGTCAATCATACTTGGATAATAGATTTGCTTGTGATGCGGTGAGTGTTCTGATGCAGATTCCTATTTTATCAGCGTGAGTGATTCGGAGATTTCTGTAGTCGTGCTGTCTCTTGTGCTGAATGTTGATACCGTAGAAAAGATCTGCTTGTCACATTTCTCTCCTGTAAATGCTTTCACAACAACCTTTCTGCTGTAGATCCCAAAATAAACAAACAGCATCTCGCCTATCAGTTTATGATGCACCTTGATTGTATACATACTGATTTATAATTACATTGTATATTTGCATTTGGTTTCCTACTAGTATGTCACTCCAAGTTACATTTTGGTCACGCAATATCTTACATTTAATTAACTTGAGGTTTCAAATGTCTTAAATTGCAGTTAGCATTAAGTGTAAGGCATTTAAATGAACTGCGTTCATATGATGTCACTTGAGCGTTGCAGTACACATTGTTCTCCACTTGGGTCAGTATAAACGACCTTTCACCTGAAGAACACGGAAGCGCTCCTCCACGTTTTAGAATTGTGTCAGGAGAAATCAGTTTGGTAAATAACGTAGGAGGACAACTGAGAACTAAACGAGAGCTTTTACATGTACAGATTATCTTTTGCACAGTTGGGCTACTGTGAAAAGCAAAGGCATGACGTCTGCAGTTTGAAACGAAGGACATCGCTGACTTGTCGTGAGTACTTCTTATCACATGTCATATTTTCCTTAAAAAACAAACATCAATGTTACTGGGGGACAAAGCATTAACATTAAAGTAGTGGTGACGTTTTGCTTGTAGAGGACAGGGACTTATGATGTATTTGTCAACCAAACAATGTAGATTTTAAGAGTCGGGCATTAATACATACAAATTATGCAGAACCCCCATGCACCAACTGCAAACCATTTACCAAATTAAATATACGTCATGGTGAGTCTCGTGATGTCCACAAACAACATGGAATCCATTTAACATATTGTAATGAATCATTTTTATTCCACTGTTAAACATAGTGCGATCAGAATATAATATAATTAAAACAAATGTCATCAACTAAAAGATGCGCGTCTAACAAGAAAGAAAGTGGATGGCGCAGTGATATCGAAACTTACGCGTCGATTTGGACGCAACTAAAAGTAGATCCTGACAATGTGTCTATTGTTATTTTATTTAAAGAATGAAAGTAGTTCAGTATTGTGCACAATTTGGCAAACGTTTTAGTCGTGTCACACTGAGTCATTTTATTGTTCATTTATTACGGGCAGTGTGACTTAAGAGTCACACTCATAATCTATCTTTGCTGAAGAAGCACATTTTTTCATTCTTTCCTTTATTTTTTAAGAGACCTCCAGAGAGCATCATGGTTCCGGGTGAGATCTCCAATCCAGAGTGTGAAAATGATTTCGAGTCAACAAAGACACTAAAACATTTCCCACGTTATGGCTCCATCGTGGGAGACACCTGCCCTACCTGTCGTGGCACTGGACGAATTCCAAGAGGTCAGACATCAGCAAAACGTCACACCATGACAATTTATATATAAATACTGGATAAACACAGAATATTTATCTCCCTATATTTGTATTTACAGGCCATGAAGACCAACTGGTTGCTGTGATCCCTTGCAATGATAAAAGACTCAAACCCAGACACACGTATGGACAATTCCAATAGCGACTCTCATACTTTTTTTATCCTTTCTGTTATTAATATTAAGATTCTATTGCAGGAAGCTGTACGTGTGTGTGACCATGGCGCTGTGTATCTTCCTCAGCTGCCTCATCCTCTTTTTCCTCTTCCCCCGGAGCGTCACACTGTCTCCTATTTCCGTACAATCCGTCATGGTCTACTTCACCCCGGACATGGTGCAAATGGAGGTCACGGTGAGTCAAAAAATCAGTCATTCGGCTGATGTTTTTCTTTCATAAAGTAGTCTCAAAAAAGGTTAAATTACATTAACGTTTCAATTTGGCTTCCACATTCTTTCAATTTAAACAAAAAGGTTTAGATACCCCCTTGCCATAAGGTTATGAGTTTTTATTGTGAAAGCTTAACAATACTCAAAATTGTCTGATTTATGGATTTAATACATAAAAAATATCAATTGACTCAAAATTACTTTTTGCTATCAAACAGACTATCTATCACATTTGACTGGCCAACCCTCTTCAATCCAAATGGATTGGACGTCTATCGCTGTCACAATTGGTCAGTCCATTTTGACTGGGAAGCGTCCATTCATTTACTTCTTCCAGTCAAAATGGATTGGACACTTAGTGCTTTCAAAGACTGTTCTTGATTCAAATTCTGTTGATGTTACAGAAAAGTTCCAATGAAAGTTTTTCATGACCTGTTATATTGCATTCACATGACTGAGTGCTGTTAAAGTAGACCTATTTTAAAGCAGTGGGTGGGATAAAGGACAAAGTTCCCCTTGACAAGGTGTGTGATTTTGTGGTGTTTTTGGTCTTGTCAAAATTGTGTACTGCTTTTACTATTAGCCTGTTTGTGTTTGTTATAGTTGTTGAATTAATCATTTTCCACCCCCAATCTTTCAGAACCTCATCAGTGTTTCCAATGACAACTTTGCACCAGTCCAAATCGTGGAGTTGGATGTTCAGGGTCTAATCTTTCATGTAGTGGTGAGCAAAATCAAGTTTTCCAACATGTCTTCCATCCCATCACGTTCAAAAAAATTGGTAAGTGTTTTCATTTTGCTCGCTATGTATCTTTTTATTATTTTTTAAATAAATTTTCCTCTTTCCTCAACAGTACACATATCAGATTGGCCTGCCCATTACTGAAAAAGGCCTCAGGTAAGCATACATTATGATCATAGAAATATACCTTTACATTTCTTGAGGAATTTCCACCAGGGTTCATTTTAATGCAAAATTGCCATTGACTGATTATATAGTGCTTGACCTTTCATAACATATCTGATGTCTTCTAGTGCTTTCTGCCAATCCACTTCTTTCAAAATCCACACCTTATTCGTTGAACTGCAGTAAGTACCAAGTCCACAAGAGAGTGTTGGTTTTGCGGGTGATTTAATGAACCGCTAACCTTTCCTTCCTCTTTCAGGATGACCATGAACATCTCTTACTTGTCCCACACGGAGCAGCTGTCCGTGCACACCTTTGAGTACATCGACTGCGGAACCAACTCCACCTCACCGCACCCCGTCGGATGATCTCGCACAAGTAACCAAAGTGTATGAATGTGTGTGTTTGTGTGGGTCTCGCAAACTATTTACACTGGGGTACAAACATGAGTTGGAATGCATGAGCTCTCTTTTTTTTTTCTCTTTTCTTTATGAAAATCGTCAGCAACTTGTCAAATGTCTCTCAAAGGTGATCCGGAGTGATTATCCTGAGGTGTGGTTTGTGCTTAGGGATTAGTTTTTATTCTTGTGTGGGCTGTGATGGTCTTGACTATTTAGAGTACCCTAAGAGTAGTTAAGAAAGTATTTTCTCAATGTGGGCTCACATTTTGTGAATATCTCGCTTTACTGCAACCAAAGAAGCACCTTTGTGGCACTTTAGTGGAAGTTTAACACGTGTTTGTTAGAAAATTGTTTAATTGTTGCACTTTATTGGAGCCAAGTCAAGTTCAAACTATTGACTAAAGGGAAAAAATCCATTTAAATGTGATAATTGTCCAGTATTTAGATAACAAATGGATTTGGAATATCATAGTGTTTACTGAAAAACCTTCTCAACATCGTTTAATCTGATGTTTTATTCATGAAATAAATTCGCATCTACAGCAAAAATATTCATTATATATTTGTCATAGCCAGGCACTCACTTTGCATTGTTTTGTTTACTAGGTCGAGCAGAAATATTTCTTGAGGCTGAGACATAGTTTATTTTCATATCATATGGAAGAAACACATGAGAAAATGGTTACATTTTTATAATCTAATATAAATTGGTGAAAAGTTTTAAGAAAACTTTAAACTAGTATGATAATACTATCTTGCTGGGTTCACTTGTACTATAGAAAGTGCAGTTCCACTCTGGTCCACAACGTGTCGTCGTTACACCGCTATTACAACAATTTTCCGACGCGGTCGCGCGGTCGATTGGCCGTGACGTCACCGTTCTAGCGAGTGAAGTGCGTGCGTGGCGCTGGCGATTGCGGTGGGGGCCAAGAAGCGAAAGCCTCAGTGCGTGCGGCTGGGGGCGGGGGGCGCAAACTCGACGTGTTTCGATGACAAAGTGCAACATGGATTCGTTTAAAGACATTTTGCCTTTTCTTCTGCGCGTTGACAAGTGACAAGTGATGCATTCACGGCTTTGAAGAAGCCTTGGATACCTTGTTCAAGGTACGTTTTCCACTCTTAATTTTCATTTTAAATATGCGTTGTTTTATAGGGATCACTTTATTACTGATATTCCTATGCGCGTTCGTTTTAAACATTTAGGTCGATAGGCAGGGATTAAAACATGCAAAGAAGATTGTTTGCTTATACAGTGCTCGTGTAGTATTAGTTTTTGGGAAAATCGTCTGTGTAAACAAGCAGTGGAAGTGGTTATGATGGAAATCATGATCAACAACCGGATTAAAACATCAGTACCATCTGCATGCGTGGATGCATTCAACCCAACGATGCACTGAAAAGAACGTGAGGGGTTGAACAGTCCTCTAAGAGGATTAGGGTCGGTAAATAAGACATTGAACGCCTCAATTAAATTGTCTTTGTCTCTACAACTAATATAAAACAATGTTAAAATTGGACTTGCACATTGTCTACTATTTAGTTTAGTGGAATATCATTCGGTCTTTCCTCTCACTTGAAATATTTCAGGGAGATTGACAGCTATTTTTAGGTTGGGATTCTAACCATATATGACTTTTTGGCCACATAAAAACCTTAAATAGTAATAGTAATGATCAGTCATATTGGCAACTCGTTAGTTGGCTTAATATAATTTGTGCATGAAAGTTAAGAAATATGAAAACATATTTTAGAGTTACATATTTCAACCTTCAATTTATTTTTTAATGCTTTAACTTGGCTTGTGGACCTATTTAAGGTTGCCGGTGTCGTGCTTGAGATGTGCACCAACTAAAAAAGCCCCACAGGCTCAACCTGGGCATCCTCACGGAATAATGGGTAACCAGCTGAGCGACATGGCACCCCCAGGCTCCTTCCTACTTGCCTTCCAATGCTTACACGTGGTCGTCATAGGGTTGGATTCAGCCGGCAAGACTTCTCTCCTCTATCGTCTCAAACTAAAAGAATTTGTGGAAACTATCCCCACCAAAGGCTTCAACACAGAGAAAGTGAAGGTACCTGTGGGCGGCTCCAGGGCCGTCACCTTCCACGTTTGGGATGTGGGCGGCCAAGAGAAGCTTCGACCTCTGTGGAAATCATACACCAGGCGCACTGACGGCCTCGTGTTTGTGGTGGACGCCTCTGAAGTTGAACGCATGGAGGAAGCCAAGGCTGAGCTCCATAAAATCTGTCGCAGTTCGGAGAACCAGGGCGTACCCGTACTGATTTTAGCCAACAAGCAGGACCTGGACACGGCTCTTCCCGTTAGTCAGGTTGAGAAACTGTTGGGGGTGCAGGAACTCAGTGCCGGAACGCTACGTCACGTGCATAGCTGCAGTGCTGTGGATGGCCATGGTGTGCAGCAAGGCTTGGAGAAACTCTATGACATGATTATAAGGAGGAAGAAGATGGTCAAGCACAGTAGGGGCAGGAGGAAATGAAGATGATGTGGAATAACAAAAATTCCATCCATAGTAACCCACTGAGACTGGCCACATATAGTAAAAAATATCCTTCTTAATATGACCGCCCCCTTTATTATTTTTTATCCATAGTAATAGCAGTGCTGATGACAATATACTTGGGTCACCAAGTACCATCATAATGACTTAAAATTCAGTGCTGTAGTGACCTAAAGTGTTCTTAAAAAACAGTTTCATAGAATTAGTTTTTTCCTAAAACTAGAATACATTTTGTAAGCCATAAAAACGAAGCAGAGGTTTTTTTTCGTGTTTTTTCGATGTTTTTGGGGCTCTCCAAATTGTATTTTTAATATTAAATTCCCGTATATACTTAAATGTGATTAGACACGCTGCCACTGATGGCGCTAGACATATAAGCACATTATTTATTAACACTCCATCAGACCGAATTGGTACTGGTACTAATATTGTAGTTTTGCCCTCCAAACTAGAATATTGTGAGTCAGTCAAGTCAGTTTACATTGTAAGGTGCCACTGCGTTCTTATTTCAAACTAAAAATAAGTCTAAAGGCCTGAGATAGACTACAAACTTAATACATTTAATCCTGTGATAGTACCCCACAAATTGTTATTGTTATTTTGCGTAGAACTCCAGCATGTGTGGAAGGAATTGATCCTTTTTCTTAAGAAGCTGCCCATTATATGCTGATACTTCCAATTATAAAGTGCTTTTATGATATAGTCTTCTCTCCAAATGACCTGTTCAATAGTTTATTAGATTTTTTTATCTTACAAAAGTAATTGCTTGTCAATTTAAAGTATTTTTTAATATTTTGAATAACAATACACGAGAATACATTTGTTGTATTCATCTGGAAGGCATGAGACTAACGTATATGTCTGGACTCAGTTAGAATAATTATTGATTATTGCTAAAAATATGACGTAATCTCGTGTAAATATGTCCTTGTCTTCTAGACTTAGTTACATTTTTATCAACCTAATCGATTCATGATGAAAATTATTAGAAGTTTTTCACTGCCACTGCATCCTTATACTCCTTTATGGAAAAAATACAACTTTTTCATGTGGCTACAAAACTAGAATCTGTATGTTTTTGTAATATTGCTCAATTAATAAAACAAACCACCAAATTTGGGGCATTGTCGTTTTGTTTATCTTATATAAGTCATTGGGTACTTTTTTTTAGGTTTGTTCTTACCTAATCGTAGTATAATTGCGCTTATTTAATGGTGGGTCAATTCTTTTAAATCGCCTGATTTGGTGCTATTTAAAACCTGTAAGTATCATGTAACAATGTTGACATATTTGTGGTTAAGACAAATCTTTATACAACCAATACTACCACTTGACTGCATTATGCAACAAAGCCTTATAACAGTAGTGCATTGTTAAGCTACTTCTCTTGTGTGTTTGTCTTGCACGAAATGATGAGGTAATGAATTGCAATTTGCACGCAACCCCTCAAAAGCCCTGCAATGTTTTTGAGAATTTTATACTTGTGCGACCTCCACCTCCCAACTACCGGTTCCTTTGACCTCATTAAGGCAAAATGAAGTAAAGTTTCTCAAGGTTGCCTTTGGCACAATTGTCTCCACACGGCATCTGGCCTGCTGACTACATTTGCATAGTAACAAGCAGCAGTAGTACAGAAAAACTGTGGAGCTGTCAATCAAACCATGGGTTACTTTGGATTCTTTAAAGGAAGTTTTTTGGTGTATTTAGATTAAGAAAATATATAGTTCTCTTTCTTTGATCTGGATCAAAATGCAGTCATAACTCTTCTTACAAATGTCTATGTTTGAAATTTTCAGGTTTCGGAAGCAAATGTCTCGAGATACGGAAAAGATCCAAGTTACGAAATCTACTTCAACTTAAGAAAAAAGTACTGTAACCAAATATTTTCGTAAGTAAGGGTATAACTACAATAGGCAAAAAACCCATGCATGGTCAACCATTGCTCAATCAATGGAAATGATGTTACAGTCTGAAGTTAGTTAAACACAACTATAATTGTGTATAGAAATTGTGTATTTAACCTGAGTTTCAGAATGTTATGCTAACCTCATGCTGATTTGTGACTGCCTAACTTCCCCATTTGCAATCAGATCACCCCCCATGGAGATGAACTGAAAGAGAGCTGCATGATCTTTAATTTTTAGTCTCCCTCATGTTTCCTACATCGTTTTCTTGACAGGTTCCCCAGCAGGCGAGCGTATTCGTCCATGGGACATAAAGCAAAGACGGCTTCATTTCTGGAGTTTAAAATATCACAGTGCCGGTTCTCAGCTACAAAACTTTATAGGCACTTGTTAACCCACTACCTAGCAAGATGTAATCATCCACTCTTAATGTTGCTGGATGTCTTTCAAAGTCAGTGGTAAGAAGACCTTGGGCATAACGCTTTTCTGGTTTTCAACCACAAACTTTTGATTGGGCAACCAGCTACGCCCAGTCTTTTGGTTGTGATGTCACAACCAGAATTGATGATCATTTCTTTTACTCCCCTAGCTAGTACTTAGTGACAAAATTATAGCACAATTTGGTCACTTAAACTGTGTTTAAGAAAGAAATTGATTGTTGTTTTTGGTGTAATCATTCTCAAATGATTGGAAAACCCTAAAAAGTCCCTAAACATAATTTTCTATCCCCGTAGTAACCTGACTTCATCAGTCCTTGAAGGGTGACGAGGGGGTCAGATTGCTTTTGTGGCTTCATGTCCCACCCAAAGGAGGTGACTGAGGGGGGGCAGGGTCCATTCTAAGAGTAGGAGATCAATATTTTAGTCATGAGATCTATTGACCCTCCGTTTCAGATGATGACTATGTCTCCAATTTCTCACAATAGGACATTCTAGGAATTACACAAATGTGTGCAAAGGTTGTTGTCGTCTGACACGACGTATAGGGTCCGCAAAGATTTGAAAAGGGACAATGTTCTTGCCAGGGGGGGGGGTGCATGGATTAGTCCCTGCCGCTTTTATCCCTCACTGATCGTAAAGCTGCCACTTGGCCTCCATTTAAGAGTCGAATACGCCTGATTGGAAGGGGGGCTTGCAGGGGTAGGGATTGGGAAGGAAAATAGATCTAGACTTTATCGGCAGTCTTTTAGCCAGAAAGCTTCAGTGCTGACTTTAGTTGGACTTTTCAGAAATATAATTTAGACTCAAAAATGTGTGTCATTCATGGGAAAATGGTGTGTTGGGGTATAAACTTGCCGCTTGTTCAGATGTAGGGGTTGTAACATGGCTTCATGGATGACCTCATCCTCTGTCCTTGTACTGGGTGAACATTGAGTCATGGTTCTTATGTACTGTTGAGGTGATTCTTCATAGATTTATTTAGAAACATCTGGATCTGTGTTTTCTTTGGAAAGGCTTCTATCCCGCTAGGATTACACTTTTTCACCTCAATCTATCCAATATCATTTAAATGTCTAAATAGATGAATGTGTAACTAACTATATGAAGCGCTCCTAAGAGATGGTTGGTTTGTCCTCTCAACTCTTGTCTATGTTTAGAAGATCACGAAGAATAGTCGTGAGTTGTGTGGTTTTAATGCTATAAAATACTGTGATACATGCTATAGTTCTCATGACATGTAATGTATACATCAACCTCAATGGATAAGTTTGATATTGATTAAGTCATATGGATGGTTTACATTGTGGAGACCCATTTGGGTGTTTTTTGGTAAATAGTCTTAATTTAGAGCCATTTTTGACCCATTTGGGTGTTTTTTGGTAAATAGTCTTAATTTAGAGCCATTTTTGACATTTTGTTACTGTTGCGGAACTAAAGTGCAACCCGAGTTGACCTCCAGTTTTGCATGTGGTGTTTGTTGATATTGCTTTCTGTCATGGAGGGGGTCAAATTGAAGCCTGGTTAAAAGGTGAAATCCCAGCTGAGAGGTTTGCTTAGAGATTGGTTGAAAGTAGTGACAGCTGCATGTTTCTCTGCTTTGTCTACTCAAAAATCCTCTTTCCAAAATCTCAAATATGACAATTTGTTTCGGGCCGAGTGGGGCCAAAACAGATAAACAAACCCATCTTTTATACAACAACATGAAATTGGACAGAACAAAAGCAATGCCATGCTTGAATAGAGACAAACAGAAAGGGAGCTCATTTGTGTGATTAAGTCCTAAATACCAGATCTAATCCGCATGGGTTCCTCTTCAGAACTTAGTACAAGGGATTTAACGATGTCAATGACAAAAGCCCTGGAATATTTCCCTGAGATTCATTGTACTATGGGTACAAAACATCATTTTTTGTGCAAAATATATCGTATTCCAATTAACTGGCAATGGAATCAAAGTCATAAGACAAAAATTGGAGTTCAACCCAGTTAAATCCATGACTTAATGATACAAGAGAAAGAGGATAGTTCATAGAAAATCCTGCATGATGTCCCCTGTGGCCTTTATTTTCATCCTCCTTATGTTGCCTCCAATGATCTGTAGCAAAAAAAACAGCCTCCAGCCTTCTTTCATTAAGAACTTATTAAAGTCAGAGAAGTGTGAAGGAAAAAAAAACTCTTGTCAGTCAGTCAAGGTCACTCTGTACTTTTAGGAAAAAAAATAATACATCACCCAATTTCTTCCCCCAATTCTGAACATAACAATGATTTCTTTGTTATATCGCAGAAGTGAAAATGCATCATCACTTATCAAGATGTAATCTCCTTTTAGCTTGAGAGCAAAAGCAATATTTTCTCATCATTGCAAGGCAGCTTTTGTCATGAGACAGCAGCTCCTCCGCATTGAAGGTGAATCAGGAGGGGAGACGCAGGAGGTGCTCGGTTGCCTGGCAGTGGGTCGCCGCTCGGGGCAAAAGGGATCTGAACTCCCCTGACAGCCTCAGATGGCGCAGTGCAGGAGAAACCTGCAGGTGTAATGACAAGTTGGCTTTACCACAACATGGATTTTTGTCATATTCTTGAAGAAAAATCAATGTAAGATGATGCACAGAGCTATGATAAGTTGTTATGTGTTGCTATGTCAGGCCGTAAAACCCCCACCAAAGCATCCAACTAGTCATCTGGAGGGTTCTACGTCCTCTGGAGGCATTGAGTCAAGGGGCCCGTTGATAGTCATGGCCCCTGGGACCTGTCCACATCTGTTCTGCCACTGGTAGTGTTGATGTGTGGTACAAGAAGGGTGTAGTTACAAGTCCTTTCCCTTTACTAACATATTCTGTATTGGAAATTCGCACACATCGAGCATGACACCCTATAATTAAGACTAAGCAGGCTTTTCTAAGCTTTACGGCTGAGCAAGTTCACTATTTTTCCTCTGCTAAAACTGTTTTATAAATGTGGCGAAAAATCATGTGATGATCCGATTATGATTGATGCTTTTGTTTGACTGTCGTCATGGTTAACGCTGATTAGCCGAGATATTTGAGTATTGTAGGAATGTTTTGTTAAAGAAGGACTGGAAGTTTTCTGTCGTGATGATGGCTGCTATGATGCATACTTGGCTTTATGTAAGACTTGGAGAATGTCTTAGTGATGTTGTTTATTATATTCTTAGATGTACTTTATGGAAAGTAGCTTGTTTCGCCTCAAGATATGAATTAGGGCAACTGAGTGACTCTTTTGTAATCAAAACAAAACTCAGATTCACGTTTTTATCCTATAAGTAGGTTGCCTTCTTCTCCAATCTGCCCGGTAACACTCGTGCAACGTGAATGCATGTGTGTGTTGGTCATGTGTAAGAATGTATCAGCGTGTATGTTTGCAGTGAGTGGGCAGAATGGGAGGAAGAGGAGGAGGAAGAAGAGGAGGAGGAGGAGAAGGCCAGTGCTAAAAGCTCGAACAAAAGCTAAAGATAGCTCAGCGCTCACAGGCAGCACTCAGCTCGCCTCTTGTCAAGGTTGCACAAAACTCAACGCAACCATTTCCACAGTCCAATTACAGACAGATTTCCCAACCTCCGCCCAAGAAACCCTGGTTTCCACTAGGATTTGGATGTAGAAATCCTGATGTCATACGTAAATAGCCATAGTGGAAGACATAGATTCCACACAAAAAAGGGTCTGCCTTTTTTGCCAAACTGTGTGTATTAATGAGTTTTTACGCACTAAAAGTAATTTATGTAAAGGTTTGCCTCTGCATAGTTGAAACTAATGACGTAGTCGAGGGCAATTATTTTTTTACTGGTGCACTTTGGTCGGATGGAAGAAAATTTTGCAACACTTGTTGCCTATTAACTGAAATAGATTGTTATTATTTGCTTTCTTGACTTCTGGTAATTGACTCGGGCTTTTTGGCCCACAACAAAATGAGATAAAAACAGTCCTTTATCCTTGTTTGATTTAATTTACTACTAAAAGGACTGTGGCTTGTAGCTGAGTGAACTTCAATCTATCAAATTCAGTAAAGTACCCCCTGAAGTGTGAGTAGGATTTTAAGTCAAAATCCCACCCAAAATCCCAGTGATATTTAAAGGGATTTTCTCCATGGGGTTTTAGTCTGCTTTTACATTTCAAACAGTACAATTCGACAGAACACCCGGCGTGGGTAAAAAAACATCTGCGTCTACCGCATGGTTAAACATGCAGACAGCCGTTTAACCCTAAATATTCCAACGCGTATTTGTTTTCCCAAGTCACAAGCTTGAAAGGGATCTATATACCCTGACACGGAAACATAGAGGTTCAGGTTGATCAATGTGTGAGGGACCACCCAGAAAGAGGCAATTTCCTGATGAATGCCCACTTTTTTCCCCTCACAAAAATGTAATGTTTGAATTAATTCCTGCCCTCTTTAGAATAAGTAAATGTAAAGTGACCAAATTTACGTTGTCCATCTTTTTTTTTTATTACACCTCTGATTGTTTTTCACTTAATGAACCGCCTTTGCGCCCAATCAATCTGAGAGGGGTCACACAGATGGTTCTATCCGTCACTTCAAGTTGAATAGGCCATTGTTGTAGCTCAAGAAAAATCACCAACCCGTACAAAAGCCGGAGGGTAAAAGCGGCTCACAATCATCGAGAAGCGCTCTTTCTGCTGTATATATATATAAAAAAAGTGCTTAAACGGAGGTTTGCGGGCAACACGTGCACGCTCTATTGTCTTGCACGCAGAGACCATCTGGAGAAGTCATCCGAAATATACTAAGAGAGGCTAATAAACATGTTTTAGTACACTGAGGGATACATTTCCACTAACATTAAAATGACTGCAGTTGCAGAATAACGCAATACTCGTCTTACGTCTGTCTATGCAGTTTTTTTTTCAATTTAGCGGTTAGGAAATGGCTTTAATGTGTGCTTTCAGGCTGATGTCAAGATAAATGCATGTTGGATAAGTGGATGCAGTTTTGTGTTAGGCCAGATGGACTGAGCCCAAAACCAGCCAATAGGTGAGTTTTAGCAAAAAGCAAACTGCCATTAAGTTTTTTTTAATATTATTCATTGGCTTGTAAAATCAATTGGGAAATATGTCAATTTTAACACTGTTTTTGTGCCATAATGAAATATACCAGACTTTGTGCGGGCGTTTCCAATTAAAAAACGAGAAATTGGAGGTCAGGGTGAATTGGATTTGAGCATTTGGTGGAACTCCCCTGCTTGTCACTGTAAGCTGATTTGCAGATGGACTCAGGTGGTCCTTCTTCAATTAAGCGACATGAATGTAAGATTAAGAGAGGAACTGTCAATGTAAAAGCTACTAAATCAATGCTTAGTCTTATTCTCAGCCAAATGGGACTCCGGATGTCTGTCTGTAATTGATATGCAATGCATTTTCACTCTACTGTAGCTTTTGTTGTTGTTGTGATGGCCATGACATGACCTCACTATCTTAAGTAGTGAACTAGTAAGATTCAGTTTGACTTGTTGTCCATAGCCTGACTTATTGCTCAGTTGTTTTTGTTGCCATGGAAATGCTCGTGCATCTCCTCACATTTCCATGGAAACACAAAAATGATGACTGGCGCAGTTGTTTAAGTTAAGTGATGTTAATCGCTCTATAGCTATAATGAGAAAAGAGGAATGCCATGTGGGCAGCTGGGGTTCGAATCCTGCTGTTGTTTGACTGATTACTACACTATGTAGTTCAGTATATGGATGAACCTTTTTTTCATTAAAATAAAGAATTAGTCTTTTTACAGCAAAACAATGTATTCTAGCCAGTCACAGCTGTAGCTGCAGTAGAGGTTTTATAGCAATAAAATAGTTTTTGAGGGTTGGATTGTTTCCAACACCTACAGTTGTTACTATTCAGTTATTATTGAATATATAAATAGTGTTGACTCCTTTCATAGTTTGCAGACTGTTCATGCATTAGTAAAAATGGTCACATCATGCATTTTTGATTTAATGCATCGTCACCTCTGATTTGTGAAGCTTCAATGAAGCTGTTGCGCCGTCTAGTGGCTAGATACATAATAGCAGACATGTGCCATCATCTAAATTGCTCAGATTTATTTGCCCCATTCAAAGGGATGGGAGAATGCGTAATAATAAATCCTGGAGGTGATTAAAATGTTGACTATGTAAGAAACGCCATAGTAGAGGAATATGTTTGTACTGGGATTGGATCCATTGAAACAGTAAGCGATATGTTATACGGGTATAATGTTATATGTGTCATAGATGTTAAGAATCTATTAGGAAAATAAATAAGCGATGACCTGTCGGATTTCTTATAAGAAAACTGATGTTTGTCTCATCCACGGATAAGTGACGTCATCCAACAGGGTGCGCTCAGAAAATAGTGAACATAGCGACACCTAGAGATATACAGAGTTCTTACAAGAACAGCTCGTAAACATGCTTGAGTTTATTTATAAATTCCGTGTCCATTCACGTTGCCATGCTGCTTTTCCAATTGATGATTATTTTGTTGTCTGGACAGCCCCACTGATGGAGATGCGTACCCGTCTTTTGTGCATCATCGGCCGGGGAACTGAGCGTGCGTTCACCGGTGGGGCGTTTCTGCCGGGAAATGTCAAAACAACGGAATATGATCATAAGCAACTTCAACTTAAAAAAATACATTGTGCAGAATCATCGTTAGTTTAAAAGTTATAACACTTTATAACAATTAAACATTTAAACATGTTTGAAAGATCATAAATGGTAGTAAAAAATAGTCAAAATGTTTAATATTTACGCACACTGTTCTCGTAGGACTTTTACTCTGAAAGGACATTTGGCAAACTCAATGCCATTCCTCGCAACTTGACGTCACCGCTCATCAGACACCTGCCAGACTAGACACCGCACGCACGCACGACTCACGTGCGTCGATATGAAAATGTTTGTAAATCGTAACAGTAAATAACCCGCGTGCAGATCGAATAAAGTCCGAGATCCGATTTTGTGTGGCGTAATGAAGAAACACCAAAGTCCCACCAAGCAATCGGCGGCGTCAGATGGATCGACGGCGTCGTCTCGTGGTGGCGTGGTGACCATCCAGCAACTCAATGAGCTCCTTTCGAACGGGAGCGGCTTCTACAGCCTTCCCACGCAACACTTCAACGAGGTCTACCCTCGGATCTACATCGGCAACGCGTGAGTAAATGTACCCCCCATCACCATCACGATCCTCGTATTTGCTTTCCCACCTGGCAGCCACCGACCGCCTGTTGTCATTTTTTTGTTACCTTTGGGGCGCCCTCTAAAGTGAGTCTTGTCTAACATGATCACGACAATTGATCTTTAACACAAAAAATGAAAAAAAAGTTGCCTCACGATTTGAACCTAGCCAAGATCCACACATCGTTTTAGAAGTGAACTCAAATATACATTCATAACTTAAATTTGGCCGAGACCAGGGGTGACCAACTCTGGTCCACAAGGTCACCTAATCTATTTTTTGTATCATATCATATTCCTCTACCACACATGAATCAAAAATCAACTCACCAGTAATCCAGATTATTTGATTCTGGAGGAAAACATGGCGGTTGGAGCCCTCAAGGACCAGAGTTGAGCATCCCCTGACCTAGACCCAATAAAGACAGGATTGTGTGATCCACATTATTGTAATTATCAAGGAATAAGCGGATTGACACGAGAAGGTAAGGCTTTAAGTTTAGAGTTCTCCTCCTTTCCATCTTTTGGTTCCGATAACTGCCAAGAAAGGAAGGGAGATGTTTTTTTATGCTGTTAAATAGATCGCCATTACAACTAGATCAATATAAATGTGCCACCCAATCAAGTCTACAAATAAAGTGATGTCTCCAAAGCATCAAACACTCTGGATTGTGTAATCAGTGGGCACGTTCAATCAAGGGGAAAAGCTCATGTGCCCTTTATTGATTGGGGACCACCCTAGGGACCCACCCATCTGACCTTTTACTGCTGACGTGTCGACTTTACCGCCAGCATAATTGGAGCAAAGCCGATATATGCTGTTGTTTGCGTTTCCCCTCCTCACATGAGATTTACGCCGGGTTTGACGAGGTGGTGTAGTCCTTGAGAATGTTCATTAAGTTCTTTTAGATGCTCCCTAAGGCCTTGACCCACTTGAGGCCTTGATCCATATTTCCAACCAGGCTTCAATTATCTCCAGACTGATTCAGATTGGATTGGGCATGTTAAAGAAATGTTAAAGTCAAGAAAAATGTCATGAAAATTTAAGCATGTTTCAAAAATAGGGCTGCAAAATTCACAAATAATTTACCTGCTTTTTGCTAAAATGCATCACACTTGGCTAGATGGCAGAAAAGAGCCATTAAGCTCTAGTAGTAAATAACATTTTTTTTTGAATTGAGGGAGTGAAATTACAACATTTCCCAAGGCACATGATGCTTAATTTTGAATAGAAGGATAAAAAAGACAGCTAAAAGTGCTTTTTTGAGGCTGCAAAATGTTGACAGTGACTTTTGAAAGATCTAATGTATATATCACTTTTGCACACATTGTGCTGACACGCTTTTTTAAAACCATTTTTTATCACCACAGAGATGTTTTCTTCTTCCGTGCACACATTAATCATCCCTTGTGTGCTGTGTTAGTGTTTGTAATGTAAAAAAACCCTCTTAAATCAGGAAGCCATAGTAAGCTGGTCTTTATTATTTGCAGGTTTGTGGCCCAGAATGCAATGCGTCTGCAGAAACTGGGTGTGACACACGTGCTCAACATGGCGGAGGGCACCTCCTTCATGCACGTCAACACCAGCGCCGACTTCTACACCGGCACGGGCATCGCCTATCACGGCATCAAGGCTAATGACACGGAGCAGTTTGACCTTAGTGCCTTCTTCGAAGAGGGCGCTCTTTTTATTGACAAGGCCCTTGCACACAACAATGGCAAAGGTTTGAAAAATGTTTGTCATCGTAAAAATGATTATAACTATGTTGTCATTGTTTTCTAACATTCGGTTCGTTGCAAGCACATATTAATATATACATATAATGAGTAGTATTTCATTTATACATATAATGATTCAAAAATTAACCAAACACATTCCTTTAGTTTTTAGGATGGAAAAACATGGAATCCTTTCTGAATCACTGCTAACATTTGCTGCAGAAATTGGAAAAAAAAGTAATGTATGCTTAAAAAAGTAAGCCAATCAATCATTTGTGGCTAATTCTGACTCACTCCAGAGTTCTGATCCATATTTTATTGCAAAATCATGTCCCAGGATGTTAGGAAAACGTCTCACCTGTAGCTAGTCGTCGTCCTTCTCTACATATCGTTTACATGAAATATTTGATTCTCCAAGTTGCAGCGTCAGCACTTTGTGATACAATAAACTGCACCCACCGGAATATTAGGAGGCCAGATCGGCCCTGTTTCGCCGCAGTGTCAGATTTTGCTTCGAGCGACGATATCGTCCCATTTTTTTTCTGAACGTCGTTTGTAAGCCAGCTCTCCAAAGGTCAGAGGTTGGAGGATTTTAATGAGTGGCTCTGGTGCCGTTGCTGCAATGCGGGGGGCTCCTTTTTACATGAGGACCTATTTTTATCAACTAGTACTACTACTACACATTATATTCACCTGGAAAAATATCTGTGAGGAAAAAGGTAAATTGTACATGTTATAATTCAATCTGATTCAGTAAATTAAAAAAAAACAACTTGTTTTTTTTAATGTGCAACACGTATTTGTGCAGTGTTTACATACATTTACATGATAATACCTTTAAACGAATACAATCCCTCCTAAAAGTGTTTGAATTTAAATATAATCTGAGTATTTCAAATCCATTATATTCCACATTACCTCAAAATATTTTTTAAAAATGTATTTATTTATTGAAAAATGAATTTTAATGTCTTTCTTCAATCCGTCTATTCCAATGTCTTTTCTCCCCTGTTTAACTCAACCTGTTTTCGTACTTTTCAGGGAAGGTATATGTGCACTGCCGGGAAGGCTACAGCCGCTCACCCACCATGGTAGTGGCCTACCTCATGCTACGCCACAAAATGGGCGCCCGACAAGCTGTGGCTACCGTCCGGCAAAAGAGGGAGATCGGCCCTAACGATGGCTTCCTGCGTCTGCTGTGCCAACTCGACGAGAAACTGGCTCGAGAGGGCAGGCTGAACGGCGAGGTGGGCAAACTAAAGACCAAATGAAAATGACCTCTCATGCCTTTTCACTTGTTTCCCGCTGCTCTCCAGGACTTTCCCTACTTTTCCCTACTTTTCCCACATACCAGCACCCGTCACCTGGGGTAATCTGGAACATGCTTTTTATCGACGTAAATCAATACTCGCACACACCCGCCCACCCACATCCGCCTTTACCTTCACGACGAGCTGCCGTAAAGCGCTACCCATAGACTTAGACTTCATTTAATTAAGCGACTTCGAGCATTCCGGTGTGCCGTACTCATGAGATTTCTAACCGAGAAGACGACAGCACAATCGTTTCCGAGAGGTTTCACTGCCGCTAATGTCGGAATTTTTTAAAAGTCAAATTCAACAGCCACTCACAATGTGCTGTAACCACACGTACGTAGAAGCATTCCACAAGTTGACTGTAGCTTTTTTGTAACACCATTTAGCGTGACGGCTCCTAAAACCAACCAGAGGCCTCTTCCGTTTGACACTGTTTAAATACATTATGGGACAAAAGTGATTAAAAGTCCACTGCCAGTTCGCACACGCTATACCATGCACTTTTTTCCTTTATCATGCAGTTAAACATTGCAATATATGTCAATACTCTCATCATATATACAGTATATATATAATGTAAGAGCATCTATTGATTATTCAACAATGTCAACTTTGTGCTGATCTTTTCATCTATCAACTCACTTTTTCTCCCTTCTTTGCTATATATAGTATATATATATATGTGTATGACTATATGCATATGAATATATACATGTACTGTGCGTACTGTATATACGTATTTACTGTATGCGTTGACATATATGAATGTATGAGCAATGTGTCTGTAGCGTGTAATATCGTCCACGTGTCTTATATATCACTTTATATTCGTCTATATGAGTCAATTATCGATCCTATCATCCGTCATTTACACGTGCTGCAATATATTTATATTCCAAAACAGTATGTGCATGTTAACCAGCCCTATAATCACAATTATATGATCAGTGATCACACATTGTGTATTCACATTGAGACATGGGTGGCAGCTTGGATTGTCTAATGGCGTCATTCCATCCATGTTTCTTTATTTTTGGTCACTTGGCGGCACTAATTTATTTTTCCCAAAGTATAATTGATGTTCCAACTTGCCGGTAGGCCTTTGGAAAGGTGTTAGCTTCACTTTATAGTACTATCCAAAAGTGTCCACTTGGGACAACTTGTACTATAAGGCAATTAAGAAGCTCTTCTCCAAAACAATTGACCAGAAACTGACTAATTGCTGCCAGATGCATCATAGCATTGCAGTAACAGCATTTGCTAATGCATGAACATATTATCCCCAGCTCATTTTTGTCATTATTTCACCGCACGTGCCCAGCTGTGATCTTTATCAAAAAATGTGTCACAGCATGTTTTCTCCCCCTCTTCACCTCATTATGACTCCGAGACCACACAAAAAGGTCCATTGAGTACCCTTGAGTTGAACCAATGTGTTTCTGCAAAGAAATCCCAAGACCCTTTTTAACAATTAGTATCATCAAATCTTTGTTTCCCACAAAAAAACGGAATTTGGGGCTGAGCATTTCAACCAAATGCCCAGTTTCCAATATTCTTTTACAAGTAGTATGAGTACTTTTAACACTCAAAAGTCTAAGTGCTACCTTCGCAAATGGACCAATCTACATCTATGTATTGCATAGTCAATACTGTAATTTTAAGCATGAATGAATAACATTTAAACTGCCCGTTTTTACCCGAAACCTCTCGTGGGTCTAAGTGTTTTAGATGTATGAATGAATACTCTAACACAAACCATCACTGCCGCCCAGTCAATGTAATACATTTAATTGTCCTTATATGGATTTCGTTCCCATCTTAGTTTCCTTCTCATTCAATTTCCAAGTGTAAAAATCACAGGATCACTTCTAGGTTGTCTTATTCAGGGGCGATGAGCCACCAGCATCATTTTTGCAAGCTTTAAACAAGCTTTGTTGTCTTGTGGTTGTTTATTTTAAAATTCAAACTGTGTTGTTTTCTGAACCGCGAATGTCAAATTGTAAACCGTATTATACTGCGTAATATATAACATGCACTAAGACTAAGTAGTCAATTGCTGCATTTAATGTCCAAGCTGGCCTAATATACTGGTCGGTAGAAACGTTTGCTTAATCGTTTACTTGGGAGGATTGAAATTCATCTTAGTTGAATTTATTTTGGGTGGGAATCGTTTTGGGAAAGTTTTCGTCCTACTTCATCTTCTCTGGTTTAGTTGAATGTGACATATTGGAAAGATATGATCATTTGACTTCCAGATAACTTTTTTTTGACCATTTAATTTTTTATTTCTTGTCTAAATGTGAAGTCTCTCGCGGTGTATTTCGGACCTCTCCGCTTGTGAATTCTCCTTTTGTGCCAAACCCCGAGTGGCCGACAACCGATCCGCCGCACATGGTGGAAACTCATCTGGTTTGAACTTTGTTCACCTTTCCCACCGAGAACTTTTCCCACCTGAGAGTTTTTGTTTTAAACAAGCACCGGGAAAAGAGAAGCAAGCTGGGAGTTTGGCCAGGTGGAGCGCAGACACAAGTGTGAACGCCCCTATCAATGGTTTTTTGCACAAAAGGAGTCCACTGCCTGACTCCCACTTTGGCCCGTTTCCCACTTTGATGATGACAACCCAAACGACACAGCAGCCCACCTGAAGCCTTACAGCAAGTGTGTCATCCAATGTCTGTTTCAACCTCCCGTGGCGAGAAGGAAAGGCTCGGTTCAAGTGCACTTGATTTAAGATCAGTTTTGATTGGTTTGTTTTTCTTAACTTGGACAACTTTGGTAAAAATAAATACTGAGTTATCATCTGGTCTCATTGTTTTTTTTAGATGTTACAAATACCATTGCATATTGACACACATTCAAGTCAACCAATTATTGTACCTTGACCGTTTTTCCAACCGACGTCTATGACCAGGGTTATCACAGTGGATTACAGCAGTCTACCACAAGGTGGGGACACATTTCTGCAAAAACTCCTACATGCAAAGAAGGAAAACGACGAGGAGAAGACACAAAAAATCTCAATGCACCTCAAGATGTTGTCACAAGTTATAACTCTGTCTCTATGGCTTTTAATAGCGAAGAATGGAGTGTCCCAGATCGCTTCCAGCACCCTCTCCACCCACCTACCCCTTCTTAGCCTACAGACTAATTGTTACAGAATAGCTTATCTGAGTCTCAAGGGGTCTCGGCACACTCATTTATGTTAGGCCTGCAGTTCATAAATTCTTTTTAAATGATCTGTTCTGGTTTGGAAAAATTACCATGATACTCCATTGACCCTGCTCGACCAACTCTGACTTCGGAAGGGGAAACATGCCAGGCACTGAAAATCCA
The DNA here is from genome assembly GCF_051989575.1 of Stigmatopora nigra. Classification (NCBI taxonomy): domain Eukaryota; kingdom Metazoa; phylum Chordata; class Actinopteri; order Syngnathiformes; family Syngnathidae; genus Stigmatopora; species Stigmatopora nigra. The sequence continues at coordinate 8,797,724 of NC_135525.1, forward strand.
GCACATGGCAGGAAGCATGGCGAGGACAAATGTTTATAAGTTGGGTATATGAGTCCCTGGCTGCTAGTTTGATTCCCAAACAGCTTTTCTGGTCTCATCAGTGTGATGAAGTGACATGTATTCCAACTATGTGTTTGCTTGAGCATGGAAATGTTTACAGCTTTGGCCAAAAATCAGAATTGACTACATCCTGTAGTTTTCTTGAAGAAACACGAGCTGGTGTCAATACATATTTAGCTGTTTGGGTCGAATACTTCAAATGCCTGGAAATGTGTTTATTTTTCTGACTCATGCACTCATTTGCTCATATCCGCTAAGCTAAAATCACCTGATGTTGGACTCTTGTTTATGGAGGAAATGATTCACAATCGAGAAACAGGACGTGTAATCAGTCACAGGTATTTTCAGACTCTTTTTTGCTATTGACGTTTTCATCAGTCATTGCTAAGAATTTTGTTGGCAACTGGTTCTGCCGCCCTCCTGACGTCTCCTCCTTGAAATCCAACCATGTTGCCAAGCCAAAGAACATCTGTGGCACAGTGTTTCTTTATCAGGAAACATAAAGACGGAAAAGGATCACAATCCTCAGATCCTCTTCCAAATGTTTTTGCCCGCAGTGTTGTTCGTTTCATCTTGGTTTTTTTTGGACTGCACCGCATGTGGATTCTTCGCCGATGTTGCCAGTGCAACAACTAAACCACAACATCACACCCAACATGATGCCGTGTCAAATTCCAAAATTGGTCATAAATTTAAAACAAGTACTTGTTTTATCCCTTCCAGACAATCTCAAATTTGGTCAATGTAAATATAAAGACTGGTGGTTCTTTTCTTCAGCTTGTCTTTGGCGTTTTAGCAGTACTCCTTCCCAAAGGATCACTTTGGAATTATAGGGAACAGCAACCCAATTTGTCACTACCAAATGCAGATAGAAGTCTGCAAAGACTAGATGCAACAGTACCCTGATTGGTTGCTGACGACTTTTGCTTTTAATCCAAAAGGCCTTCGTCAGGTCTAATCAGGAGTTCAGTCGAGGAAAAGCTAGTTTTGTCCTTTGACTGATTGCCAGCTATCTTGACAGTGAACAGCTGCACTGTTGGAGTTTAAGTGGACCGAGAAATCTGGATAGCCATTAGAATCTTTTTGCTATACAAAAAAGCTGTAATTTTAGATGTTATTGTAATGTTATAATGTCATTTCAGGTAAAGTAAATGTCAAATTAGGGTGACAGCTTGTGATCACTGTTAACAACACTTTACAATGTTAAACCCAGTTCTGAAAAGAGTCCAGTTCTCAATGCATCTTTTCAATCTTCTGTTGAATTCTCATATGAACGACTGAATGTTGACATCGTGGCCTAAGGTAAAATGTCAGGTGGCGTTGTTAAAAAGCAGACCTGGCATTTGCAGCTTTCAAACATACCTTTTAGCGAACTTGCTAATTGCTGAAGGCTGTACATGATCATCCTGTTGTGCAACCAGATGTTGCTGCCTGCACTAACACACCTCGGACACGGAACAATGCAAATTACACAAAGTGTTTGAAATGTTGAGAGTGCGGCGCCAGATATACACGTGCATCCGACTTGGGAAGCAGTTGAAAGCCGGGGCATGTACAATGCAACGTCCCTGTGAAGAGAACTGAAGTCTTCTGTCTGAAAAGCAAGGATTGCTCGATTGAACCTCTATGTTGTTTTTCCACTATTCTGTTTTCATTAGAATTTGAAACCAAAACAAAAAGATAATGTTTTCTGGGAAAGTAGCCACTGAGTTCCAAGTGGTATCAGTAAGTTGCAACTAGAAAAGTTATTGCAGTGAGTAGCCACTGAGTTCCAAGTGGTATCAGTAAGTTGCAACTAGAAAAGTTATTGCAGTGTAAGGCATGACAGTACACACCTGTAGAAATGTAACCTAAGGACTATCACTTGGTAGAAGACCCAGCAACTTTTAATTATGGTTTAATTAACTGTAGTTCTTATGCCTCTATTATACAAAAAAAGATTCAATCAGTGACAATTCTCAATGGTTCTAATGTTTAAGTATAACTTGCTTAGTTGTATACCTCTACTATATTATGACATTTTGTCCCTCCAGGCTATACAACAATTAGATGCACCCAATTTTTGGCACTATGGAGCAAATTTGGCCACAGAGGACATTGTGGACTTTGCCAGTGTTTGGTATAAACTTCCAACTAAGTGGCCTTAACCACTCAACTTGCTAAAACCAGGATTGCTTGGACCATGGACAATAAGCGGGTAAGTCCATACTTTTTTAACTGAAGGGTTTACACCATAACAGGTCTGTAGTTAAACCATAGAAACTATCTCAGTATATGTCCATTTTTTTCCCTTAAGACTTCAGTCTGCCCCCTCAGGATTTTATTCCCATCATATTTGTCACAATCTAGAGTATGATTTTATATCGGCATTGACTGACAATTGAACAAGCAAGGTTTTCTAAATCTCCAAAGCCAAGGCTGCACCGTGGGTGGCCTGGAAATTGACAATTGACCACAAAGACATTCTGCCTGTCATTAGCCTCCGTTGAATTCAACGCCACGGGGGCCAGATTATTCTCACATGCCGCTTTGGCATAACTGAAATAAAACAAGTTGAAATTAACCACGCACAATTCTGTTAGAGTTAGTCTGCTACTACTTACATGCTCAATTAGAAGTTTTGCACATGTCCTGGGAGATCTGCCATTCAATGGGAATGCAAGACCCACCGGCATAATTTAATTTATTTGTTCAATCATTTAAATTGGGCTTTTGGAAAAAAGACTATCTTTGTAGAAACAAACCCATAGAAATGTGTCTCATAGTATTTACAGTACAAAACAAATTTAGTACCCCAAAATAATAGCTTGGAATCATAGGACTTGGGTATATTTTATCAGTATGCATCATGAATGAAAACATTTAAATGTATAATTATCTGGGTAGATCAAATTAGAGATCTGAAAGGACAATTCTATTCCAATATCTAAACAAGGTAAGTGGAGTGTTTGCACAGTACAACTTTGCAATGTCCAATCCCAGCATCTTAAATTCAGTTATTGTAGAACTGTTGTTTTGGTAGTCGCATAACTAACCTAAGACCCTTTGAATAAAGAATTTTTAGGGGGTTAAAAGTCGTGAAAACTTAGGATCAATGTTCTGGGAATGTTTAGTTGACTCCTTCCAAAGAAGAAGAGCACATGTCCAAAAAAGCAAAACCCTTAGGGTTGTTTGGAAAGAGAGACATTGAATGTCTGAGGTCTAGCCAGTTTTAGTCCCAAAGGCCAACTTCCTACTTGGCTTCATCAATGAAAGTACAATCTATTTTGAAGATTATCGGAAAAGCTTGCAGACAAGCGTTGAAGAAGTAGGGATTTACTACCGACAGTGTTAAATCTTCTCTTTTCCTACGTGGAAGTCTTTTCAAAGAGTGCTACGAGCTTCCCATTTTGGGCTTATTGTGCCTCAGCTGCTTTGTAGCAAGCACTCAACTCCCGCTGACCTCGATCTTTGCCAGAGAACCAAAAACTGCTGCCAGCAGATAAGTTGGATAAGTTACCTAACAGATTTTACTGTTTAAAACAGGGGTCCATTGAAAGATAAGAAGATAAGCAGTATTTATGTTAGTCTAAATAGAATGAGCTGCATGTACCAGAGGATCGTGTGTTGGTGAATTTTACTCCTGTGAGATGTTTGGCAATGGCTTTGTATAATACATGTACATGTCAGCACCTTCGCTTAAAATTTTGCTGTCACAACTGATAAACGTACGGCCACTCCATGTGACGTTTGCGAGTAGGGCTTGGTTGACCTAGAGTTAGAGCCTGACAGCACATTTGCATGCAGTGTGCTTTTCAAATTTGAGGGTATGCTCGACCGCTTCTTGCTGGTGTTTATTGTGGTTCTGGGGTCTGATTGCAGCCACATGTTGGTACAACAACAATGCTAATACTTTGTCGGTTGCCACTTGATTGACACCCAGCTCGTGTTCAAGGTGCATACCAGGGCGAGCCGCTAGATGTCAAAATAGTACTCAAGACGGGCACGCCGTGTGGTGTAAAGACTCAACATGTGTTTTCAAGAGAAACTTGGCAACATTTTATAGACTTGGATTTGCAGAATGTTCACATAAATCACCTCTGCAGATCCACTTGAAGCATTTTTTTGCAGTAAGGCAAAAATGAATTGATAGTACAACTTTAATTCCAATGGAGTTGGGGCAATAAATTTCAGGTTAGGTGATGTGAACGGGAAGTTGTTTGACTTTGACGGTTGGTGACGTCATGTCTGTGTGACTGAATTGGCGATTTAACTGTGATTTAACATGGAACAATATTTCTTTGTTAGTGATTATGCTAAATGGAGAGATTTTTATCAAGGCCTTCAGATTATTAGTAATTTATACAAATTAGCTGCTAAAATATGAATCATTAAAGCACTTTTGGTTGTATTGCCCTATATTTGGCTTGTTTTACCCAATTGTTGTACTACTTTGGATGATTAAGATTAAGAGATAAAGTTAAATTCAGATGACTTGACATTTGTTGCACAAAGTGAGTGCGAGAAACAGCTCACATTGCTTAAATTATGAACCCAAAGCAGCATTCTTCTTAACCAAAACGTGAGTTGCATTCTTCCATCAGCTGCAATGCTTGAGGCTTTCTTCCAATGTGGTGAGCATCTGATTGTTATTTCACTGCCACGCTGATTAAAAAAACAAAATGCAGTGCGAGGCCCAGAGGGGCTCCGTGAAAGAAGCCATAAAGAGCCAAATGGAGATTGTGACTGACATCTGTCATGAGATCTTAATCAGAAGTGCGCCATCCCTCCTTGGCAACACTTCACAGGACACATCTCCTTCTCGCCGTTAAACGGCACATGGGAAACATCCAGTCATGGTCGTATGTGTTCTTTTAATACAATATTTAATAGACGCATGTGTTTACAAGCCAAGGAATCAAATCACACAGCAAATGTAAGGCTGTCATTCCTTAAATATGTTGGTATACTTGTAAAGCATGTTAAAAATATGGTACATTTAAATACGTTAAGGTTACTATGTAGTTAAGATAACTTTAGTTCATTGTGAAATATGTTTATATTGTCGTTTAAATTAGGAAAAGATAGATAACTGCTTTTGGTGAGGTCATATAACAAATTCAATGAGTCAAGGTAGTGCTGTATTCCATGTTAATGACGCATGAATTATTTTATGGCTACTCCAATTCTGGATTGTTTGACCTTGCGGTGGTCTGTTCTTAGTGATAGCTTAAGTAAGGGTTTGAAATGTTACACTTATAAAAAAAAGTTTTCCGTTAATTTTAGAGATCGGATTTGTATTTTCATGGCCAATAAATGAAGCGGCGAAACTTTGCAGTTGGTTCCAGAAACATTATGTTTCCGTCATTAGGATTCTATTTCACCTAATTGGTACAAATCGTTGGCAAATGATTTCCTTTTTTAATGTAGGCCAGCACTAAGTCGTGAAAAACTTTTCCATTTTTAGGGGTCGAGTAGTTGCTTTGTTTTAATTCCAAAACCGGTTTCAAAATGTCATTAACTTTTTAACTATTTAATTTGTTGTCCCTACAACTTTTGTGTTATGTCCTTTGAACGGTGGCCTCCTTGTTTTTTTGTCCTGTAGAAGGCAGTATTTCCTCAGATAACACAGATATCCCTCCGACTATTCTTCGAGACCGGTTCACCTTGTTTTGCACTTAGTTTGGGGATAAAAGGCCAAACTATCAATCAAAACAAGCCCCTTGGACCTGAGAAAGGCCTGCAGTTATTGTGCTGAGCTCTTAGGGAGCAAAAAGTGGACCTGCACAGCCTCAATTTCGCTGGCTATGTCAACCTCATCCTTGATTTTTATGTGTGACAAATCAAAGAGCTCCAAGAGCACAGGGGAATAAAGAGGCCGAGACCGGTGGGACAATGAGGCTTTCCGCCAACTACTCTTAATTTGAAGAAGATCCACAATCAGTGGTAACTCATCCTCTCTATTTGATACCTAAGCCTTCAGTGATATGACACCGGATTTAATTGAGTAGAAAATGCCATCTCAATTAACGCCATCATCTGGAAAAGAACAGAATCAGCACAACTGAAAAAGTTTATCCAACGGAGTAGGGATAATCTTCATGTACTGTTCATCTATTACCACGCCCTCCAGTTTAATTCATCTTGAGGGTATAATTATGTCAAAGAAAACACTCAACATGATTTAAGGAACTTCTTTCCAACGAAAAGGATCATCTACTGCCGTCTTGTGGCGTCAAAACTCAATAAGAAGCAAGATTTTGGGCATTTGGATGTAAAGAAGGCATTGGAGTCTTTCACTATTGCCATTCTGGAGGCATTGAAGCGGAAAAGGCCTCCCTGGCCCTGACCCTGACCCAATTGACTCATTTCCTCTTCAAACAATTCCGGTACATGCGTTATTTCCTCTTCAGATGTCAAAATAAGACGAGAAAAAGAGCCCATCTACCCAGATTCTAATGGACTTTGATGCCTTGACGCAACAGTGCAGACCACCAAAAGGAGAAAGAGTCAAAAATACAGTGAGTGTCTGAGGCTCTGCTCCGGAGCCCTCCCCCTGCGACGACGTCAGATCCTAATTGGCAGCCTCCCGCCGGAGGCTTTATAAGGCACGAGCGTGTCCCTCAGCCCTCCACAAGAATCCCAGCCGCCACCTAGCGCCAGTGTGTCCTCCCCCCCAAGTCGCCCCACTTTGCCGTCGTCCTCCTGGCTGCAGCATGCACGCCGCTCCCCCTTTGCTCCTCAGCCTCCTGCTGCTACGCGGATGCTGCTGCGCCTCCGCCGCCGCCGCCAAGGCGTGGAGGCAGGTGTCCAACGATGGCACGGAGCTCGTACCGGACTACACACGAAACAGCAACAGCTACAACAACACTGTGAATCACAACAATAACAACAGAGCCAAAACAGGTGGAAGGACAAGCAACTCTGTCTCTTACAGTAAGTTTCCTTTTATATTTTTGCATTTAAAATTTATATAAGAAAGTATAATAAGATTAGGTTTTTTTTTAGCAACCGTAGAAGACTGATGAAGAAATCTAACTATAAGCTTTAATCAAAAAGGAAAGATCCATTTTTGTTCTTTCTGTTTTACTGCCAAGATATTTCATTTGCTTCAAGCATTCTTAGTGAGATTAACTTATTAGAAAATATGTTTCAGATTTTTATTATGGATAATGAGTAGGTTTAGTTAGAATTTGAGAAATAACACATGCCCTAGAGGTTGATTTCAAAGAAAGTTTAATTTTAATATGATTGTAGACTATAATATGGAAAATTTGCTGTGTAAGGATTCATTCAGTTCAATCTTTTTTTTTTAAATCCTCAAGGTGAAAGCAAAAAAGATCTCAAACCTTCCTTTAGGCAAATGTTCGCCATGTTTAATGACACCACAGTTAGATCTAAACTTAATTAGGAAATTTAAACCATGTAAAATAATGTAAAATGTTCAATTTTAAAAGGCCATTTTTGTCGAATAAGACAGAGCAACTTCTCAGATGGCGTGCCACATCTTGAAACTCCCTAATTGAAATACTACATCATCCAAACTGAATCAGATTACACGTTAACTTCTCCGTCTTCTGATTGCGTTCATTAGTTCATCTCGGTGTCAGGTTTACCCGCCTAAATTCCTGCGGTTTCTTGCCTGTCACGGACGCAAGTGAAGCGTAGAAAGAGACATCGGAACCTCCTCATTTGTTCATCAATTTATTGCCCGTCTCGCTTGACACTATTAGTCAAGCTCCGCTGAGGGACGCAAGCCTCTGATTGCAGCAACATGTCCGACCTAATAGAAAACACCGGCCTTCTTCTTCTGGCTGTGAATCTCCTTGAGGGAGCTTTGGAAAAAAAAATTTATTGATGATTCCCACCTGTTGCAGGGGAGAAAAAAAATTAACATTTCAACTGAACGCCAAGGTGCGAATATCAAATTCAGGCTCTCCCTTTGCGAGCTTTATTGAGACATTTTATAACGCTGTAAAAAGACAGAATCGGGAATCGTAATTTACAACTGTAACAGATTCAGTGAAGTTAGTTGTCGGTATTTATGAGCTTAAAGATCATTTTTCTTAGACAGAAGAATAATTCATTGCGATTCAGAAGACAATCCCGATATTTTATGTCAGAATATGTTTTTTACCGTTTTATCGTATCTATTTATAATATTCTGCCTTACTTTTCTCCCTCTTAGCAACAGTCATTCGTCTTTGACCTCCACGCCACCATTCGTCCCAGATTCGTTAAAAATAACGAACAAAAAGGACCCAATCTTGTGTATTCCGGCGTCAGAAAAAACACAGGGATCCGATTCTCTCCTGGAGAATAAAACGCAACCCGCTATTCACGAAAAACCTTTTGTTCGGCCCCTTTTTGTAAAAAGGAACTGACGGGAAAGCTGATCTTATGCCCGTGTTTTTGTTTTTAACCCTTTTAACGCACCGAATCGAGATAAAGAAAGGACAGAAAACAAGGCCACAATAGCTTCCGCATGCGTCTTCAAAATAGACACGTCCGAAATTTAAGATGACAGCGTTTTTTCTCGGCCTCAAGCAGCTCGCCGCTTAGTGTTCTGTCAGCACTTTGTAAGGGCCAGCGTGACAGTGTATGCCAGTCCTTTTCTTACCGTTCTGAGCTCCATTAGATTTGATGGAGTGCTTTACTGGCTCCTCAACGCCAGCTGATAGTTGCCAGCTGGACGCCCGAGCCTCCGACGACCGCGGGTGAAATTAAATTAACAATCGTTCAACTCCAAGGCTTCCAACTTTACTAAATATGCTTACTTTTTCAATGTCCTAAAGCGAAGAGAGCGGAAATTCGATGAGATAATATTACAATTAAGGACTGCATTTGAAGTATTAAAGAATACTTGCGCTTTTAATCCCTTCCAAATTGTCCTCATTTAGTTTAGGGATAACTGGAGTCCATCATGGGGACTCAAAATAGAAAGTTTGTTTTGCTTTGAGTGCAAAACTCAACCTTGATTTTCGACCAATGCGGGGATTCTTCAATTCAATTGACTGTGAACAATTTAGCCGTTTCAGCAAATTATGTTGTAGTGCAGGACAGTATGTCTGCCGTGGCTTAATACCAATTGGGAAACATTGATTCAGTGAACAATAACAGTCAGTTAAAATTAGAAAATGCACAGTCTGAGCTAATCCTCTTGTTTTTTTGAGAAACAAAAGCCAAGTGTAACAAAGTTTAGTCCAAGCTACTGATTCTTGCAGAGCGAGCGCCATTAGCAAAAAAACATCTTGCAAGAGACCAGATATTTCCATCTTTGGGAACATTTATTATAAATTGCCACCCAATCTCTATTTTAAGACTCGAACTGCACTCTATTGTTTTCATAGATTAAAAAAAAAAATTAGTTAGAATTTTCTATGGCTTCTCATTTAAGCAGTAGATTCCAAGTCTAACATGCTTTTAAGCCTAAAGTGTTTCAAGATGTGGCCAATTGAAAACTTGACTTTGTTGGTACACACGCTCACTTTATGATTCCCTTTGCTCGACATGATTAATTACTCAACAGTCTGGACTGAAGTACAACTACTTGGCTCTGGAAATCCCTGTTCAAATATCAAGCAGACTATTTGTCCTTTTCCTGACAAACACAGATCTTTTTTGCTTTTTTCTGAGGTGTGTTAAGACTGTCGTTTTCCTGATAAACGAATGAAAAAAACAGATCCAAAAAGCTTGAGTATTCAGCTTTATTCTCATTAGGAACAAGTTTATTTTGGCAATATAAAGAATCGAAACTACGTATATCTTTTCACATGTAGGCATGTGATGTAAAGATAGCTATCGACTTATTTACAGTATCAGGCAGTTCATATATCATAACTCAATTGGCGTTGATCCATACCTCCAATGAATGATTGATTGCCAGATTAGACAGCGAGAAAGCTTTTAACTGTTTAGTTCTTTTGTTGCCTGTCTTGTAAGCGAGCATAACAGCAATTTACCGCTCTTGCCTCGCAGGCGCCTCGGAGCTGAGCTGCAGGGAACTGCGGTCTACCCGTTACATCACAGACGGATCCTGTCGCAGCGCTAAAGCGGTCAAGGAGCTAGTGTGCTCGGGCCAATGCTTACCCTCGCACCTCATGCCCAATTCCATCGGCCGTGGAAAATGGTGGAGGAACGGCGGTGGGGCTTCGGACTACCGCTGCATCCCGGCGCACTCTCGGACACGTCGGGTACAGCTACACTGTCCTAACGGCAACACTCGGACTTACAAGATCCGTGTGGTCACTTCTTGCAAGTGCAAGCGCTTCCGGCCACATCACAACCAATCCGAAGCCAAGGAAATCCCTCGGTCGGCCCGTAACAAAAAGCCCACCCGCGCTTCTTTGGATCGAAACAAGAACAAGTCGCCGTTGACAGACAACTCCTACTAAAACTTCCTCTCGCAATCTCCCCGACAACACCAAAACAATCCGATTTAAAGAGACCCAAGTACACAACATTTCACTCTAAAGTGACTTCATAAACCAAGCTGATGTCAAGTCCTTTTTCAGCCAGCTTTGGTTTTCATTTCTGCATGACAAACCTTAAATGCCGGGGCTCTCCACGAAAAGACGTCGCTGCGGGTCCTCGTCCCGATATAAACGCACCTCAAGCGTAGCAAACATCCTCCCCGCCGGGCCTTCCAAGCCATCTGTACAAACACACAACGCTGGCTCGCTCTCCCTGTTGCATTTAAGGCCGAAAAGGTGCACCGAAGGGGTCGTAATCCATCTGCTTCTGCCTGGACTGAATACTGGCAGCTCAAGGGGGGGTGCCGGGGCCTATGATGGGGGTTTGGTGACAGCTTTGGAAAACCTCTTTCGTCTTCCAAGGTCCTTCAAGGCCCTCTAAAGCCCTGGAATTAAGAATTCAGTGAGACCACGGATGGATCCTGATTGAATAGTAAACCTCCTCCCATTCTGTAAATACAACTCCACTATGAAAACTTATTTTTTTCATCCTGGACTAAAATATCATTGCCCAGACGTAGCCTGACTTTAGCAACACTAGTTTTTGCAGGTTCTTCGACTGTTAAAAACTAAAAAAAAAAACCGAAAGCATATATGTTACCATCATTGGACCAACCTGGGGAGGATTAAACGCGAAGTGGTTGGCAGCGAGGAATCCACGAGGAAACGAATGAACTGCCTATTTATTTTTTATTCCACATTTAAATTATTTATGCAACGTTTTTTTGTAGTAAATAATAATCGCCATTATTGTCATGTAGTACGATAGCGCAATAAAATACTGTGCAGTACATGAATAAAGCCGATGCAGATATATTTCAAAACTGGCGTATTGTTTTATTCCATGTGAATGTGTGTCATTGACCTCAATGTTGCTACATATTGTGTGTAACTTACAAGGTATTCTTATCAAAATATGATATTTAAACACCCTTTCAAGACTTACACACACCATGTGTGAGCACATGACCCAAACTCTACTGTGGAAACCACAATTTGTTCTCCTGGCGTTTTTTAGGGAGTAAAGCCCATATCCCGTTTCACTACATCATCCCGAACGGGTGGTCATTATGTCATTCCCGAGTTCCCGAGGACAGATATGCCCGTGCCTTTTTTGCTCACTCGCCCCAAGCGAAACACGTCCCTCCTAAAGAAACCCAAGACTCCGGCACGGTGACGCTGACGAAGCATCTGTCACGCGTTAACATGTGCGCATTGCCACGAACTCCCGCTGACCTTCTCCCGACCGCGGCGGAGGAGATGTCAAGCGCAATCTACTCCCAGCCGATGCATCACATTCACAGCCTTCGCCGTAAGTGTCATTGGGGGCTCCAGGTGCGCCTGTCCCAAGGGCCAGGCGCCGTTGCGGAGAACCAGCTCCCTCGTATTGCTCCTGGCCTTGACAAAATATTTATAGGGCTGACATATTGACCACAATAAATACTTGGGAGCTTCATTTGTTCTGATTTAAGAACGTCTTGTAAGAGTACTGCGAGGAATTCAATCGGTCGGTTCCAAAGCTTTCGGCAGGCCTTCAATCACTCCGCCATTGTGACACCACCTTGCACAACCTCCAAGAAAAATGCAAAAAATGTGACCACAAAAAACATCGTCCCCAAAGGTGGTTAGAAGTATGCATAGGCGGAACCATAAGGGGTGGGGGACAATACCTTTGAAAGCTGATTGGATATCACAATGTAATTATGATTGACATGCCACTGTCCACCCATCATTTATTATCTGGATGTATTTTTGTCTATGGAATAATTTTGTCTGTTTTGAATGCGTGGACTTGTTCAATTCATTATATTTTTTTAAAAATTACATTAACTGCTATTTTGACTCTAGCTCTTATACTTGCTCCATTAGAGTAATATTTTGAAACTGTATTCATTTCATAGTATTATTTCCCCACTAAGCAATCACACATGCATTAAAACATCTGAGGATTTTATAACATGATGCATTAAGGATAGGAATAACAAATAACTAGACTGGCCTATTTTTTTCAAAGGGTGTTTTTTTAAAATGACAAGACATGGAGAAGATATTTGCCATCTTTTCAAAGCAAAGCATTCAACTATGGAGGACGCTTCTACTACCTCCAAAAAATCCTGGATGAACATGGCCTTCATCTCATAATGGTATGGTGAATATTATTGGAAAAATTGTATTTCTTAAATCGTGCATTAAAATACAGGTTGTGTAATCTTCTATACATCTTCTTACAGATCAGCAAGTTGGGAAATCAGCACTAAAACACTAAACTGTTAAACATCTGCATTCACAAGTCTGGAGAACGTTACATAAGGTGAGTTCACTTGAAAAAAGTTATAGTCATTTTAAATCCATCCTGATATTTGGTCAGAAAGCCAAATTTCCAAAGCATTTTTACAGCCAGTACATGTCTTTTAAAATCTATGTCATGTTAGCAATTTTGACACTTGTATGGCTTTTAGAGCTTTTGTCTTAAACAAGGAATTTTTACACAAGATTGGTTGAGGTTTGAACTCATATTTATTCCTTTCTTTTGAGTTCAAGCTGATATTTTGCCAGAAAGGCGAATTTCCTTGACATTTTACAAGCAGTATAAATCTTTTTAAATCTATGTCATCCTTGTAAGAATGAATATCACAAGAGGATTTTGACAGGGGGCTTTGGAACTTGTATCTAAAACAAAATGAGGGGAATTTGAACAATTAAAAAACAAAAATCAAAGTTAATGACATGTATTGCGACGTGGCAATTTGACAGAATTGTTTTGAATAACGTAATAATCTGTGTGTTGTAATACCATTTTGTCCAAATGCATGTGTTGGCAGTTTTTCCACTTCATAAAAGCAAATGCATCACTAATACAAGTGACAACCACATGAAACAAAATGACTCGTAAAATATACAAAACAATTACTCTTGCCAAAAGTTAACCTAATAAATGTCGCTAACGTTTCAAATTTTTGCCCGGCAGCTTGTGCAACCCAGGGCTGTCCTAGAGGCTTTGCGGCAATGAAATCCATTTTACTGGAAGAGCAAACATTCCGGCTTTCGGCGGCGATTACGCCACGTCAAGATGATTCCGCGCGCCCCGCCCTCAGTAGTTTTTATTCACGCAATTCCCAAGACTGCAAATGGATGCTGTAATCAAAGAAGTGTGTACGGTTCAGGATGATCAAACCAAACTGTCCACTTTTAAGAGTATTTTCTCACAAATACATTGTATTTATCGCTTAAAATCATGATAATTAAATCAAGGGTACGGCTTATATGCGCACAAAATACTATGCAGGCGATATGGTAATTTTTTTCTAAATATAGAATAAATAAACAGATAAAACGCTTACCAAAACTTATTTTGATATCTATGAATGAAATTCAATAAAAAAAATATAATACAAAAGGTAATACTTTAAAAAATATTATATATGAGAGAAATCCAATGATTTTTAAGGCAATTTTAAGGGTAGGGGCGGATGAGACTTATATGCGAGAAAATATGGTAATTGGAACAACCCCAATATGTACAGTAATGAAAATATTTTGCAAGAGGAGGTTGTCATTCTTACATGCACTGCAGGATTAACCAAATTCTGTTAGGACAACTAGAAGTGAGGAAGTGGCTGTCAACAGTAGAGTTTTCAATTTGAAAATACACATTTATCGCCCCGTGAAAGCCTAAGTTGAATATCTGCGTTGCTCCTCAAGCAAAATATGTTCGGCACTGGCTTAGAGAACTGTGCTTTGTTTTGTTAGTTGACATTTTTGATCCCCTACATAGTGCAAAGCTTCCGCTTGACAAGTTTGCTTCAGTAGGCTCGGTTAAACTGGATGAATAGTGACAGTAGTTTACACAACGTCACTCTGCAGTTGGTCTGTAGAGCGGATGTTAATGTGGAAAGATTGATTCAATCACACCTACGTGAAGTGGCTCAATCTGGTTCTTTTAAGGCTGCTTTTTCCACTGTACTATTTTTGTTTATCCAGTCTTGTTCAGCTGTTTGGACATGTGGAGTGGTAGATCGGAATGCTTTTCAATTCTGGAATGGTTTGGCTGTGCCGCAGGGGGAGTTAGAAATGCTTTCTCTGTGGGTGTCTAGATTGGGATGTATATCGAAAATATTCTGTCTGTTCTTTAAACAGACAGAAAATGAACATTATTGAATATTGTACATGCTGCATGACTATGAGTAGCATTACCAAGGCAAGACATTACTGGGGTGATAAACCTGTACTGATGCTGTAGTAGTAGTTTCCATTGATAATCTGAGTTAGGCTGATTTTTAAATTAATTAATGGAGAAACCATTTGAGGTGGATTCAACTTGAAGGCTCATTTTTGCAAGTAATGCCTTAGACATCCTATTATTTCCTATTATTTAATAGGCAGGGCACCTGTTGATGGTGGTTACATTAATGAGGGGAGTTTGAATGAAAGTGCTGCACCTATTTTAGGCAATAGATTTCAGAGGAAACACTAAAATCTGCATCAAGTCTTGTTCAAACATCTTGACGCATGCACAAATTCCTTGTGGCCCTGCATTACAATGCTAAATAGCTTTGTGTTACCATTTAATAAAGATCAAAAGAGCCACTCCATTCAAATATTAAGATTCAGTAATGGTTTCGTCTTGAGTCAATAAAGGAAGATTTAAAGGGAAGCCGCGTGTGTGGGCGGCAATCCTGCCTGTTTTGACAGGCGCTCATCAACCGCCCAACTCTAACCGCTCCTCCTGTTTAAACGGCGAGCAAATGATGAGTCAAACAGTGCGCCTTCATGTCATCAATGTTGACCGCAATGACGCCGGAGCCAGACGGGCTGCGACTGGCGAAGCAGCCTCTCCGTCACAATGGCTCCGGCTAATGCTTCATGACATTTTTGGCATGTAAAGACACTTTGGATGGAGACGACACCCTCCACTCGCTTATGTTTGGGTTGAATTATTTATAGTGGGTAGCACAAGTATTGACACTGTACTTGGCTAATGTAGAAGTACTTCAATTGTATTGTGAGGCTACATTTTCCAAAGTAATGTGAGGCGTTTTGACTCGATACACGTGCAAACCGAGAGTTCCGAACTCTGTTACGTCATTAATTAAACAGCAAAGTCAAGGGAGGACCTTACAATCCGATTATTAGGCAAAAGCTTAAGGAGGCTCTATGCTACAGATGTCAAATTGCTTTGGCTGCAATGTGGAAGGAGATGGTTAACATTGGCGTGTAGTACTGCCTCCCAAAACAACAAACCCCCGAGGCGTCTTGGCCACCCCGCGCAGACAGACCGGTGCCTCCATGCTTGTTTGTATGTTTGTCGTGGCGTTATCCCTCTTTCCTACTTGATAATATTTCTCTTTCCCATGTACGTACTGACTCTCTGACCCACATGGAAACTGTTTTAGTTTCACTTGATCCTCACCCGACTTTGGATGAGGATTTGGCGCAATCAGCTCCAAAGATTGCCTCCCATCTTTGTGGCTGAGGTTGCATGACCCCAGAGATATCGCCTTCATCGCCACAGCTTAGGAGATCAGGATCACTCCCACAACTCCTCCGCAACCCTAAACGCTGTCCCGGCGCTGACCCCGCCCGCAAAGACGCGCCGCCATATTTTCAGTTGTCATTAAGCTGTCTTTCCAAGGGTGAAAAAGTGTGAGGAGGGACAACAAGTTCGCAAGACGTAGGTCTTATGTCTTTCTTAGGTTGAGGGTTTTACTCTGCCACTATTCTCTTCTCGACAAATGCTCTCCCAGATTTTTAAGATTGGATTGGATTGGATAACTTTATTCATCCCGTATTCGGGAAATTTAGTTGTGAGGGTGAGGATGCAGAAATCGGAAAGGCATTTTAGACATAAATAGATAGCTAATAAGTAAGTTAATATAAGCACATATATACATATATATAAGCACATATATACATATATATATATATATATATATATATATATATATATATATATATATATATATATATATATATATATATATATATATATATATATATATATATATATATATATATATATATATATATGCACATATATACATACATATATAAGCACATATATACATACATATATATATGCACATATATACATACATATATAAGCACATATATACATACATATATATAAGCTCATGTATAAGCACATATATATGAGCACATATATCAGCACATATATATAAGCACATATATAAGCAAATATATATAAGCACATATATAAGCAAATATATATAAGCACATATATACATACATATATTTAAGCAGGTAGGTGGTTTCTAACACAGACATTTTTTGATCCAAACTTTTTTAGATTAATACAGCTTTAAAATATTGTATCCTAACTAATACATTGTCTCTTGTTAAATTCGGGATCCTGAAATTTAGAAACTATTGACGCTCTGTTTATTTTTTGATTTACTGAAGGGATGGTAGAGTAGCATTAATATGATTAAAATGCTTTGATTTACGATGTTACAATGTAAAAATGAGCAATGACCCAAGCTTCACTTAAAGTGGTGCCATATGAAGTACCCTTCCCCCTTTGTCTTCTAACATTATGGTCCCCTCCCCAACAAATTTGTGTAACAGCGCTGGACACGGAATGAAATGTGGGCCTGTGTAGCGCCAAGCGTCGCTTTTTGTAAGTGGCGGACGAGTCTGTTTTTACGACGCCATTCGTCATCTTTCCGCTGCTGCTTGGCTCGCACTCCAGGCACTTAAAGGAATAGGAGCAATTAAACATAAAAAGGGGATTGTGACCATGTCAAATAGCCATGCCATACTTTTTCTTCTCCGAACTGGAAAGTGAGATGTTTGCTCGAGTCTGGACGACGATCAAACACTCGCCCAAAAGGATTAAAACCAAAAGAAAAGTCACATGCAGTACTGGTTTTCTGAAATGTTTAATTCCAGTCATAGGTTCTATTTGCCAACTTTTTTTTAGTGCAACAAGAAGCTCTTTTAGAATGAGGGAGTTGTTCACTTTGCCTGTGTGCATTCTGAAGGGTATAAATTGTGTTTCCTGTTGACTTTGGGCTTACCACGTCTCTTCTGGGATCTGCTCATGCTAGCTTTAAGTGCCAGTGAACTTTTTTAGGTCCAGAGCAACACCTGGACGCCTCACATTTTCAGCCTGTTTTGGATTATTGCCACATTCAATTCAAATTTCGTGATGGGCCTGCTTTAGATCATAAGATAAATAAGCAGTGATTCCCTGGAGAATGTCTCTACTCCCATTTACACATGGATAGAAAGGGAAATTGGAATGTTTCTTGCCAGTGTGCTAATATTTATAAAGTCACAAAGAAGAAATACACATGAAATTGGAACAATTTAGGATAATACTATTGATTTTTTTCTTAAAATCTTGCTGAAAACGTATACTGAAGAACAAAAACATTATACTCTGTACGTGATAGTATTAAAACGATTGTCTAGAATATTACAAAAACATCATTCCCAAACAAATAAAACGCCTTCCATTGAAAAATGATGATAAATTAAGCAAATGGTGATATCATCACGGCACCTGCTCTTTTTTCTCGGCAAAAGGGAATATTTACAGTTGACAAATGCCTTCTTTCCGAACTTTCCTGGCCAGTTGTTTGGATTTGCATGCAGGCGATGATTAAGAACTTTCAAGCAATGCATGCTGATGACCAAAGCAGACCGACTCGACATCCTTGGGCTCGAATCCGCCTCTGGGATGTCCCTTCATCGACCTTCATTCTCCAAAGCTACACGATCAGCAATGTCATTCAAATGTAGAAAATGTGGACACGTGTGCACTCCCATAAATAATTCCCTTGTAGACCGCGGCCTGTTTCATGCATCAGTGGAGGGTCCGGAAGCTTGCGTTTTCCCAGGGGTACGGAACCTCCCAAAACTTCCTCGTGTACACGTCAACAGGTTTTTCAATTAAAGCTTTTAGGGCACATTAGCTTTCTGATTTAGAGCAACAACTAGTTTCGGAGTGGCATTACTTCTTTTTATTAAACTGTAACAGTTGACTGACTACCAGTCAAAATTGTCAAATTTGCTCTCTGATATTCTTTGGGAAAATTGCACTTAAGTCCTAGTTTCTAATATTCAGAACCTTTCTTGGTGCTCCCATGATTTTTGACCATTTTTGAAATTTTGCTAAGACGTACTATAATTTGGAACTGCTCCTAATTTCATCTACCTTGACTTCAACTGAACTGAGGAGCCAAAATGGCCATTTTGGCTTGTCTCCCCCAATGCAGTGTATTACGTTATTAGTTTGTTGGCCAGGCTCTATCTTTAAAGGCTTTTTGTTGTGTACAATGACAATAACGAACCCTCATACCTTGAAGAAAAACGTGCCAAAGTTTTTGTCTAAAATGACATGCAAAAACAGTTGTTCCAATTCTTTTCCCGCCTAATAAACGTAACATTTGAACAGTTTTCGTTCAAATCTTTAAAGCCACAGGTTACCTCACAAAGTTTTGACCCCACTGGTGTCAAAGCCCCTTTCCAAAGTCTTTGCTCGATGATATTCTCCATGTTCTTCCTGAGTGGGTTTGATGTCACATGTGTCAACAACTAACCATGAAAGCAACATGTTTCTGAGAGTGAAGGATGAAAGAAAAATAGGTCTCGTCTGTTGTGCCGCGGACATAATTGGATGCTGACCGTCGTCTTCTTTTTTTCTTCTCTTTCATAATCTTCAGTTTGATGTGCTCCAGGATGCTCTTCAACGCAACTGTCCACAGCTGGCGTCAATTTATGGAGGAGCAAGTGGGGCGTTTTTCAGAGGTGAGTGACTGCATACGTACGATGGGTTAAAAAAGATGATGATATGATCTGGAATTTTAAAGAAATAGGAGGATGTTTTCGTCAGATTTCCAATTCAGAGTTTCCCCATCACTGATTATGCAAAAAAACATTATTCCAAACAATGGGTAGGGATTGCAGTACTCAATATTATACTATAAATACCACCGCGAAGAATAGGAAAAGTTGAGGTTTCACCATCCCAAACGAACACCCGTGCTTTGTTGAGTGACAAGACAATGGCGTCCAAGCCAAAACCGAACCTCGCCAGATGGGGAACCCTGGCTTGTAGTGCAATCAGACTCCCGTTGTATCCTTCAAACTTCGCAACAGCCTGACTTTCCCGTTCCCCGTCATCGAGGGGCGCTGCAGGATCCATTAGGAATGACGGAGTCGAAGAGGAAGACGCCATACAGGTTGACGCTCAACTAGGGAATCGTTTACCTCGTTGGAACGGCCCAAGGAGCGCTTCAGCATCTGTTTTCCAGATAAATTTCTTTTGTAGGCTTTGTCACTACAGGTTTTGGCACCCCAAAAAAATGGATGCAAAGTACAAAAGCAAGAAATCTCTTGCCTCTGTCTTTGTTTCTGGAGGCGGCTCAAAAACAGCAGATTTTCCTGTGGTGACCCCATGGATCTTCAGTAATGCAATACTTTATCGAAACATGCATGATGGTCATAAAAAAATCTTCTGTTTATGTGACAGAGAAAAGTAGGCGGGAAACCATATCTAGAATGCAAAGTCTTTCCTCACATTCGTTGCTCTGTTCTCCAAGAAAAGTTATTTTCGAGCCTCTGTTAAATTAAAATAGCTTTTTTCGTTGGGATGTTTTTTCACCCATGTAAAAATAACTTAGTAAACAGCCTTACATCATCACATACTGTCTCTTTTGGGGACATCATGATCAATGAAGGACCCAAAGAACTAACTGCCCTAATGTTGCCTTTTCCATAACATCTTTTGTGCATTTAAAATAAAATCCACATCAAGAGAACATAAATTAAATTACTGTTTGAAGTCGAAAACGATTAACGTCGTAATATGTCACATTTGCAGGGGGATTTTATTTAATTACAGACATAGAACAAGCAATATGAATTGTAGTTATAATAATAACTTGGAAAACAACAGGCATTTTAGCGCAGTTATTCAACTAACTTCAGCAGCACATCATTTCTTTCCAAAATTAATAATCTGACTTCAAATCACCATCAAATTTTTGTTGACTATAATAACATATGTAAAAAAATAACACACTTTTTAAAGATGCACAGTTCACCATTTTTCAGCTCCCCAAAAAAAACAGAGCAGCTTTTGCATACATTTTCCCACTTGGATGGAAATCAAAGAACCAAACATGACATGACATCCGTAGCTCAAGTCGTATAAAGAGTGTAACTATTTCCCGATTGTGACCTCGCTGGCTGTGACACCATCGTGCACCTGCGGCAACGAGAAGGGGGTTGACGTCCCTATAGAAGTAAGACAGGCCTTGGTGCGCCCTTACAACTTGAATGTTCTATATGGAGGTCGTACCCTTGCAGACATGGATTCGTCTCCAGAGGTCTGATTAAAGTGGTCAGCTGTGCTGGAGTGCTCTAAGCAAAGCGTACAATATAGTAATATATGGTTATGTATGTGTAAAGTATGCTTTAGTGAAATGACCTTTTAAAATCAAGGAACCATGGAAGCACTTTCAAGGAGGATAATATAATGCATTTGAATACATATAGTCATGCATACTTTATGATTGATTTGACTCAAATAATAAGAGTTTGAGGAGTTGAATCTATTGTTCGCGTTTTGTACAAACGAGCAAAGCTTCTATCGTCATGTTTCACTTTAATGATGCTTTTACACTTCACATTCCCGTCTGATGATTCCCATTCATCAAAGATTTGGCATTTATTTTTCTGGAAACAAAAACACAGAGATTAACAGAGAACAATTTTAGATCAGCCTGCTCATATTCTTGGAAGTCCTTCCAAAGTGCAGTTGTTGTCATAGCAACAACCCATTCATTCTTTATATTCTGTTCAGGGTCAGCTATTTTGGATTATTATATCTGGGACTTCTTGCCAGGAGATATTTAAAATGTATAATATTTCCAATTCTGAATGGAATTTAACAATAACCTCAAACCTTACATGTTTTTTGAAGTATCACCCTATTTTTTTTAAACCTATAATTTGACACTACAAGTGCTAACCAGTGTTAATAGTAAGTACTACTACAGTAGTATGTGATACAGAGAGTTTTTGCGACAATCCAACTAGCCAACGTAGTTGCGCCTTGTTCTTATCTACAAAAAGAATCCAGAACACAAACGCTTCAAAGCGTCAAATAGCTGCAATAAATCATTTTTATGATAACTTCCATATTTCACTTGAAATACAAGCATGGAATTGATGCGTCTGCATGTCCCTTATTGGACATATTTAACTTGCTTACTTTGGCGTGGCTTTCTGTGAAGTGCGTCCAGAGTGCATTTGATTAAACAGCCACGGGTTATAAAGGATAAGGAGGGAACCCTAAGACACCCCCTTCATAAAGGAACAAAGACCACCGCATGTGGAGTATTTCAGGCTGCTTGTCTGCTATTGACTTTTTAACGTGTCTTTGTTGTTTGCCGTCGCAGCTCTTTTTTTGCGAGACGTCCCGCTGGCTGCCGGCCAGTCACCACCCGGAGACCCCCTGAGTGATGTCATCATCCCCTTCACGGAGAGTTTAAAGAGGAGAGCCCTTCCAGTCAAACATGCTGTCAGCTTCTTGTCACAATATCAAGGTCAGTTTTATCAACATGTACAAGACGTTTGAGCTGGCCTCCATGTTTTTTTCCAGCCAGTTTGTTTGAAACATCAACCTTGGCTTGCAAACCATCATTTCAAACTGTTAATGAAACCCTGACCATTGGTAATTTTCAAACATATTTCCACCTTCTTATGTCTTGCAACTCTATTCAGGAACATTAAACAGGGGTAAAAAGCGTCATTTAAAAACTTAGGTTGAAAACGTGAGTTGAAACCATCACTGTGACTCAATGGTGCCAAAAATTTAAATTAGGTATGTAAATGTGAAATGTAAACATTTAATTTTACATTTCTACAACAAATCTTGCCTTTTTTTAAACCCATTTCATAGTTATTCCAACCAAATCACTGCAGCAGAGAATTTCATCAATTCTGGTTGTGACATCACAACCAGAAGAGGTGATGTTTACATTTCTGGCATTGTAATAATCCGTACTGACCGAATAATAGAACACATAGAACGTATAGCTTGCTAGCAGACTGCAAAAATCTGCATCTCATTCTGTGTGACATCTTTTGTTTGTAGATTTTTTTTTCTAGCGAGGTCAAGGATTTTGAGAAAGGACATTTTGACAGGATCTCATTTCAAAATTAAGCCTTCCCTGACATTTTTGGGATGGATTTGTTTAGCTTGAAGCATCCGTTTTAAAGGTCCTTGATGGCGAGCTCTTAAAGTAAATACAAAAGACATTCCTCACTCACTCGGCATGCTTTCATGACTTTTTCGGAAGGGGTGAAGGAGGCGCTTTATTGGTTGTACCTTCAAGGTCGACCTTTCTCACATCGACAGGACTAAAAGATAGTTTAAATACTATAGTAGCATGCCAATAATTGTACTACATCAACATCATTAAGTAGACACTTGAAGATTGAACAAAGAAATATATTGTGCAAAAAAACTCAATTTTTCAAGCTGAGTATGCAATATTAAGGCTCTGAAACTACAAGTAGCAATTTGATTGGACTCCACATTTCACGTCATTTCCACCTCTGTAAATTCACATCCTTGCAGACGTGTTTATGCTCGTCTGTCATCTTGGGTGATTTATTTGTACTCTAACTTTGTCCCAGTGGACTTTTATGAGCAGCATCCCGCCCGCCCGCACACGTTCCATGATCATTGACATCCGTCACAAACAATTAAATCTGTTTATTCTTTTCTTTGAGCTGAGAGTTATGACTTAGAGGAAAAAAACATTCTTGGCTCATCCATCTGACGTTTTATGCTAATGTCGCACACATGACCAGTGAAAAAGTCATTAAATATACAGAGAGTATTCATTTTTCTGCTTTTTTTTCATATTGCTGTCAGGTTTGACAGAATAAGCCTGCCACGATTCACTCGTTTGAAACTATTGCTTTAAAAACCTAGAGCTTGATTGAAGTTTAACATTGAAACCAGAACGTTGACTTAAAAATCTAACCTTTTAAAAACTGAAATTTGGCGAAATTAGGGTCTCAAGTCTTTGACTTCTCTCCCAATTGTCAGTTTATCGAAATGCCAACGTTAAAATTGGCGTCTTAAGCTAAAAACTTGCGGTGGAACGTCACATTGTTCTTCGGACGCAAAGCAATTCAAAGCTTTTTAAAGACCGCATTTATCATCACAATCATAATTAGGGAGGAAAAATGGCCAGACCCGTGGGAAGGATTGGACTAGTGTTCGTCATTTGGCTAAAGATGCTGGGATTTTTCCAGTTTACGCACACACACAGTAAAAAGACACGCGTGAACTGTAGTCCAGGGTGGGTCTCACTCGCCTTCACTTTTGTTCCAGCCAAGTGCCTGATTGGAAACATTGTGATTCTCCTCCTAAGCAGACCTAACTAAACGCTCTCATCTGTACATGTGGAGCAGGTGAAGTACACATGCTGGGAGTGAAAGATGCTTGCCATTTGACACAGAATTTTCCATGGAACGCTCTAAATCCGATTTACAGGATGCAGAAAATACGATTCTGCTGTTACTCCACACTAAACATTTGTCAAAATACACAGAATTAGATGCGGTCTGCTGAGTTGGACACTAAAGCAAAATTCGACTGCACAGGTGCATCTCGTATAACTAGAATGTCATCAAATTTGAAGCCGATGTTTTGTGTTTGTCGGTGTTCTCAATACTTTGGCCTTAGTCGGCTACTTGAGAAGCTTGACAGTCCTCTCACGGGTGTCCTTATCCTTTTGCTGGCACACCTTTTTAAAACACGTTTACACATTTTGTCAATATTATTGGATGCAGTAAACTGGCAGATCCTCAAGTAAAGACATTCTGTGGCTTAGTCTTCTTGTTAAAGCTGTCGATAACTCTCAAAAATAAACTCTCAGCTCAAAAACCTCCCCTTTCCCATATGCTCATTCTGTCAAAATAAATTGGCCCTCAATTGACTGTTACCAGTCAATTTTTCAAAAAATGTAGAGAAAGTGAACTGTGAGAACTGTAAAATATAAATGTTCATTCACCCCTTACCCAATCAAAATCAATTAGACCTCTAGTGGTGTGCGTCAATGTCAGTTATTGAGTTCATTTATCAGGCCCAAAACAAACTAGTCCAGTTTACATGAGATCTTAATTAAACATGAATGTGGGTCCTGAACCAAAACGACTTTGACACCCCTGCTGTTTAGTATCCAACACTTAAGGCTTGATTCATAGTTGTTAATTTGACTTTCGGTCCGTTACAAAGTGGGTGTTACCCTCTAGATATATACAGTATGTACATTCTAATCGAATTCCCGTACTGTTGGCCGTATTTGACTTATTACTGTTTTTGTTTCAAATCCTCTGTTGTGGTATTAACAGCCAAAAAAAGAGGGAATTGTAGCCATGTGCTTAAAATTCATGGGCATGCCAATAAGCCAGTACATGTTACTAATTCAGACTGACATCAGGTAATTAAATAGAGAAGACTTTTGTGTAACTTAAGAACTGAACTACAAAAGCGAAGAACCCTCCTAACGAGTCAATCGTTTGCATATTATAAATAAGCTTCTAATCAGTGTATCATAAAAAAAAAAGACAAAACATCTCTAATCAGTGCAATCCTTCAGAATGCAACATGTTTGCAATCAGTACTCACGCAAGTACCCTGACATGTGTGACATGATGGAACCTTCACGTCATTGTACAAGTAGAACAGATGTTATATTTAATATAATCATGTTCTGACAATGATTAATGCTATCACTTCATCTTGCCGTGAGCTTTTGCGTCTGTGTGTGTGTGGGTTGCGACACTTAAGGGATTCTGCGTGAGGTTGATGATGCTGACACATAAATGATCGATGGACGGATGGAAATTCTTCTTCCCCAAAGTCTTAGCGTGCCATCCCGCACCGTTGCGACTCACGTTTTCAGCCCAAAGCAAGGATAAGGTTTCACTCCAGGAGTTTAAATCAGGGAAAAGCTTTAAAATGAGGGTTTGGAGTCAGAAATAAGATACAAGGTTCCAAAATGAAGTTATGACATGACAGTTTCAGGACAGAAATCGACTTTTTGATATTCTTTTCCCCCCTTATGTTAGGGACCTTGGTGTTGTTTGCTAGTTCTCTTCTGGAGTGGCTTGTGTGTAGTCAGCGTAAATCAGGTCGCCATTGTTATGGAGCATCAATGGGGGTAGGCTGTTCAGCCAGGCGCCACACAAGTGGTCTCGAGTCTGGCAAAAGTCTGGGCCGGAATTCCAAATCCTACCGAAGTGTTTGCATCCAGACGTTGTCGTTACGTAAAACATTCCTGGCAGGCGCCGTCGTGAGAGGAGGCCCGTTTATTGGAGGGCGTATTCCCGCGGAGACGCTCGGACGGGCTCTTTAAAGGATTTGGAACTATGTGAGTGGGCTTTGAAGTAGCCCCTTTATCATTTTAGCCTAGCATACACTAATCAAGCTGGGGTGATGTATGTTTCAAATGTCTGAAAATGGTTTCCACCAAGCCGGTGGCGGTTAAGAAAGCATTATTCTTTCCTATGACTAAGTGTATTTTTCCCTGTTTTTCATGGCAATGCAATTTGCTGACCATGACAGTCTAAACATGAATGTAGCTTTTTAATTCTTGCAGTGTTGATAATTAAAGAAAGGTGCAGGACTCACCACTCTTTGTGCCTAGTTGGCATGGTGTTGCATTTTATTGGTTGCGAGAATTGGACAGGACAAAGTTGCAAGGGACATTGAGAAATAGATACAATAGCTGTGTTGGAAAAAATATGGATGTATCTATGACAATGTAATGTGATTTCTGCTTGCGTTTTGCTTAAATTGTCCTGGATTTAGAAAACCAAACCACATCGCTGATGTCAGTGTTGACATTGCTAATGATGCAATAACACTGCTAAGTTGTGCCCACATTTAGAATAAATATCTAGCCCGAGTCTCACAGGGAGCTTCAGTAGGACAAAGTTGAGCGCCGTCCAGGCTCCAGGAATGCAATTGTTTCATTATCGGTCCCTGAAGTACCCGCCAAACCCCTGCCTATTTTTAATTTCTTCTCCCAGTGGCACCCTCGCCCAAGGGGCCCGTCCCATCTCGGAAGGTGCCATGCTGCCAGAGGTTAGCGAGGCCAGCTGGTTCTCAGACGGCGTTATTGCCAAGGTCAACAGACTGGCTTGGACAGTTCTCCCTAATGACCTTCCATGCCAGGAAGATTGTTGTTTCCTAATATGGTCCTAGCATTTTTGGTGACTTCACGGCTGCCATCTTTTAAGTGACTAGATGAAGTGAGGAGTATAAAACTAATGAAGACCACTTGTAAAGTTTTTGGAAATGCCAATCAATCACACATTTACAACTGGCTCATGCAGTTTGAGTGACATTTATGGCGTCAAAGCTGTCGTGGGAAAATCCAAGCCAGACCTAAACCGACTGCAAAACTGTCCAAAACCTCCTGCGGACCAGACCAACATTATTAAAGCCAGTGCTTGTCAATATTCTGTTAAAGTCAGGCAACCCCAAAGAGGTCGGCACATCTTTTCTTTGAACAAAATTGAAAAGGTGAAAGACGATGACATTGTCTCTTGGCGTGTCTTCCTACACTCAAATACACAATGGGGACATACTGCTCCACTTCCTGGACAAAAGCCTCTACGGACAAAACAAGGCGTCGTTGAGGTGAAAAACGATCCAAGCCATAGCGGAAGTAGTGCGGCAGCTCGCTTCAGCTTTGTCCGGGCCCTTTATGCAGCACTCAGACTTCCCGATTTAAAACCGTAGCTCAGGTAACAACCCAGAAGAGGACAAGGTGTGGACCTGGAGACTTTTTCCATCAACTTCATCCAGTAAGCGTTGTTATTCTCTTAGCACTTTCCAACCAGATTTTGTTGTTTTGATATTCCATTGGATTCAAGGACCTGGGGAATCATCTGTCAACGCCACAACTCCAGCCATCCTTCACTGCTTTACTAGGTTGAGGCAAAATGAAAGAGATTTCAAATAAAAGCGCTCAAGGCATTGTGAAAGGAATCTCATCTCACTTGTGTTGCTGATTAGTGAGATGTCCCAGAGGAAATGAGAACATGAGAACCAACTGTTTGGCTCCAACTGTTCTCGCTCATCTTGCTCTTTTATTTTTTAAAATAGAAACAAATTTAGGTCCAACTTGAGTTAACATACCATCAACCAGGTAGACCACACATTTTCAGGAATTCATTTGTCATCGGAAATGGAAAGAATGTTCTAAAATTCCACACCGGCATCATTAAGTTCAAGAACCGTGCCAAAACGTGCGCACTTCCAGTCATCTTTTGTTTGTGTGTCATCAACAAACGGACTCGCCCAATGCCGCCGCTTTTGATCTCACCGCCAAACGCCGCCCGGACGTTTCCTTCCATGTGGATTCCGCACTGAAACATTTGTGAATGAAATACTCCTGCTTTGCGTTTGCCTGGTTTAATAGACGAGGATTCATATTCCAAAAGAACAAAGGAGAGCTTTTCAAAGGCCTATTTTCTTTCACCGACATCAAATTGCTTTGAATTAAAGTTAGATTGTCATGTTTGTGTTCATTTTAGCTAATCAACTAGATTTCCAATGCGATTTTTTTCAAAAACCTTCGTATGGACAAAAGTAATGAGAGATTCAGATAGTCCATCCAACTGAGATTGGACGAGAACCTGAATTTTAAGACAATTTGTCTTCATGAGAGAAACATCCTAAGTCATCATTGTCGATGCCACGGCTAAAGTTCAGGCCCCAAAGGGTTAACGAGGGTCTTGACGTTATTGAGAGCAGAGGACAAAAAAGAAAGAGGGGCATGTGTACTGCAAAGTGTCTCCATGGAGACAATGTCAAGTCCTTTTGTATACACGTGAAAGAGAAGACAGCGCGGCTTGGCGTGCAACAAAAGCAGCCATCATTTTTGGACTCAACATGTCCCAAAGCGCAAAGGCAAGAAGAACGGAAGGTTCCACCCTTTTTTGCCCTACCTGACTGCTATTGAAGAGGATGTTACAGTGGAGGATATCGTTACTAATAAAGAGGGAAAGGAGATGTAATTAAACATGAATACGGTTATTGTGGTGTGTGGAACTTGGGTCGACTCGGTTCTTGGAAACAGTCGGAATAGGAGGTCGTCAATAGGAGGGTTGTGGTCCTGAACTGGAACTGAAATACTACTTGAATGAGTGTGAATGTCTTATGAGTGATTTTATAGTACTTTACAACTGTGCAGTATATTGTATATGTGATACACAGTAGAGTGAGTCCTTCAGTTTTAACATTAGTGACTTAATTCAAATTTACGTGTAATTATGTGGATTTTACTGTTAAACTCAAAATACTGAGTACAAAAAGTGAAATACTTCCAAATAAAAAAAATATGCTGTACCTTGCATTAATGCTGAGTAGTGGATGGGAAGTAAATTTTCAATTTATCTTCTGGAAGATTATTTTTTCTAATTTTGATGGGTTTGACGATCATTTAGTTTTGCATCACATTATTTTTACAGTAATCCTCTTTAATGGTAACCTGTGGCAACTTCTAGTATTTTAAGTTGAACATTTTGGGGGTTTCTGCACAGTTTCAGGTTTTCATTAAATTTTTAACACTTGTCATTTTTTCAAACACTTTATTTTTACAAGAAAAAATAAGTCAGGAATTTAAAAGGCGTCTCCTTGCGAATACTCGACCCAATCCCTCGCCCGGCGGTCCGTGCCCAACCAACCTCGCTTGGTGTAAACAGGAAAGCTCGTGAACAGACTTGGAGCGACTCCATTTAACACGCTAGCGGCCATCCACGTGTTTATAGTCTTTTATTCCTCACTTCTTTGATCCTCACACTCCATCTGGCAAAGGCGAATAAATTGCCTGCCTGGCACTCTTTTTGTTGAAGGCGTTGACTTAGACAATTGCGCGTATTCGATGGTAAACGCGCCAGCCGACCTTCACAATCGCAAAATGCCATCGATGGACAGCGCGTTTGCTTACTTTCAATGTTCCTGTGATTAGTCCAGGAAATGGATGATTATAATTTGGGCCAAATATTTAATGTTCCCATTATTTGAGCGCGAGTGCGTCATGGCAGGCCCACCACGCGTACAATAACACTGCCGCTTTCCCACAGTAAGGTCGCAGACACGCATATATGGAGAAAGACCACCGGTACAGGTACCTGACCACATTAAATGAGGGTATTTATATACATATCATACTCATATTGTGTAATCAAGTTGTCAGTATTAGTCTTGGTAGCGCCCACCCAGATTTTAAAAAATAAAATAAAATATTCAGTGCCCATCAGTTTCACTTTATAACTTGAAATTTGGTAGGTATGCTTATAATGAGTTGAACTAGAAGAAATGCTTGGAAAACCACTGTAAATCTTCTATTTTGTCTAGAATTGGCCATCACTTTTTCCCTTAAGATTTATTTTTGCCAATATTAGATATATAAAACATATGTAAATACCTGAAAGACACCATCAAGTCACATTTTTAATTATTTTTATTTTTTAGGGGTGTTTTTAGAATGAATTTTGGCCCAAAAACCAGTTGCACGTCACAAAACGGCTTAAAATAAGTCAGCCTTTTCTCTTAAAAATACTGCTGCCAATATCAATGAATAATCATGAATCCAAAAATGTATAAATGTCACATCATTAACAGTCTCTCCACAATCTGGGTTCTGTAATTCAGGAGACTCGTCGCCACTCGCAGCTAAACCCCCCTGCCCAAAACCCCCCCACACTCGGCATACATAAAGCGTCCATGTTTCTCTCATGTACCCGAATAGAACATCTGTTTCTCGGCACTTTGTGGCGCACATGTGGTCTCTTAACCTTAACAAAGACGTCTTCATGTGGTTGACCATTTATTTTCCCAGCCAGCAAAGCAGCACATTCGTGCCATATTTTCTAATCAAACCAAAATGCTCCAAAATGTCCTTTTTGGTCTGATGTGAGGGGAAACCACATGAAGATCTAACTGAAGCTCTTTTAATTCCCCGAGTAAACTCAGGTGGAATTTGGCAACGTTGGCGAGCGGAGCCACGTCGTCTAACGGCTCTCCGGGATTAACGACCGTGCCGCAGCCGCCGCAAGTGCGACGGCGGGTTCTTGTGTGCGCTGTTGAAGGGTCACAAGGATCCCTGCTGTGATGCTGAGGCAAAAAAAAACCCAAAACTCCATATCCATGCCTGTACATCACTTGGGTTGTGACATGGTCCAGATACAATGGACACAAGAGAGTACTTGGTGGAGAGTATTACAAAAAAAGAAGTAAAACATTTAGTGAGCACCCTGTGATTGATTAACATTACCTGAGGACAGTATTTAATAGCATTGTTTTTGCAAAATTTAATAATATTTGTCCTTTCAGTAAAGATCCTAATGAGCAATTATTCTTTACAAAAACTTAATGTACTTTTTTTGAAAAAAGAAAAGTCATAATATATGCAATATATTTTTGGGAGTTATAGCTGAATTGTCTTTGTGTTTTAATATAAAATGCACGCATATACTGTCACTTCCCTACTGGTAAAAAATAATAATAATTGGCTATAGTTATTAAAAATGTCAGTCTGTTCATTTTTTTTGTTGGCTTAAACACATGGATACATGTGCTTTTTCCCATGGAGGTTACCTCAACAGTTTTTGCAATTTGACGCGAGGCCCATTAATGTCACGCGTGAAACAACTTCATCCAGAGCAGAAGCTTTAATAACACATCCTGACAAGTGTGTGTGTGTTGTAAGTTGGCCGCCATGCTATTTACAGAACGGTTGTAATGACTGCACCACTGATAGCGATCTGTACATTCTGGCTTGCGGCCAGTCTGAGTCCTGAGACGTGCATGGGCAGACTGGCGTGTATTATTCGTGTAACTTCTGCACTCCCCATGTAAAGATGGCGAGCTAAGTCAGCATGGGATTCCCCCGTGAGAGTCACTCCGCTATTGAGCATCGCGTTGTCCTTACTTTGCATATTGAACCAAGATGTTTTTTCCATCCCGTGACCGAAAGAAGGTCTGGCGTGTTGTTGTGGTTCAGGTTGGGCCAGACGCCAAAGCACCCCCAAGGCCTGGACTAACTATGGCAGGCAAAGGTCCGAGTCATTTGTTTACGCCAATGCAAGCGATAATATCGCTCCGTCGCCATCTTGTTTGGAAGCCGGCAAGGATAAACAAAAAGCTGCAGGTTGAGAGGTGATTTTGGGGTTCTGAATTGCAAACTGTTGCAATTAGGAGACGGACAAAAACATGGAAAACAGGCTGTCAGAAATTGAATTGTTGGACGTCCATCATTGTCAATGGCAGAAACCAGTTAATAGTATTAACTAGTTTTTCCTGCAAGATTTCCCAAAATATGTTTATTTGTGTGTTATATGTTATTAATATTTATTGCATATGAAAAGTGCCTTCATTTTCAGAAAGTACACAAATATTTTGTGTTCATTTTCAGGAAAGTACACAAATATTTTGTGTACATTTCAGGAAAGTACACAAATATTTTGTGTACATTTCAGGAAAGTACACAAATATTTTGTGTACATTTTCAGGAAAGTACACAAATATTTTGTGTACATTTTCAGGAAAGTACACAAATATTTTGTGTACATTTTCAGGAAAGTATACAAATATTTTGTGTACATTTCAGGAAAGTACACAAATATTTTGTGTACATTTCAGGAAAGTACACAAATATTTTGTGTACATTTTCAGGAAAGTACACAAATATTTTGTGTACTTTTCAGGAAAGTACACAAATATTTTGTGTACATTTTCAGGAAAGTACACAAATATTTTGTGTACATTTCAGGAAAATATACAAATATTTTGTCTTTATTTCAGGAAAGTACACAAATATTTTGTCTTAATTTCAGGAAAATGTGTCTGTTCTTTTCAAGGGAATGTAATATATATCATTTTTTTGTCTTTTTTGTAGGGGAGTGCAACACTGCTGAATCCAAAGTGAAGCTAGATGAGGCTTTGTGGCAGTAACCATGGATAAAGTGGTCTCATGTGAGCGGGCGTCATGGAAGTGGCACTCCAATCCAGAATTCGCAACTCAGACTTCACCTCCACTTCCTCCCTCATTTCCTCTGCTGCAAGTGGAGTGCAGCCAAAGTAATTGCCCTGCACTTTTCCCCCCACTCTGGCGCACTGGGGAATCATCGGCAGCGAACCCAAACGGGCCTAATGATGGCGCTGCATCTAAATGACCCCCACGCCACCTCCATGTGTTTATGTCTGCTGGCCAGTAAGTAAACGGTGTTTATTGGAGAATGCAGAAGATTTCTATCAGCCTCTTCGACATTACCCCCCTTGCCTCATTACAACCTGCATATGACACATTGTTGAAATGTGTGCAAGTACGAGAACATGAAAATACATCATTTTTTTGTGGTGGGGGCGAAGTATGACCTAATTCCTCTCTGGGAGGTGGACAACATGGACATGGAACTCTTGTACACTCGCAGCCAGAGGGGATTAAGTGAGATTGAACACGGCTAGTGAACTGGTTCTGATCCAATATGTGATTTCCAAAAAGTGATGGAAGGAGGTGAGCACGCCAGCAGCACAAAAAAAAAAACATCACTGTGTGCACAAAGGTCAACAGGTAAGATACATTGTAATGAAAAAGACAAAATGAAAAGTTCAGATATTTTTTCAAGTACAAATGAATTATTTACATTGGTTTCTAAACAGCTTTTATAATTTTGTAGGTGGAATTTCCTTAACACATGCTTATGTGGAAAGGAAGGTGGAGAAGAATTTTATAGTCATATTGAACTGAATTTGGCCACATTGGCCAATTAAGGAACCATTTTGGAAAACAATTGTTGGACGGAAACAATGACAACTTACATGGATCAAATTTGGAAAAATAACAACATTGATCGCATCAATCTCTCCTTTCTGAAGCGTCGTCATAGTAAGTGCAACATTTTATTCCATGTTCTCGAGAAAAGCAAAGTTTTCCTGCTATGTTTTCGACAACTGCTGTCGTTTTTCATATACATACACGTACATATTCATAAACATATATATATATACATCCATACATACATATACATACATATATATACATACATACACATAGATGGACATGCATGTATACGGTAGGTCTTAACACTTTTTTGTTAAAGATTCATAAACACTCCTACCTACCTGCCTTTTGTGTTGTAATCCAAAAGGTGCATCCAGCAAAGTTAAATATGCTGTCAAAGCAACATGTGGTATTTTGTAGTAAAGAAAAGCGAAATGTTCTTTGTCTCGGGGGAAATTCAAAAGTCCAATGCGAGTGTGTGAAGTTTCATTTGATTTGGTTTTTGCAGCTCTTGCTTTTTTTCCCCGGAGTGATTAGATCACCTCTTTTTAAAAGGCCAAAATCTCCTTTCAAAGACATCCTGTTGCGTGCTTTATCAATCAAATGCATTTCTCTTATTAAAACCCAATAAGTTGAATACCTACAGGGAGAGCATCCCCTTGGCAGTCCAACTTTAAAGTGTTGAAATGTATGGAAAAACAGTCAATAACCTTATGTTGAACATATATCGGCCTACTTGTGTATTTCTATTCGTCACAGTGTGACTGACTGTCAGGTTTTAGCCATTTTTTCCCATGGAGGAGAGCTGCTAACAGTCCAAACTCCAAACCCAAATAACACTTGCGACCCCTAGGAAAATGCAAACAAATCCATTCCGGCATGCCCGCCGAGAGCGGAGAAAGTAGCGCTGACAGACGTGAGGTGGAGACCCGCATCCGTGGTGGTTCTGGCTGGTTTGAGATGGGAAAGAAAATTTCCTTTTGTTGAATTTGTGTGTCCGACACGGTGGGGGAATTCTCCCACGCCACCTTGACTTTTATTTCGCTTCTCAATGGTCTTGTCCTCTCGAAACGTCGCTTTATTTTTCTTTGTGCTCCCTTTTTTGGATGGTTTTTGAACCGGCCCCGGTTCATCGTGGCCCCTGTTCTCACTCAGAACCTGTGACCTTGTAGCATAAGGTGATTGAAACCATGTGAGAGATGAGGCAAGATCTGGAATGGTTTTTCCATATGAGCTAACTTGACAGAATCCGCCCCTGGCAGGTGCCAGATTGCCGACTTTCTACTTTGTAACCACTTTGTCAGTTACCATGGCGACACTAGCTAATGTGGAGGTGTATTGAATTTATGAGTACTGATATTTTAGTCAAAGCTAACATCATTTTTTTACTAAGTGGGCATGTAAAGGGGGAAAAACATCATTACATGTGATGTTGATAATGTACGCGTGTTTAAGTCATGTTTTGTTTGTTGTGGGCGTCGCCCGGGAAGCCGTGGTGTCTCCCGACTTGTTTCGCAGTTTTTTTTTTCTAGTCGCGTGTACAATTTTGCTCCGACTTCAAGGTCGGTAGTCTAAAGTTAGTACTCTGTCGATGACAGCGAGGAGGAGCGAAAAGTGCCAAATGCGTGCCAGGGATGATGGGCGCGGGTAATGTGGCGTAGTTGTTCACATAGCTGAGGAAGAGATGTCATCTGGGTCGTGGAGGGAAAAAAGATGATGTTGATTTGATGATTTTGGAATGGAATGATCCATTGGTGAATCATGATGGTTGAGCAATGGATGAATGGTAAAAATAGATTGTTCGGGATTAATGGAAAAGCAGTAACTGATATGTGGACAGTTGTATTGAATTAAATGGGTTGAAAATTGTAAATGGGTGGATGATGGTGGATGACAAAATGAATGTGATGGATGGGTTGATAATTTATAGTAATTTTGATTGTACAAATGCATGGAATAACAAAAAAAACCCTGTATGGATATAAAACATGAATAGATGAGTAAATGAACAAATACATGAGCGTGAATGGAGAATCAACTTTATACATGAATGTATAGGATAAATTAAGTCATAAATGGACCATTGAATGGAATACAATATGCAGTCATGAATTAATGTAAGCTTTTTATGTGAATGTATTAATTGATAGATGGGCCTAACCTTTCATTGAGTTAATGGCTATAACAAATATGTATTTATAGGTTGGAAGCCTACAATAAAGGGGTAGATAACAGATGCATGAATAAATGAAGTCTTAATGAAAGACTATGAGCATTAGAATGAAACGGCTTGATAAATTGATGGAAAAATGGATGAGTATATGAATGAGACGGAGTTTTATTTTTTGCGTGGCGTGATGACATGATGAGGAGTCGATAGGCCGCGAGTATGACGCAAGATGTCGGTTTGCTAGAAAGTGTCGTGCGAATACCTCAAGCGACCTGAGATGATGTAAGCGGCTGCCATTATCATCATCATCAGTCACGCCGCCGTTTAAACTGTCAAGACTTGTCGCTCCTCGAGCACGCCGTCCAGTCAGCGGGAAACGCCGCCAGCCAAGAGCGCCGGCCCGTTGACGGCCAGGAATCCAGGAGGCTTAGGGGTGGGTGGGGTTATAAACTCCCAGAGAGGAAGTAGAAGTCAGCCGTTGGGGTGACTAAGAGGAAAGAGCGGCGTTATCACAGGAACACAAGCGTGATTGGAAATGGGCCATTATAGCGCGTGCGTGGGAGAAGATAACGGCCTCCCTCCGAGGCTTTAGGCCAATCGCGCACTGCAAATCTACAAGATAATAGCCTAAACGTGCTCATTTAATCCTCTAGCTACACTCCATCATGCTCAATTTACACACCTGGACATTTCATTAGGTACAACAGCGCTATTTTCAATCTCAGTGGCTTTGACCAATCGGATTTGATGTCCAATCCGTTTTGAATGATTTCATAGTCAAAAATACATGTATAATGAATACAAGTTTAATTCAAACCGAAGCAATTAATTGAAAATGAACTGAATTATACTGCTTAGTAAATATATCTAGCTATTAAGAGTTTTAGATTTTTTAAAACGTATTTAAGGCCATTTATGGTGCATGAAAGGGTTAAGGACGTGGCCTAATGAATGATGCTGCATCCGAGACGTTAGAATGCATCAATAACTTTAGTTTTAGACTATTTCAACTGGTAAAAATCTTCGTTTCAAGGTGTACTCTCAGATCTCTCTACTTTCTTGACACCACTTGGTGTTGGCGCTCTCTTGTGGCATCCCATAGTCTTGCAATAAATTTAAATGCCATTAAGAGAAAAGTCCAAATAGGTGAACTATTGCATCGTACATTTATGCATTTAAAGCGTTCCACATGCCAACAGCATCAGCTAAATGTTTCTCAACTGATTTTTCTTTTTCTATTTTATCTCCTGCCTTGCATTTCTGAAATATTTCATGAGACACAAGGAAACGGGGAGGGAGTGGTTGTCAATCCTTTCGCAAATGCTCCCAAAATACAACAAACTTCTTCTTTTACTGGCCTGAAAACATTTTGGTAGAACATCAACAAACATGCAAAAGCGTGCATTTGTGTGTGTGTGAAAGAGAATGCATGAATACTATGCAAACTTTTCCATATATGGTCTAAATAGCCCTTAACATTAAGTATTTCATATTTATTTTCATCTTTTTCATCATATCACTTATGCATTTATCACCTTTTTTTATGTAAGGGCACCTTGTTACTGAAATAATCATCATCATCTTCATATTCATTATAAACTACTTTTAATAATGGGTTTCCATCCCATAGGAATAATTCACATATCATATTATATGACATATATCTAATGTGGTCAGTTAATTTGCACATTGAATATATTTTCCATCACATTCTTTTAGTGTACTAAATCTTTATCACAGCCATCTTTTTGGACATTTATCAAGAACATAAAGAGGATTTATTCAAGTACTTCTCGTCAGTGGACTGTATTATTCACATTTATTGCTCATTTTACCGTCTTCTGGCGCGATGTAAAGACCACTTAGTCAATTACATTGATCTGGAAGGGCAACTTCATTGGAGAAAAAGACCTTTTAACTACACCACTATGTTGTTAGACTGATTGGTCTGGAGTGTAGATGACGGAACTCATTAGTGACCTGTCTTAAAATAGATCTTTTCATTTGTTTTTGCTATTGATTTGAAAATAAAACCATATGCGACCCACTTTTCTCCTCAAAAACATAAAAAAACAAACATAGATTGGATCATTTCATTGCTCATCAATTTGATACATTAAAAACAATCATTTTTAATGTTTATAAGCAAAGTTGTCATACCAAACTATCTACTATATAAACACGTATCCAGGGATTCAGATTATTGGGCTAAATAAACTTCACTGTGGTGTTTTTGGTAAAGTTCAAGTTGTAAGGTTTCATGCGGCAAATTATAAACATGGCGGGACATAAAAAACCCAGCATGCAATTCTTATGCTAATTGCTCTTCTTACTTTGCCAACATGTGCAGAACACATGTGATGGACTGAGTCAGCTCTACTGCGCCACCTGCTGCAGAAATTAATGTCTTTTGTCATATTTTTGCATGTCTGCATATATGAATTCCATCTGGATATATTTTTTGCTTGTAGCAATTACAGCCATTGACTAGTATAGACATCAAATCCATTTAAATTGACAAGACTGACGTTGTATGATCATATTTCACCGCCATTGATGGGGACTGATGTCCAATTCAATTTGACAAGGGGGGCTGGCATTGATCCAGGTGATTGAATGTCATTTCCATGCTTGAAAATGAATGTATAAGATGCTTTAGCCAAGATAAATGTCTCAATTTTGTCTTAAACTTGAGTGTGATTCTATCAATATCCGTCAGAGGGTAGTGTTGACCTCCAAAAAGTCTTCTGTCCACCTTTCTTCTTTTTTTCCTCATCAGGAACAATTATGGTCTTCTTTGTGACCTTTTTATGGATAGTTTTGAAGTAAAGGCAAATATACTCAACATATATCGTTATTAGGACATAATTTATATGATGATGTCATGTAAACCTGGTTGTATTGGAATGAACCTTCTCGTATTCTACTTTTCTGCCTTTCTTTGGTGCAATATTTGAAGATATTGAATTTTGTAGCCTTATGATAACCCTTGTGCACCGTGTCCGATTACGTATGGCGCGTATGTGCCGGTTCTTTCTGGTCTCCAGGCAGGCCCGACGGCACCACCGCCGACACACGAGCCCGTGGGCGAGCCGCGTCTGCTTCTGCTCAGGTCAAAGTGAAAGTGATGCCGACCATGTTGTCCTCCCGAAGGGGAGCGCGGGGGTCTGGGGGGGCTTTGTGGTTATGATGCTTGATGGAGCCAAAGTTAGAGAGATGAAGGAAATGAAAAGCTTTGTATTTCTGTTTTATTACATCTTTGGAAGTTTTCTTTCAGGCAGGATTCTGATTCATCAGTTGATTTTTGACTGATCGGGATGATGAAATCAGCAAGTTGAGGCCTCGGTAACTTATTTCCTAGACATGTATGCATAGGGGCATTTAACCATGGCAGAGAGTAGTTATGTATTAACTTAATAATAGGTTTAATGTTGGGAAAAGCAATTCTATGATGGGCCTAAAAAGGCTGGCAGCATATTTGATGGTATCTTGATCAGGGTCATATGTGGCAGATTAACAGTAGCATTTTATTAATTTGGTATTTACAGATTTGTACAATTGTGCTATTAGGTTATATGGAACTTATGCACTTCTTAAATTATTGAACAATATAAAATGGTATTATAGGACTTTTGTTCATGCACGTTTTAGGAATAAATCTGGTGAAAAATACATTATTTCTATGGAAGGACATGTAAACTTTTGTCAGTGGTATTCTAAGTGTATCTGAATAGCAAATATTCAATGTTGTTTGCATTTTTATAAACAAAGATAAGTTAGGATACTTTTTGGTTTATTGTGCATTGTATTTTGATATTAGTTTACCAAGTATAGTATTCTTTTTAATTTTTGCAGTCCTAATTGAGACCTAAAAAAATGCAAATATCTTTGCAAAGCAGTATTTTTCATTGCTGTATGAAATCTAAACTATCCACGCCTCTTTTTATGTTCCAAAACAAGTTTTAGGATAAATGACATGGCTAAATGCCAATACTCAATGGGGAAGGATTACTGTTGTCGCTACAGGTGGAACATAGCTAAGAAAAAAGACATTTGCTGTTCTCAAAACGGTCTATGGAAGAAGGTTTTGGCTTGCAAGCCTTCCCAGAATTCCTTGCTGTTGGGCCAGCTAATGCGTTTTGCAGCATCAGGTACACTCAAAGCTCCAGTGGCCACAAACCGGACGGACTTGGACAAACCTTACATTTGACATCTGGAATATTCTTTTCACTGCCTCCTCTTCCTCATTTTCCTCTTCTGTAAAAGCGTCAGGCAGATAAATGTTCGAGTACACACGTTCTTATGGTTGCTTCCTGTCGTATCAAACGCACTATAAAGTTGTGGTTGTGCGAAAACAAAGTGGAAAAATGTCCAGCCATGTTGAAGTATTTTTTTACCAGTTTTCGTCTGTGAAATGGTAACAATTTAGAAAGTGTGGTTGATGTTGACATTCTAATTTGCTCATATCAACATAATTGCATATTTGCATACACAAAGATGGTAGAAATGTTTATGAATACTAAAGAAAATACTGCTGTGCTGTATTTTGGACATGAGATACTAGTTGGGTAAACCGTAAATTCTTAAGGTCTGAAGTAGATATTTATGAGGAATAATGCCATTGGGTTTTGGATGTATTTTCACCACAAAACGCTTTTGGGTAGACTTGAGTCAGAAAAGAGACGCTTCCTGTCTCTTTGAGACCCTTTAGTGCGTCTTATTGCTCTCGTGCGAGAAGCTCAGCAGCTCAAAACGCAACTGGCATGACGGCGAAGCGTCTCAGGAGTCCTGCAAAACTGATGCGCTCCTGTTTGAGAGGCCAATAGGCTGGGCAACCCTACTGGGAGGCGGCACACTCATTGCAGGTCTCTTCAAAGAGTGGCAGGAAGTCCAACCCTGTGCTTCTTCTTGGAAACGGGAAGGAAAGTGATCTGGGATGACATCATGGTGCCATAGTCCAGGCATGGTATTTTGTAGACGCCTCAGAACTATTGTTGTACTATTTTTTTGGGAGATTCCAGGTACTGATTCCGACACTCTACCACATGACTGGACGTTTGGTCGCCGGTCAAATGGTGACAGAGAGTTTACTGTTTAAACCAGCTCTCAAAAGTATATTCATGATAGAGTTTAATATCTAAGTACTGTTTAATATCTAAGTACTGTTTAATATCTAAGTACTGTTTAATATCTAAGTACTGTTTAATATCCAAGTACTGTTTGATATCTAAGTACTGTTTAATATCCAAGTACTGTTTAATATCCCAGTACTGTTTAATATTCAAGTACTGTTTAATATCCAAGTACTGTTTAATATCCAAGTACTGTTTAATATCTAAGTACTGTTTGATATCTAAGTACTGTTTAATATCTAAGTACTGTTTAATATCCAAGTACTGTTTAATATCCAAGTACTGTTTAATATCCAGGTACTGTTTAATATCCAAGTACTGTTTAACATCCAAGTACTGTTTAATATCTAAGTACTGTTTAATATCTAAGTACTGTTGAAACCACCTCTCAAAATTATATTCATGAGAGAGAGAGGGAGTTTAATATCTAAATATCTACTGTTTTCTACAGTACTTGACTGGCGACCAAAAGACCAAACACCCCTACCAATATATATATATTTTATTTTAATACTAAATTACTGAATACTCACTTGATTGAAAAAAACCTTGCAAAAGACTTATATGGAGAGCTTTGATTGAGGTCCGGGAGGAAAAATGCTTAACGCCATCCTGCAAAAAGGAGCACATCAACTCTCACGGGCTAGCTAACGTCAATTAGACTCGCAGGCTCGACAAACCACTAATGCCCCTTTACTACGTGCACTCTGAAGGAACCTTTTGCGTCCACATGATTGCAATCATGCGTGATGGTTTGCACGTGTGAGTGCTTTGTCTCGCCCGCCACACGCACACATTGCGTATCCTGCAGGATTATGTCAACAAAAGACGAGGCGAATATGCAGAAGTCTAATTGAATCTCACATGGAGACTTGGGGCTACTAAAATAAAATGGTAGGAAGTACTAATGTTTTCACATAGCATGAGGCTGAAGTCTCGGTAGCCAGCGCTTGAAGCATTATTGTAATTATGTTGTCTGTGTTTGGCCAAACGCTGTTGTTTCGCGGCCAGACGCGAGGCCGCGCCGGTAATTTGCGCCCCAAACCGTTAAAGCTTTGGTGATGTCAGCGAAATGTCGGCGCTCGTCACGGTTAAGGTATCCGACTCTAAGAACGCCGTGACCTCATCTTGGTCTACTCTTATCCTGCACGTGAAGTTTTGACCAGACGTGGTTATATCACGCCGTTGGAAGCGGGCCAAAACTCAAGTCTCTGAAACTTTTCTCTGAAAAATTCGTATATGAGACATTTCTATTTCCATTTAAAGCAGGTGTCGTCATCTATTTGCGGTGGAAACTACGCTGAGATTTTACTTCTTCCTGCATTAATTGGGATCTCCACTTTGTTGAGGGAATTGGCAGTAGTTTGTATTGCGTCTTGGCCAGACAAACACCAAATTCACTCCATTTGTCAGCATAATAACACCAAACGATACCATTGGCTTACAAACAGCAAGCAACACGTCATCCATTCATCCCTAAATGCTGTTTATATAGTTGAACAGCATTATTGGCATGCTTGGGGAAACCCATTCCAGCATGTTTGCTCTCATGATTGACCTCAACTTAATTGCATATTGGTGTTTTATATTGGCTGCATGCAATAATCCCAAATGAGCTAAATATCTACCTTAATCTTGATGTTATTGATGGGAGTTGATATATATTACTCCTACCCATCACTCGCACCCTCACAGTAGTCAGACGAGTCAGTTCCCAGGTGAACTCGGGGTCGGCGGGGTCGTCGCTGTCAAACTCTTGAGACGGATGGAAGCTCTTAATCTCGACACTGTGACGGAACACGCACTCTCAAAGGGCATCGTAGAGTGACAGAAACAGGTTGCCTGATTGGTCGGGGGTTGGAAAACTGACCCACGTCCACCCCCTTTTATTTGTATTCTTTCAGGCACATACTAGGATCATGAACAAAATAGAAAAGAGTTAACAGTAAACACTCCACATCCCAGTTTTAAACTAGTGGAGCATCATGGAACACTTTTACCTTGAACAGATGACATCACATTTGTTTTGCTGGTTTCCAAGTCTTTCTTGAGTGAGGAAAGTTAGCTATTATGGCTTATTTTCATCGCTTCTAATTGTTATTTGTTGACGACAGATCATGACAGGAGTGGCGTGGAACTTATCAGCTCAAATAGACCCAGACTCCCATTACTCACGTACACATACACACATATGCGCAGACATGTGTTGGTGTGTATTTACTCAGCACACACAGAGGGAGGCGCTCTTAATTGATGGCGACACACAGATGGCCGGCGGCCTGTGTGACCACAAGAGTAGTGTTGTCTGGATCCCCGCCGTGCGCCCAGTTAAAAGGTGGCGATGCTTCATAGCTCAACAATTCAATGGGTGGACGAAAAGGGAGGCCTGCCCAGTGTGATTCTTAGATTGGCTCACTTTCCTCTTTTTGTGGGAATGCAGTTAGAACAGAGTTCACAACAATTACCAAGTAGGCCTTAAAAAGGGGCATGGAGTGCAAAGGGACAGTTTCGAATGTATAGTTTTTGGGTGCAGAAATATGGGATTGTCAAATCTAGGAAATCTGGAAAACTGCAAACTTTGTCAGTCTAATTTAGGTCAGAGTACAGTAAACTGGAAACTATTTTGTACATGTGACCTAAACCTTTTCAGAAATTCAGTATATGAACACTTTCACTTTGCAGTACTGTAACATTTTAGCAAAAGCTACAATGACTTGTGCTTTAATTTTTTTTTTTATTCTTGTTTTTGAACCCATGTGAAATAGTGACATTATTTATAAAAAAAAATTCCTGAGATATTTTACCTAATACATCTAAAAGCAGTTTGCTGTTTACCTTGTAAATGGTTTTACTTCTGACATTTATTTTCAGATCTACCAAAATTTTAACCTCAAAATCCAAGTACATTTTGCAATATATATCTTTGGGAGGCCCCTCTATCATGACTATTTGAAAAAGATATATCAGTATATATACTGTTTTGGTTTGAAGTATCCCCTTTAAGAATTACTTTATTTAGTTATGCCTTGCAACATAATATTTAATTGTTTTGTCTATAAAAAACATAACAGAAGTCATTGGGTTTTCTTTACCATTCAACTTTAACTCTCCCATTTGAAATATTGTAATGTTTTTGTAATTTTCCATCTTTGTGTGATCGAGAGCGTGTTTAAGTCCGCGCATACTAGATCGTGGCACTAGTTTTGGGGAAGTAAAATGTGGTTAAAGTAGCCTCAACTCCTTGCAACATTGAAACAGGAGCAAGCAAGCATCTACCAGAAGACTTTCCTTTCTCCATCCCGCTAGCCCTTTTTGAATTACAACCCTGAAATTCCATACCGTGCATGTCAACAACGTGGGAACAGGAAAGGGTATACCGCCAGGTGGATTTGGGCGTGATTGAAATACAGAGGACGACATCCGGGTGTCCAAAAGCCACTTGGAGGAACTGGAAAAGCGTGCGTTGTGCCGCTCCCATGCAGGCGGGTGTGTGGCTGCTACTTTCTAGCCTGCAGACAATGTCCCTTTTAAAATGACCGCGTCTGGAAAGCCCATTAGATGTGCATATAAAATTTCCCCTGTGATTAATAGTGGATGCGGCAGGCCAGCTACTCCAACATGTGGCCGGGGGCCCGCAGACTCCGCCCCTGTGGTGTCGTTTTCCCCCCCTAGCATAAACCCAGCGTTCTTTCCCACCTCGGGAGGAGGGCTCAGCGTCGAGGAGGCCTCGACAGACTTGTGAAAAGAGGCGGCCCGAGCACTCCGACCCAGCAGTTGCCCGTCTACCTCCATCTTAGCCGGCCAGCGTCCAATCCCGGAGAGGGGAGCGAGCACCAGGCGCGTCTCCCAGGCGTTTTGTCCTCACGCCATCAAGGAAGAGGATCTCTTTTGACTTTTTTTTACCCAATTCCCGTCATGGATCAGCCCGCCAGCAGCTGTATGAGGAGCGCACATCCAAGCAGCTCCATCTGGGGGTGCATGAGGAACCCCCATTCGGGCGTTCCGGGCTCCAACCTGCAGTCGCCCTATCAGCAGGCGCCGTTCTCGCTGCACCAGAAACCCGAGTTCTTGGCCTACACGGAATTCTCCGGTTCTTGCCTGGTGCCGCACGCCGCCGCGTACCCCCGCGATGACAGACTCTACCCGGACAGCCAAAGCGGCTACCAAAGGCCCGACTGGCACTTCAATCCTTGCGAGACAAGAGGCCGGGTACCCGAAGTTTGCCCGCCGGTGGTGGCCC
Source organism: Stigmatopora nigra (assembly GCF_051989575.1). Lineage (NCBI taxonomy): Eukaryota > Metazoa > Chordata > Actinopteri > Syngnathiformes > Syngnathidae > Stigmatopora > Stigmatopora nigra. The sequence continues at coordinate 8,842,624 of NC_135525.1, forward strand.
CCGCCGTAGGGGAGGGCACGGGGCCCGAGCAGGACAATGTCGGGGCCGAGCGGTCCCAGGGGGTAGTGCCCTCGTGCCCCGAGGGGGAATATTCACCCCAGAGCGTGGCATCTGCGGACTCCGACAAGAAGAGTGGAGGGAAGAGGAAGAGAGATGCCACAGGTGAGGCGAAGACCGCCCCCCCATCCGTCTCCATCCCCTTCCCAATCCATTAACAAACGTTCAATTGCGTACAATGCGTAACACACTAAATCAATACGTTGTTATACTCTTTTTTGCAACTATTCAGGAGAGTCATTTTAGTATTTTGTTATAAGGGCTTTCCAATGAGTCGTTTAAGTTTTTGGTCTCTAACCCTTTTTTGCAATTATTCAGGAACATCATTGTAATATTTTTCATAATAATACAATACTTGCTTTGACATTATGACCTCGGACATTCTTGCACAAATTGATAGCTTTCTAATTAGTATTTGAGAACTTTTATTATTGTATTTCTCTTATTAATTAATGAATCAACTGTAATACTATTGCAAAATATAGCTGTTCTTTTAATATAATTCCATTTAAAACTTTAGGTTTATTTTGCGTTTCAATTGCACGCCAATAGAAAAATCAACTAAAGTACAAACAAAACCACATTCCTATTTAATATCATTATTTCAGATAGGCAGTATGTATGAAAGTAGAGATGTAGTAATCTTCAAAATAATGGCCTTATATATTTTTGTATTTTGCGAAAATTGAAGCCAACGAATGAGCAATTTTAAAACAACTTTTTAGTTCACACTAATGGCAGGTATTGTAAAATTATTTCTGCCTGACAATTGTGATATTTAAATGCGTTCCTCATATGTGCTCCTGTATGACAATGACATGAAGTAAATTGAAGTCATTTAGTCAATTTCAAGGAAGACGATTTGCGGTCTCCACTCGACACCCCCTCCCGACCCCCCGTTGCTTTTACGGCATCTGGCTGTGCGGTATATTTATTGGGGGTGGGGTGTGACAAGGTCCCGCCAGGTGTTCATGCGCAAATTCCCACCTCCACGTACGTTGCCAGCTGACCTAAACGCCATTAGCGCTGACACCTGAACTGAAGTGTGAGGGTTTTTCTTCCCTTCTTTTCTTTAAGTGCAACATGTGCACCTACACATGTATTTATGCACATCTGGATTTCCAGAAGTTGACTTTCTGGCTGGATGATCTGGCAACGCTAAACGTTGTCAACTTTGAGCCGTAGGAAAATTCAATTGGATGATGTCAGACATTGTTGTTACTCCCAATGTTCACCACCAACTCATCTGATATTTTGATCTAGTTTTATTGGGCCGTAGAACTTCTGCTGCTTAGTTTAATATTCTGTCATTTTAATTTGCCAATGAATTGAGTCAGATTAAGAGAAAATAACAATAATAGGAAGAGAAAATCTAAAATATGAATGGCAAGTTCAAAAACGATTAAGTTGTTGTTGTTATATGTCGATTTTACACATTTACCATTATAAAAGTTTAATTAATAATCAGAAATTGCAGTGTAAAGTACACACACACACACACCCGAATAGTACACATGTTATACACTTAAAGTACACTCAGACATACTTAACAATTACTTTTTGATAGGTGACAATGTTATGCTTTTTAAAATACTGTTGTAAATTATAATATTTGTTTAGAAAGAAACTTCTATATTTTGTTTAAAGAGAAGTGTTTTTTAAATGAAGTGGTCGAGAATTTTAGGGGCATAATTTTTGGTTTTAGGGAGGGCAGATTTTTATTTTGAGCATAAAAATACTAAAATGGACACTTTCAACAAATCCACAACATCCCACAAAATATGTCTGATTTTTTTAGAGTAAATATTCTAAAATTGGTGGGAATGTATTTCCCAACCAAAATGGCATAGTACTATTAATGGATTAAAGTTGCAATTTAGCAATAGTCTAATATGATTATTGATTTGAAAGGGATATTTTTTCATGACACTTTAGGAAAAAGTTGACCTTGACAACTTCCAAGTCAGGACACAGTTAGGAATAGTTGAAAAATGTCAACATTCTACTTCTCTTAATAGATGCTCTGTCAGGTAGAGAGACTTTTGGGGTCTAAGGCCCGGACACACAAATACTCATAGACGTAAGGAAGGGTCTGCCCAAGACACATCCGTCGCCTCATCTTTGTTCTTTTGTCGGCGGCTTTAACGATGTTCCGCCGCATTCCTGGGCTAAGTCGGTCCCTGTGTGGCTTGGTGGCCAAATGGACAAATTAGCCAAATGCTGACCCGCCGTGACTATGATTCACGGTGGTCCTAAAAGTACCACAAACTGATCATTAAACTTTGTCGGCGTCATAAAAATCCACGCACGCACGCGCCATTTTCCCCCTCCCCTCCGCTACCCTTCCATCACTTCACGGGAAGTAGTTTCTTTTGAGAAACACCCCACACGATGCATTTTCCCTTCGATCTCGGCCCAGACACGGCGGAGTCGGTCTGCAAAACGGACGCCAACTGCAAGGCCCGAAAGGAGCGCACGGCCTTCACCAAAGAGCAGCTGAGGGAGTTGGAGGCCGAGTTCACCCATCACAACTACCTGACCAGGCTGCGCCGTTACGAGATTGCCGTTAACTTGGACCTCACAGAGAGACAGGTGAGAAATTGTTTTGAAGAATGATATATGCCTTCATGTTTGGAACTTTTTCAGTACCTTTGACAGTCAAATCATTGTCAATCCCAATGGATTGAATGTCAAAGGCACTGAAATACAAAAATAGACACATTTTGGTGCTAGAATTGTTTAAAATTAAATTGTGTTTACATGTGAATAGACATTTATGTAGATAAATACATTTTATATAGCCATTTATGTGGTTTTATGAAGATACAAAAATGTACAAATGTCAGTGGCAGCCAATCTGGTGCCAATTCCTAAAAACTTTGACATTTTTTCGTACAAAAGAACAAAAAACTGATTTAAAACCCTAGAAAAAAATGTTAAATACATTGAACACACCCTCATATGCACACTTGTAGTAATGTTTCACCAATACTAGTACCAATACCAATATAGCACTAAAATGACTGTTATTTTGCATAGGAATTAACAACCTCTTGGTCGCCCTCTCCAAGTTTCCCACAGCGCATATTAAAAAGTTACCCTTGTTGCATACAAGTCCAATCAGTATCTCGAGCCTTAAAATAGCTTTGTGCAATACTCGTCAGTCCCAATTATTCCAAATTTAAAATACTTCCCGTAGCCCTCTTAGACTTGAAGCTTTAACTCGAGCCATACATTTAATGCTATTTATCTCGGCTCAAAGTACAAAAACAAAATGGAATTTGACCAGTATTCCCAATGCAAGCAAACTAGATTTGACTTTTTGCGGGGGAAAGAATAAAAAACCTCTTCCGTCATACGAATCCATTGGCGTCTCCCGGTCGTGCAAATTACAATGAGCAGATGTTTTTTTCTGCATGGACTCTTGTGGTTATCGCCGCATGACGTGAGGTTTTTAGAGAAAGGGGGTTGGGGGGGGGCATCAAACCGGGTCAGCACGTGCGCATGCGAGGGGTGCATTAAAAAGTCCACCGGTGTCCCAACTAATGAGGCGGTGGTGCCACAGTGACCGCGAGAAATGGCCGTCTGCTTCCTTAAATGGAATCGCCAGACTGTTGGTAGATGATGACGATGGTGGGCGCGTTTTGGGGGATCACCATGTTGGATTAATGTTCGATTCCGAAAAAAATTGAAAAAGTTTATAGCTTTGAGGTTTCGAGAATAGGGGACACTTAGGCTTGTATATAGTTTTACTTATTCAAATTTAAAAATGCATATTTGCTGGGTTTTTGGGGGGTTGTTTATTAGTTTTTCCCGAAATTTCCAACTTTTTTAGTGGTTATTTCGATACTTATTTTGGTAATTTTATTTATACTCAAACTGAAAAATCAAAAATAACATTTAGATTTGACTTAAACTGCAAAATAGAATTACTACAGCTCCATTTTCAATGTAAAACTGACAGCCTTTTTCAGTTTTTAACAAAATATTAAGCTATACTTTCCCCCCCTCTGCAAAAACGCCATCATTCTATTTTGCAATCCACTTTCCTTCCATCAAACAATAGTATCATCCTCTTCACTGTTTTCCCAACTTGAAATTTGGCCGCCCTTCCAGCATCATTAAAAATGATTGAAACATAAACAATAACGGCCCGACTTCTGTGCGAGTGGAAGCAGGAAGCCCTTTAGTGTCATCATCTACTCCTTCCATATTTTTTTTTTGCCACCCATTATGCGAACCTTCCTGCTGTTAGCTGCTATTCTCGGTGCGCCGGTCAAAGTGTTTCCTATCGACGGCTACGGGAGATGAGTGATCCGACATCCTGTGTTGATGATATGTGGCTCGGATGCTGCCACTTTAGTCTTTGTTGTCGAACCTTCACTTTTGTCTGCCATATAGACGTATTTTCCCCTCCGTTTGATCACACTTAGATGGATTGGATGTCTATAATTAACGACTAGGAGAGCCAAAATGAAATAAAACGTCAAATAAATGATGTCTAGATTGGTCGCCGACCAGTTTAGGGTGTGTTAATGTCCTTAACAGCTGGGATTGACTCCAGCACCCTTGTTGTATGGCAGAAGATTTAATACGTTAAAATTGTAATTATAAAAGTTGAAACTCTATTAATAATAATAAAAGTAAAACTTAAATAAATTGATATTTCTAATGAAGTAAAATATCTATGTACATACAGTGAAATGAATCAAAACTTTAAATAGTTTTAATAAACCTTAATAATTGAAATAAGTTGACATTGAAATAGAAAAATTAATACAAATGAAAAGCAATTAATATACATTGAAAAGTATTTTAACTAAAAAATATTTGCATAAACCTTAATAACTGAAATACATTGACATTAAAATCATACATTGAAATGCATTAAAACTAAAAATACATATCAGTAAATCAGTACTAATCAGTACTAAAGTGAAAACATTAAATAATACACTTGAGGATCAATGTAAAAATGAGAGTCATAACAAACAGACTGTTAAATTCCTTTTCCCATATACGAAGGAATTAATGTACTTAAAGTGCTCTTTTAATTAAATTATTTCACTTGACTTTGACTGTCAATGACTAAACTTTATCTTCCCTCCAGGTGAAAGTCTGGTTCCAAAACCGACGAATGAAATGGAAGCGAGTGAAAGGCGGACAATCGTCATCGCCCAACGATTTGGAAAACGACGACATGGACTCGGCCGCCTCGCCCAGTTCTGACTAAAAATCCCAATTCTAAAAGAAGAAAGGCAGGATGGAGTGAGAGAGAGAGAGAAGTATAGGGAGTGAAGTTAGCGGGAGAAAAAGGGGGCTGAAGCCAGAAAGGGAACCAACGCTGGTCAAGTCTTTGCTTCTCTGGTCAACCATTCCAAAGACTTTTTTTTTAAAATCTATATTCCCAAGAAGAGAAGACGGCAGTTTATGTTCTTTCCCAATGTACATAGTTGATTTATGTCCACCGCCATCCCTTACTTTGTTTGCGATCCATCCGTCTTGAATATATTGCGAGAGGCCTCCTAGATATGGAAGACTGGACGTCCAAACCCTGTCATCGCTATTTTGGTCACGTGACTACAACCAGCTGCAGAGACTTCATTTTTTTCCCTTAAATATATATGTATATATATATGTTTGTGCATATTTTCCTCCTCCTCTATTTCATTTTTTTTTCATACTGTTGGAAAGTTAACAATGAAAACAGATGTTACCTATATTTTTTTCTGCAAATAGAATAAATCCTGTGCTAAAAAACTGGCTATATTTTCTCAGAATTTATTTCAAAGGTTGCATAAGAGGGGTAAATATCGTCAATATTTTCAGGTCAAATGATATGCATTGCTGGATATTCTTCATTCTGTTTCAGAAGTTGAATTTCCACTTTTTAACATCATATTTTTCTCCATTTCTTTACCCTTACTTCACTCTTACTGATCGTATTCTAAGTATTGCAAAAATAAGGTATTTGGAAATTTTCCCATTGGTTTGTACTGACTTTTATTGCCAATAGTTTGTGTGAATATTCTTTATTAACATTGTTTATGACTGACTTTTGACTTACAGGTACAATATAGTCCGGACTCTTCCCTGTAAAATGCAGGCCACATAAAGTAGGAAGAATTTTTTTACATATGTGTCAAGGCTTAAGTCCCAAAATTGTGTCACCGATGCAATAACCTGATTTGTTCTAACGAAAATCAACACTCGCGAATGTCATTTACGTACTGATGTCAAATAGTGAGTGTCATCTGTACTGTTATCCCAGGTGTAGGCCAATGTATGGAACCACCCCCCCTGTGGCGGTCACAGAATCTTAACCTTCCTATTAGGAGACCTCGGCAGCGCATCCGACATGGTGCGCTGCTACGTCAATCCCTTCCCGCGATGGCGTAATTATCATTAATGATGTCACGCAATCCTTATGGAATTGCCCCTCATCAAGCCACACACATCCTGACTGTAATCCCAGAGAATGTTTTCACGCTGTAACGCGGATCATTCACACTCCATGGTGGGAGCTCATAAACTTTCTTGGAAGGGGGGGTTGCTTGTTGAAAGCTAGTCTCGGTCAGTCCAGCAAAATAAGTATTTTAGTGGAGTAAATTGTTGTGGTATTCCTTCTTTTTCAACGTGTATTGTCCGATTGTATTGTAGATACTTTATGTGAACTGTTTCGGTCTTTGGTAAAGTTCATATTTTTTTAGAGAACTAAATCCATGACAAATGGTTGCAATTGTTCCAACACAAATCGTACATACTTGCTCAGGCATCACCATATTTATTTATCTGCTATTTTGTGCATGCAAAATAGTTCCTTCATCCTTATACTTCAAGTTACAAATACTTCTGGCAATATTATACATCTCCATAAAGGGACTCTGAATATATTTGAGGTAGTACTTAGACTATAGTGTGGCAGTTTTTGTTGAAATCCATTTTTTTTGGGGGGGTAGCAGTTCATATAGCAAATGTGTGTTGTTAGTAATGTAGTATTTTCTTATCCTTCCTCAGTCATTTCCAGGTGGTGTGTGTTGTTGTTGTTGTTTTTCCCGAACAGTAGTGACATTTTAGGTGATGGCATAGTTGGAATTTGTACAAATGAGCATTCATACTGCTGATTTATATCAACATAAGAATCAGGATTTGAAAAAAAATGTATTGTATTGGATAACTCGTACTGTTCACACAGTATGAAGAAATAATATACACTGAATATACTCTGGATTGACCTGCAGTGTGAGCATTGATTTGCTTTGTTTTCCATTGGGAAAAATACATAAATATGTTAAGCAACTGAAGAAAAAGCCAATACTGTATTTTCCCATCTATGTCGGCCCCATAGGGAAATTTGCAAAGAATCTTTCTAGCCGGCCACTTGCGCACGGTGCTGGAAAAGGGAAATAATAGGTGGGTATGGGCGAAAAGACGGCTTCTCAAGTACAGGATGTTGTTGTAGCAGGTAGTCAGTCATCCAATTTCCTGCTTCCCAAAGAAAACAAGCGCCCGAGCGTCGCAGTCGTACAATGGTGGGCCT